>NC_016473.1:4848215-5454242 GCF_000226095.1 Thermothelomyces thermophilus ATCC 42464 | reverse complement strand
CCCTAACCCTAACCCTAACCCTAACCCTAACCCTAACCCTAACCCTAACCCTAACCCTAACCCTAACCCTAACCCTAACCCTAACCCTAACCCTAACCCTAACCCTAACCCTAACCCTAACCCTAACCCTAACCCTAACCCTAACAATTCGGACTTACGAACACGCTGATAACGTTCTAAGCCCTAATTAATTAAGCGATCCGACCCTTTCTTGACAAATTTACGGTATATTATCTTAACGATATACTTATCTTCCCTAAGACGATAGACAAACACCGGAAGTATATAAAAGTAGTACTAGACATATTATATATATATAAACTATTAATTAACAAGGAAAAGAGCAAATTCTACATTAGGAAAATAGTATTTCTAGGATATAAGATATCCCTAGGACAAATTTAGATAGAATCTTTAAAGGTTAAAGCTATCAAGGAGTAGCTATAACCAACGTTAGTAACGGAAATACAAAGCTTTATCGGATTTATAAATTTCTACCGAATGTTTATTAGGAACTTTAGAGCGATCGTAGGACCTTTATATAAACTTACCAAGAAGAGCACTAAATTCTAATGGGAAGAGTAATACAAGTAAGCATTTATATAGATCTATGACGCTATTACCAAAGATCTAGTTTTAGTACTACTAGACCCTAAAAAGCTATTCGAGGTAGAAACGGACGCTTTAGACTACGCTATTAGAGGACAATTAGGATAATAAGACAGACAAAGGAAGCTACATCCTATAGCCTTCTTTTCAAAGAAGCTCGATGGACTACGTCTTAATTATCTAATCTACAACAAGGAACTACTTATAATTATCGAAGCTTTTAAGGAATAGCGACTATACCTTAGCGGTATAATTAAACCGGTATAAGTATATATAGATTATAAGAACCTATAATACTTTATAACAACAAAGGAGCTTAATAGACGACAAATATAATAGGTAGAATTCCTTATAGAATTTAATTTTGAGATCTACTATAAAAAAGGCAAAGAGAACGTACGAGCGGATGCTTTAAGCCGACAAACGGATCACACGGAAGGACAAACAGGAACGACACCACCGTTATTCAAGGAACGAACAGATAGAACGCTACATTATAAAACGTAGACACCCGTAGAAGATAATCTACTTAACTCGTTCCTAGAGTATTACGTAATCTTTCGAGAAGAAAGGATTAACAAGGTATAGTATCAAGTAGCACCTAGACTACTAGTACCTAATAGAGTAGAAGAAAGAGATAGGAAACTCTACCTAGGCAAAGTATATATCTACGACTAGGATTAATAGCTATAGATGATTCGAGAACTCTACAAGTCGAAACTCGGAGAATATAAAGGAGTTACGAAGACTGTCGTATAAGTCAAGGAACACTACGACTTTCTATAGTTAACGGCATGAGTTAAGGAAGTCGTATAGAACTATGATATCTATAACCAAAGCAAAACGGTACGATACAAGCCGTATAGGCTACTTTAGCTACTGCTAATAGCTAACAAACTATAGAGCTTAGTTACAATAGACTTTATTATAAAGCTATTAGAATCTAAGGATATAGCTATAGGAGTGACCTATAATAATATTCTTACTATAGTAGATCGCCTAACTAAATGGGCATACTTCTTTCTTTATAAGGAGTCCTAAATAGCTAAATAGCTAATAGATATAATTTATTAGTAAGTTACATTAGTATATGCTTAGCTATAAGAATGGATTACTAATAGAGATACTAAGTTCGTATCGAAGTTCTAGTAAGCATTAATATAACGATTAAGCATTAATAGCAAGCTATTAATAGTATATTACCTATAGACTAACAGACAAACGGAGCGACTAAACCAAGTTATTAAGCAGTACCTCTACTCTTACGTTAACTACTAGCAAGACGACTAGGTCATACTATTACCAACAGTACAACTCGCTTATAATATAACACCAACAGAAATAACCAAAGTTATACCGTTCTTTGCAAACTACAGATATAAAGTAGACCTTAGGCAAGGACTAGAGGTTATAGTGCTAAGAGCAATAGTCAAAGCAAAACAAATGTACGTACTATATAAGAAGCTTAAAAAGGAACTCGAGTTTGTCAGGACCAAAATAAAAAATTACTACAATAAATACAGGCTCGAAGGACCTTGCCTAGAGAAGGGAGACAAAGTCTACTTAATTATACGAAACCTACAAACTAAACGACTAAGTACGAAGCTAGACTTTAAAAAGGTCGGACCTTTTATTATTAAAGAACGAATTTCGACATCTAACTACTAACTATCGTTACCATTATCTATATAACTATAGATAGATATTTTTTATATTTCGCTTCTTAAACTAGCACCGAAAAACGCTAAGGTTATTATATATATCGAAGTAAAAGACAAGGAAGAAGAATAGAATATTAAAGAAATTCTAGATTTATATATCATTAACAGGGAACTATAGTATCTAGTTAAATAGCTTGATTTTAGACTAGAGGACGACTTATAGGAACTAGTCAAGAACTTGAACTGCCCTAAGAAACTAGAACAGTTCTACTAGTAGAACCCGGATCGACTATAGGCACTAGCTCGGATAAAATGGCTAAGTCAGCCTCTGACAAATCTAGGCCTAAAGAAGACTAGTCAAACGGGACGTTAGCACCCTAGGACTATACATTACTAATAACGCGTACCTCGGAATCTCACACCCTCCGTTCTTCTGCTTCTATTTCCTTTAAAGACTATATACCTTGACGAAATAGCTCGGAACCCTACTCCTTTAAGAAACGTTTCTAGTGACGAGGATAAGCTAATCGACTGATAGCTATCTAAAGTTAAGTCTAAATAATAAAAAGGGCCTCTTTAGCATTAGCCTCTTTTCATTCTACACGTTTTTATTCAGATATAATCTTCGTTACTATAAAAGATTAGCTATAAACATTAAGGTAACAAACCAGGTTACGAACAAGCAGATGCTACGTTAGAACCATTATAGGAACAACCCTAACGTATACACTTGCTATAGCAAAAAGAGCCTGACGCTATATAATAAGCCAAGTTCTGCTTAAAATACTACAAATACGGTATAACGTCTATGCTAGAAGAATCAATAAAAGAAGTAAGCACGGTACGCTATTAGGATTTCGAAGATTAGCGCTTAGAGATACAATCTACCATCTTGTTAGCTATTAGCAATATAGAAAAAGGGAAAAATTACAAGGCATATATAGAAAAGAATATTAACGCTATTTGAAACGACCTAAAGAGGGCTTTTAGGTCAAAAGCCTTAGAGGGAGGGCATCGTATTACGGAAATATATATATAGATGCTACCTAAGCCACTAGTATAAACGGGCCAATTAAGCCGAAGGAATGATAGACTAATTAGGATAGGATTACACTTAGTAAGAAATGATCCTAACAAAGGATCACTAGCTTACGATATAAGTCAGGTAAGCTAGTATAGAGGATCACTACAACTACTAGTGATCCTAGGATTATATATACATATAGATAGTCACTTATTACGGTAGACTCTCAGAGTTTACTAGTGATAGCAACCTATAATCATAGTACTTATACCAAGCATCGTTGACTACTATAAGAGATAACTCTAGTATTGTTATAAACCCTTTGGCTTTACCGAATCCCTTAGACGACCTGCGTGCTTGTCCTGCTTTACCTACCTTCGTTTGAACCCTTTTAGAAGAAGTCTAAGTTGGGTTTGTTATATATAGGCTCTATTATAGATTTAGAAAGGCGGCCTATTATATAGGATAGCTAAATACTAAGAAGTATATTATAGTTATACCTTATAGGCTATTAACTATAAGTAGTAGCCTTTAGGACTATATAACCACTTTCTAAGGTCTAGAAAGACTGCTAAGTATGATAGATCCCTACTAAAGTTAACTTTATAACTCTAAGCTAACCTCTAATATATATATAGATTAAGGACCTTTACTAGTAAGTTATCTAAACCTATAGAAACCTTATAACTATAGGAAAACATTAATAATAATACTGCTTAGATAGGTACCTATTCTGAAGACCTAGAGGGTATATTTAATAGAGTATATATATATTAATAGGGCTACTAAGGAAATTCTTTAACTCTAGTCCTTATATCTGATTATCTTAGCTATTATAGTTATTAAGCTAGCTAATTATTATGATATAGATAAACTTAATATTATAAAGGGTATAGGAGTTAATAGCTTAGGAGTTAGAAATATAAAAAAGAAGGCTATCTTGAAGAAATAACTTAGTATATATATTTAAATATCCTTTATTAGGTATATCTTAGCTAAGAGTAAGTATCCAAGCCCATTAGTTATTTTTAAGAGCAAGAGTATTTAATAATGGTAGTTTCTATTAGATTTAAAGCTTTTTAAGAACTAGTTATTTACTATAATTAAGAAAGGCTAGCCTAATAATAATATAGTTATTAAATAGTTAGAAGAGATCTTTATACCTTAGACTAAACCCTAGGATCTATCTAAATATTAGTTATTAATCCTTAAAAGCTATAATAGCTATATAGGCAATAATGTTATATATCTTAATTATTAATATCATATCTATATTATTTATCTTCTACTAAAGTAATCTTATATCCTCTAGCTATTAGATTTATATATCCTTTTAGTATTAAAGAGAGCTTACTAGAAGGCTATTATAAACCTAGCCCTATAAAGTAATAGTACCATTATAAGTAAGGAAAACTTCTTTAAATACTACTAATGGATTCATGAAATAACCTCAATAACCTAGAATATTTAGAATAAATAGAATGTAACCTTTAGCTTTACCAAACCTTGCCTTACTTAAGAAACCTTCAATCTAAAGTCCTTTTTAATGGTAAGGGGATCAAGATTTATTATACCTTGGTACTATCCCTTAATCTTTATCTGAATAAATAGCTAGCTAATTTTAAAGCTAAGCTTAACTAACCTTTTATAGCTAAGAGCTGGCCTAGGAAGCTAGGCCTCTATAGGAGCTCTTTAATTAGTTCTACTTTTCTTTATAATATATTAGTATTCTTAATTAGGTGTTAAAGGAAGGGATGTAGCTTTTTATCTAGCCTCTTAGGTATAGTTTCCTTTATATTATAACTAGAGAGTCTCTAATACATTTAGGTATAGAGGAAGGAATACAAAGAGTACCTTATTAAAGTATATATAAAGGAGAGAAAGAGCAATATAAATAGACAAAGGAGATGATCTGGCATGTATCGCTTGTGGCTAATTCCTAGAAACTTAGTCGCTTCTGATAACTTCCTTACCACGCCGGCAACATGCTCCTTCGCGATCTCCCTCCGCATCTACACCACCTTAGCTCGCACAGATGCGCCCGAGCAGGCCGTAATCAGAGCTCACCACGTCTACGGTAAATCGTCCCACGTTCCCCAGATATCAAACATCCCTAGCCCAGCAGTCCAGGAATCAGTCAGCCCCGGACGAAGCCAGTACCCAGCGCCGCCCGGACCAAGCGGTCTCCACGCTCTGATGGCGCGGAACGAGACGCCGTCGAGCACAAAGTACCCGCTCTCATCCACCGCACATTGACTCGGAGCACGCCTGTAAACGCCAGGATCCACGTCCTTGTCCCGCCAATGACGCCTCGCAAGAGCGAGAAACCCGCCCAGCTGAATGGCGAAACTGAACTCCTTCTCCGGCTCCGGGCCCATGGCGCGGAACATGTCCTCCACCGGGCCCAGGATGGCACGCTCGAGAAGAGGCAGGCAAGCCGCCGGTCGTTCTGCCCAGAATAATGGCTCGATCGGAGCCTGCACGGCGACGTAGACGTTGCGGGCGTTGGGGAAGATCCGGGGCGTGATCTGGCGGAGCTCGTGGAATTTGGTGCTAGGCTGCGACTGCGGCGGCACCGACGAGGGGGAAGCCTGTGCTTGCTTATAGACGGTTTTTATAGTCTCACGGTCGTCAAAAAGGTCCCAGAGCAGTTCGACGCTGGTGATGGTGGCCAGGCGGCGCGGGGGCATCAGACGCGCGAGGTTGAGCAGGAGTGGTAGGCTCGACATGTGGAAGGTGTTTGTCCGGTAGAGGATGTCGACCCCCTCGATGTAGCTGTTCTCAATGGTCAGCAGAGAATGAGATGGAAATTGAGAAGGGACGTATCAAGGATGTTTTGACATACGCCTGTCGACATGCCAACAGCCAGCCCATGATCCCGATGAAGCACTCGCGGTCTGCCATGGGCCGGTCGTACTCTGCGATGGGCTCACATCGGCATAGCCTACCCCATTCAGCATTAGTAGTATAGCGTGTTGTGAAGAGCCTGCCGTTAAGGCAACCGTCGTTGCAGGGCTCGATCCTCCCCTGCGGTGGTCTTTGAGGTTCGGGCCGGCATTCCCGAGCCTCGACCACGCGGCGGTGGCACACGCAGCTAAACCACTGCCACTGCTTTGGCCTGCTGGCGTCGGGGACGAGATTGGACCCCAAGCCGCAATGGCGCCGGCGGTTTTCAGGTCGTTTCTCGTCGGCACGTTTTGATAGGAACATCCGCCTTTTGTTCTCTCCGGAATTTGGCTTACGAGCAAGCGGATGGTCGTAGGCGAGATGGACGTGTAAAGTTCGTTTCCCAAATGCCTGGGTCAAAATCTGCTGCCGAACTTCCAGCGGTAGTCTCTGAAAGAGGCCGTAGTTTAGTTTTGTGTTTGCTGAGGATGCCGGGAGGTTTGGCCAGTATTCGCGGTATGGTGGTTCCGGAGGCACGCCATGTCCGTTTTCATCTTTAGTCGCCTTGAGCCCCTGCTTGAGCCATTGTTTGAAATTTCTTGTCATATTGACTCGGTTTGGACTACTGCTTAATGGATGCAGACACGTTCATTTTTTTCCTCGAGGGCGCGTGAATGAAATAACAAACACGTGCATGGATGGAGTGGAGCGACCCGAACCTGACTGGACGTCGCCAGGTTTAAATTTAGACCTTGGCCGGATAATCTAACGGAGTACGGAGGTAATGGATTCGACTTTTTACAACCACCGCACAACCGTATCAATGATGGCCGAACCATTGAGCGATTATGAAGCTGCGCTTTCCGCGATCCGCCAATCAGGCCTAGGGCATCCAGACAGGCCACTCCTCGAGAGTTTTATCGACGATTCTGTTGACCGTGGTCGAGCTGCAGCATTTCTGCTCAAGCGATTGTCTCGTGACACCACCACATCCAAACCCGATATTGGAGCATTTCTGGCTGATTGGAAACGTACCATTGCTATGTGTAATATCCCCAGTCAGGAAAACTTCCACGGCGTGGGTTGTTAAGCTGACTTAGTTGTAAGTCGTGCGCGGTGGTGGCTACGAAGCGCCTGACAGAAGCGTCATCGCCAGCGTTGCGCAAAGAGACGGCGGGAAGTGCTGTATCACCGGCCTTCAGGGTTCATTCTGGGATCCTTTGGTTGTCGTGCCCATCCTCCCAAAAATAAAACCCACAGACATTGCAACCAGTGTGGGTGCCACATAATCAGCTCGTTACACCAACTGGGCATTCATGGCTAACTGTTACATGTGTTTCAAAGCCCTGTGGTGAAATGCTTGGAGCTTTTCTGACACCTGAAGTGAGAGATCGGCTGCTCTCCGATGCCGAGAACGAGTCATACGATCGTATCGAGAACCACTGGCTCCTCCGCAGATCTGCTGCAGATGCCTTTGCTCAAGGGTATTTTCAGCTTTCGTTCTACAAAAAGTCCAAGGTGGGCCATTTATTCTCACAGGGTTAACACATGGCATCCATCAAATACAAAGTAATGCTGACAAGCGCCTAGTATGAAGTTTCGAAAATCCTGACGGGCGGACCCCGATATCCTCCCATTCTTGACCAGGTGAAGGATTTTCGACGCGCCTCTTTTGTCGATTCCTCTCGCTCCAACATCAACATTCCGAAATGTTGGGCTCTAGAGATTTTATCCCGCTTCGCTATTCCGCTTCGATGGACATACATTGCTCAAGAGATTGCCGGCAAACAACATAAGCAGTCTTATGCCGCGTTCCTATCTCCATTTTCCTCGACCTTGACATTGCTCTCCGACACCTACACAACCATTCTGAAGACACTCTGGCTCCTCGTACCTGGGGCCATGCGTATTCGAATGTATCGCAGTCTGGCGTCTCTTGGCGCACGCATGTATGGCTTCACCGACAGCCCCAACGTGCAGCAACTTCCTTTCGGGCTCTATCTTAAGAGGGTCAGTTTGGCGCGGCGCGAGAGCCTGGTGAACGAGCACGCAGCACTAGAACTGGTGCGACGCCATACGAACGTGCCGGTTCCCCGCGCCCTAGATTTAATCTCAGACTCGAGCAACATCTACCTCTTGACTACGCGAATTCCCGGCTATAAACTCGGTCTGTGTATCGATACCATGAGCGACGAAGACACTGCTCAGCTGGTTCACGAATTACGTCGCCACATAGCCGCACTTCGCGTTGTTCCCAGGCCTCTCGGTTGGAAGTATGCAATCTCCAGCGCTGTTGATGGACCCTGTTTTGACTATCGAATCAATGCCGCGCTAGACTATGACGAGAATCGAGGCGACGTCGTGGGACCTTTCCTAAGCGAGGATGATTTCAACGAAACTCTGCGATGCGGTGCGCTGCCAGAGGTGGTTCACCGTGGTGGACATAAGATGGTATTTACGCATGGTGATCTTAACCTGAGAAATATTCTTGTAGACGGTCATGGGAGACTTGCTGGCATTGTCGACTGGGAAAACGCTGGATGGTTCCCAGAGTACTGGGATTATACAAAGGCGTATTTTGTGACTAAACTGGATCAGCGGTGGCTCAGGATGGTCGATGATGTGTTCCGCCAGTTTGGAGATTTTGGGCAGGAGTTGCAAACAGAGCGTGAGCTCTGGAATTATTGTTTCTAATATAATACCCTAAGCTTTTTAATTGCGATAGAGTTCCTTGGCCACGAATAAACATCCATTTCCCGAGTCTGAATGTAGAAAATAAAACCAGAATCAGCGGACACTAGAATGTCCATATCAGGTTTAAGTGTATTAAAGAAGGCCTTCCAACTATGCATTCAGTGCACAAATAGTTAAAAGTCAAGATGCTGTGTAACTGCTCGATTTAAGCCCTTGAGCTAATATAAGATAGTATAGGACATTGATTGCTATACTGAACGCGTGTGTTCATCAACGGAAGTGTATCATCCAGCGGCGGCCAAATCTCGCCAACGGGTCACGATGATGACCGGCAGATGAGACCCGACAATTGGAACGTAGCTAATGTCAATAGACCGTGCAGAGTCCTAGACAGATCACACCCAGTCCTACACCTCGCTATTGACACAGCATGTTCTTGACTGCACTGAGGCCCTAACCATGGCCGACCCCATTGCGGAAGGTTAGCAGACCGGATCACGGTCTGCTGCAATTCCAGAGAATTTGTCTCCTTCTGAACGCGGCCGGCCTCTTGCAACCTGGTCAGCCTGAAGCTCGGGTTCCTCTGTTGTTGGCAGCGGTAGTGGACTGATAGAAGATGGTGTCCAATAGATGGAAGATGGTTCCAATTGATGGAAGAAAGTTGGTAAGTTGTAAATAGTTCAAAAGAGCGATATCTTCTTCCTACGTTGGCTGGCCCTGTGGCTCTGTATAAGTAGAGGATAGGAACAAAGAACCCTCCGTTTGCCAGCCCGTTTGCCAGATCCACAGGTCTTATCTTATCCAGCCTTACATGACGGACGCGTCCGTAGACAACGTACTGCATCATGGACCAAGCCAAGAAGACGGATCCAGCTCCGAGGTTTAATCACCGCGCTACCCACAGCTTCTATGGCTGTCTCTTCTGGTGTCCCGGTATGTAACCTGGGTTCTTGATCGGCGTGCCCGGGGAAGATGGGCCAAGTAAAAGCTGTAAACCGACTTCCGCGTTGTGATGGCTTTCCGTTACTTCCAGTTGCCTCACATTACATCAGGACTTTCATCTAGTTACATCGAACAGCTAATGAATCATTCGGAGCTTAAAGCACTATAGGATGATGGTGTGATTGCTAGCGGATCAGGTACACCAGCTTTTTGCCCGAGACCTCACCTCGCTTGAGTCTTTCGACCCCCGCGACGATACCGTCGAAGCCGCTCTCGGTGTCCAGCTCGATCGGATGCGGCCGGATCTTCCCCCCCCAAACCAGGTCCTCCGTTCTCTTGAACCAGGCCCGTCCCCACATCCCTAGTTCTGGGTCTGGGGGGCTCCCGTAACCTCTATCAAGCGCAATTTCGTACCCCAACAGCCTGATCCCTAGTACCCAGCTCGCCCGCACGGCCTTGCGAATACCTGCCAGCTCGTCCGGGACCAGCTCGAAACCGACATAGTGCCCGCCTGCGCGGCCGATGCTGGCGTAGCACTGACGCAGCGAGTTCGCGCTGGCAATGATGTCCATGACGAAGCTAAGGCTGTTGTTGGTGTAAGCGCGTATCGACTCACCAAGATTTGGCGAGTGGTAGTCGAAGGCCTTGTCGGCACCGTAGGACTCTACAAGAGCAAAGTTCGCAGGTGAACAAGTGGTGACTACGCGAAACCCGGCTCTGTCATTCTCGGGGTCAGCGTCAACGTTCAACTCTCGTCCGCGGGGGGGTTTTCTTAGGCTTCGCACAGCTTCAAAATCTGGATAGCCATGGTACCGCTGGCCGTGCTTCCTCCGTACACCAAGACCCATGGGGGTTGGCCGCCTGCCCTTGGTTTGACGGGCTGCTCAGGAGAACCGGGCAAGTTCAAATGGCGCTCGTGAAACGCTGCCAGTCCGACCGTTCCGACGACGCAAAGGCCGATCGCGGCCGCCACATGAAAATCCATGCCATCTGGAATGCGCCAGAGTGCATCGGCACGGACGGCGATATACTCGGCAAAAGTGCCATCCTGCGGTTTCAGACGGTTGCTCGCGTGCACAGCGCCTGCTACCCGGTCGCCCAGCTTGACGTCGAATTTGCCGGGGCGCACGTCGTCACCGACCCGGACAACCGTGCCGGAGAAGTCGGCCCCTACCCCAGCACCCGGACAGGGGAAGTTGGTAGGCATCTTCCAGTCGCAGGGATTCAGGGCAACCGCGACCACCCGAACGAGCACCTGGTCGGGGAGCAGTTTCGGGACCTCTCGAGTCTCCGTGAACTGGAGAACCCCTGGCGTCGAAGACTGAATGAGCGCCCGCTGGACACGGGGGATTTGTTCGTCGATAGCCATGATGATTCTTCTGGTTTGCTCAAGTCGGTCTCTTGTGAGTGTCAAGATGGAGTAGAACGATCCCTCAACACGTCTCCCCCGTTTGGCCCTTGTCAGTAGGAACGCGCGTGAGTGAAGCAATGGTGTGTTCTATGTTAGGTCCGCACGAAGGGGCGGTGGTGAAATCACGAGAAGGGGTAAAGATCCAAAGCGGACCACGTCCCTGCGTGGGATTGTTTACATGTGGCACCTGCAATACCCAATGGTTCGTTTGTTCCGATTGGTATCCGAGACAGTGGTGTTTCCGCGGTGGCGTGGCTTGCTTTTTTGTTCGGTCTCCGATGTCGATGTGGTCCGAAGACCCTGCTGACTGGCGCTCTCTTCCACACCGATTATCAATGGTTGCCGAAAGAGGCGGAGGAATAACCGCATGCATGAAACCGCCGAGTCTAGGGTGCCAGGGTAAGATCGGGTATCTCCCTTATCTCCTAGTTGTCTACGGCAGGTCCGTCCAGTTCTGGGCCTCCAGACAATCTTCCGCTCAGGAAACTCTTTCTCTACGCACACACCGTTGGCTTGCTTGGCCTCTCCAGATCCAACAAGACGCTGCTCAGACCCCCTGACCCATCCGTTTCGATCGAGCTCTTCGACATGGGTTATCTCGTCAAACTCGCCTGTGGTTTGCTGCTGCCACTGGCGACGGCCGACGTCAATCTCGCACAGCAGCCGTTTGGTGAATTTGAATGGCAGCCCAAGTTTGACACGCCGAGCGGGGACCACACATCGTGCGCCGTCAGCCGCCTGAGTGCGTATGAGGTTGGAGAGGGGCCCGTCTCCTTTTCGCTCTCCCCGACCGAACATCCCGAAATCCCCAAGCTGTCGACAATCAACAGCACGGTATGGGAGCAGTGGGAGTTTGACGCGGTCTCCGAGTCCGGAACGGGGAGCGTGCTCATGGGCTTCTCGAGGGATCCGTCGTATAGCTTCTTCGGGCAGGGAAACCTGCGTGTCGAGTTCTACATGACTCTTGAGGACGGCACTCGCATCCAGGAGCTCGAGTATACCGAGAGTTCGACAGTGATCGACTGTCCCGATTCGATACGGGGCATCTGGAACAGCTCGGATCGGTCCTACGCTTTCGAGATCTCGAGAGACATGCAGAGAGCCAGAGTGTGGTGGGACACAGGCCGCGAAAAGGGGTCCATCGCAATCGAGTCCACCACGACGCCGCATCTGGCCGACGGGGAGATCTGGCCACCGGAGGAGGGCGAGTCCCGGGTGAAAAAGAGCTGGCCCTCGGTCAAGCTGTCGCCGGGGCTGTATATGAGCCAACCGATCGCCGGTGGGAAGGTGACTGCTCACGTTCAGATCGGCAAAAAGACCATGAGCATCACCGGCTACGGAGCCCACTCCCGGTTGTGGGCGGAAAACAGTTGGTTCAAGATCTGTCGCGGCTGGCAGATCATGCGCGGGTTCCTCGGCCCCTACACCATCTCCTACTGGCGCCCACTGTCGAGGCTGGACGACTGGGTTCCGTACTTCGCCGCCCATCTCTTCAAACACGGCCGGCTCGTGTTCACCTCTCAGGTTGGCGCGCCCTCCCAACAAGTCGATTATACGCAGTTCCACTCCGACTTTAGCGGCAACGTCAGCGGGAGCTTAGCAGACAAGGCTACGGGCCGGGTTCTAGAGTTTGTATCCCCCTCCACAGGAAAGACGTGGCGCTTCCACCACCGTCATTTCGCAAAAATGTTCGAGATGGGCTTTGGAGGCGGGAGAGGCCTGACCGGATTTCTGGATGAGATAGTAGGGGGCGAGGTAGGCACGGACGAGGAATTCACTGGCAGAGGATTTTCGGAGCAGGTTCTGCTTCCGGACGAGATCAAACAGTGGCAGATTTGGGTGGTTTACGGCATCGGGTTTCTTGGACGGTGGAAGAATACAGTGACAAATCTTGTATTGTCTATCTGGTGAGAGAGAGGGGGAATAGGTACTCGAACAACTTGGGTTGAAATGCAAAAACAACGACGTAGTTGACCGTGCGGGGGATTCTGAGCAAGTACCTAACTTAAAGATAGCCACCAACCACCAGTTCTCACATATACAGGAAACGCGTGGTGGTTACGTATTGCTGCTCATGGAGTACGTGCACACGATGCTTGTACGTACAGACATCGCGAATATGTGATTCTTGGGTTCCCCGTGATGAGAATAGTTACAGAAACCGATTTACCTAAGTGCCCGAAACTTGATTCCACGTAGCAAGCAGTAAGAGCTAGCATTACGACTCACTGCTGTGGCTTATTTTGCCAACCGGCAATCCTGGTTACGCTAGAAGGTCCCCTACCTATTATCAGTTAATGAATGCCGAAAACGGGGCGATCGAGAACCGAGCACGGAGACCGAAAGTCCACAGTCCGAAACAATATGGAGACCTTGTCGAGGCTCGGGGAAACACATCTCCGCAGAGCTCGCTTTAGCTCCTCTCCGAAGTCCACGGGGAGCGGCCCCGGGGACCAAGGATTCGTCGGAAAGAGAGCGCCAGCCACTCCACCCAAAGCTTAGGAGTGAATATAGGCAATGGAAGAGGCCAGACCTTTGGGCAGATACTGACATGGCGGGTTATGTTACCTGAATCTCTATACTACCTCTTGTGCATTGACATCAAAGCTCGGTTCTCTCAACAGAATCACCGCCAGACTTTACCAAGAACAACACTTCCCTCGTTTGTGCCTAACGGCTGAGCCATCATCATGGTGCAAACACCTAGACAAAAAAAGTTTGGCAACGAGCCGATTGCCATTATTGGAAGTGCGTGCCGGTTTCCGGGCGCCGCTAGCACACCTTCCAAGCTCTGGGAACTGCTCCGCAAACCCAAGGATCTGCTGACCAAGATCCCTCCGAACCGCTTCAACGCGGACTCGTTTTACCACCCCGACGGGGCTCACCATGGCGCCAGCAACGTGACCGAGAGCTACTTCCTCGAAGAAGACCCGCGGCTCTTTGACGCCGCCTTCTTCAACGTGAAGCCGGTCGAGGCGCACTCGATCGACCCGCAGCACCGGATGCTGCTCGAGGTCGTGTACGAGTCCCTCGAGGCGGCCGGCCAGTCTATCGAAGGGCTGGCCAAGTCCCAGACCGGCGTTTTCGTCGGCCTCATGTGCGCCGACTTCAGCGACCACATCCTCCGCGACCTGGACGCGATCCCGACTTACATGGCCACGGGAACGGCCAGGAGCCTCATCTCGAACCGCATCTCGTACTTCTTTGACTGGCACGGCCCCTCCATGACGATCGATACGGCCTGCTCGTCCAGCCTGTTTGCCGTCCACCAGGCGGTCCAGCTTCTGCGCAGCGGCGATTCGGACCTGGCAGTCGCGGCCGGCTCGAACCTGATCCTCGGACCCGAGCTCTACATCGGAGAGTCCAAGCTGAAGATGCTCTCGCCGACCGGCCGATCCCGGATGTGGGACGCCGATGCGGACGGCTACGCGCGCGGGGAGGGCGTTGCCGCCGTCATCTTGAAGCGCCTGAGCGATGCGATCAGGGACGGGGACCACATCGAGTCCATCATCCGCGAGTCCGGCATCAACTCGGACGGCCGAACCAAGGGACTCACCATGCCTAACGAGCTGGCACAAGCCGACCTGATCGTCAGGACGTATCAAAAGGCTGGGCTGGACCCTACCAAGGAAGAAGAGCGGTGCCAGTACTTTGAGGCCCACGGCACCGGCACCGAAGCTGGCGATTGTCGCGTAAGTGCCCTCACCACCATTATTACATCTTACCATTATTACATCTTCTTCCTCACCCTCGAATTGCCCGCCCCTGCCACCACAAAGCTTGCCCGCTAATCCGTTTTTCTACAGGAGGCCGAAGGCATCAGCCGTGCTTTCTTTGGATACCAGGGAGGGAATGAGGGCCCAGCTCCGCCGAGCCAGTCGGAGAAGCTCTACGTCGGGTCGATCAAGACGGTGGTCGGCCACACAGAAGGCACCGCCGGCCTGGCCGGGCTGCTCAAGGCGTCCCTGGCGATCCAGCACTCGACGATCCCGCCCAACATGCTTTTTGAACGGCTGAGTCCCAAAGTGGCGCCGTTCTACAAGGGCGTCGAGATTGCTACCGAGGCCAAGCCGTGGCCGAAGGCGAGCGATGTTCGCCGAGCAAGTGTCAACAGCTTCGGTTTCGGAGGCGCCAATGCCCATGTCATCCTTGAGAACTACGAGCCACCTGCCGTTGCGGCGGCTGGGACCGGGGCCGGGGCCGGGGACGCCGCGTCCCAGACTTCGTTTACCCCGTTTGTGTTCTCGGCGGCGTCCGAGACGGCCCTGGAGGGTGTATTGGAGGCGTACGCCGCTCATCTCCGAGAGAATCCGGATCTGCCGCTCCGGGACCTCTCATATACGCTTCACTCGAGACGGTCGGCCCTCGGCGTCAGGGCGGCACTCCCGGCCGTGGCGTCGACCCAGCAGCTTGCCAACAGCATCAGCGACCATCTCGAGCTCGCCCGGGCCGGTCGCAACGACAAGAGCGCTGGGCAAGGCGCCAGCATAGGCAGCCGGCCCATCGCGGCAACCCCTCGTCTGCTCGGCGTCTTCACCGGCCAAGGCGCGCAATGGGCCGCGATGGGAAAGGAGCTGATCCAGGGCTCCGCCTTTGTGCGCGACCGGATCAAGTCTCTGGAGAGCGCACTGTCCGACCTTCCGGCCTCCGCCCGAGCGTCGTGGTCGCTGACCGACGAGCTGTTGGCGGACGCGGCCTCGTCCCGCCTCGGGGAAGCACTCCTCGCCCAGCCCCTGTGCACGGCCGTCCAGATCGTGCTGGTCGACCTCCTCCGGGAGGCGGGCATCGAGTTTGCCGCCGTCGTAGGCCATTCGTCCGGCGAGATCGCCGCGGCTTATGCGGCTCGGATCATCAGCGCCGAGGAGGCCATCAAGATTGCCTACTACCGCGGCCTGTGCGTCGAGGAACACGTCAAGACCGAGGGTGCCATGATGGCAGTCGGTACCTCGTACGAGGACGCCACCGAGCTGTGCAACCTCGACGCATTTTCCGGCCGGCTCGGCATCGCCGCGTGTAACTCCCCGTCCAGCGTCACGCTGTCGGGCGACGCCGCCGCCATCCGGGAGGCCAAGGACATTCTAGACGACGAGAAGAAGTTCGCCCGGCCCCTCAAGGTGAACAAGGCGTACCATTCGCACCACATGGCGGCCTGCTCCGCGCCGTACAAGCAGGCACTGGAAGCGTGCAACATCGAGCCCCGACAGTTGGCCGAGGAAGAAGGAGGATGCGTCTGGTACTCGAGCGTGTATCCGGGCACCGCCATGGGAACGACGGCGGCACATATCGAGGATCTCAAGGGCGAGTACTGGAAGGACAACATGCTGCGGCCGGTGCTCTTTGCCCAGGCGCTCGAGACGGCGATCGAGCGAAACGAGGATTCCCCTTTTAACCTGGTCATCGAGGTCGGACCCCATCCGGCGCTGAAAGGCCCGGCCTCCGAGACCCTGACGGCCTTGTACGGCAAGAAGCAGCTTCCGCTGCCGCCCTACACCGGAACTCTCTCCCGCGGGTCGGGCGACATTGCCGCCCTGTCCGTCACCCTCGGGACCGCGTGGAGCCGCTTCGGCAGTCCATTTGTCAACTTTGCTCAGTACGAGGCCCTGCTCACGGGCGAGCCCCGGTCGGCGAGGAAGGTAGTCCCCAACCTCCCGACGTATAAGTGGGACCACGACAAGGTGTTCTGGCACGACACGCGTCTCTCGCGGGCCATGCGCAACCGCAAGGAGCTGCCGAACCCGCTTCTGGGGCGCAGGATCCCCGACGGCGTCACGGACGAGATGCGCTGGCGCAACATCATCCGCCCGAGCGAGCTCCCCTGGATCAGCGGCCACCAGCTGCAGGGCCAGATGGTGTACCCGGCCGCCGCCTATCTCTCGACGGCGATCGAGGCGTGCGCGTTCCTCGCCGAGGGCAGCGTCGTCGAGTCGGTCGAGATCCGCGACTTTGACCTGGGCAAGGCGCTGGTGTTCGACGGCAACACGGAGCAGACGGGTGTCGAGACCCTCTTTTCCCTCTCCAACATTGTCAAGAAGGGGCCGAAGCAGATCACCGCCAACTTTGCCTTCCACGCCGCCCTGGGCGCCGACGCCGACGTGCTCTCGCGCCTGGGCAGCGGCCGCGTCATCGTCACCCTGGCCGGGACCGGGACCGGGGCCGGGACCGGTCGTCTGCTTCTTCCTCCCCAGCGGGCGCCGGAGCCGGCGGACACGGCCGAGGTGCGCGAGGACGAGTTCTACGCCTCGCTGGAGAAGCTTGGCTACGAATATACTAACGATTTCCGCGCCCTGTCGGGCATGAGGCGGAAGCTAGACCACGGCTCGGCGTACGTGCGCGTCCCCGGCCACGAGCTCGCCGCGGATGCCGTCCTGGTCCACCCGGCCCTGCTAGACTGCGCCCTGCAGGCCATCTTCCTGGCGTACTGGTATCCCAACGACGGGAGCCTCGACCAGCTGCAGGTACCGACGGGGATCGCCAGCCTGACCGTCAACACGTCGCTGTGCAGACAAGACCTGGCCGAAGGGGTCCGGCTTCCGCTCGAGTCCTTCCTGACCGAGGACCCGCTCAGCACGGCCACCATCGGCGGAGACGTCGAGGTGTACGGCCGGGACGGGCGGACGCCCCTGATCCAGGTGCAGGGGGTCCGGATCACCCCGCTGGCCACGCGCACCGGCCAGGCGGATCGGCAGCTCTTCATGGAGAACGTATGGGGGCCGGGCGCGCCGGACGGCACCCTGGCGGCCGACAACCGGGCCGGCGCGGCCGACTTCGAGCTGGCCTCGGATCTCGAGAGGCTCACCATCTACTTCATGAGGAAGCTGGTGCGCGACATCCCGCCGAGCCAGCGCCAGGGCCTGGAATGGCACCACGAGGCGCTGTTTGACTTTGTCGAGCACGTCCTCGAGCAGACGGCCAACGGGCGGCAGCGGTTCTGCAAGCCGGAATGGCTCGACGACACGTGGGAGAGCATCTCGCACATCCGGGCAAAGCACCCCGACAGCATCGAGGTCGAGCTGACCCACGCGGTCGGCGAGAACCTGGCGGCCGCGGTCCGGGGCGAGACCCAGATCCTGCAGCACATGTTCAAAGACAACCTCCTGAACCGCTACTACGTCGAGGCGCTGGGCATCCGCGAGACGACGGCGTTCCTGGCCCGGACCGTGGCCCAGATCGTCCATCGCTACCCGCACATGGACATACTCGAGATCGGCGCCGGCACGGGCGGTGCCACGAAGGCCATCTTCCGCGAGATCGGCCGGACCTTCTCGTCCTACACGTACACCGACATCTCGACCGGCTTCTTCGAGAAGGCGCAGGAGGTCTTCGCCGCCACGGCCGACAAGATGATCTTCCGCGCCCTCGACATCGAGAAGGACGTGGTCGAGCAGGGATACCGGGAGGGCGCGTACGACCTCATCATCGGCTCCCTGGTCCTGCACGCCACCAAGAGCCTGGACAAGACGATGCGGGCGACCCGGCGGCTGCTCAAGCCGGGCGGCTACCTCGTCCTCCTCGAGCTCACCAACCTTGACGTCCTCCGGACCGGCTTCGCCATGAGCGGCCTGCCCGGCTGGTGGCTCGGACGCGACGACGGGCGGCGGTACTCGCCGTGCGCCACCTCGGCGAGGTGGCACCAGGTCCTGCTGGGCGCCGGCTTCTCCGGCATCGACACCATCACGCCCGAGGTCGACGTGCTCCCGAGGCCCTTCTCCGTCATCGTCTCCCAGGCGGTCGAGCCGCGCGTGAACCTGCTCCGGGAGCCGCTCTCGCACCCGGCCGAGTCCAACGCGTCCGCGGCCGACGGCGGAGAGCTCGTCATCGTCGGCGGGCAGAGCCTGGCGACCGTCATCCTGATCGACAGCGTGCTCGACCTCACGAGGCACTTCGGCTTCGCCGTCACGCGGCTGTCGTCGCTCGACGAGTTCGACGCCGCCGCCGTCTCGCCCACCGCGCTCGTCCTCAACCTCGCCGAGCTCGACCAGCCCGTCTTCTCCAACCTCACCGGCGAGACCATGCGGGGCCTGCAGAGCATGCTGGACTACCAGCGCACCATCCTGTGGGTCACGCAGGGTTGCCGCGCCGAGCAGCCCTACATGAGCATGAGCGTGGGCCTGGGTCGCACGGTCGCCCTCGAGGCCCCCGGCGTCAAGCTCCAGTTCCTCGACCTCGACATCTCGCGGAAGCCTAACTCGAAGCTGGTGGCCGAGGCGCTCATCCGCCTGCGCTTCACCCGCGACGAGGGATCGACGAGGGGGATATTGTACTCGACCGAACAGGAGCTCGTCGAGGATGACGGCCGGATCCTCGTGCCGCGCCTGCTCCCCATCCGACCGGCCAACGAGCGGTACAACTCGTCCAAGCGGAAGATCACCAAGCTTACCGAGGTCGGCGCCGAAAGCCCCGCGCTCGTCCTGGCGTCGACCGATGCCGGATACGCGGTCTACGAGGGCGCGTCCGACGACGCCAGAGCCGGAGCCTCTGACGACACGGCCATCATCCGCGTCACGGCGTCGACCTTGCTCCCCGTGATCGGGAACCTGTATGGCGTGCTCGGACAGGAGAAGGACTCGGGGTCCTGGGTCTTGGGGCTGTCGAGTACTAACGGCTCCCACGTCGCCGTCCCACGGGGCCAAGTCAGGCTCGTGGGGGATGCTATATTAAAGGAAGAAGCGCAGCAGCAGCAGAGGCTCCTCCTCCTCGCCTTGCTCGCCGTCGAAGCGCAGTCCAGCCAGATCCTCTCTGCCGTGCCACGAGACAGCAAGCTCCTTGTCAACGAGCCTCCGGCGGGCTTAGCGGGCTCCCTCGTGCGGCGAGCTGCCGAACGCGGCACGACGGTGGTCTTCACGGCCTCGACGACCGACGCTGCCGACCTGGGCCTTCCCCATGGCCATCCCGTCGTGAGCCTATCGCCGCTGAGCTCCAAGAGAGCCGTTCGCGCCGCCCTTCCTGCCGACGTCGCCCTGTTCCTCGACTGTTCCGCCGAGCCCGAGGGCGTCGGACTCGGGTCCCTAATCGCGGCCTGCGTGCCTCCGTCTGGCCAGTCTATCAAACTGGCAGAGCTTGGGGAGAAGCTACGGCAGCAGCCGTCGCCATCCGTCCTGTCCGAGATACTGGAGCAGACCACTTCCCGTCACGCGGACCGGGACCGAGCTGCTGAGGGCGGAGAGATCCGCTTCCGCGCGGTGACCCCTAGCACACTGGTCGACGCTCCGCCCTCCGACACCGAGCTCGCCTCGTTGCCGACGTTGGTGGACTGGAGCTCCGGCGACAAGGTCCCCGTCAGCCTGCAGTCGGTGGACAGCTTGATCCGCTTCGATGGCGCCAAGACCTATGTCCTGTTCGGCCTGACCAGCGACCTGGGCCGCTCGCTGGTCGACTGGATGGCGTCCCACGGCGCAAGGAACGTCGTCATGACGAGTCGCCGTCCTAATATCGACCCCAAGTGGCTAGAGGAACGCCGGGCACGGGGCATCAGGATCCAGGCGTTTGCAAAGTAGGTCTACTAATTAACCTCCCCTTTAAGAAGCAAGTATTGACAACGACCAGTGACATCACCGACCCGGCCGCCGTCGAAGATCTGGTCAACAGCATCCGCCGGTCCTTCCCCCCCATCGCGGGTATAATGCACGGCGCAATGGTGCTCGAGGATGTCCCGTTCTCCGAGATGTCGCTCGAGATCATGAACAAGGTGGTACGACCCAAAGTCATGGGCACCATTCACCTAGACCGCCTCTTCCAGGACGAGCAGCTCGACTTCTTCGTCTTCTTCTCCTCGCTCGCCTCGGCTTCCGGAAACCGCGGCCAGTCCAACTACAGCGCGGCCAACATGTACATGACGGCCAAGACGTTTGAGCGCCGGCGCAAGGGCCTGGCAGCTTCCGTCCTGCACCTCGGAGCCGTCATGGGCATAGGATACGTCATGCGCGAGGCCAGCGAGATCGTCTTCCCGGCCATCCGCCGGGCGGGATTCCAGTGGATGGACGAGCGGGCGTTCCGCCAGTGCGTCGCCGAGGCCATCCTCGCCGGCCGCCCGGACTCGGGCCGCAGCCCCGAGATCGTGACCGGCCTGCGGGTCATCAACGTGGACGAGGAAGAGCCGGCGCCGTGGATGGACAACCCGCGCTTCCAGCACTGCATCGTCCGCGGCGGCACCGACTCGGGCGCCAAGAAGAACCAGGGAGGGGCGGCGGCCGGCGTCAAGACGAGGCTGCTCGAGGCCGCGACGCCCGAGGAGGTGCTCGACATCATCCGCGATTCCTTCCTGCAGAAGCTCCAGATCATGCTGCAGACCGAGCTGCAGACGGACGACGAGCGGGCCAACATCCTGGCCGCCAACGCCGAGGACACGGGCATCGACTCGCTGGTCGCCGTCGAGATCCGCTCCTGGTTCCAGAAGGAGATGGACGTCGACGTGCCCGTCCTCAAGATCCTGGGCGGCGCCACCATGGCCGACCTCGTCGCGTTTGCCCACGAGAAGCTGCCCGAGGGGCTGACGCCCAACCTCGGGAACGAGTCCGCCGCCGCCGCCGCAGCAGCAGCAGCAGAGCGGAGCCAGTCGAGAGTCGAGATCACCCCTGCGCCCGACGCGGTGGACACGTCCCGTACCTCCACCACCGTCTTCTCGGCGCCGCCGACGCTGGACCCGGCGAGCAGCAGCACCGGCTCCGATCACCCGACGTCCGTCACCAGCAGCGGCCACACCACTCCGGCTCACGAGCTCGAGACCGGAGTGCCACCGTTTACCAAGGACGAGGCCGGCGTCAGCCCGACACCGGCGCAGCTCTCTCCCCCCAGTGCTCCCCCCTGTGCTCCGCGGGAACAGGACGTGGAGAGGACGGCGCCGATGTCGCTGGGCCAGTCTCGGTTCTGGTTTCTGAGGAGCTACATCGAGGACCAGACGACGTTCAACATCTCCTTCTCGGTGAGGTTGAAGGGGCCGCTACAGGTGGACAAGCTGGAGTCGGCCATCCAGACGCTCGGCCACCGGCACCAGGCCCTCCGGACGGCCTTTGTTGCTCGGCCGGGCCAGCTGCTTCCGGACCAGGCCGTCCTCAAGAGGTCTCTCCTCCGGCTCGAAAAGAGGCAGATCAAGGAGGCGGCCGAGGCGTCGGAGGCATTCGAGGCCATGAAGAACTACGTCTTCGCCATCGAACGCGGCGAGTCGATGCGCCTGGTGCTCCTCTCCCTGAGCCCGTCGGACCACTTCCTCGTGGTCGGCTACCACCACATCAACATGGACGGCGCCAGCCTCGAGGTCTTCATGGCCGACCTGATGAAGCTGTACACGGGCAGGCCGCTGGCGCCCCGGCCTTTCCAATACCCCGACTTCGCCGCGCAGCAGCAGCTCGAGGTGCAGCAGGGCAAGATGGACCGCGACATCGCCTGGTGGCAGGACCAGCTGGCCGGCGTTCCTGCCGCGATCCCCCTGCTCCCGTACGCCTCCGTCCGGGAGCGCACCGTCATCCGCAGGTACGACCACAACCGGGTGGACCGCCACGTCGACGCCGCCCTGGCCGCCAAGATCCGAGACACGTGCCGGCGCGAGAAGGCGTCGCCCTTCCACTTCTACCTCGCCGTCTTCCAGGCCGCCCTCTTCCGCCTGCTCGGCACGGGCGACCTGTGCATCGGCATGGCCGACGCCAACCGCTTCGAGGGCGACCTCGCGTCCAGCGTCGGCATGTACCTCAACCTCCTCCCCCTGCGCTTCCGCCCGTCCGGAGACCGGACCTTCCGGGACACGCTCAAGGACGTGCGCCGGACCGCCTACGCCGCCATGGCGCACTCGCACGTCCCCTTCGACCTCGTGCTCAACAACCTCAAGATCCAGCGGTCCACCCTGCACAGCCCCTTGTTCCAGGCCTTCATCAACTACCGCGCCGGCGTGGCCGAGAAGCGGTCGCTCGGCGCCGTCGAGGGCGAGGGCGAGCAGTACCACTTCGGCCGGTCCGCCTACGACATCAGCCTCGACATCATGGAGAACCCGAACAGCGACCCCCGCCTCATGTTCCTCGTCCAGGAGCAGCTCTACTCGGAACACGAGGCCAACATCTTGGCCGATACCTACATGCATCTCCTCGACCTCTTTGCGCGCAAACCGGACTCCACGCTCGGTTCGGCGCCCGCATTCGCGCCCGAGACCGCCGAGGAGGCCATTAGGCTCGGTCGAGGTAAGTTGGGATTATTAAGAATGAACTATTAATTAACCAGTAACTTTGCTAACCGACTCGTCATTTGCACAGGCAACCCCGTCGTCTCTGACTGGCCGCAAACCATCGTCCATCGGGTGGATGATATCATCCAGCGCAATCCAGACACCATCGCCGTGAGGGAGGCGCTCGGCGGACGGGTGTGGAACTACAGGCAACTTCGCGACCGCGTCGGTGCCATCGCGAGGGCGCTGCTCGCGGCCGGCGTCACCGGGGGATCCCGCGTCGCCCTATTCCAGGAGCCGGGCTTCGACTGGGTCAGCTCCCTGCTGGCCGTCATGCGCGTCGGCGCCGTCTTCGTCCCCATCGACCCCGGCACCCCCGTCGAGCGGCTAGCGGTCATCGCCGCGGCTGCGCGGCCGGCCGTTGCCCTCTCGCACGACGCCACCGAATCCGCCCAGGAGGCCGCTCTCGCCGTCATCCGGGACGCGGGGGGTGCTCGGGTCGTCAACGTCTCTCGGGGAGAAGGCGAAGGCGAAGGCGACGTGGCGGGCGCGGGCGCGCCGGCCAACCTTGCGCAGCCGGACGAGGCCGCCGTCATCTTCTTCACGAGCGGCACGACGGGCGTTCCAAAGGGCGCCATCGTTCCGCACCGGGGCATCACCAACTTCATGGAGCATACGTGCGACATTCGGGGGCCCGAGGTCGTGCTCTTCCACAGCGCCCTGGGCTTCGACCTCGCCATGTGGCAGTGCTTCAGCGGCCTGGCCCACGGCGGCACTCTGGTGGTCGCGCCCCGGTCCATGCGCGGAGACCCCGTCGCCATCACGGGGCTCATGGCCAAGGAGAAGATCACCTGCACGGGCGCCACGCCGTCCGAGTATCACACCTGGATCCAGTACGGCTTCTCCAAGCTCGCCCAGTCCACCTCCTGGAGGATCGCGATGACGGGCGGCGAGCAGTGCACGCCGAAGCTCGTCGACGACTTCCGGTCGCTCCGCCTCCCCGGCCTGCGCCTGTGGAACTGCTACGGGCCGTCCGAGGTCACCGTGGGCAGCAACCAGGCCGAGATCCCCCTGTCGGAGCCGCCGCAGGCCCCCGTGACGGTCGGCAAGGCGATGCCTAACCGCTCCGTCTACATCCTGGACGACCGGCTGGAGCCCGTGTGCGCCGGCGCGCCGGGCGAGGTCGTCATCGGCGGCGTCGGAGTCGGCCTGGGCTACCTCGGCAACGACCATCTCACGGCCGAAAAGTTCGTGCCGGACCCGTTCGCGCCCGCCGGCGGATCCGCCAAGATGTACCGCACCGGCGACCGTGGCCGGCTGACTCGGGACGGAGAACTGGAAATCCTGGGCCGCATCGACGGCGACTCGCAGATCAAGCTGCGCGGGATCCGGATCGAGATGCAGGACGTCGAGCAGGCCATCCTCCGCTCCGCCGACGGCGCCCTGGCGAGCGTCTGCGTCACCGCCCGCGGCGAACCGCCGACCCTCGTGGCCCACGCCGTGTTCCGGCCCGACGCCCCCGTGCCCCGACGGGACCGGGACGCCTTCCTCCGCCGCCTGGCGAGCTCGCTGCCCCTGCCGCAGTACATGCATCCGGCAGTCATCGTGGAGATCCCGTCCATGCCGCTGAACCTGCACGGCAAGCTGGACAGGCGCGCGGTGCAGGAGCTGCCGACGCGCGTCGTCGCTGCAAAAGAGGAGGAGGAGGAGAAGCGGCCGAACGGCTCCTCCGCCGCCCCGTTGACCCAACAGGAGCTCCAGCTACGCAGCCGAGTCTGGGAACGCGTCATACCCGAGGACGTCTTGTCGCTCTACACCGTCGACCGGGATACCGACTTCTTCCACGTCGGGGGCAACTCGATGCTGCTCGTCGAGGTACAGCGCCGCGTTAAGGACGAGTTCGGCGCGAACCTGACCATCATGCGCCTCTTCGAAAACAGCACGCTCGGGGCCATGGCGGCCGCGGTTCACGACGCGGCCCTCGAGAGCGCCGGCGTCGATGCCGCGATCGACTGGGAGGACGAGACGGCCCTGACCAAGGACCTCGCCGACGCCGTTCCCTCCCCGGAGGAGCGGGCGGCGGCCGGGCGGCGCCGGCTTGATAATAACGGCCCCGGCGGCAAGGTGGTCGTCATCCTGACGGGCGCGACCGGCTTCATCGGCCGCGAGCTGCTGGCCCGGCTCCTCTCGTCTCCCGACGTCGCCGAGGTCCGCTGCATCGCCGTCCGCGACCCGTCCAGGCTGGCCGACGTGGTCGAGTCGAACCCCGGCAGGGTGTCGGTGCACGCCGGCGACCTCACGTCCGTCGAGGAGACGGTCGGGGAGGAGGACGAGCAGCGGCTGTTCGCCGACGCGCACGCCGTCATCCACTGCGGCGCCGACGTGTCCTTCCTCAAGACGTACGCGACGCTGCGCCGGGCCAACGTCGGCTCCACCAAGGCGCTGGCCCGCCTCGCCCTCCGCCACGGGCTCGACTTCCACTACGTCTCGACCGCCGCGACCGGCCGCCTGCTCCTCGTCGCCGACCCTTCTTCCTCCCCGACGGCGCGCGGCGACGTCTTTGGCGAGGAGTCCGTGGCCGCGTACCCGCCGCCCCCCGGCTGGCTCGACCACTACGTCGCGAGCAAGTGGGCGAGCGAAGCCTTCCTCGAGCGCGCCGCCGCCCGCCTCGGCCTCCGCGTCTGGGTTCACCGGCCCACCAGCGTCACGGGCCCCGGCGCCGGCGAGACGGACGTCATGTCGACCGTCATGCGCTTCGCCAAGAAGCTGCGCGCCGTGCCCGTCTCGTCCCGCTGGCGCGGCTCCCTCGACTTCGTGCCCGTCGAGACCGTCGCCGACGGCATCGTCGGCGCCGTCATCCGGGGGGGGCGCGAGCACCAGCAGCAGCAGCAGCAGCAGGAGACCACCCCCGAGGAGGCGGGGTCGGTCGTGCCCGTCAAGTTCCTACATCACAGCGGCGGGCTCGTCATCCCCATCGAACGCCTGCAGAGCCACCTCGAGGAGGAGGACGGGGTCGAGTACCGGACGGTCCCGTTGGGCCAGTGGATCGAGATGGCCGTGGCCGAAGGCTTGAACGTGCTCGTAGCCGCATACCTGGCCTCGGTTGATGAGATGGATACGGACATTGTCTTCCAGGCCTATGTCAAGGGATAATTGTTTTTTTAATGTCTTTATTTTCTTTTGTTCTTGTTTTGTTTTTATAGCTTACCGATTTCTTTTGTTCGTTGCAGACGGCATATGTTGGAGGAATTGATTCGGAAAGAGCTGATTGATCAGGTAGTTGTGTTTCATGACTCGATTAATAACGTTTTTGATAGTTTAAATCAGTCCGATTATGTGAAGGAAGTTAAGGTAGTAAATGCTATAGTATGTAGTTTTCAGCGTGAATCATTAGGTATCCAATCTGCTATGATAACTCTAGAACTGGTGATGAATGCTGATGTAATAATATGGAGTAAGAATGACAACCACAGATCTAGGTTCGTGACTCCATTGAGAGTATAAAGTATATGCATCGGAGGCCGCCAAACGCCTTGTCCTGTTTCCAGTTTTTAGGCCGTATACCACCTTTAAATACATATCTGGCCAGAAATCAGGGAAAGTTCAAGGTATAAATACCTATGTAATATCTACCTACATTCTAATAGTAATTACTTACACAACGGGTTTTAAAAATCTCTACACTTTATGTTGCAGGATCCGGCTGTTACAGTATATGACTGCCAATGGGTCACATCTGACTGACCCACCAACAGGGATGACGAGCCAGGGTGTTGACATGTATTTAGACAGCATCTCCAAGTGCCTCTGGCACTTGGAACAATCAACGCTTTTACTACCTACTTCTGCAGACCGTAACAGTTGGTCTAGGAGTGCCGCCCACGGCGCGAATACCGCTGTGGTGTCGTACCTATTTGCAGCCTTTCTGAGCTGTACGGATTGCAGCCACCGAGCTGTAGCACCGGCTGTCCAGGGGGTTAGATCTGATCGACCTATTGGCAGAAGGGACCAACCGGGGTCATAACTGTATTTAGACTACACCCCTCCTGGCATTTGGCTATAATAATCTACGAATTATCACCACTTCTAGAGCTTATACAAGAGTTCTGGGAGTGCCTGCCACGGCGCCCTCGCCGCTGTAGTAAGTGAGATTTGCAGTATAATTATCTGACAGTGCTATAGCACTTTATTTAGCTCATATAGATTCTAACCGTACTACCCAAATAATAATATAGGCAACATAGTAGAGATTTGGATAGTTAAAATAATGCTATCTTAGTCAAGATTTATTTTGTAATAATGTTCCTTGGTCTTAAAACCAAGGTACGTTTTCTATCAATATTTCTACGTACATTTCCCGCATCGTCGCTAGGGCGGGAAAATCACAAGCGAGGTTATTTTAAAGTACCAACATAGATCAGGTAGGTATACGGACGTATATATACCTTATACAAACACAGGCTAATATATAAGGATAGGTAACATTAACCAGTATTGTACGTTCAGGTGTTTATTAGCCGTGTCAGAAGCTATAGAGCTTCTAAGAGTATTAGCCACATACATGCCACAGCTATATAAGGCTATTTAAAGCTTTGGCCAGTCCCTTTGTCTATGAATATCAGTCGTTTTGTCTCCTTTGTAGATAGTTCAACAAGGCACTCTTTTCCTTCGTACAAGCCATCCACTATAGACTGCTTTTAACGCTCCCGGAAGCTCATTACTACGTTCGGCAGTTATAAGCCTGGTGCCTTGACTACTCCTCTACTAACGTATCTTCAATATTAGTAGTAGCTTCTTCTATTACGAACTCTCTTACCCTGCTTTAATACGCTTTCGACGACGTATCCGTCTATCATATCCGAGATCCTAGTCGAGACTTCTACACGCCTTATAGGGCCTAGTTCCTAGAACTCGTAGTATATTAAACTATAATCGTAGGCTGAATTTGCTGGTATATAGGGATTTGTCGACCCCAATAGCGACCGCGAGCGAGATCTAGAAGTTCTGTAGCGCCTAACCTGTAAGTAAGCTAGAGATAACCTTATCCTAGCTTCCTAGGAGCAACTCTAAGAAGGATTATCGCCTTCGATATCGATAGATTTAATACCTTCTAATGTAGCCGTCGTAGCCAAATTCGTACGACTATAAGACTCCTTTTATAAAGATATCATATATACTATAGATATTAGTAAGTAGATAGGATAGCTATAATGCTAGCTAGTATATATTATAGACCCTAAACTTTATAAAGCTATAAAAGCGTATAGGAAGAAGGATATTAACCTTATTAGGGGGATTATCTAGGCGCTTTACTCTATACTTACGCTATCTATTATAACGCTCTATATAATAGTTATAGCGTAATATATAACTAGTCTTAATATAGCCAAGCATTTGGGAGTTAATCTATAGCGCTAGATTCGTGACTTTAATGTTGCCTTCTAGCAAGCTATCTAATACGACATCTTAGAAGTATAGGGCGTACGAGGACTTTATACCCTTCTTGACGCTATTGCTATATATATCTTGCTAACCTAGGTAGTAAATAAGAGGATAGAAATCGAGCTTACTAATGGTATAGGATAGCTACTTCTAGAGCTTAGCACCCTTATTATAATGGCTAAGATCCTAATTAATAACGACATATAACCTAGAGTCTCTCGGAAGTATAGAATCTTCTTGATAACTTATATACTAATACTTCCTATAGCTTAAAAGAGCGGTAAGGAGAGAGGCAGAGACTTGTATACTTAGTAATATAATACAAGATGTCCTTATAAGCGTCTAAGATATCCATAGGATCTAGTAGACTATTATATACTTAAGTAAGCCGTCTATAGTAATAAGTAATGCTTGTACCTTTCTAACAAAGAGTATAAAAGGATTTACTAGGAGCTTAACAAGGCGAAGTAGGCTAGACTAAAAAATTAACTTATCATTAAGTAAGGGGAGCTATCCTATTCTAGGTAGTTAAGGGCAGGATACCCTAGTTTCCTTAATACGTTAATTATTAGCCCTTAGCTACTTAGTATGACGAACCTAACTCAGACTTCTTCTAAAAGGGTTCAGACAAAGGTAGATTAAGCGGGACAAGCAGGCAGGTCATCTAAGGGATTCGGTAAAGCCAAAGGGTTCACAACAACACTAGAGTTATCTCTCACAGTAATTAGCAATGCTTGGTATAAGTACTATGATTATAGGACAGGTTACTATCACTAGTGAACTCTCAGAGTCCACCTAACGAGTGACTATCTATATATATATATAATCCTAGTGATCATTCCTGATCACGGTAATCGTAAGTGATTATATAGTAGTGATCACCCTGATCATTAGTAAGCGTAGTAATTACTATGCTTCCTATATTGTAATTAGTCTTTTCGTTCCTTTGACTTGATTAGCCTATTTGTGCCAATAGCTTAGGTAGCATCTATATATATATTTCTATGATATAATGCCCTCCCTCCGAGGCTTTCGACCCGAAAGCCCTCTTTAGGTTATCTCAAATAGCGCTAATATCCCTTACGTTCCTTATACGTGTTTTTCTCCTTAGCCCTTTATTGCCCTTTATACTATTAATTATATCGTCTAACACGTATAGATCCCTAGTATCTATTTATTATAAGTATTTAGCTTAGTTTATTTCCGATTACGGGTTTGTAGTGATAGTATGTTCCTATTACATAGAGTATAACCGAGTATATGAAATGATTAAAAAATCTCGTCGTTACGAGGCTTATATATATTAGGGTCGTGCTTACGATAGTTCTAACGTTCTAGTTTCTTCTTATAAGTTCCTGTTTCCTTATAAGGGCACGTCTCTAATCGTAACGTAGTAGATCGTATTATACGTAAGCAACGTCGTTTAAAGGCTAAAGAGAAAGAGGCCGAAGCCTTGCTATAAGAATATTAATATAAAGCTTCTAAGGCGTTAGCCCGTCTGACTTAGGTCTGTAAATAACGAGAGTTCCTAGTAGAGAAGGGGGTAGATATGGTTATATAGGGTTTGTCGAATCTAGACAAATTAGAGGCGGTAGAATAGTAGGAATTAGGGGCTATTGTGTAACTTAACGGTAGCGTCGACGTTATTAACTAAGGCGCTATTTTTGGTTCTGTCCTAGGTTTGCCTTTAGCCGATCTAGGTTCTGCCGATAGAACTATTCTAGTTTCTTAAGGTAGTTTAAATTCTTAATAGATTCCTATAAGTTATCTTCTAGTCCGAAATCAAGCTATTTGACTAGGTACTATAGTTCCCTATTAATAATATATGAATCTAGAATTTCTTTGACGTCCTATTCTTTCTCTTCGTCCTTTGCTTCGATATATATAGTAACCTTAGCGTTTTTCGGTACTAGTTCGAGAAGTAAAATATGAAAAATATCTGTCTATAGTTATATAGATAATAATAATAATAGTCGGTAGTTAGATGTCGAAATTCGTTCTTTAATAACAAAGGGTCCGACTTTCTTAAAGTCTAGCTTTATACTTAGTCGTTTGGTTTATAAGTTTTATATAATTAGGTAGACTTTGTCTCCCCTCTCTAGGCAAGGTCCCTCGAGCCTATGTTTGTCGTAGTAGTTCTTTATTCTAGTCTTAACAAACTCGAGTTCCTTTTTAAGCTTTTTATATAGTACGTACATTTGTTTTGCTTTAACTACTGCTCTTGGCACTATAGCCTCTAGTCCTTACCTAAGGTCTACTTTAGATCTGTAATTCGCGAAGAACAGTATAACTTTGGTCGTTTCTATTAGCGTTATATTATAAGCAAGTTATACTATTAGCAATAGTATAACCTAGTCGTCTTGCTAGTAGTTGACATAAGAGTAGAGGTACTGCTTAATAACTTGGTTTAGTCGCTCTGTTTGTCTATTAATCTATAGGTAATATGCTGTTAACAGCTTACTATTGACGCCTAATCGTTGTATTAACGCTTGCCAGAACTTCGATACGAACTTAGTATCTCTATCGGTAATCTATTCTTACGGCCAAGCATACACTGATGTAACTTGCCGATAGATCACGTCTACTAACTATTCTGCTATCTAGGACTCCTTATAGAGAAAGAAGTATACCTATTTAGTTAGGTAATCTACTATAGTAAGAATACTATCGTAGGTCACTCCTATAGCTATATCCTTAGATTCTAGTAGCTTCGTAATAAAGTCTATCGTAACCGAACTCTATAGTTTGTCAGCTATTAGCAGTAGCTAAAGTAGCCTATACGGCTTATATTGTACCGTTTTACTTCAATTATAGATGTTGTAGTTCTATATAACTTCCTTAACTCGTACCATTAACTGTAGAAAGTCATAGTGTTTCTTGACTTATACGATAGTCTTCGTAACTCCTTTATATCCTCCGAGTTTTAACTCGTAGAGTTCTCGAATCATTTGCAGCTATTGATCCCTATTATAAATATATACTTTGCCTCGGTACTAGAGTTTCCTATCTCTTTCTTCTACTCCGTTAGGTACCACTAGTCTAGGTATTACTTAATACTATACCTCGTTAATCCTTTCTTCTCGAAAGATTACATAATACTCTAGGAACGAGTTAAGTAGATCATCTTCTGTCACGGAAATATACATGCAGGACGCCACCTAAGCCGCCTCCCCCGACAGGCCAATAGGACAACAGGCACAAACGGACCAATCAGGAAAGGATCACGCTTGGCAAAGTGATCTATACACTATAGGATCACTACCACAGCCGTGATCCAGACGGCAAAGGATTACTAGGTAAAGAGTGATCTCAGGATTATATATACATATAGATAGTCACTCGTTATAGTAGACTCTAGGAGTTTACCAGTGGTAACAATCACAATCACAGTATTTATACTAAGCATTGCTGATTACTATAAGAGATAACTCTAGTGTTATTATAAACCCTTTGGCTTTACCGAATCCCTTAGACGACCTGCCTGCTCGTCACGCTTAACCTACCTCCGTCTAGACCCTTTTAGAAGAAGTCTAAGTTAGGTTTATCATACGTTATTACCACTCCCTTTGTTCTGTCATGGTTTAGAACGGAGGTGACTTCGACCTCGATATCGATATAGCTACTAACGTTACGGCCGAACAGCTGCTCGCTTAGCTTGGTTAACTCTAGCAGCGGATCTAGGAGTTAGACTAGAGAGACAAGGCTGCTCAAGCCCGAATTAAGGAACTTGAGAACCGTGAAAAGTACTTGTAGAAGTTAGTTAACAAGGCTTATACTAAAATCGAGGCACTTGAGGGCGCCAAAGCGAAGTACATTAAGATCAAACTACCTAGCAAATATAGAGGAACTAAGGAAGATCTTATAGGATTCCTAATAAACCTCTAATCTTACTTCTAGCTCAATGATGACAAGTTTCCGGATAACAAAGCTAAAGTCCTCTATATAGCTATGAGACTAGAGGGCAAGGCACTTAGATGGTTCGAGCCTACATAGAATAACTATCTCACTAAGGAAGACGAAGACGACCGAGACGCGTTTATATAGGTAGTCTTCTAATCTTACGACCGTTTCAAAGAAGAGCTTCGGAAAGTTTTTAGTAATAAAGACAAGAAGATTTATATATAAGAAAGACTTGCTAATTTCCGATAGATTAAGTTAGTAGCCTCCTACGCCGTATAGTTTAGACAGGACATACTTAAGTCTTAGCTTAATGACGAGGCGTTAATATAACTATTCTATAATAGCTTAAAAGAAAAGGTCAAAGACGAGCTATATAAGTACGATCGGCCTAAGACTCTAGACAAATATATCGCGTAGGCTATTAAGATCGATGATCGACTCTATATACAAGAGTAACAAAAACAAGGTCGAATAAATGGAACTACGGTTAAGGCTAATAATAAGAAAAAGCGGGCGTACGTCAGTACCTTGTATAGAATGTACCCCGGAGCTATAGATATAGACGTAACATAGAAGCAGGACTAGAAAAAGGCAATTAAAGACAAGTCTAATATTACCTACTATAACTATAAAAAGAAAGGGCACTACAAGCGAGAATGCTAGAGCCCAAAGAAAGAATGGAAACCAGCCCCTGGAAAGGAAATTACGACTATTGACGAAACTACTAAGGACGTTATCAAAGTAGCGGCTACGAGCTACGAAGATAAGGGCAGTGGTACGGACAGTCTTAGACACAATGGTAACGGTAAAGACGAATAAGCACCGTACTCCGAACTGGTCACTATAGACCTAGAGACAGGTCTTGCCGAATAGGATATAGTAGGAGAGTATATACCGCTAATTTCGATTCTCCTAGCCTTGAGGCAGTGGGGTTTCATAGTTATATAGAGGTAGGATAGATTATAGACAACCGATACCTAAGGAATCGAAAGACCTGGACCTAATGTTCTATTCCTCTAGGAATAAATCGAATAGTACTATAACGAAGTTTTCCGACTTAACATGGAACTATGTAAATAGGATAGATGCTTGATTTGACTTGTCTAATAGAGCGATGAGATGAGGGACGAGATAAGGGAATTCCGACGTGTTATGAAAACTATTAAAGGAGAATAGCCTATAATATATAATAGGCCTGATAGCTACGCCAAGTACCTTGATAATTAGCAACTTAGTAACGATATATAGAACCTACAATACTAGTTTATACGAGCAAACCATAGGAAAGACGAGCATATATAGGAAAGCTACTAGAAGAAACACTCTTATCTTAGTATTAGAGTACCTATAGCCTACATATAGTGGGAAGGATTCGGGAAAGAATTCTAATACTTCCTAGGCAACGCTATACGACTATACCCTCGATATAAGGCATATACGCAAGTGCCCTGGTTCTAGTATATAGTATACAAATGCCGATATTACTTCTATAACAAATTCGAAAACAATCACTGGCCGACCTGATAGGAAAACGGGGACAGAGGCTTGTACCCCGTGGAATAGGTCTATGATACAGGAAACAGAGCGGCCGAATTGCTCTAGAAGATCGAAGCCTGCGATCTAGGAAGCATTACAATAGTTCTAAGACAAGCCTAGCCTAGATACTATAGAATAGGACGAGATATATAGGACTCGTGCCGGAGCAACGATTGCCTCTATTATACGGACAAAAAGAAATTACGAATTCGGGAGCTTTAGATAAAGCTATAGCACGTACGATGGAAAGTAGAACGGACCTAATGGTAAGAAGCTATAAGCACTTAATGGCTTATAGAAATAAGCACAATTAACAAAGCTATTATTAGCCAAATAACCAAAGAGGTTAGCACTAACCTAGGAAACAGGTTAGGGCCCTTCGAGGGGCCCGGAAACCATTAACGCCCGTGTAGCAGCGAGTGGTAGTGTAGTATAGGAGGGACTGGTGCAAGAGACCACTATATCGAGACCTCCTAGTAGAAGCATAGGAAGTCGCCGTAATCTTTAGACGACGGCGGCAAGATAAGCGATTATAGATAATAGTATAGTGGAAATAGCACGAAATGCTTGTACTAGTGGATAGTGGAGTAGAGATAAACCTAATTTCTCTAATACTTGTAAATTAGCTATAGATACCCTAGAGAATGAAGCAGAAGTATAGCATAGTCAAAGGGCTATTTCCAATATAATAGGTATATAGGGAGACCGAACTGATTGACATCACTATGGTAGGGAAGACTATAGTAGTTATATTTAGCATCGTAGACATAAGTAACGATAAAGATATAATATTAGGGTTACTATAGTATAAAGATTATAACCTAGACATTAGCTAGAAGAATAATAGCTACCTATAACCCTAAACAGAGTTATATTCGACTAGCGAGATAGGGAGTATATAAGGATCGCGAGTAGACAATGCTTAGAGAAAGGCATATCCTACAGATCTACTACAAGAGACAGATAGTGGTAGGCAGACCACTACAGACTCTAGAAGAGGCGGTATAACGACATCAATATCGCGACAGGAGGAACGAGCTAAACCACTAATAGCTATTCTCTCCGTTGACAAATGCGGAGCACTATAATTAGAGTAGTAGGTTAAGACAGGAGAAATCGCTAGTATCGCTATAGACGGAACTAAGTTCGTATATTATTAGAAAACCGAGAGACAAGACAAGACTAGGGAAGTACTAAAGGAATATAAAGGACACCTAGCATTCGAACCAAAGCATCTAGAAGGATTACCAGAACACGGCCTATAGGATTACGAGATTAAGCTTAAGGAAGGAGCATAACTAAAGTTCTTTAAGATCTACTATACGAGCTAGATATAGGACAAAGAACTTAAGTAATATTTAGAGGAAAACCTTTAAAGAGGATATATCTACCTGTTAACATCGCTAACAGGCTACCTAATCCTGTTTATGCCTAAGAAAGACGGAAAGCTATAGTTATACGTCGACTATTAGTAACTTAATAAACAGACCGTGAAAAATCAATACCTATTACCACTAATCTCACGGCTCCGAGATTAGTTGGCAGGAGCCTAATATTTTATACGTCTTGACTTGCTATCGGCCTATAACTATATATAGATCAAAGAAGGTGACGAGTAGAAAACGGCCTTTAGGATACCCTATAGCCACTACAAGTACCTCGTCATGCCATTTAGACTTACGAACGCACTAGTAACGTTCTAAGCCCTGATTGATTAAGCTATCTAACCCTTTCTCGATAAATTTACGGTATGTTATCTCGACGACATACTCATCTTCTCTAAGACGATAGACAAACACCGGAAGTACGTAAAAGTAGTACTAGACACGCTATACGTATACAAGCTATTAGTTAACAAGGAAAAGAGCGAATTCCACGTTAGGAAAATAGTATTTCTAGGATATAAGATATCCCTAGGACAAATTCAAATAGAACCTTTAAAGATTAAAGCCATCAAGAATTAGCCACGACCGACGTTAGTCACGGAAGTACGAAGTTTCATCGGATTTGCGAACTTCTACCGGATGTTCATTAGGAACTTTAGAGCGATCGTATGACCTTTGTACGAACTTACCAAGAAGAACGCTAAATTCCAATGGGAAGAGCGACATAAGTAAGCATTTATATAGATCTGTAATACCATTACTAAAGATCTAGTACTAGTACTACTAGACCCTAAGAAGCCATTCAAGGTAGAAACGGACGCTTTAGACTACGCCATTAGAGGACAATTAGGATAACGAGACAAATAAGGGAAGCTATATCCTATAGCCTTCTTTTCAAAGAAGCTCGATAGACCACGTCTTAATTATTCGATCTATAACAAGGAACTACTTACGATTATTAAAGCCTTTAAGGAATAGTGACTATACCTTAGTAGTATAATTAAACTAGTATAAGTATATATAGATTATAAGAACCTACGATACTTTATAACGATAAAGGAACTTAACAGATGACAAATACGATAGGTAGAATTCCTCGTAGAATTTAACTTCGAGATCTACTATAAGAAGGGCAAAGAAAACGTATAAGCGGACATCTTAAGCCGATAAACGAATTATATAGAAGGACAAACGGAAACAATACTACCGTTGTTCAAGGAACAAATAGACGGGACGCTATATCACGAAACGTAGACACCCGTAGAAGATGATCCACTTGACTCGTTCCTAGAATGCTATATAATCTTTCGAGAAGAAAGGATCAACGAGGTATAGTATCAAGCAGCGCCCGGACCAGTGGTACCTGACGGAGTGGAAGAAAGAGATAGAAAACTCTGGTACCGAGGCAAAGCGTATATCCACGACAAAGATTAACAGCTGTAGATGATTTGAAAACTCTACGAGTCGAAACTTGGAGGATATAAAGGAGTTACGAAGACTGTCATATAAGTCAAGAAACACTACGACTTTCCATAGTTAACGGCACGAGTTAAGGAAGTTATATAGAGCTACGATATCTATAATTAAAGCAAAACGGCATAATATAAGCTATATAGGCTACTTTAGCTACTGCTAATAGCTGACAAACTATAGAGTTTAGTTACGATAGACTTTATTACAAAGCTACTAGAATCTAAGGATATAGCCATAGGAGTAATCTACAACAATATTCTTACTATAGTAGATCGCCTGACTAAATAGGTATATTTCTTTCCCTATAAGGAGTCCTAGATAGCTAAATAGCTAGCAGACGTAATCTATCGGCAAGTTACATTAGTATATGCTTAGCTACAAGAATAGATTACTAACAGAGATACCAAGTTTGTATCGAAGTTCTAGCAAGCGTTAATGTAACGATTAGGCGTCAATAGCAAGCTATTAACGGCATATTACCTACAGACCGACGGACAAACGGAACGACTAAACTAAGTTATTAAGCAATACCTCTACTCTTACGTCAATTACTAGCAAGACAACTAGGTTATACTATTACTAATAGTATAACTCGCTTATAATACGATGCCGACAGAAACGACCAAAGTTACACCGTTCTTTACAAACTACGGATATAAAGCAGACCTTAGGCAAGGACCAGAGGTCATAGTACCAAGAGCAGTAGTCAAAGTAGAATAGATATACATACTATATAAGAAGCTCAAAGAGGAACTCGAGTTTGTCAAGACTAGAATAAAGAACTACTATAATAAACATAGGCTCAAGGGACCTTGCCTAGAGAGGGGAGACAAAGTCTACCTAATTATACGAAACCTACGAACCAAACGACTAAGTACAAAGCTAGACTTTAAGAAGGTCAGACCCTTCGTTATCAAAGAACAAATTTCGACATCTAACTACCGACTATCGTTACCGTTATCTATACGACTACGGACAGATGTTTTTCATATTTCACTCCTCGAACCAGCACCGAAAAACGCCAAGGTTGTTACATATATCAAAGCAAAAGACGAGGAAGAAGAATAGGACGTCGAAGAAATTCTAGATTTATATATTATTAACGGAGAACTATAGTACCTAGTCAAATAGCTTGATTTTAGACTAGAAGACAACTTATAGAAACTAGTTAAGAATTTGAACTGCCCTAAGAAACTAGAACAGTTCTACCGGTAGAACCCGGATCGACCAAAGGCAAAACCGGGATAGAATCAAAGACGGCGCCCTAGTTAATAACGTTAACGCTACCATTGAGCTATATACCTAGAACCGCCCCCGATTCCTGCTATCCCACCTCTTCCAATTTATCCAAAGACGTAAGACCCCGGCGAACTATCTCCGACCCTTGAGATAATAACGATCACTTTTAATGACGAATATGGTCTAAACAAGCTAGAGATTCGTCTAGATAACGCTACACTTTTGCTAACAAATCGCGGTTAGCACGGAGAGCCTCCTTAGCATCTTGTTCTAACTAGTCAAGGCACTTTGATTTGTCCATAATACAGGATACTACAGAAGTTAGTACAGAAAAAATACACCAGCAAGGGAACACAGACAAGACAAGACCGGAACCCTAGAACCATCGTACAACCTCCTACGACAAACGTACTCGCCGTAACAAGAAGAACTCTCTATTATACGATAGCAGAGGCCACGAGAAAAACAATAAGAACAAGGCATCACTTCGAACCCTAGCTCATTAATGGCAGCAGCCAGGGCAATACGCTCCTCGGTCTTCACAGATCTTTTTATCAAACGCTTTACTATACGAGACATGTTATTAGCAGTATACAGAGGAAAGAGGGAAACACGGGAGACAACTTACTAAGGGTTGTTAGCGCTATTTGAAACGGCCTAAGATAGGCTTTTAGGTCGAAAGCCTTAAAGGAGGGGCATCGTATCACGGAAATATATATATAGGACGCCGCCTAAGCCGCCTCCCCCGACAGGCCAATAGGATAGCAGGTACAAACGGACTAATCAGGAAAGGATCACGCTTAGCAAAGTGATCTATATACTATAGGATCACTACCACAGCCGTGATCCAGATGGCAAAGGATCACTAGGTGAAGAGTGATCTTAGGATTATATATATATATAGATAGTCACTCGTTATAGTGGACTCTAGGAGTTTACCAGTGGTAACAATCACAATTATAGTACTTATACTAAGCATTGCTAATTACTGTAAGAGGCAACTCTAAGTGTTGTTGTAAACCCTTTGGCTTTACCGAATCCCTCAGATGACCTGTACGCTTGTCCCGCTCAATCCACCTTCGTCTGAACCCTTTTAGAAGAAGTCTGAGTTGGGTTCGTCACACGATATAGGGGAGTTATAGATACATTAAAGGATAGTAGTTATAAGTAGCTCCTATATAAGAAGTTAAAGTCTACCTTAGAACTAAAGGGTACCTTATATATTAAGGGAGCAATCTATAATCTAGGTCTACGCTACGTTCGCCTCCTTCGGAAATTTTCGAGCCCTATCTCAAACGGCTTAGAGCTAGTATATATAATGTTTGTCCTTAGTAACTCCCTTATCTTATAAGGCTATAAGCTATATATCTATGAAAATAGTACTCCCCTTTGGTAGGTAGTATATTTTAGGTAACGATAAGGTACTAGTTATATCTATCTAAATAGTAGGGAGGAGTTATATTATATATTATATATTCTTAGGGTAATCTTATTCACGGTAAGATAGGGTATTAGGATAGGAAGCTTATAATCCTAGTTAGTAACGAAGTTTAAAGTTAAAGAAGGAGAATATTTCAGCCTATTAAGCTTACCGTTTGCTAATTAAACAAGGCTAAGAGAAATATTCAAGGTTTTTATAGTTAGTTAGGATCTAAAAGGGGGTAGCAATATTATAAAGCTTAGCCGACTAGGCCTTTAGATATAAGATAATCGCGAATAGTTCCTTATTATAGATCATATAGTTTCGTTTAGCCAGGGATAGCTTTATAAAATAGTAGGCTATAGGATATAAGACCCTGTCTTCTCCCTATTAGGATAAGCACCTTCTTAATACTATCCTAGAGCAGTCTGCCTTAAGTACTATCTCCTGTTCGGGATCCTATTATACTAAGACAAATTCCGATGTAAAAGCTATCTTAAGAGCTTTAAAGGCCTCTTATTCCTTAGTCCCCTACCAAAACGGGGTATTCTTACAAGTTAACCATATTAAAGGTACAATTAACGTAGAGAAGTTAGGGATAAAGTCTTAGTAGAAGTTCACAAACCCTAGGAAGCTCTATACTCCTTAAACCTTATATAGTACCTCTTAGTTACAGATAATAGCCAGCTTTTTGGAGTCTAGGTAAACCTAAGCCCTTACCTCCATAATATAGCTAAGATATTTGACTTCTTTTATGGTAAATACGTACTTCTTAAGATCTAATATAAGTCTTGCTTTCTATAGCCTTTAGAGCATATCCTTTACCTACCTTATATAATCTTTCTCACTACCTAACGTATAGATTAAGATCTTATCAAGGTATATCGTTATAAAGTCTTTAAGTATTAGGCTAAGAGTGTTATTAATATATTATTAGAAAATTATAGGTATACCTATAGGTCTAAAGAGGTAGATAAGCTACTTAAAGAGGCTAAACCAGGTCTAAAATACTATTAAATACCTATAGCCCTCTATAATCTAGATATAGTAGAAGGCCGCCTAGACGTCAAGCTTTATAAACCACTTAACTCTAGCTAGGGAGTAAAGCGTCTCCTTAATAAGCGAAAAGGGGTACTAATCTTGCTTTATAATCTTATTTAATGCCTAATAATCGATATAGAACCTCTATCCTCTATTTGCTTTCTTTACTAAGAGGATAGGGGTAGTAGCTAAAGAGGAGCTAGCTCGGATCTATCCTTTATCTAGTAAGTTAACGACTTGCTTTCGGACTTCTAATAAATAATCTTATAACATATTATAGAGAGGCCCCTAAGGGAGTTTAGGAATCTTTCCATCTGGGCCTTCCTTTGATTTAATGTAGTGGTCGGCTATACTATAATATAGGGGGAGTCTGCTAGCTTTCTCCTTATTAAAGAGGTTAGCAAAGTCGTAAAATTCGTCTAGTAAGGTAACCTCTAACTCTATATTAGGCTTAGGTTAGGTACCCCCTTTTTCCAGGCCGTCTTTGTCAAATTAACGTCTTAATTCTAGAATAGTTATTATCTCCTAGATACTAGTAACTAGGAAGGTATCGGAAGTCTTCTTTTTCTATACCTTTTATATTATATTTATAAAGACCGTACCTATTATTTAGGAGATTCCTATTTATCTAGATTATAAAGAGATCTTATAGATAAGTAGTCCTAGTTATATTCTAATTATAAGAACGCCTATATATATATCTAGTGTAACTTCCTAGTATTTTATCTATAGGAGGCCTAGTATAATATTATATATAAGTCCTAGGACTATATAAAACACGGCCTAGCTTTCCTAGCCATTAATATCTATTATAATATAGGCTATCTAAGTAATCTTCCGGTCCGGTTATAGTCTAGTTACGGTCCTAAGGGTACGTATAGTAAGCAAACTAATCTACTTAATTCTAAGCTTCTAGCATATTCTCTTATTAATAGCGCTATAGCTAAAACATCTACTATCCACTTAAACGTTTATAAAGCCGATAAAGTTAAGAAAGATTAGAATAAGAAAAGGAGGTCTATCTATTTTTTTACTAATCTCTATAAACTTATCTTCTAGGTAGTTATAGTCTTCTAGCCCCTTTACAAGACTTTGCTCGGGGGCTACTCTTTTCCCTACTCCCTATCTTCTTCGTTAGATAGGTCGTTATTTTCCTTCTAATCCTTAGCTTCTAAGGCATTAATGTTAGTTCTTAACTAGTTCTATTATACCGGCCTTAAAGTAAAGGTAAAGTTATATTTAGTAATAAAGTAACCCTTCTACCTATACTAGATATATACTCTAGCTACCTATTAGGCTATATATACTTCCGGACTAACCTATTTTGCCTATAAGGCATTACCCCTATATTTTCCTACCTTATCCTTATTAGGTCCCTTCCTCTATAGGTTAATATATAACAAGTTAATTCTAGTTATTAGTATATCTCTATCTATATCCTTCCCTCTCTATAGTTTAGGTACTACCTACTACCTTTATATCTACTAATACTTATCGCTAAGTCAAAGAGCCTTGAGATCTATAGCAATCTTATAGTATTTCTCGACTATTATTACATAATTATCCTAAGGAATTTCTTATCTAACCACTATATATTTAAGTTTTAGAGAAAGGCATTATTATAATTTAATTAGGTATAGCTCGTTACCCTAAAGGAGGCTACCTACCTTTAATAGCTTAGCCTTAAACTAAATAATGAAGATAGCAAACGGTTTATCGTCTCTTTATTATAAGAATTCTAATTCTAATAAGGCTACCATCTTCTTATAAGGGTTAGAGAAGATGCTCTCGAGATATTAGAGGAACTAAGTTAGGTTATACCTAACTTTTAGGCCTATAGATTTATAGTAAGCTATAACTTAGGTCTATACCTAGCGTATAAAGTTTCCCTAAATAAAGACCTATTAGTTATAATTAGAGCCGATGAAATCTCTATTAGCCATAAGGATATATTCTATTATACTCTTCTATACTACAAAGAGTTCCTTCTTACCGTCGAAAGGTTATCCGGTTAGGAAACGCTTCCGCTATAGCCGTTAAGCTTTAAGGGGTACCTTAGCCGACTTAGGGGTTAGGACAGGTTAGGTTTAGGATGCCTAGAGGGTGTCAATCGTAGCATTCTACTGCTCTACTACTGCTTAAAGGGAGCGGATAAGCTCCTATAATTCCGCTAAGCCTAAGGGCCTATATACTCTCGAATCCATTATAATTACATTATTAATAACTCCCTTAGGGAGTTACTACTAGTAAGGAAGGTAGTTAAAATGTAATGTACTAGCCTTATAGCATCTATAGATAAGTATATAATGTTTTATTTGACTACCTTAAGGAGGAAAAAGAGAAAGAATACAAGAGTTATATAGAGGAGCGCCTTTTTAGTATATATGTATATAACCTAGGTAGGGCCTAGTTAGGCTCTAGGTTAGGTCCTAAGCGGGCCCTAACCGTACGCCCTACGAACAACCTATAAACGTCTTGCGAACCAATTATACACGCTTAGGTAGGTCGAGTAGGTCCGGTCTATTGCTAGGTAGGTCTGGTCCGTTGCTAGGCAAAGCCTGGCATTGTTTAGCCTAGGTAAAGCCTAGGCCTATAACAATATAGTACGACCTACTTGGTTAATGATAAGAAGTTCCTTTTACCTAGGACGTTTGTCAAGGTAGAAGATCCTAAGTTTATTAAAGCAGGTATAATGACCTTCCTTATTAGTAAAAGGGGCACTTAGGTGATCGAGAACGTTCTAGATGGACTATATAGACCGTATACCGAGAGCCTAACGCTTAAAGATATCGCTATCGTCAAAGGATTCTATATAGAAGGCTGCCGCAGAGAGGTACCGGGTTGCCCGAAAGTAGGCGTGCCCGACAGCCCCCCCGCAGGAGCTTTTTTTTTTTTCTTCTTCCTCCCTCACATACCCACCGACCGATGCGCAGCGGGGCGCACGCGCCGGCGGGTTCCGGGGTGGAATCCCGGGCCCCGCAAAACTCGTTTGTATGGCCTTCGCTAAAAATGGGCTCGCGAGCTCGCAACCACCAAGACGGGCGGATCCGCGCAGCCAACGGGTGGGAGACTGGGAGACTTCAACGCAGCCATGCCGCGCCCTGGGCCGCGGAGGCCAGCGGCAGCTAACAGTAGCAGTTGCCTCTAGCTTCCGGCTTGCCCGCCCCCTTCTCATATACCCACCGACCGATGCGCAGCGGGGCGCACGCGCCGGCGGCTTCGGGGGTGGAATCCCAGGTTCCGCAAAACTCGTTTATATAGCCTTCGCTAAAAATGGGCTCGCAAGCTCGCGGCCGCACATAGCGCCCCATCCTACCTACCCTACACCGACCTACCCTACACCCCATCCTCCCAACCGACCTACCCTACACCGACCTACCCTACACCCGGCCAACCTACCCTACACCCGGCCGACCTACCCTACACCCTATCCTCCTAACTGACCTACCCTACACCCTGCCTAGCCGACCTACCCTATACCGACCTACCCTATACCAACCTACCCTATACTAACCTACCCTACACCCCGCCTATCCTACCTACCCTATACCAATCTACCCTATACCCTGCCTATCCGACCTACCCTATACTAACCTACCCTACACCTGGCCGACCTACCCTACACCCTGCCTAGCCGACCTACCCTATACTAACCTACCCTATACCCTGCCTATCCTACCTACCTTATACCTAGCCAACCTACCCTACACCCTATCCTCCTAACCGACCTACCCTACACCCTGCCTATCCCACCTACCCTATACTAACCTACCCTATACCCTGCCTAACCTACTACCTACCTTATACCTAGCCGACCTACCTTATACCCTATCCTCCTAACCGACCTACCCTATACCTAGCCTACCCGACCTACCTTATACCTATCCTACCTATCCTATACCTATAATCGAGGCCTATCCCTATAACTATATTAAATACTAACCTATAATAACTCGAATAACAGGCCCTTAGGCCTAGAAGCCCTATTAGCTATACTAGAACCCTACCTCTTCTGCTAAAGTAAGAAGGTAGGTTAGATAACTAACTATAATATATAGCACTTATATAGCTAAGGGACGAGAACGTCTAGCCTAGGTTAGCTAGCTACCCTACTATCTTATATCTAACTACTCCTTAAGAGTAGGCAGCTATACAAGCATTTTAAATAAGATATAAATAGATTATTATTATTATTATTACTATTATTATTATTATTACTATTATTATTATTATTACTATTATTATTATTATTACTATTATTATTATTATTACTATTATTATTATTATTACTATTATTATTATTATTACTATTATTATTATTATTACTATTATTATTATTATTACTATTATTATTATTATTACTATTATTATTATTATTACTATTATTATTATTATTACTATCATCATTATTATTACTATTATTATTATTATTACTATTATTATTATTATTACTATTATTATTAATCCTATACCGCTATACTAACAAGCATACCAGAGCCTCTCTAGTTATATACAAAGGAAGCCGTACCTAATAAGCTAGATACAAATAGGTTATAAGCTAGTATAGGCCTAAACATACAATATAATATTATAACAAGGCAGGGTACGTCGCCCTATAGCCAATACTAATAATAGACCTAGAGAAAAAGATATACGACTAGAGCGCTTCTCCTACCCTACACCCCATCCCACCCGACCTACCCTAGACCGCGGCCCCGACCCCTCCCTTATACAGCCCGGCAAGCAATGCCTAATAGGCAGCACGGCCTATACTACTCGAGTGTAGCAAGGCCTGGTAACGCAAAGCTTATTTATATAGCCTTCACTAAAAATAGGCTCACGAGCTCGCGGCCGCATATAGCGCCCTATCCTACCTACCCTACACCGACCTACCCTACACCCTATCCTCCTAACCAACCTACCCTACACCCCGCCTATCCTACCTACCCTACACCCGGCCGACCTACCCTACACCGACCTACCCTACACCCCATCCTCCTAACCAACCTACCCTACACCCCGCCTATCCTACCTACCCTATACCGACCTACCCTACACCCATCCCAACTAACCTACCCTACACCCGGCCTATCCTACCTACCCTACACCGACCTACCCTACACCCGTCCTCCTAACCGACCTACCCTATACCGACCTACCCTATACCTGGCCGACCTACCCTACACCCTATCCTCCTAACCGACCTACCTTACACCGACCTACCCTATACCCTGCCTATCCTACCTACCCTATACCCGGCCGACCTACCCTATACCCGGCCTAGCCGACCTACCCTACACCCGGCCTACCTTCTCAGCCTACCCACCCTATACCCAACCTACCTACCCTATACCGACCTACCCTACACCCTATCCTCCTAACCGACCTACCCTATACCGCCTCCTAGGACATAGAGGCAGGACTTTAGACGCGGGCGCCCGCCCCCTAAAACCTCCGAGAGGCCGAGGCCTCCCTACCCTTGCGTCCCTTTCTCCCACCCGACCTACCCTACACCTGCGGCCGGCTAAAGGACCTAGGGGCGCGCGAACGCACGGCACCACTTCTCAATCCCCTTAAGGCTTCTATTAACATTGTCTTAGAAGCTCTATTGCTTAAGGTAGGTGCTTAGTACTATAGCTTAGATTGCTTACTATGTTTTAGAATACTAGAAAATAACATTATCCTTTGTAAGTTAGAACGTAAGTATAATCTTACCTTCCTTAAATATAAGCTACTTTCCTGCTACTTAAGCTTCCTAGATTATATCTTAATTAGTAAAACAGGTATTATAAACGTTCGTATATCCTTGTAGAACGTGTTTACTATATATGGTAGATGGTCCTAGACACGAGCGTTACCTACTACGAGAGAGGATACCAAGGATCTTTGGCACTTAAGAGCTGGCCACCTCGGACTAGAAGCGTTAAAAGCGCTTATTAATAACACTAGAAGCATTTATATCAAGGGGACAGCGTATATTAAGTACAAGAGCTACACTTATACTTACGTAAGCAAGGTTATCTCTAGAAAAATACTACCTAAGTAAAAGTCTACGTGCCTATTCTAGTAAGTAGCCTAGGATCCGTTTAACTATCCTAAAGCGATTAATAGATCGTAATAGCTACTTGTAATTATTAACGAGTATAGTAGGAAGCTCTTCCCTTTCCTCTTAATGACGAAGTTACTAGACTAGATCATAGGAGTCATCTGGAATTTCGAGAGCTAGGTAAGACGCTAATACAGGCTTGCTATCTATAAGATTAAGTAGGATAACGATACTATAATAATTAGTTTAGTAAGGCATATACTAATATACTACTAGACTTAGGCTATAGAAAGTAGTATTAATCTTAAACTCTTACCTTTATATACCTATAAGCCTAACGGACTAGTAGAGCAAGTAAGGTAAGAACTGATCTTACGCTTAATTAAGATGCTTAACGGTACGAATCTGCCTACAAAGCTCCAGTCAGAAAGCGTATAAGCGGTAGTATACTTATATATAATAAGCCCAAGCCATGCTTACTCGTTTAGAACTCCTAATAAAGTGCTCTATAGCTAGTTTAAATAGTATTTTCGCTAGTACGAACCTAGCTTAATAATTACGTTAACTAGCGACTTACGCTTAGACTAGAGTGATATCTTCATATATAAATACTAGGTATATATCCTCTATAAGGATAAGGAAGCTAAGTAGCATATAAAGGACTTTAAGGTACTACCACATAGGCTAATAAGGTATCTTATAGGATATTATATATCTAATATCTATCGTATTTAGATACCTAAGCTTGATAAGGTCATTATAACTCATAACGTTTACTTTAATAAGAAGACTTTCTACTGTCTAGGTAAAGAGCAGCTTATAAAGTCGTTACTAACGGTAGTAAGCTAGGAAATTAATTAATTTGATCTTGGCAAAGATTCCTAGGATACCGACTTTCTCTAGGAAACATTATAATAGACCTGACAACCAATAGAAGACTCTATTATAGTAGCTTGGCCACCTCTATCGTAAAAGAGTCTGGCGGTAGACTAACCTCTTTAATAGGGTTAAGACTTAGGGGTAAGGGAGCTCTCTAATACATAGCCTATAAGCAAGTAATTAGTTCTAGAGACTCTTATAGCAGAGACGTAAGCAATAGGCGAACTTATTAAATAGATAGAGAGCTTTAGAGGACTCTTGACCCCTAAATATACACTTAAGCCCTTGGTAACTTGCCTTGTACTGGCTAGTAAAGGGGATGTCTACTAGGAAGTAGGAAGGTTTAAATTAGGGCCTTCCTAGTTACTAGCTAGCTAATTAGACACTAGGGAGAGCAGGGGAGCCGTCAAATCTAATAGAGGAATACCTTCTATAGAAGAATCTAACGTATATAACAAGTAGACGGAAGAGCTAGAAGCTAGGGACGGTACTACTAATATATTATACCTGGCTAAGCTAGAGGAGTAGAACGTTAAGCAAAGTCCGGATTAGCTAATATATCCTTTAGAAGGTAAAAGCAAAGGAGAAGCTATTTGGTAACCTCCTATGAGGAGAGGTAGAGGTAGGAAGAGGGCCTATAAGCCTAGGGACCCTGTCTAATCAAGCGAAAGGCTATAAAATAAAGAAAAGGTCAATTATTACTACTCCTTTATCTATATAATTAAGGAACTCTAGCGACAGTTCTATAAGACTTACCTATCTAATTAATAGGAAGCTTACCTAGAGGACTAGAGTATAAGAACGATATATATAGTGTTTGCTACCGCTATACGATAAAAGGATACTATATACCTTAGAGCAGCTCTAAATAAGCCGTATTAGTATATTGACGATCTTACCTATATTCCTACCAACTGGTAAGACCTATATAACCACCTATTAGAATAGTAATTCAAAGACGTGGCTCGTAGGAAGATATATAACTTAGAGAGTAAGGGAACGTAGAAGATCGTACCGTATAAGCAGGCGAAAGCACGACCTATCCTATTAAAATAGGTCTTTATATATAAGTTTAATAAGGACGGTTTCCTAGAGAAGTGTAAGGCAAGAATCTATATATAAGGAGATCTATAAGATATTAGCTTAGTAGAAAGTATATATATAGCTACTCTAGTGATATAGTCGTTCTATATAATAATAGCGATCGCTATATACTTCGACTTAGAAGTTAAGTAGTTTAATATAATGTAAGCGTTCCTTAACGCCGAACGACTAGAAGACGATCCTATTGTCTACGAATTACTAGAAGGATTCAAGTAGCCAGGGAAATATATAGAGTTACAAAGAGCTCTATACGGCTTAAGAGACTTACTACTCTTATGGTATAAGGAGTTCTATAAAACGCTATCAGATCTAGGTATAGAACTATTAGGCGAAGAGAAATGCCTCTTCTTAAGCTACGATAAACGAGTCATCCTGATCTTCTATATTGACAACTTCTTGGTCTTCTTTTACAAAAGTAACGCTATAGCGGCTAAGCGTATAATAGAAGGAATCAAAGCTTGATATGACGTCTATAAGTAGGGTAATGTCGGTTAGTTCCTTGGCATTAGGGTGATTCGAGACCGACCTATATATAAGATATAGTTAATCTATAACTAATATATTAGAAAGGTAGCAAGAAGATATAGGCTAGATATATCTAGTATATATAAGCTAACTCCTTTAAGCTATAAAGAACTTAAGAAGTTTAAAGGGAGCGCTACTGGTATATAGATTAAAGAGTATTAGGAGCTTATCGGATTAATCCTATACTATATAGTCATATTATATCTAGACGTCGTATATACTTATTTAGTACTTTCTTGATACCTAACTAACCTAGGACTAGACTACTTGTTGGAGGTATAGTAGGTAGTAAGATATCTATTTAGGAGCTCTTACCTATTAATCTAGTATAAAGGTAAACAAGCGCTAGAAAGTTCGACACTTATGATCGCTGGAGACGCTTTATATATAGATGATCTAGATATATAGTATTTATTATAAGGATATATCTTCTTCCTATTTAGAGGTCCCATCATATAGAAGGTATTATACTAGGATACTATTATAATATTAAGCACTAAAGCAGAACTTCTAACGCTCTCCCTTATAGCAAGAGAGGCTATAACACTTAAAAGGCTATTTACGGATATTAATCTTAAGCTTAGGGAACCCTGGAACATCTACTATAATAATTAGCAAACGATTAGACTAGTAATAGCTAAGAACAAACATATTAATACTTACCTATAGTATATAGACATCTATAATATATAGTTATACTAGGAAGTAGCGAAAGGAACGTTTAAAGCTATATATCTATTAACTAGTTAGATATTAGCAGATAGGCTTACTAAACGACTTAGCTAATAAGCCTTTAAATACTAAAGGGCTTTTCTTAATCTTTAAGATATTAGTTATAGGCTTATATAACTAGGGGGTAGAAGATAAGTCAAATTCGTCAAATAAAATACCGCCTAATACTCCCTATCTACTACTATTAGCCATCGCTAGGATTAATAGCCTTGCCCTTGCCTTTATCCTAGCTAGGCGACGACATAGTACCTAACGTGTCATCGGACGTATTAATACAAGCATTACAAGACTCCTTAATCTTGCCTAACTAATAGAAGATGTCGTATATAGAGTAGGCAATCTTTATAAAACGCGCGAGTTTAGCCTTATTAAGCTTATACTCCTCTATATTGTCTATACTAGTACGTTTTAGGTCATTCTAAAGAACTATATATAACTTCTTAAGATTCTATATATAACTATTAGCGATTTGCCTATATATTAGGGGTAAAGGTTTAAAATCTAAGGACTTATAAAAGCCTTGGCTCTATCTAATAGAGCCTTTATCAAATCTTTTACCGACCTAATGTAAGAAGTAAGACTACTATTATAGTTAGTATAAGCATTATAAGAGCTATTAGATATATAGGCGATTAGTATATATCTCCTTATACTTATAGGAACCGTAGGTATAATGGTAGTAGTAGGAGCTAACGCTAGAATGATCGCGATATTTGCCAAAAGAACGTCCTATTAGAGCTAACTATATATATATTCTATAAGGTACCTTACAAAGCTTACTAACTATAATATTACTATATTTAGTTAGCTTAAATAATCTTAATATAACTAGTAAAGTGCTAAAAAACTATAAAACTAATATAAAATCAATTAAACAGAGATAATAGGAATACTTATAGTTTAGAAGCTAGTTTAGAAGCTTTAGCATGCTTACGCTTTTAAGGTATTATAAGAGTAAGAGTTAACCTACTAGTAGTTATAGTATTTATAGCAGGCATACCTAATAAGTTATCTATTGATTCGAGTATAGGAGGCGTCATCCTATTATTACTATAATTAAAACTAGTAATACTATTACTACTATAACTATAATAGCTATATTTAATCTATAGCTTCAAAGGAATCGCTCTACCATACTTGACTCTTTCAGACTTCCAAATATAGAAGACAGGCCCCCTAAAGGAGCTATCAAGGTGAGAGCGACAAAGGATATAATACCAAGAACAGTATTACTACAAAGCGTAGTTAAACGACTATCGCCTTTAACTAGGGGGTGTGTCAGAAGCTGTAGAGCTTCTAAGAGTATTAGCCACATATATGCCACAGCTGTATAAGGCTATTTAACGCTTTGGCTAGTCCCTTTGTCTATAAATATCAGTCGTTTTGTCTCCTTTGTAGATAGTTTAACAAGGCACTCTTTTCCTTCGTACAAGCCATCCACTACAGACTGCTTTCAACGCTCCCAGAAGCTCATCACTGCGTTCGGCAGGCCGTCTACATTCTTTACATGCATCAAGAGCTGTCGATTCTATTCAATCAAGACGTCTAGCTCGCCATACTAACAAGGGTGGTATAGCCTTCAGATATAGGCAGCTTGAGGAACAAAGCGTTTGGCGGCCACCAGGAAAAACGCACTAGCAGACAAAACATAGCTATAGCCAAGACTGGCAAAGAAACCGTAAATTCAAATGTCAAATGCTGTAACTTACAGGGTTCCGGTAGGGCACATACCTATTAATTTGTCCTCTCCCATCTAAAAAAACATGATGCCAACTGAAATTGCAAGTCACTCAGCACCCAATGATCCATGAAAAGTTCCAGCGCCACTTCAAGTTTTTGACGCTCAATTTCACCCCGCCAGCAACATCCTGGATTATAATGCTCAGTGGTGATGAGCATAGAAGTACGAAAGTATATATGAGCATTACCTTCTGTCGATTGTGTATATCTGAAGGGGCCAAACGACAAGAGACTGACCGAAAATACGTATCTAAACAGAGAAAGAATACAAAGAGGGGAGACAAAGGGAATTGAACCGGAATCGCATATCGGGTGGCGCCTAACAGGACCAGCTGAAACCCGTCTCAGCTCTACGCGGCCTTTTTAGGGAAAGCTTGCATGTGCTAGGGTGAGCGAAAAGCTTGGCCGGCGACAAAATCTCGAGCTGTATTGGTCTGAAGCCAAGGAGTGAAAAGCCCCGTGAATCGCCATGGGACCACGTATGTATGCACACGATTGATCTCGAACCGTCTCAGACATTCCGGCCACCGACGTTTTACCGCGCAGGCACCCACGCATACACCATCCTGGCGGTGACACGCCCCTCGCCCTTTGTGGCAACAAATTTCTTGACGTGATAGCGCTGCCCGTCGACGAGAGCAAAGCCCCAGACCTGGTCCACCCGCCATCCGGCTCTCTCGTTCGTCGCGGTGATCCAGACGTGGCCGGGTGAGCCCTCGGGTTCTTCTTCCAGCCAACCTTCGCCCAGGTAAGGGTCGATCTCTTCCTTGCTGGAGACCCCCGGGGCCGGGTGCTCGCTTGTGAGGTCCAGCCAGCGCGACCGCGCCCGCTGGCTACCAAACACGGCAGACTCATGGACCTGCTCGGACCCGTCAAGCTGGATGGTCTCGGTCTCTGCTTTCAAGCCACCGGTCGCCGTCTGCTCGGTGCGGATGATGGTACGTCCTTTCTCATCCTTGGTCTGTGTAATCGTTCCGGTGATTGTCGCCCAAGACACGGCTTTGCGGACAATCCTATGTTCCGGAGAATGGAAGTAAATGCCTCGTGAGTCGCAAGTACCAGACCAGAGAGACGTAAAAAACAAAACCTCCCCGGTTAGTTCCTGGATTTCACCTACCAAGGGATGCCTTGAAGCTCCAGAATCGGGTCTATGCTGTCCGACAATTTCTTGTCCTGTCGGGGTGGGAGAGGGAGGAGGGATCTTCTGTCAGTTACGGGCACACGACATGACCAGTTCGCAGCAGAAGAGCCTGTCAAGAGGGCGTAGGACTCACCATGGTCCATGACCCGTTAAGGTTGTGGATATTGCTGCTTGCCGGCGCGCTCATTGCTGTGACTGCAGGAAGACTCGCGAGAAGGACGCGTTCTTGAGTATGGTGCATACAACCGCCACGGACCGATGGGTTCTGCGTATCTAAAGTATAATTATACCTATATACAGATCTAATTATGTGCAGGTCCGTCCGTGTATATATGACATGTATGCACCTATGGGAATTGCCTACTTCGAAGTTCCTACTTGAGTCTCGGGTAATAACCGTGCGCCCTACAAGTGTTCCAGAGGTGCCCACGGTGCTCTCGAATTTGGATCTGCATCTGAAGGTGGCAAAGAGCTGAACCCGAGACGGGCTCCGGGCGATCTACCAAGCCAGAAAAGCCTCCGAAAGTCTCCGGAGAGCGAACTGAGACATGCACACAAATACTTCGGAAACCTTTTTGAGTTGAGACTTCCCCGAGCAAACGAGCGCTCTCGCAGCAAGGAGCATCTTCCAGCTTGTCCCCAAACTCTTCTCAATTTCCCTCCATCTCAATCTCGGCATCGTTGCCCGCGGCCGAACTTTTGTTGACACGCCCAACACTCAAGTGAAACGAGGGGATTGCGAGGAGTATAAAACAAAGCTCGATTGCAATCGAGCACTTTCATTAACTAATTGCCTTTTTTTTTACTTCACTGAGCCGGGCAGACGGGCAATCGAGGCCGCAGAAAACGAAAAGAAAACATGGATAGCGACACCACCAAGCTCCCCCCGGAGTCGGAATCGGCGGGGACCAAAGAGTTGCGGTCGGAGAATGAGATCGCTACGGCGCCGGCAGAAGAGCTGTCGGACTCGCCACCCAAACAGCCGTTCCGGCCAAGCGTCCGCGTCTGGACCATCCTGATTGCCGTGGGCTTCGCGGGCCTGCTCACGGCGCTGGAAGCCACCATCACATCCACCGCTTTGCCGTCCATCGTCAACGACCTCGAGGGCGGCGACGCGTACGTCTGGGCCGTCAACGGCTACCTTTTGGCCATGACGGCTCTGCAGCCTCTGTACGGCCAGCTGGCCAACGTGTACGGCCGGCGGTGGCCCACCATCCTCGCGACGGCCGCCTTCCTACTCGGCAGCGGCATCGCCGGGGGAGCCACCAACATGGCCATGCTCGTCGCCGGCCGCGTCATCCAGGGCATCGGCGCCGGCGGCATCAACGTCCTCTGCGAGGTGCTGGTCTGCGACGTCGTCCCCCTGCGCGAGCGCGGCAAGTACCTCGGCGGCATGTTCGGCATGATCGCCCTCGGCACCGCCCTCGGCCCCTTGTTTGGCGGCCTCATCGTCCAGAACACGACGTGGCGCTGGGTCTTTTACCTCAACCTCCCCGTCGGCGGCGTCGCTCTCGTCCTCCTCGTCCTCTTCCTGCACGTCAACTACCGCAAGGAAGACAGCCTGGCCTCGACGCTGACCAAGATCGACTGGCTGGGCAACGTCATCTTCATCGGCGCCGTCTCGGCCGTCCTCATCGCCCTGGCTTGGGCCGGCGCCGTCTACCCGTGGGGCTCCTACCGCATCCTCGTGCCGCTGCTCGTCGGCCTGGCCGGCCTGGCCGGCTTCCTCGCCTTCGAGGGATCGAGGTTCTGCGCCCAGCCCATGATGCCGCTCCACCTCTTCTCCAACCGGACCTCGTCGACCGCCTTCGCCCTGACCTTCCTCCACAGCGTCACCACCCTCTGGGTCCTCTACTTCCTCCCCGTCTACTTCCAGGGCGTCCTGGGCTCCTCGCCCCAGCGCTCCGGAGTGCAGCTCCTCCCGACCGTTCTGGTCCTCATCCCCTTCGGAGCCTTCGGCGGCGTCCTCATGACCAAGATCGGCCGGTACCGGCCCCTGCACCACGTCGGCTTCGCCCTCATGACGGTCAGCATGGGCCTGCTCGCCCTGCTCGACGAGGACTCCAACACGGGCAGCTGGGTCGGCTTCCAGATCATCGGCTCGGCCGGCGCCGGCATCATCATCCCCACCCTGCTCCCCGCCGTCATGGCCCCCCTGGCCGAATCCGACACCGCCCTGGCCACCTCCACCTGGGCCTTCCTCCGCAGCTTCGGCCAGGTCTGGGGCACCGCCATCGCCGCCGCCGTCTTCAACAACCGGTTCGACGACCTGGCCGGCCGCATCACCGACGCCGCCGTCAGACAGCAGGTCACCGGCGGGCAGGCCTACCAGCGCGCCACCGCCGCCTTCCTGGACCTCCTTCCCCCCGAGTCCAGGGACCAGTTTGTGTCCGTGCTGAGCGACAGCCTGCGCCGCTCCTGGTTCGTCTCCATCGCCTTTGCCGGTCTCGGTTTCGCGCTGGTCATCTTCGAGAAGGAGATACCTCTGCGAGAAGAGTTGGATACGGAATACGGTGTCGCGGAGAAGACGAAGCCCAAAGGAAATGGTGACGTTGAGAGGTCTGCAGAGCGCACTGCATAATCATGATCATAATAAAAACTGTTTGGGGGGCGTGGGGGGGGGGGTTGGACAAAAACAATGGGGGTGAGACGGACATGAGAGGGTTCAATCAAAGGTTCATAGTAACTGTAATTATATAAGAGTCATTGATTCTACTTAATCATGCTGCCTTTTTGCGTCGGAATACCAGCAATTTCGCGGATCAGTTTCCTTGATTGTTGCTTTGTTATTAGATCTTTGGAAGGAAATATTGGAATGGGCACGTCTCGGCGGTCTTTGATCTTTCCAAGACGCCAGTGAACGTAATTACAAGTAATCGAATAGTCATTGTGCTATGTCTCCAGCATGACATCTACACACTATGTACTCCCAGCTGTGCTGACTTGACTAATACCTTCCCTTGATACCTTTTCCTTGATATCTTCGAGTCTTGCGATGTGAATCCCGACGCTGCCATTGACCAGGGAGCCAAAACTTTGACGACAACTTGCGCTCTGCAGTTTCCCAATTCCCTCACAACACTTTCCTCAGACGCTGCGCAGAGCCGTCACCACCGTGGCGACAACGCATAGCCATCCCGGCAGGTCGACCAGGAGCAACCTTCTTTGGTTGATATCCACAAAGTCCTGAAACCATGCCCTCGTCTCGGGCATCGTCTTGCTCTCCCACTCGGCTGCCGTGAGGCTCAACAATTTAATACCCTTTTGGAGAGGGTGCGCATGCCCGACAACGAACGCCACGCAGACAAGCCACCAGACCGACGGGGCATTGCTAAAGTAATAGTTGAGCAGGCATGTGGTGATTGTTGTCAGATGGCTGGGGCTCGAAACATAGACGATATTCTTGTAGTTGACGAAAAACGGGTACCAGAGGTCTCGTCTTGCTTGAGGCGGAACCTTATGGCCGAGGAATGCGGCCATGGTCACTTGTTGGCAGACGGAGCAGATCAACCTTTGTTTCCCCACATGCCCCGGATCTCTCAGTTAGTACAACACCCCCTTATGCAACGACTCATAACGGAGAGAAGGTAGGTATCTTACGCCGCCGAGGAGCTTGCCAACGGCGCCACCTGCAAGAGCGTCGAAGCAAACGAGCCAGCCATTCTCACATCAATGAAAAAAAAAATGCCCCAAGTTTGGTGTTGCTGAAGGCCTTGTTTTTCCACGTGTGTAATTATGTGGCTGTGAGTTGTTGTGGTGGGTAAAGTTTGCTCAAACGCTCCGTCACCTGGCGGGAGGCCGGAGATTTTTTTTCTTGTTCCCACTGGTCAACCAAAGGTAATTAAGCCGAGAGACGTCCCCAGGGTTATCAAACTCGGAGACCGAGCGATGTGTGTCGCTGCTCCCGAGCGCGGTCCTGTTGGGATGCCGTATTATCCGAGACAAGGAGAAAGCAAGGCCGATGAAGGACGCACTCCGAGTTGGCAGCATCGGACGCCGAGCATGCGAGTCGAGTAGCCGATCACCCACTCGATAATTTACTCCGACTTATTGAGCGACACAACTTACGAAGGCGGCGCGGCGTCAATTTTCATGACTGTCTTAGACCGAGGACATGAGGACACAAGCGCGCCACCCCTGAACCATGCCGCCAAAACCAATTTCCAAAGAGACAACCCCCATTCCTGGGAAGCCTACGCATGAAGTGACCGAATTTTGAATATTCGTCTGCCGTTCAAGAGCTATTAACTTTCCCGCAATCTCGACACCTTGGGGCTACCAGGCTATGTAACAGCCCATCCCTCCCTACCAATGTTCAGGTTTTTCAAAAGCGACTTCTACAACTTTGAGGCAACCCGGATCCTCAGCAGCGCAAGCGCCGAGGGTTGCGAGATCGCCGAATTTATCGAGGCCGTCTCCAAGATCCGAGAGCACGACCCAGAGAGCTGGTACGATGCGTGGCACGAGCAATCGCAGAGAGCCGAGGCGATATCCCGGGACGCGATCCGCGCGGGTCACGTCGACGCAGCGAGGAAGGCGTTGCTGAGGGCGTCCAACTATGCCAGGGCGTCGGGCTACATGCTCCCGTGGGCGGGGCAGGACGAGCGCGTGCTCCAGACGGCCGAGCGGTCCATCTCGCTGTTCCGAGCGGCCATCCCTTACATGGATTGCCGCGTCATGGTGCTCGAGATTCCGTACCAGGACGGGATCCTGATGCCTGCCTACCTATACCTGCCCTCCGCCGCAGGCCGGCAGGTCGGGGGAGGAGGAGGAGGCCCCGGGACGGAGGACAGGCCGGTGCCGGTCATCGTCGTCCCCGGGGGCGCCGATGCGACGCAGGAAGAGCTCTACTTTGTCTTTGTGTCCACCGGGGTCAGCCTCGGGTACGCGGTCGTGACCTTCGACGGGCCCGGGCAGGGCCTGGTGTTGAAGAAGCACAGAGTGGTCATGCGGCCGGACTTCGAGGTCGTCACCGGCACGGTCTTGGATCACGTTCAGCACATGGCCGCCGCCAACCCGGACCTGGGCCTCGACATGGACCGCGTCGGCATCCTGGGCGCCTCCATGGGCGCGTACTACGCCCTCCGCTCATCCGTCGACCCCCGGGTCAGGGCGTGCGTCTCGATCGACCCCTTCTACGGGCTCTGGCGGCTCGCCGGGACCCGCATGCCCTCCTGGTATGCCGGCCTGTGGACGTCGGGCTGGCTGCCCGACAGCGTCCTGAACGCCTCCATCTACCTCCAGATGCGCCTGCACTTCCCGACCCGGTGGGAGTTCCAGCTCGGCATGGCCATGATGGGGACCGCCACGCCCGCCGGCACGCTGCGGCGCTTCCGGGACTTCGACCTCGACGTCGCCCCCGACGGCAAGGGACCCATCGTCGACCGGATCCGCTGCCCGGTCCTGCTGACGGGCGCGTCCAGGTCCGTCTACGCCTCGGCGGGCGAGAGCACGATAGCCATCTACAACGCCCTCTCCGGCGTGTCCGAGAGCCAAAAAGAGGTCTGGATCCCGGAGGAGATCGGCAACGGGGGGATGACGGCCAAGGTGGGAGCTTGGGGGTTGCTCTCCCACAAGACCTTCCGCTTTTTTGACAGGTGGTTGCGCGTCAGTCGTGACAAGACCGAAGGCAATGGCCATGTATGTATATAAGTCTTTCATAAGACTAATTATCAGATAGATGGCAGGGCTGTAATTAATTACTCTACTAACTCCTCTGGAGACAATTCCCTTATTGGGGTTGCAGGCAATCAGGGGCGGGAGTCCCTCCGGAGAAGAGCCCATGGCCACCTAGGTAATTTGCTATCAGAAGCTTTGCTTTTTGTTCGATTTTCATTTTCTTTTTTCTTTTCTTTTCGTCGAGTGGGAGAAAGCTCGTCAGGCCGTAATCACGCCGCTAATTACCTGCTGTCCAACTCGAAGGCGGCAGCCACTCGGACACGGGCAAGCCGGCTAAGCGCCCTCCAACCCCTCAGTGTAACTTACCGCCGTGCTCACCCCGGTCTCATTGGCTGATGGACGTTTATCACACCATCTCTCTCTAGGAGAGGACGCATTGAGGACAGTGTGGCGTGCGAACTACACACGATAATTAGCAAAGCAATCAAGAGGCGGAAACGATGCGAAGAGCATATCACTGCCACCTGGCTTTCGGGTACAGGACCAGCTAAGTTACGCGCTGAATGTCTGCCAGTGTGTCAACATCTTTGTGTTCCCCAGGAATTTGTACATGGCAAAGTGCGGCGCCTAGGGCGCTCTCTACTAATTACACAGTAATGTTACCCGTTTGGGCAGCCGCTCTCATGCCGGCGAATGGGGTGCACTGGCAAATAAGCCTTGTTAATGCTTGGCCTCCATGTTGCCGCTCTGGACTGGCCCGCTGCATTGTGATGGCGCAACGGCACAGGGTCAGCAAGGCGGCTGGCTACTCGGCGGGGAAGAGAGTGGGAGGGCAAAACATCATGCATTCGACAAACACACCGCCCGCAAATGCAAACAGGGGCAGACTCCCTAATCTTGAATGGAGGGTTTGTAAAAGAACATTACGAAAGTTACGCATCTATAACTAGTCTGAGCGTTCATCCACACATCGAGTTGAGGTATCACGTCTCTATCTGTTCTAAAGGTCACCGTCCGAGAAGTTCTTTGATGCAACCCTTTCCCGATCCCTTCCTGCGAGGGCTGCCCCAATAGGTGGACAGGCCGCATATTTCAACTGTGGTCAGCTCTCGAGGGCACAGTCTCGTACTGTACAGAACGTAGGTACGTTTTTCTTGCCGCTTCCTTGACCTGTTGGCCGAGCTGGACCAGTGAAATTTAATTCTTTGTAACCAACGACGGGAACGTCCGCTCGGCTGAGTCCTCATCAATTGCGTCTTCAACAAGACCTGGACGGGCAGGTCTGCAGGAGTCCCGCATGCCAGTTGCGCGCAAGACTTCCTTCCCCCCAACCAGGGGTCCAGCGGGCTGCTGTTGTATGTACATATGTTTGCCATCCCGCCTGACCTTTGCACATTTTAGTCTCTCCTCATCCCCCTTTATGTTTTGTCTCCTGGGTTGTCAAGAGGGCACGTTTTCCGTCTGATGGGAAGAAGTGATTAATTATTGGATTCGGCGACGACTACATCCAAACCAAAATCTTGTCCTTCGAGAAATCCTTTTTTTTCTCTTATGATTCTCACAACGACTTCTACGTTGGTCTCAAAAATGGGATCGGACGCGCCCGTGCCGGCTGCAGGCGGTGGGTTGCCCTCCCTCGCCCTCGCCGCGGCCGAGCCTCGAAAGGACGGCATCATGGTATTGCGGAGGGATTCGGCGTCATCGCGTAGCAGCTCGTATTACAGTGCTGCCACTCCCGCACACAGCAGCCCAAGATCCAGCGCGAATGGCCGACTCCTCTCTGGACAGCAGGCCGATCGTTTGTCCGACAGCCCTCCGCTGACGCCCATCCCGGGCCATCTCTTGCAGCCGGTCGACGAGGAGCCCGACACTCCCAGTTCCACGATTGTCGAGTTCGGGGACCTGGGACGGGGCAGCGTACCGTCGGCAGCTCAGCTCGTCGAGCATGTTCACTGGTCCTTCAGACAATCCCAAGTTGCTGCCCTTTCAGAATCTCGCTCCAGCAGCAAAGCTCGTGGATCACAAGACAACCGCGAGAGCCGCGACGGGCGGACCTGGAGGGACCAAAGGAACCAGAGTCGGGGCAGGAGCGCTTCCACGCCGAGTGCGCCGAGGGAGAGGTCACAATCCAACCAGCGCAGACTGAACAGCGCGAGGGACACAAAAGCCAACGCGGAAAGCGAGCGCCGCCTGGCAGACGAGCGCATCAACCTGTTCCTCCAGTCCATGGCCCAGCAGGCGGCCCAGAATTCGGAAGACGACCTGGTGCGGGAGAACCGGAGCCTGTACCAACGCATCGCAGCGCTGCAACGCACCGAGCGCGAGCTGTTGGCCGAGAACCAAGACCTGACGCGCAAGCTTGCGGCCATAAAGCAGCACCACGAGCGCCGAGCACGGCAATGGGCCGAAGGCATCCGCCGCAAGGAAGTCGAGTACGAGTCCCGGATGCGGGAGCTGGGCGAGCAGCTGTTGGACCTCGTCAGCAGGCACCCGCAAAAGCTCCCCGACATGCTGTCCAACGACGAGATCTCGGCCTGGTTCGGGAGTTAAGACGCGGCCTGGAACAAATGGGCGACCAACTTCGGGCACCAGGACCCCCGTCGGCTCCGCGTTCTCCATCCGGTGCAGATGCAGGAGCTGTGCGGCGAAGTCAGGGGCTTCGTGCGCATGACCGATGCGGGCGGCCTTCCGCCGGAAATTCTCGATGGCGGTAAAGAGGCCCTGCAGACTCTCCTCAATGGCATGCTGGCCCACTTCATCTGCTCCGAGATCATCGCGTCGCCGATGTGGGTGTTCGCCGCGACATCGCTCGGCACATTGGAGAGCCCCGGCATAGTCCCTCCCAAGCCGATGCCGAGTCTCCCGGGCCTCCGGATGGACATGAGCACCTTCGCCGACGTGGCTCCTCAACGGCCAGGCCCAGTCGAAACCCCACGGAGCCCACAGTTCCCCCCGCCGTTGATCACATCCATGATTCCGTCGCTTGGTAATAGCGCGTCGTGTCTTGGATTACCCCTGAAGCCTGACATGGAGCGACTCGTGCACATGCTTACTGATGGTCAGTCCTGCTCCTTCGAGCGTCATTAATACACACCACCCACTCACCCCCCCCTCCCCCCCTTTTTTTTTTTTCCCAATCGCGAGATCTTGGCTAACAAACGTTTTGTTTCGGACAGCCCAAAGAGACGATGCCAGGGTGACGGCCCACCATTGGCGGGCCCAGATGATGCGCCTGTTCGCCGACGGCGGCTTCAGCATCAAGGACGTCGCTGCTGCGGGCAACAACGAGTCCCGCCGGACGTTTGTCGAATCACGCCTAAACTACGCGCGGAAGCTGAAGGAGCGTTTCCTCGGAGGCTCGGCGCGGTTTCTGCTCCAGGATCAGGATGCTCGCGGCATAGAGAGGCTGGAGAGCAAGTTGACAGAACTCATTGACGACGCCCTGAGGTTCTCGTGCAGGCTGTGGACGCGTATGGCACCCGTCCGCCTGTACGGGTGGAAGGACATGGGGAGCAAGGAGATCAAGGCGTCAACGTCCCTCGTCACCCTCTGCCACGCCCAGGTCGAAGTCGAATCTCGCAGGCACCGCGCACAACAAGCTGGCAGGGAGAAACCGCCGCAAGACGGCCAGACCGAACAGCTTATGGTCATGGCCGTACAGCCCGCAGTTCTGGCTGAGAACATCAGCCTCCCGCTCAACAGCGTCGGCAGAGGCGATGATGGCATGGCTTTGGTCTGGCTGAAGGCACGAGTCATGCTCGCAGGTCCAATGTCTGTGGACGGTCCGGAGCCGGAGCCGGATGTTGCGGGCGCAACAACACCCTCCAAGCCCTCATCACCCCCATCCCCACCAGCCGAGGACACCGCGAGCAAGTCGACGACCGGTTCCGGGGCATCACCACAGCCTGGTGCTGGTGCGCCACAGACCTGCGAAGTGTTGCCTGCCGCGTCTTTCAAGGCACCACCAGGTAAGAAGGCTACAGATTATTAGGGCGGCAAAAGCGGTTTCGGAGCAATACAAGAAGTCTTGTCCAGATACGGCGGCGGCTACGCGACACACGAATTGAGAACCATCCCTGATCCGTGACCGTGACCGGAACTTACGATCATACCTAAGAGATGATGCACTTTAACAGGCGATTTGGTTTACACGATAACAGGTGGTGCGGCGTACTCATGTAGGATGATTTCAACGACTGTTCGTTTAGTCAGCTCTTGAGAGATGGAACAACGGCGGTCCATCGTATTGCTTGTCGTTTGGTTGTGTTGGTGGATGGGTCTTGTGGTCTTGGAAAGCTTGTTGGAACACGACGATCGTTTGTTTTTCCTTTGTTTCCTCATGATGACAGACAAGGCATGCATGTCCTTTTTTTTTTTTTCTCTCTTCTGGATATCCAATGGATCGTTTTGCATTACCGACCTATCCATTTGATCCCTGAGACCTGAGAGCACGTATGGGAAAGCAGCGGAATGTATCAATATGTTGACAAGTCATGTTCATGGTGCTTGGTTAATGTTAAGCCAGTATCTGTCGACACCTTGCATTTTGTTTTAAAACAAAAGTCTATCTGGGACCCTTCTCGGACTCCAAAATTTATCTACCACTTGTGGACGACAGACGGGTGGGCATTCTCGACCAGCATCTGGGCGTACTCGTCGAACCACTGGCCGGCCTTGGGGGCGCCAGCCAAGCCACACTCGCCGTCGCTCTCGCCGCCAGGCTTGACCCAGACGAGAGCATCGACGACGGTGTTGTTGACCCTGGTCGTGGGCGCGGGGCCAAATCCGGCGGGTGCCACGTTGCACCATTCACCCCTGGGGGACGGGACACGCAATTCAATCGTCAGCAATCTCGGTCGCATGGGTCGAGGGTCAATCTGGTCGAAACTCACCACTCCTTGCGGGCTCCCGGGAGGGCAACGCGACCCTGGTCGACGATGAAGCGTGCCGGCAGCCCCTCTTTCTCGAGGAACGGTGTGAGCGAGGAGGCGTAGTGAGACTCGTCCCACGAGTTGCTCCACTCGGTAAAGTTCTCGCGCACGACGGCGTGGAAGGGGTTGTAGTTGGACACGTTGGTGACGAAGCCGCGGATCTTCTTGCCCTCGCCGGCAAGCTTGACCACCTCGGCAAACTCCTTGGCGGCCAGCGGCAGGTTGTCGTCCCAGCCGAGCCAGCCGCCGTGGGCAGCATCGATGTACAAGTGCACGTTTGGCTGCTGAAGGCTGGAGATGGCATAGGCGATGCCCTCGCGGTAGACGGGGGCGGCGTTGGCGCAGAACTCGATGCCCAGGTTGGTGACCAGGTTGGCCAGCGAGTCGGGCTCCAGGACGATGGCGAAGTCGAGGTCCTTTGCGGCCGCCACCTTGTCGGCGAAGGGCTTGACGAACTCAGTCTTGTAGATCTCGAGCCCGTTCTTGTCGCTGCTGAGCTCGCCCGCGCTCTCGCCCGCGCTGCAGTCGCGGTCCGGAAGGTTGTAGAGCACCAGGCCGACGATCTGCCTCCTGCCCGTCTTCTTCTGCGCCTTGCGGGCAGCCGCGATGGCGTCGTCGATGTTGGAGAGCTCGGCGATCCTCGAGACCCAGACGAACGAGCTGGTCTGCTGGACCTTCTCCGTCTTGGCGGCATTGACGGTGTCGTTCCTGGCCAGGAACGCCTTTTTGGTCTGTTCCAGCTTGGCCGCCCATGCCGGGTTGACGAACTGCGTCTTGCCCTTGAAAGGGTTCGCGTCCACGGCCCCAGGGGGCGACGACCCCTTGGGCTTAGGCGTGGCGGCGACAAGACCACCGGTAGCAAGGGCCGCGACCAAACTAGAGACGCGCATGGTGCACTATTAGTGTGCTACGTGCGAGGGAAAGGAGAGCGAAGAAGGGGAGGCGTCTGTCGAACGAGCGTGGGAAGAAGAGAGAGAGAGAGAGAGAGAGAGAGAGAGAGGAGACCGGGGACCGCAGGGATCCAAGGACCGAAGGCTCAGAGCTCAGCAATCTCCAAACGAACGCGACCCTAACCAAGCCCTCCTCCTCCCCGTTCCTGACGAGACAAGGTCGCGCCATGCTCTTATACCCAGGACATTCACAGTTCGCGGAAGCGGTACGAGATCCTCCGCTGGCAGGACGGGATAGCCGCTTCGAACGGAGGCTCCGCGAGCCAAGGCTCCATGACTGAGGGACGAGTCCGCATGTTGGTGTCGATGGTAAGCCAAGATCTTGGTCGACACTGCGGCTCCGGATGGTTATCCGAACATCCGCCTCTCCACTGTCCCAAAGGGGCAACCGTCAGGTACACATTTCCACCCATGTCCTCTGTGTGTGGAACCGGTGAAGGGTGCGGTTCCAGAAGGGGGCGCGCTCGCAGGGCTGAAGGGAACCCAATCCGCAATATTCTAGAAATTCGAAGTTATGCACGTCCCGTCCAGACCCCCCTCCCCCCCCCCCCCCTTTCGGCGGCTGTAGGAATCATCCCGCGATTCCGGGGGTTCGCAATCGATCGGCACCAGACTTCGGACGAGCACGCAACCCGGAAGCGAAATGGCATATAATCCATTTTGATTTGCCGTTAATATACGATTCGCGTTTCTTGGCCTGGTCACTACGGCGCAGTGTAGTCCTTCGCTGCTGTCCTCAAACTAAGAGCCATCGGGCAATTGGATTTTTCTTTCTTTGTCCGCGTGTGGTCGTCTTTACACTAGCGAGATACGAAATGCAGGTATATGCACTGTTATAAACAAGACTTTGCGAGTTGAAAAGCCGCTGGTTGGAGTAGGGTGACTACTCGAGTAAGAGGGGGGAAGAAGTTCAGGTTCTGCTCCGTGCACAGGGTAAATTTACCTTAGATACGGAGTACCTGTTACGGATTACCGATCTTTGAAACACACGGTTTACTTTACGGAGTCAGAAGTACTGTGTATGTACGGAGTAATTGTGTGCTTGGTTGGCCAATGCTCACTCAGTGGAATCTCCCGTCACAAAGACCCGAAGTTCTTCCTCGGCGCGCGGGAGTCGTGGCGAGGCATGATGCGGGGCAGGTGGGGGGCCAGGGGGGGTCCCTTCCCCAGAGACCGAAACACCTCCGGCGGGATCACATCAGACAAGGCGAGAGATCCGACCAATGCATGCCAAACGCTGAAATCCCACATGCCTCTGCAATTTCCATGTCATCGCTGAGTCCTATATGCCTATAACTTCACATATTTACATTTTCCCACCATCGCAGGGTCAGCCTTTGCGCAGATTCAGCCCGGATTCCGTCCTCCGCGGGCCGAACCTCCAGATTGCGCCGAGTCCACCTTGGCGATAGTGCGTGTTGCAACGCTTCCTCCCGCCCAAAAAACGATGCCTGCTTCCGAGTTGGGACAAACGCAGTCGGACGGGGCCCGGCTTCCGTCATTTTACTCGCCCAGGCCGGAAGCGCACAGCAGCACGTCGCACAGCGACGGCGAACTGGAGCATGCCGACTTCTCACTCTCGACGGGCAACCACTCCGCCCCTGAGACGGTGGCCGAGGATGCAGACGGTTCGGACGCAACACAACCTACGCCCGCGCAAGCGTCCACGCCATTGACGCAACCACCGCCCCCCTCCCTGCTCTCCCCCGCCTTCACACCACCCGCCACGCCTGGGACGAGCACGCCGAGCGGCGCTGGACCCGCCGTCCCCTCTTCCGAACCGCGGGGCATCCCCGTGGACAGCTCGATCCCGACAGGCGGGTGTGGCACCAAGCATCCGCGGCTGCTCGAAACATTACCAGAGGTTGAGTGCATAGTGCGCGCGCGCATCCCGACAACTACCGGGGCCGAGATGTTCCTGCACCTCTACAAGAACAATGTGGACAACAAGGAGCATCTGGCCATTGTGTTTGGCGGCAACATCCGGAGCAAGTCCCTCGACGCCGTGAGGGAGGGAGAGACCGAGATGGACCGCCTCGTGAGAGGCGCCTACACCGGCCGTCTCTATCCCGGGAGGACCACCAGCGGGCTGCCGGAAACGGCGTCCGACGGCCAATCCGGTGCGGCGCCCCCGGACTATGGGCCGCCGCTGGTGAGGATACACAGCGAGTGCTACACGGGAGAGACGGTCTGGTCGGCGCGTTGCGACTGCGGCGAGCAGCTCGACGAGGCGGCGAGGTTGATGTCTCTCCCCGGCAACAAGGCGGGCGGGATCATCATCTACCTGAGGCAGGAAGGTCGCGGTATCGGCCTGGGCGAGAAGCTCAAGGCGTATAATCTCCAGGACCTGGGATCCGACACGGTCGAGGCGAACCTGCTCCTGCGCCATCCGGCCGACGCTCGGAGCTACGGTCTGGCCACCGCCATGCTGCTCGATCTTGGCCAGAAAGAGATCCGGCTCTTGACCAACAACCCAGACAAGATTCGCGCCGTCGAAGGCCCTCACCGCGAAATCGTCGTCAAGGAAAGAGTCGCAATGGTGCCGCTGTCTTGGAAGGGGAAAGGGGGCTTCAGAACGCCCGAGGTGGAAGGCTACTTGAAGACCAAGGTACGACGTTCTCTCGAACCCCCCCCTCCCCCCCGGAGCATGCCATCACAAGCCCATTCCGAGGCTAACATTTGAACCCTGGTTTCAGATCGAGAAGATGGGTCACATGCTGGACTTGGCAAGCCTTCCACGTTGAGCCCGCTCGTACATTGACCTCGTTTGTATATTATCTGTACATCCCGTCATCTGTACCTCGTTCTTAGATACCTTTTACCATAGACTCGGCGCGTTCTTGGGGCATATTTCTCCCAGGAGCGAACAGCCGAACAGCTTCAACTTTTCGTCCTACTAACGATGATTAGTCTGCTTGTAGAGGGGGAGGGGAAGGGGGGGAAATGCCACAAGTGGCCAAATTCGAGCACTTCCAGCATATCAGAACGATTTTCATAACTGATTGTCCCAGCTTTGTTGTTCTACGCAGTAGGGATCATCACACCCTATTGTAACCAACCTTCTTGGATCTGTTGCGCTCCTCCGACGATTCTCAAGATTCAGGGTTAGGGTTTGTCTCTCCGGCCCATAGTCCACGATAACGGCGCTCATCCAAAAAGTCTCCCCACGCGTCGGCAGTCCATCGACACCCATTACGGCTCCCGCCCCAAGCAGAACCACAATTTGGCTCCGGGTCATCTTCTCAATCAATCTACGTATGGTCTGTGATCGGCAGCATCGAGCTGGTGGCATCGCACTGGCCACTTGAGCCCATCGCAAGCGTAGAAGCGCACCGCCCTCGCTTCGCCAAGGAGTATCCCGAAATGCGCGACGCCAATAGCCTCCGTCTCCGCCTGGTCGTGCAGCGGCACGCACTCCCAGAGGTGCGGGTCGTCTTCGCAGTGTCGTTGGATAATGACCCGACCATCGCAAATCTGCTGGAGCAGGTGAACGAGATCATCCCGCTGGAAAGCAATGACTGGGGCCTAGAGGATTACACCGTCCAACTTCGCGAGCCCGGCGGCCACGCCTTTGACTGCCTGCACTTTCAGCACCTGTCTGCGATCTTGAAAAACGACGAAGTAGTATTGTGAGTTTGATTCAGACCCTTACCATCACATTCTTCCTTTCTTCTTTTCCCCCTTCCTTCTTCTTGTACTAACCTCTGTTCTCGGCAGTATCCGGGCTCTTGACACCAACGATCGCCGCAAACGCCGGCTAGCTGGCCGCGATCAGATCTCGACGGACGGCAGGCATCTAATCGACGGCGTCGCCTTTGGCCGACCCCGGCTCAAAACCCCTAGGGACCGACCCCCTGTAGACATTCCGCCGCTCAAACGCAGGAGATTGACGTACGGAGACGACTCCAGCGAAGACGATGATGGACCAAGGCTACTCCTTACTGAGCACGGTGAAAATCAAGCAGCCGGCCGACATGTTCGCATCCGTGCTCCCGATGACGCCGAGGATGAAGGGTCTGATGGAGACGAAGAAGACGCAGATAGGGATTTCACGGCTGATGAGACTGACGAAGGCGAGGACGACATCGGGCCAGAAGGGGAAATTGACAGCTCCGAGCTGGAAGACGAACTTCGGGATCTGCAAGCGGACAATGAGCAGCTGCAGGAAGAAACTCCAAACGCTAATAAGGATATTGTCAAGGCTGCGCAACCCTCTGCGCCGAGGCGGTCCGCCGGGTTGGATTTGCAGACACTCGACAAAATATCCGCACTGCGAGCTGCTTTCCCAACCGCGCAGTTCGACGCGTGCGAGAGGGCCTTAACTCAGCAAAACGGAGACGCGAAGTCGGCGTACTCTTACTTGCGATCACAATATGAGCCGCTCATGTCTCTGGACGCCATGCTTTCCCATCTCAAACTTTCCACGTCCAGGGCTGCTGCTGCGACGGCCAACGACGCGTCCGGGGAGAGCGAGGCAGAATCGGTGGCTTCCATAGTCAAACACTACGATCAGCACGGTTTTCCCAGCGGTTCCGTCCTCGCGGGAACAGCCGCTGCCCAAATGGCCAAAGCCATGCGCAAGTCCGGCCTCGCTGTGAAGTCCCCGGTCCACACGAGGTTTGACGACGAGGGTCAGGTTCGAGCTCGCCAGGAGCCACCACCATACTCATCCGCCGAAAAACGTGAACTCGAGGGCAAAGATGAGAGCAGTAGCGAGCATGACAGCGAAAGTGATAGTGGTCCCGAGGTCGCATCCTCTAAATTTCCTACAGAAAGGGGTGCAATCCTCCCTGGCCAAGTCAAGTCTTCTCGGCTCGATAGCGACAATAACAGCAAAAGCGAGGAAGAGAGCGAGCAGGACAGTGAAGCCGATACCAGTGAGAGCGATAAGGACGACAGCAGCGAGGAGAGCAGCGAGGAGAGCAGCGACGGCAGCAGCGATGACAGCAGCGCCAGCGACGCTGATGCCGACCTTAGTGAGAACACAGACGATGGCGAAGGCGTCGATCATGAATCTGGCAGCAGTTCCGAGCATGACTCCAGCAGCAGTTCAGTGAGTAGCGAAGAAAGCGACGACTCAAATTCGTCCAGCGACGACGAGTCATCCGACAGCAGCGTGGATGGCGCTTCCGAAGCACTTTCGGCCCGAAAAGGGGGTAACATTGCCATCCAGACGTCCGCTCCTTTGGGCGTATCCCTTCAAAAGCCTCGCTCCGAAGACGCGCGCCGTGGGGGGGAGAAAGGTTCGGCAGGGCCTCAAAAGCCAGTCCCACCGGGGCAAGGGAAAACTGCTACACAAAAAAGGAATGCTCGAAGGAGAGCTGCTCGTGCTGCACAGAGGGCTGCTGCCAGAGGCGAGCAGTTATTATCCGTCAGGGAGCTTGAAACCTCGTCAGCACCAAAGGATCAAGATCTTGCCGATTCGGTAGCCGCTAAAAAAGCTGCATTGCTTCAAAAACTCGGCATGTTGCAGGAAACGCCTTCCAGTCATGGCACTGAGGGCGTGGCCGTCCGTGAGAAGGGCGACAGCACCTCTCAGTCATGGTCGGCGGCCGGGGACTCACCTGCCTTTGACGTGACTTCCAAGAAACAGGCCGATGATGGTGCAAGGAGAACATCTCCGCAAGAGTCTAGTCGACAATCCAGCGATAAATCCGTCGAAAAAGACGAGTCGGAGGCATGGCGGAGCAAAATACTGTACCGCGCTGTGGAATGCTGCCATGATGGGGTTGAGCTGAGCGAGCCCCCGTTCCCTTTTGTCCAACGATGGGATCCTCAACAGCAATACTCCTACGGGGACAAAAGCAAGCGGGGTGGACGATCAAAACGCAAACAGCGCGATCAACAAGAGTATCTGGACCAAGGCAGCCGATCTAGCACAAAGAGGAGGAAGTACGGCGGTGACTTCTTGGATTCAGCTGCTCATAATGGTAATGACGAATCTTACACCGACTATGATGATACTGCTGGCTTCGACGACACAGTCCTCAACTATGACGACGATGAGGGAGGCCAGCCGGAGAAGGAGAAGCCATCAGCTCAGAATGCCGAGGATGAGAATGACTTGCCGCCTCTTCCAGTGGACGTTTCAGCTTTGCCGACTCTGGAACCTGGCAAGGCTGTTCCGGGGATGATTCTGACGTGGAAACAATGGCTGCTCTCCAAGGCCACAAACTGGCAGCCCCAGGTATCATCTCTTACGGGCATCGTTGTCAACGTGAACGACGACAATACCATCGAGGTGCGCCTCGCTAAGCGTGACAGGAACCTCGACCGCAATGAAAAGATGTTCGACGATGACGGGAACCGGATATATGACAAGTTTGAACTGCCTGGTCTGGACGACGAGGGTGACGACGCGGCTGAACAAGGATATCGGACCTTGGATTTCGCGGATCTGATCGAGCCACGCATTCTTCAGTATGCCATCGAAGGAGCCGATACAAGCACTACATTGGAGCAGCCGTCTACCACCCCAGCAGAGCGTCCTGAAAACCCGGATATTATGCAGTCCAACAGGCTAGAACCAGCTCGTAACAGAGCATCTGGAACGCCCGATGAAACAGGCCCGAAAAGTAACGAAGCCGAGAGTCGACAGGAAGATACGGACACTCGACAGCGGGGTGACCGGCGCACTGGGTCTGAAAGTCCTGCTGTTCAAGAGCCCATCGATAACTCAATTTCCGAAGACCGTCGGCACGAGATTAGTCTCCTCATCAATGACGCAGGCTTTCGGAAAGACGTCGACCCTTCCGTTACCGACCACGGAAGGTTGGACCTGAGCAGTCCGTCTCGACAGTTGGAAGAGATGGCCCACGACGCCACCCTTCACTCAGAAGTCTCGCAAGCGCAGGGTGGCGGCAGTCCGAGATTACCGTCACAAAGCACATCAAACAATGTCGAATCTCAGCCAACTGTTGTGCTTGAGCCCTTCCACGGCTTTTCAGATTGCACCTCGGAGGCAGCCGATGAAGGCCGAGTTGCCCACCCCAAGTTGGACCTTCCGCCCAGTGAGGCAGGGAGCCTCCAAAGCGGGAGGCAGATAGATCCCGATTTCAGCATCGAGCTTGGCGAGAATCCAATTCACGATCCTGACGATCCGGCGACCGGCTCACGTTCGACGCTGGGCCGTCGCAGCGAGGATGGCAACAGCCCGGCGGACAAGACTGACGATGATGACGTTCGAGACGACTCCGACTCGAGCTCATCCGATTCCTCGTTCCCATCTCTGAGCGATGTGTGGAACACGCGCGCTACCAATCCCTCCAAAGCACCCTCAAAGAGCGCTGCCATGTCTACTACTACCAAGATGCCCGGGACAAACGACGCCAATCTTTCCGAGGACGGGGGCGCGGAACCATTGTCCAAGCTTGCTCAGAGACTACGCGGCAAACCCATCGACAAGCCAGCATCGAAAACGCTGAGAAAGCCGAGCGAGAAGAAGGACGACTCCAAGTCGTCGACCTCGACGCCTCTCGTCAAGACCGAGGGAGTATCTCCCAGTCCGACCCGAGTCACTCACAGCAGTTCTAGCAAGACCAGGCGCGAAAGCAGCTCACAATCCGTCCCTGAGGGCTCCCAGGTGGCGTCACCCTCGAGTAGTAGCTCGGAGTCGGAGCTCGAGGAGCACTACGCCGAAGATAGCATCGATGAGACATATGAGGACTCCGACATGCCGACCGGCCCAGGCTGGGTCACGAAAGCACGCGCGCCCCGCGGCGTCAGCGTACCGGCGTCTTCAGCGACCCGAGACTCGGCGCCAAAGAGGGTTTCGTCATCGCAACCCCAGCAAACCGTCGATAAGCGTACAATGTCGGCGCTGAATTCTTTGTTGAGGGCGAAAAAAAGGGTTCTGGCGAGGAACATGGCCTGATGCATGTGGTCCGTTTTTTTTTTTTTTTTTTGTCGGTGTTACATGATAATGTTGACTGCGATCGTCGTCGGGAACTGCGTCTGCAGCAGCCTAATAATCTCTTTATACCCGAGCAGCTCATGTAAGGCTCGATATTGGACCAGGACAGGCGACTCGGAAGACAGGCGACTTCCGAGTGCTAGGCATGTATGTCAATCCCCGGGGGGAACGGGCCTCCTCCGCAACCTGAGGTGTATGAGGAGGTTGCTGGGTCCCAAGGGTCCCGCGGATATAAAACAAGAGACATTAACTCTGCATGATTGGCTCAGTTAAAAAAGCAGCTGAGGCTTTCGGGCTTGTCTGGCTTTGAGGGAGATGCGAAGCTGTCCCCTTGGGTCTCCGAATGGGGGCGTTCAAGGACGCCTGAACTAAGTCCAAGGACACGTTCGCCCACATACCCGGCGTCTTGTTGCATGAAGCGCGCAATCTGCCCCGTGTCTCCCTCTCGTGGTTTTTGCCAAGCGACGGACTAAGCAACTCGTCACTTGAATGGCTCAAATCTCCCACCGTAGGAAGCTTCATCTAGTACGTGAAACTAAACGGATTGCAACATGAATTGTACGTAGTGTGTATCCGTGGAGGTTTAGAGCGAAGTGACACTTCCCGAGGGTCCACACAGCTCTGGAGTTTGTGTCCGATGCCTTGGGGCGGCGAGCGTGTACCGTCGCGCCTGTCATGGTTCAGCGTTCCGCAGCAAGATATTCTCACCACAGAATGGCGTATGGTTGTGGTTGTCACTGGTCCCGGCACGTCAAGTGTCTTGTAAAGTTGACAGAAGCAGTGCTCGGGGGGAGGCGGTAATGGACAGTCGGCCGAAGGGCGGTCGTTCCCTGCAATCTTCGCTCTTGGTGCTGTTGGGGTGGACCGTTTAGGAAAAATCCGAGTCCGGCGTGCTTTTGACGCGTCAGAATACCCCCTATATGACAGGCGTTTGATGGCGAACTTGGCTTCTTCTCTCGAGACATCATGGCAGAACCCGAAAAAAAAATAACACCCATCGCCACGTCACGGGCGCGATTTTCCATAACCGTCACACCTGAACCCTGGCTTGACTTGGCAACCGACGACGGCCCTGTATTGAATGCTATGGTTCTGCCAGAATCATCGAGCCCCGGACCGTCACGCCCCCATCATGGTGGATTCCAGTTGCATGCTCACGGCATCATATCGGCCGGATGCAACCAGCAGTTCAGGGTAATGCACAAAGCCACAGCCATCGTCCCACCCGCCAAAATACCCGGTATAACAGACGACGCCAAAGAAAAACAACGCTCGCCGCTCATTTCTCCTTCTTGGACTTGGCGCCCTTGACCTTCGCCGTACCCCGGAGGGTCTTCTGCCGGTTCTTGCGCTGCTTGCCTGTTGTGATGAGAAGAAAAAAGCGTCAGCAATCGGTCGTGTGTCCAATCGACCCAGACTTCCTCCGTCTTCGATCGATCTTGCCAAGGGTTTGTATCGCCGGAGGGGACGTACGCTGCTGCCTGCTGGCCTTCTCGACCTTGGCGGCCAGGCCGACACGGACCAGCCTGTAGTGAGGCTCGAACTTCTTCATGGCCTCGGGGGAGTCGTAGATGAGGGCAAAGCCGGTGGTCTTGCCGCCACCGAACTGGGTGCGGAGGCCGAAGACGCTAACCTGGTCCTTCTGCGCCTTGTACATGGTGGCAAGCTTTTCGCGGAGCTCATCCTTGGAGATGTTGGGACGGTTGGGGTGGAGGATGTCACTGCGTACGAAGAAGGGGACCAGTCAGCATCCGCTTCCATCCAAATCATCCATTGGTTCCGTGTTTGAAGCAAATATTCGTCTGACGGCCAAGTGCACTCAAATGCATCGCCATCCCCCGTATTTGCCTTGCAGCGGCAGCTCCGTCGTACGTCGTGCTGAGGGGCGGGAGAGAGAGACCGTGGGACAGGGCGCGGACAGGGCTAGGTCGGCGGGAAGCTCTGGAAAGAGGGGGGATAACTCACACGACCATCTGCTTGCGAGCAAGCAGAGGGTTGCGAATGAACTTGCGCGTGCGCAGCGTGACGGGGGAGTCGGAGTCGGCCATCTTGGCAGTTTGATGGCTGTCGATGTTGGCGATAACTTCCACGAGCTCGATATCCGGAGTTCGAGGTGGGATTTTCCTTCTGGTGGTGATTTTTGCAGGGTGCCGCCCAAGGGTGGAGCTCAAAAAAATTCCGGCCCCGATTGGCTAATTGTGCGCGAGCCCTAATCACCCAGCTTTGGCCTCAGAAGTCAGGCGGCAAATTGCCAAAACCCCCCCACACGCCCCCAGATCTTTGCCGCCCGGCGACCAACCAATCGCGAATCCTTGCACAGAACGGTCTCACATTGGACTGAAAAGAACAAGGGAGAAAAGCGACCAACTCAAAAAGGAAGACCGACACACCGAAGACCTGTTAATTACTTGTGCAGTCTGCATATGTGTATGGGAGTTGCGTCGCTATAGAATGGTCCGTTTTGCTCGCTCCTCGGCGGCACGGGGAAGGGCTCGTGGGTCACTCGGAAGCCCCGTTTCCCGCACACGTCCAGGAAGCTCTCGAAGGTCACCCTGTTGCGTTCCGTGGCGGCAATGAGGACGGTCAGGCCCGGGAAGAGGGTGGCCAGGTCCTCCAGGGTCGCGACCAGAGCCGGAATCACGCTCGCGTCGTAGGTGATGTCGGCACCCAGGACCGTGTCCACCTTCCCCAACGCCCCGTCCAGCTCGGTGCCGACCAGGGCGTGGCCCCATCGCAGCTGCATGGCGGTAGCTCGAGTCGAGTCCTGCAGGCCGTTGAGGAAGAAGCTGTGGGCCAGGTGGTTGACGACCTCGTCCGACCCGTCCGATGCGATGACATGGCTCGACCCGAGGTACTTTGCGCAGAGCACTGCCAGATAGCCCGTTCCGGCGCCAAGTTCGAGAACGCGCTTGTTCCTGGCGGGTGACGGGTCGGCACAGAGATATTGGCCCAGGTGGAGGGCTGCCTCCCAAGTGCGCAGGCCTGTGGTGCCGGACGCCGAGATGAGCGAGCGAGATTCGAGGAGGTTGATGCGCGGCGAGCTGTTATTGTCGTCAGCCGCCGTTGGCTGGGTCGGAAGAAGAAGCGAGAGGTGATAGACCACGTAGTCCCTCTGTTGCGCAGCTTCGGTCTCCGAGGGCAGCGGTTCTGAGAGCAGGCGCGAGAGAGCCGAGGTGAGGTTGTCCGAGATGCCCTAATTATGTTGGCGTCTCGGGCGTGTAATTAAGCCCCTAATTAGCCTTGTGGACAGTCGGGTTCACAGATTCCCCGTCATATTAACTCACGTGGACCTCCCAATCCTCGATGGCGCCCTCGATCCTCGAGATCAGCTGCTTCAAAACTCTGACCTGGTATCGGCGTGGCGGCCGCAGCGGTACCTCCTCGCCGAAGACACGCTTGTAGATGGTTTCCTGCACCGTCTCTTCACGGAGCAGCTCGGCGGCTGGAAAGTCTGGGGCAGGATCCACCTGCAGGTTTTGCCAGCAAAACCGGGAAACTTGGGGGTGATCCTCGGCTTTGGTTAAGGACATGGCGACATCTGCCCTTGGCTGCGTCTTGGGATTATTAAGTGAAAGGAATGCGTTGTAAGATAACTGAAGCCTCTTGTACTGCCCATGTCTCTGTGGAGGTTTGGTGGATGATGGGGGCCCCTCCTCTGCAGGCTAATAATAAGAATAATTAATACCTAGTAATTACCGTAAGGAGGGTGCCAAGCTGTCCTATCAAATGGGCCTTTCCTGGCCTCTGGAATCACCGATGATTCTCGCAGAGTTTGGCAATTGACCTCGCACATCTGGAAACTTCCAGCATCATATATATATATATATATATATATATATATATTCCTTCCTTTATGTTTCAGTCGAGTCAAGGTTCCTAAAATGCACACTGTTACTGTGGCTGCTTGTGGAGATGTTGTGCGATCTTGAAAACGCTCAAGATATTATCTTTCCGCCCTGAGAGCACTAATTACTGATCATGGTCCGAGCCACTGCTGTGATGTCGAGACGTGATATTCCTTTGGGGGCTGGGACGATATAACCGCCGTGTAATTGCTTGCGGTCGGAAAGGATGGAGGAGCCTAATTAGCTACTGAGGAGATCAAGATGTCAACACGCATATTATTATTAGACTGCGAACCAAACCATAGCAGAGAGCGGACCTCATCAGAGCACGAGTCTGGGAACAAGGGGACTAATTACCTATACACCATCAGGCGAATTTGTAAAGTAGATTATAATTACCTTCTCGTCTACCTTCGCTGAGGTACGATTGCCATGTGCACCTCAGCACCTAGTGTAGCACAGGGCTCTCGGGGAGTAATTAATAAGTGAAACAAGAGAAGCTGGATAGGAAACAACAGCCAACAACGAGCCGGTAAAAGAAAAAGAAGCAAGCACACATAATACAACTAATACAACCTGAAACCGCCGTGAGAAATGTTTTTCAGGCCCGGAAAGATACATGCACACTGAGCTAGATCCCCCGAGGATCCGAGACGACAGAAACAAGGAGGCAATAGTAATAAAATGTCTAATTATGTGTTGGTCATGATGTGATGATGGAAATCAACAATTCCAGCCCGTTCGGCCCGAGTTGTCGCCAGCGAGGGCATGTAATTAGGACAAGAAGATCCCGTTTCGTTCCTGTTATGCCAGGGCAGCGCCGAGGCCACCCCGTATCTCTCCCGCCAGGTCCGGGGAGAGAAAGAAAAAAAAAAAAAAAGGGGGGGGGGGGGAGGGGGAGGAGGCCACGTTGTCGGCAAGCTGAACTTCGTGTCGATGTCCGCGTGGGTGCTTACCGGCACGCTGTGTCACCCCCGACGGTGTATTCGCCCGACTGTGGCTTGGACGCTAGATAGCTCGGACAGGCAAGGCACCACGAAACGACGGGGTGGAGCGAGCCGAATCTCCTGCATGTTGACTCGAGGATCGTCAGGGCGGGGGAAATCCGCCATTGAGTCTGCATGCAATGTAACAAAACACACGGCCAATTCACTCAAGGCCTCGATGTCGTGGTTTTGAAGTGAATGTCGAGTCAGGGGTCAAACATCTCCAAGGGTTTCCCCCTCCTCCTCCCCTTCTTTAGAGGCTTTCTTCTTTTTCCCTTCCTTTTCGTTACTGGCGAACATGGCTTCCAAGGTACTAGCAGGTGTCCCGTCTTCGCCCTCTGCAGAGGCCGCGTATAGTGCGTGCGCAAGTGTCATTGACGACTGGCCACGGCAATGTGGTGGTCGTCCACCGAGTGGGCGACAACGGCGTGGCTGGTGCTGTCGCCGCCGGATAGCAGAGCCTGGCCGTGGCGGTTGGCGACGGGGCTCGATGGCGGATCTTCTGTCACGTACGCCGTTGAGAGCGGGTGCTGTGGGGAGTGTTGGTGTTGGTGTTGGTGATGGTGGTGGTGGTGGGGGGTTCCCGCGGCATCATGGGCGCCTGCACCAGAAACGTAGGCGTGGTGATTGGTCATGGACACTCCCGCCCCTGAGCCGGGCCCGGAACTGCGGCGGGGTAAGGCCGTATACGCGGCCATGTCGAAGGCCGGGCCCTGGCTCTGGATACTACGTTCCTGTTCGCTAAAGATGCTCTCCTGCCCGGAGTAGCCGTCCGAGTTGAAACGAGAGGAAGAGGAGAGCTGACTAGACATGCTGCCGCTAGAGCAGAACGGGAGGCCGGGGGTCGGAAAGCCGCCCGTGTAGCTGGCCGCCGTGGCCACGTCGACGAGTGTCGTTGTTGTCGAGGCGGATGCAGGTGTTGAGGGCTTGGCCGGGCCCGGATGCGGCAGAGTCGAGGACCGCGCGGCCGGATTGGGCAGCAGCCGGTCCGGGCCGGGGGTGGTCGAGAGTGGGAGGGGTGTGGCAACGCCCGAGAAGGAGAAGTTGGGCGAGTCCGAGCTGGCCGAGGGCGACGGGCGGTGCAACAAGCCAGCGCCGCCGTAGCCGCCGAAGGCTGCTCCCTCGGGAGAGTCCAGGTAAATGCTGCCAAAGGGCTGCGGCTTCGGGCGCGTCGAGGAACTCCAGGGTCCGGACATGATGCCAACAGGTTCTGGGTGCATGACCGGAGGCGATGACACGCCGAGGCCAAAGTCGAAGTCGTCTGGGTAGGGGGTGCCGTACGCGTGCATGGCCGGGTAGTAGGCCTTGGTCGCCGGCGTACAGGGGAACGTTGACCCGCCGCGATAAGAAGACCCCAGAACATCGGCCGATCCCAGCGCGGGCACGTCGCTTGGGTATGGAACCCCGTGTGTGACCGGCGTCCGATTCGCATACACCCGAGCATCCCCGACACTGTAGACGAAATCGGCGCTGTCATGGCGCAGGGGCGCTTCTCGCGAGGATACCTGCCCGGGGTCCGGAGATCAGTTAAAGATAGTACACCCCCGGAGAGGAGAGAGTTAATAACCTTACCCGGAGAAACTGGCACTGATCTACGCCTGCATTCTTGCAGTTGGAGCATGGCTGGCCTTGACCAGGGTCACCACTACACCGAATCTTTCGCTTGCGACAACGACCGCACTAAACACAGAATGACAGAGCAAGGATTGATCAGCCGGTGAGCTAGCATCCTCGAGAAGGTTAATCTTCTTGGGGTAACGGGGGGCGAAGAAGAAGCAGGTGTGTCCGTGAGGAATATGATAAAAAAACGCGGAAGGTGTCGGGGGGAAAAAAAGTAAAGAAAAGACAAGGGAAAAAAACATAAGAGCCTTCAGGGGCTGGATAGGGTCTTACTGCGACGGCAATGCGTTTTCTCTGCGGTGCCGAGTCAGAATCTAGCTGGCCCGTCATGTTGATCGCTCGGGTGTCGTGCGAGGACAATGGGAAGCACCGTTCTGTGGACGAGCTGAGATACAATGGGTAGGGCCGGCTATATCGTCTCTCGTCGTTGGTGCTGCTGTAACAAGCCTGGGACACCATTGCTCGGCCGAGGGGAGAGATCGAAAACAAAAAATCGTCCTCTCGTCTGCGTTACGTCCCTCCGCCCGTGTGCTGTTTCGGCACCAGCTGGGCGTTATTCGCTGGCTGTCTTGACCGGGACGCAACAGAAATGGGGGGCCGATGACGAGGTGTTCGAAGACGATGATGACCCGGCGTCTATTACTATTAGGTTTTGAAGCTGCAAGGGCAGCGGACGGTGCAGGTTGTTAGAGAGACGAGACAAGTGCTGTCGCTCCCGATTTCGTGAAGGCGCAAAGCTCGAGGCGGCCGAGTTCTCTTGGACGGTGAGAGGGTCGGGTATGGGGGGAGTAACAGGGGATAGAGGGCGTTTTCAAGGTGTCACTGTGTTTCGTACTAGCTCCAGGAGGACCTGATCGAGCACATGAGTGACATGTACTAAACAAACCGGTCCGGCACCATCTGACACCTCTGGCACCTCCTCGCCCGCCCAAACCCCCTCCGCATGGGACCGCCAACCTCCTCCTGCGGGCCCGCGATACTAGGCCGAGAAGAGTGCAATACAGCGTACCAGGGCCGCGAGGACGAGATGGCGCGCGTTTGATACCATCAACACGGTTACAGAAAGGGGTGGGACATACCTCTTGAGTCCCGGGGAAGAGCGAGACAGGGTTAAACCAGGACGGCAGTGAGAGCGTGGCCTGCGCTTCTCTGCTCGCCGAACTGATGACGCTTTCTTCGGGATGTCGGGATGTCTCATGCCTATGGCTAATTAATGCCGGAGTGAAAATGCGCGCGGATGAGTGGGTGCCAAACGGTTGCTAATCATCTGCCGCTACAAGCTTAGGTGTCCAAGTTGCATCCCTCGACAGAGGATCTAGATGACAAACGGGGCAGTGGATTTGTCATGAAGCTCCAGACTGGGTGTGCTGGTATCGCGTGAGGACGGGATTTGCGGTTCTTGTTACCGGTTCCCCAAGATCGGAACAAGGTTGGCTTTTGATTTTGAGAGTTCGGAAAACAGACGTCGAGGCGGAGTTTGGGGGGGACCTACATAGTGTTATGGTGTTATTATACAGTCCGTTGGTTTCCTGTCGTCCTGCTCTTGTTAGCATTGGCTGCATTTGGCCGGTCTGTTTGCTGGACATGCTCGAAAATAAAAAGCTGCTCCTCCCGTCGCTCTCCAACCCACCCCTGAAAGGGCGTCTCTATGTACTGACTGGCTGGTTACACACAAAATTACATACGCAGCGGTCCCGACTGTTAATTTTGTTGACTGATTGTCAGGCATGGCTACAAGGATCCCCATACTCAGTCCAATCTATTCCCATGCGCTCTGTGGATGGACGGCTGTCTCCGATGGAGGTCAGTCGGAAATCTGCATCCGGAGACCATGGAGGATGGCTGCGGGCTACGGGGCAGGGGCACCGCAGGTTGCCTCAAAATACTGGATAATAGGGGCAGACTTGAATTATTCCAGCGGCTGAGACTGAACAACCCTCTATCGAGGCGATGCTCATACCCTGAGATTGGGTTAATTATTTTGGGACAAGAATGACCAGAGCCCAATCCGCGGCGGTCAAGAGGAGCCCAGGATTTGCCATGCCCATTCAAAGAGAAGTAGAAGGACGTAGGACAAACGGGAAGAGGGCCCTTCCCTCGGGCTCGTCGTTTGCCTCGCAGTGCTTGCTGTGCTGTACAACCACCACAAACATGAATACGTGCTTAAAAGCCACACCCGCCCTCCAGAAGGCTGTATATATAATATTCGCAAAGGGCGCCGGAATATCAAGACATCGCAGTGTCTTCCAGACCATTTTGGCTTGTTCTCTCGAAGCACAAAAAAAAGGAGTCAATGGAGAAGAATATTACAGGAGTTATTAGTTCCACGGCATCAAATAGCGAAAGAGCTTTCACGAAAACAGTGTGCTCAGTGCTATTTAACCACCAAACAAAACACAGATAGGGGACACGATGCAAGCTAATTATCATTGACCGGGTGAGCTGTGGAATTCGTCCGCGGTGGCTGTTTAATCTTCCCGACTTGACGCCGTCACCAGCTCCCACACATGCGGCCGTTTGAACACGAGGATGATCACCACTGTGTAGTATCAGCAGCAAGGTCCAAGATAAGAAGAGCAGGTGATTCACAAATGACTCTACTCTACCTTGGAACCTTTTGGGCGCGGGCAGCGGATGTGGACCACATCGTTGGACCGGGCGATCGCACAACAACCATGGCTCCCGTGTTACCGAGTTGTGTCCAAGCAATGTATGACAACGGCAACGATGCATACTGGGCGTTGTGCCGTGGGACTGTTTGACGTGAGGAACCAACAAGCTAGAATGACGTCAGGAAAACGGACGCTCTCCAGTTACGAAAAAGGTAACAAAGCGGGCTAGTCGTCGCAATGAGAAATGGCAACGGCCTTTGATGATGGCTGGTCTCCCGAGATGCCCCCAGCGTCATCAATGTGCCGTCTGTCGACTCGCGCCCGAGTGGAGTGGCCGAAAGAAAACGATGAGACCTTGCGTAGGAGCTTGAAGGCTAGTTATCCCGAACCCTTCCTGCAAGATATGGAGGGTTCTATGCGTCCTGATTGGTGTAGTACTACATATTACTTCTTACGTAGGTAGTCTTTGATTCACGGCTGGGGTTCCACGAGCATGCTGCACCCGTGGCCTGGTGTCCAGAACATGCAAGTCAAGTATCTATCTATGTAATATGTACTTTTAAAACCGTGATGTTGTGGTAGCTCTTTCAATCATCAATACTTGAATCTGTCCTCCGGCGGATGACCCCTGAAAGGGCGAGACACCCATGCTTCCCACATGCATGACAGACTTGACATGATCGTCATCATGCTGGCCGCGCCATACGTGCAGACGCCGCAGGAATCCTAAGAAAGAGGGAAGAGAACTGTGATACGCTCGCAAAGGACCCCCGGTGCGGGCAAATAGGGGCCTCTGATTCCGTTGCTCCCTGGTCTCTCAAGAGCCTTCTTCTTGTTTGGCAATGATGAGCATGATAATTTCATACATTTGAGTTCATCACGCGCATGGAATAGAGCAGCCGTCAGCGAGCTCAATGTTCTGTTCTTTTGGGGTAATTAAGCAGTCCATTACCGCAGTTCGCAAGAGATTGATGGCCACTTCGGGGGCCAGTGCCTCACTCTCGCCTCCTCGTGGGCTGTACCATCCCGTTTGGCTGACGACTCGGGCGCTCGACAGGGCTTCCTGTGCTGCAAACGGGGCTCCCTTATTGAATAGACCATGAGTCTTAGCAAACGCCATCTGCAGGCCCCTTATCTGCATGCTGCAGGATATCTCGTGGTTGGGTCGAGAGGGCCCCGAAACCACGGAATTACTGTAATCATATATGTACATACATATGGACGTATGTGTGTGTATACGTAGTATCCCGTGCTTACGTTTTAGCCTTGGTTGCCGACCAAGCATCCTAGTCTCGGACCGGTACTTCTACAGTTTCTGTCCCGAGCGAACACGGACCCAATGTCGAGCTCTCGAGACTAAAGTCTGCCGAGGGGCCGTTTCGGTTGAGACCGGCGATTATATGGGAGACAGCTCTGCTCATTTGCCGGAATGATGGTTAACAACACTAGCAACAAATGATGGGGAAATAATTAACAATAATAAATAAACCAATTCGAAGGGTGGAAGGAATTAGGGCCCGAGGAGGTCTTCCAGATCTCGTGCCCGTCGATCTGCACGAGTATCGTCAGACTGGTGCGATGGGCAGCGAGACAATCTGTAACAGCATCTTCGTGGCGCCTGTCTCCCAAATCTCGGCCATCTATCGGAGCCGACGTGCCACAAGACTTTGTCACTCGGAGAGGGCCGAAGCCTCCCCCAATGGATCCGACGAGATAGCAGGCGGGCACGACGACAAGGGCACATGGCAGGCAGCATACTAGTAGGCAAAGGCGGGGAGAAAGCCCCTGGGATTGGATCCCGGAATTCACCATCCTGTTCAGCCCCCCTCCATCTGCAAGACACGCAACACATCCCCTCCCTTACAATACGGTACGGTTGCGAGAAGATGCGGAGAAGCAAGGGGATAGCCGACTGGCAACATTGCGTGCTGTCAAGGCTTGGTTGGTTACCACTAAAGAACCTGCAGTTTGCCGACCAGGGACTCTGAAATGTTGCCTGCCGCAGCCAGGACGGATCCGTCAGGTTGCTTCTCACACCAATCACACTGCTATCTGCAGCTCCCACGCCGTGTTCAGGGGACACGCAGAGACAGACTGTCCCTGAGGCTGCCGCATAGTAAGTGAGTTCCACCGGACTCCCAGGCCAGCGCGCCGCCATCTTGACATCCTTGACGGATATAAGGGACGGGCGAGCCAGGATCAGGGGGGGATTCGCAAAGCAACCAGCTTGAGCCCGCCTGCTGCTGCGGGAAGCCAGCATGACACGAGCACCCGGCGACCCCGGCGACAAGCAAGCAAACCGGACTCATTGCGTACGCCTGCTGACTTCACAGGATGAGCTCACCACAGTGGTGGACCAGGCTTTTCAGTGGCTGAGGAGTGGAATTCGAGATACATGGCTACCAAAGTCCGGCGCTGGCGAGATATTACGACCTATTAAGATACCAGGTCAGGATTAGAAGAGCATGGGGGCGCCATATTTTCCCTAAGCTGTACATGCCGGTGCCAGTTCTATGTCTGCTCGTTAACAGTTGACAGCATTTGGCGAGCACCTTGGATGCTAGTAGCTTTCCGGTCCGTTGGGAATCCTAGATCCAGGAATCGGGACAGGCATGGGAGAATGACGCGGGCATCCGGGGGCGACCTTGAAACACCTGGCTGCACCGTGTGTGACGCAGACGACTGATGGAAAAAAAAAAAGGCAATGATATGGCTTGGTAGCCACGAGAGTGGAGTGCGCAAGGAGACCGGCAGCAGACTGTTTGTAATCCATAGACACTGATTACCGGTGGTAGCGAGTTCTCGCACACCCCAAACCTTAGGTAGCATTAATACAGAGAGCATAGGTATTTATCAATTCCGTCTTCCGGGGGCCGCCATGTGTTAATAGGGGCTTCCGGGCCCTGGCCGATCTCCGTACTGTACACAAAGCTGGCTGCAGAAGCGAAGGGCGCCAACGGGCAACCACAAAATATAGCGATGAGGGAGCTAGGTGATATATATATATATTACAGGCTTATGACATGCCGATGGAAAGAGGTCAAGCATCCCGAACCCAGCCCAGGAAAGATCGTGAAATGGTAGTGCGTGGGTAAAAGCGCTTCATGCGAGTGAGACGTGAGGGGCCAGAACAGAACAAAATCCGCGAGGCCTCACGAGGTATCAAATGACGGCAACTGCCGCAGAGGGGGGACATGCATAGAAACTCTTGTTCCGTCGCCTTCATGGTCTTCCAGTGCGCCGGCGACGAAAGATGGAAAAACCATGCGGCCCGAACCTGCGTTTGAAGCACATGGGCCATATGGTACAGCCAATAACGTAATGAAGGGGTTTCGGGCTCTCGCTCCTCGTGGTGGCACAGCGTGGGAGGCTAGGGCTTTTTGGGTGGGGGAGAGAGGATGTTCTCACCCCTGTGTTGGTAACACAACGTTAGGGGTTGAGGCTTGGTTGGGGAGCCGTCGACGGCCTTCCGTTTGAAGGCCGTAAAAAAGTAAGCCTGTCTAGTCCAGGCCACCGCTTCAGCCCGCCACAAACATAGATTGACCTCGTATAAGGCTTTACGCGGGGGGTAACCGTTCAAGGGGCTGGGCTCGTTGCGGAGCACCGCATTCGGGCGTAACTCGCCCGGAGATGCAGTTCATGAGACAGTATTTGGCCCCTCTCTTCTGACCGTGCGGACCAGGGCGGATCTTCGACACGAAAACGACACTCAACGGACCACGCACTCTTCTTCGCGCGTTTGCTTCCGATCGCCGGCTTGAACGCGAGTCCTGTATAGGCAGTCGCACCAGCCCGTTGGACCGTTGAGAGTGCTGTCAACGTTGTCCAATGTCGAAGTCCAGTGCGAAAGGGAGAACCAAAAGACGTTCTGTCTCCCCCTAAGCCCGATCCAGACATAATCAACTAGAAGAAGTCTTTGAGACTATCATGGGAGACTGTGAGCGACTTCTTGGGCCAAATCAAGCTGCGGCATGGGGTAATGAGGGAAACTAACCGAAAACCATGCGCATGCACATCCGTTTGCGTGACCTACATTATGCTGCGAAGCAAACTGTCCGTCGCACCGAGCGGACAGCTTGCGAGGTAAGGGTTGCTCACCTGCGTCTATAATAGTCGCCCCCGTGGTACCTATCCCTGTCTTTCCCATCCCGTCGATCTCGATCGTGATCCCTACGATCTCGGCGGGGCCATTCCCTGTCGTCCCGGCTTCCTCCAACATCTTCCCGTCGATCATGTCGGTCATCCCGGTAGCGGCCCCCCCGGGGACTTAGGCTGCGCCGTTTCGGGTCACGTCTCCTGTTATCGTAACTGGGCTTGTACCTCTCCCCGTGAGTGTCCGGCGAGCGCGCATTTCGCCGGTTTTGTCCATCATCTTGATCGGATCCACGGCCTCTCCGCGCGCCTCTAGATGAATCATCGCCTTTTCCGTGCCGCCCATGAAAATCTTCCACTCCGTGGACCATCTTGTAACCCCTGTCGTCATCCGACTCCACATCTTCGTTACGGTACTGTCGCCGCTTCTCCAACTCCTTGATACCACCCCAGCCGCCGCCACCTCTCCTCGCGGCTGCCTTTCTGCGTTTCGCATTGGTCTCGTTCCGCCATGCTTGGCTCAGACGGCTCACACTCTGGCTAAAGTCGACGTGAATCCGGCGGTCGTCAATCAGGACTTGGTCCATCTTGGAATAGGCCTCCTCGCAGCTCTTCCGGTCTTCAAATTCGATGAAGGCGTACTGCAGGCTATCGCCGGTCTTCGCGTCCCGAATCACTTCGCAGCTGAGGATCTTGCCAAAACGGCTAAAGATAAGCTCCAGGTCCTCGTCGGTCGTGATCGGGTTCAGCTTGCACACAAAGAGCACGTTCTCCGGGGGCTTGACCTCGGCAAAGGGCAGATCTCCCATCATCTCAAGAGTGAGGGCCTGCGCAGCCGCTTCGCGTTCCTTCCTCCTCCTCTCCGCCTCGGCGGCTGCTTCCTCGTTGGCTTCTTCGTCAAGGAGCTCCTCATCCTCGGCGATGCGCACGGTAGCTAATTGTTCCTTGGTTGGAGGGGGCGAGCTGCTAGGCTCCCGCAGACCTGCCGGATCTGGGTAGGGATCGTCGAGGATCACGGTGTGCTTGATGCGTATGTCGACGAGGGGGTGTCCGCGGTCGTCGACGATGGCGTCGTTGATCTTTTCTAACACGTCAAACCCCTCGACAACCTTGCCAAAGATGGCCGCCTTGCCGTCCAAGTAATCTGTGTTGTCTCCCAGTGTCACGATGAATTGTGAAGCCGCCACGCGTTGATCCGGGTCGGAGGGGTGGGGTACTGTCGCCATGCTGACTGTGCCTCGCTCGAGGTGTTTGAGTTTAGGGTGAAAGAGTGCGGTGAAGGTCCGATCGGCCGGATCGCCTGAGAGGAGACCCCATATTGAAGTGCCGCCATCAGATTGAGGAGCCATGGGTCCGAGAGGGTCGCCAGTCTGGAAGGAGAACGACTTCTGGATCGAGTGTATCGGGGAGAAGTTGTAGTATTTGACCTTGCAGAGCTTGAGGAAACTAAACGTAGGAATCGTCAGCGACAACTGCGAACCGAGCACGGTAGAGAGTTACAAGCTGAAAAAAAAAAAAAAAAAAAAAAAAAAAAAAAAAAAAAAAAAAAAAAAAAAAAGGAAGAGCGGCAGTGACGAGCTTACTTACTTTTCGCACATTTTGGGCGCGTAATCGACGAGCAAGTCGATCACGATATCGCCCACGCTGGTTTCTAATAGAACAGACATTTCGCCGGAACTGACCCTTCACAGGGAAATAGGAATGTACCGACGACTAGAGTGTTCACCGCTTGTGAGGTTCTTAGTGGCGAAGGAAAGAAAGATGGTGATGATCGAGCCTGGGAAGAGCCAAGACCTGCAACTGCGATCGAGTTGCCTGTCAAGAGGCGAGTACAATCTATATAAGGATTAGGGTTGTACTAGCGTCGCTGAAATGTTTGTTACACGTAAGTAATCCGTACATACACGTAAGGTAATCTGTACCTCTACACGCAAGGTATGTGCCCCTTGCCATGCTCAAGTTCAGCTCCAATTATCAGGGAGTAAACACTTCCGTATTTGCAGACTACTCCGTACTTCGCGCACTTTGTCCCGGAGGCAATTCTCAGCTCAGTATTTCTTTTTTTTTTCCTGTTGTGGCTTTAATATTGCAAATGATGCGGAGTACGGTTTATGTACCTCCAACCAATGGAAGCTTAAGATCACGCCTCCAGCTGCGTTTTCCATGCCAAATGCTATTTCACGCTCAATTCGCCCCCAAAACCCGTTTTCCAGAAACGATGCCGTGTTTGTATGCCGTTGCCAAGACCTGGCGAGACAGACAGACGGAAGAAGTCCCAAACTCCGAAAAATGATGGATAGAACTTTCCAAAAGTGAATTACAAGACCCATAAGATGGTATCTGATAAATAGGGGAAGAAAACAATGGTGAAACCTATTGATGCGTTTCTGTGCGCCTGTTTCGAACTGAAACAATTGAGTCTTCCACTCACAAAAAAACAGTAATGTTTGGATACTCTCGCTCTCCCAGCGTGTAGGTCCGGGCCGTCCATCATTGCATGTACACAGGCACATGCACAGGTTTATACATACCATTTGTATGCACTACGACCCGGGGGCGCTCCGCCGGCGCCTGCCGCTCCGCAGCTCCCGCTCCGTGTCCATGAGCCGGCATTGGACCCACATGCGGAACGCATGGTCGCCACGCACCGCCTCGCAGTTGAGCAGCTCGGTGAGCGCGCGCTTCATGCCCTCGTTGACGCCACACAGCTTGGCCTCCTCGACCGCGAGCAGCTCGGCTGGGGATAGCGCAGCATCATTGTTGCTGCTACTGTTGTGGTTGATGTTATGGTTTGGGGGGTGGTGGTGGTGGTAGTGGCGGAAGATGCTGTTGCTGTCGGGGCATGAGCCACTCCTCTGGACGGGTAGCGAGAAAGCGTGTTGGGGGGACGAGTCGTTCGCTGATCTGTCGTCAGGCGAGCGGGATATGGACCTGCGCGTTGTCGGAGACACGGCCGGGCTCGGCGAGACGGGCGTGCAGATCGAGTTCTGGCTTGCTACTGTCGGCCGCAGCTCGTCGAGGTGCTGCCGCAGCGACTCGTGTTGCTCGTGGAGGAGAAGGTACTTTTGTAGCGCCAGGTCGTGGCAGTGGTGCGGGTGGTAAGGGCGCACCGAGGTGGTTGGGGGCTCCAGGAGGTTGTCCATTGTTATTATTAGGCTGACCAGCTCTCCCTAGCGATCGAGTTCACGTTCCTGGTCGCAGGCTGTAGTAGAGGCTTCCCAAGATCTGTTTCGTTGGACTTGAGAGCGCTGAGAGTCGAACCATTGGAGAGCGGATAGGTGATGTAGAAGGAGGAATGAGTAGCTGCCTGAAATCGGCGACCTATGGGCGAACTGGTTCGACCGAGGACTTATCACAGGCCTGTCGGGAAGAGATATGGAGGGATTGTGTGTCGAGTGGTCGAACTCTCGAGAAAGAGTGATCTTTGGAGCTGGCAGTTCAGGGGGTGTTTGTTGCCAGTTGTTGAATGTTTGCTCTGCGCACTCGGTGTCGGGTGGCACGAGTCGTTGAAGATAAGGTAGAGAAGGAGTTCGGGACGACGGAAACCGAGTCGAGTTCGTTCCGTGGTGGACCGAGCCCGTTTCTAAATTATTAGGGCGCCCTTTCTGCCAAAAAGAACGAACTGCTGCGGCTCGCGTTTCGATGGGCGGTCGAGGAGCTCCGCGATCGTCAAGCTGTCGTCACTCGTCTTTCGATAGAAGGTGTTGGTAGGGTGATAGGCAGGCTTTGGTGGAGACGGGATCCGAGATGGAGTCCGGGCCGCTGGAAGTTCGGTCTCGATATGCCGGGGATTGATGAATAGTTAAACATTGAGAAGACGCTGATCTTTTCTGTTGTTCCTGTGGCTGGTACTAAGTGATCGCAGAGCAGGAAAAGAAACTTGGAATATGATTCCGGTAGAAAAACCGCTCAGACGAAGCGAAACCCCCAGCTCGCACAATATCGGCGTCGGGTATCATCATCTCAACTGGCAGCACAACCTGCCGGAACGGGGAGCGCGCTGATATGAGGTACTTCGCACCTTTCGAGAAAGACAAAGGCTCATTTGCCGCCGGTAATTCGTAGTGGGGCCTGCCCCTCCCGTTATTTTCCTTTCGCCGTAAGGGGTTATCCTTGGAAATCTGGGCTCCGGGGGCGAGGTTACAGGGCGCTGCGCTTCACTCTCCCCTCCGTACGGAGTCCACTCTGCCTCATCTGCAAAACTGCGCCATGTCTTCGTCGCCTCCAATGAACGCCTAGCCGAGCTGCTACGGAGTCGAGGATGTAACGGTCCGGTCACGACCGCCAAGGCATCGAACATGGGCTAGACCGCCACGAGTGGGGTCTTCAGCATTTCGGGACTATGAACATCATTTGATGAACACGAAGTGTGAACTGCGGAGTAGTTACGGGGCACGGAGTTCTTGTAGTAAAGCACTGCCAACTCGATATACACTAGTGTATTCCTCTCTGTATGTATGTACATACAAGTGACCTACAGTGCCCTGATGATTTCCTACAAGTACTCCGTAATGTATGGTGAGATTCTGCCTCCATCGGGTTCGCACAGACAGTTGACAAGTAGTACTTCAGACTTTTGATTGTGATTCTCAAATGATAAAATTGTTGCAACAATACAATGTAACAGTTCCAATGTCCGAAGTATCAATGCCTAATCGGGCGCAGATGAGGGAGGGGATCGTGATCCCTTCCAGAAGGGACCCACTTGGCATTGGGCTGATGACGCATGGGGGCGTCAAAGAGGTAAGGATCTCGTTGAAGGGCGAGGAAGGTGTTCAAGATTCTCGAGACTCAACTCGTCACACCCCAACACTGATTCGGGGCGCTTTGGTTGCATCAGTCATCACGGAGCCAGTAGTGTGGCTGACCGAAGAGTAGTGTACTTGAGGGCCAAGAGAGAAGAACACGGAAAATTTATATGACTAGAGTTGGTAATCTCGCTGCCTAGTTATCAGCCAGCCGCCCTCCTTATCTTACTTTACTGTGGTACGATCTAGTCAATCCCTCCAACTTCTCCCATGGAGGGAAACTAATGCAAGCGCCAGCATCTCCGCTCACGTCTGTGATATCAATCTGATCGCTGGTGGGGTGCCTCGCTGTTGTTCATGCGGCGCATCATTTGCCCATTCAACGAGAAGTTCCCTCGAACGCCACGAAAAGACCCGACCACCGAACCAATGAATCCGCCAACTCCAGGATCTCGGATGAGAGCAGAAGTGACTCGACCTAAGTGAGCATGAGGAAAATGTCGGTTGCTCCATTCCGAACTTGCCCAGGAGTTCAGGCCCCCGGCTCGATCATGTCCATCCTCTTTAGGAAAGCATAGATTGATCCGGCGGGAATGTAGGCGTCATAGGCCTTAGTCCACCACGCAGCAAACGAGTTGGACTTGGGGACGGGCGAGGGAACGATCTTGTCCGACGTCAGCATGGCAATCTCGCCCGTGCCGTCCTTGAGCTCCTGCTTGCCCTGCACCTCGCCGAAGCCGAGCAGCTCGAGCACCCAGGCGCCCTGCAGCTCGGCGAGCACACCAGCCGAGACGATGGCGATGAAGCCGTCGAGCGACTCCGGGTGCCGCCTCGGGAAGGCGAACTCCTCGTCGGCCGTGTCGGTCGCCTTGTCAAGCGCTGCGCACATGGCGCCGCCCATGCCGACCCGGCCCCGCTCGATGTACTCGATGACCGCGTCCAGGCAGCACTCCACCATCTTGCGATTCCAGGGCCGGTCGCCCACCGTGTCCGAGATGCGTGTCTGAAGCGCGTCGTCGTTCCACTCGGCCCCAAACAGTAGCTGCGCCACCTCTCGGGCCACCTCCTCCACCGTGCGCGTGTCCTCCTGCCGGTGATAGCCACCCTTCTCGTCGTTGTCCGAGTAATTGTCGTAGGACGTGGTGGCCGGCGTCGCGGCTCCATCGTCGGGGTAGTAGTAGCTCATGGCCTCGTGGGATGGGTATGGCACAACGTCATCTTCATCTGAGTACAGCGGCGCCGTCTTCTCGTCGTCCATGAACTCCGTGTATCCTTGGTGCCTCGCCCGGCGGCGGGCTACACACCCAAGCATTGTGCGGACAGTTTCCATCATGAGGTAATTGAAAAGAGTTGGCTGTGCGGCGTGGAGAGCTGGGTGCTGGTGTAGCAGCGCGGACGGTGCAGCTGGCTGTGTCGAGGTAGGTTGTCTAGCAAAAGCCGAGGAACAGGCTGTTGCTGTGGGTTGGGGAGACAAAGGCCGAAACGAAGAAACGGCGCCGGCAGGATTATTTATCCTCTTCGGCTCTTCATACTATTTCGATAGGTTGCAGGTCTCTCCGACGCTCTGAGTACCAGAGTTGTTGATGCGCGGCTGCATCGCGACTTGCAGGTAGGTGATGGGTCAGTGGCGGGCTCGGGAAGCGTTGAGGGCGTCCAGTTCGCAACCTTTGCCCCCGGCCGCCTTTTGCGGCCCAGCAGTCCGAAGTGCATGAATGCCAGCATAAGGCCGCCATGGTTGATTCATGGGCGACCGCTTCGCCACTGCGGCGCAGATTTGTGCTGGATGTGTTTGCATTTGCGCAGTTCAACTTCGGCGCCCGCTTTGGCGCATTAGATCGACACGGCGAAGGTTCCCATGACGGGCAAACTGTTCATGATGGTTGGTCAGCTGTTGGTCAGGTCCGCTGGAAATGGCCAGACAGTCGAATAGTTGACAAGCCTCACAGTGCTGCGGAACGGGCGCGCTCCAACCCTCAACAACGTCGCAAGGATCCCGTGATGCTGGCCGTGCCTCGCGAGGTAGAGGCGGGGGATTCTGTTTGCGGCCCGGGCTGTCATGCACAAGTCGCCTGGGCAAAGAGTTCGCAATTGTCCGCTTCCTTTCTTACCCATAGCCAAGGACCATCAGGTTGAGGATGAGGAGCGGGTGGCAGGAGAGATTCTAAGCGATGGGACATAGTGGCACTGTACGGTAGGCTTGCCTCCCAACTAGCAACGCCAACGGAAAGATGGATGCGCTGCATAGCCGTTCAATTTGACTGGGATGGCGAGACAGGCCGAAGACGTCGGCGGCGTCACCGGGTGGGAGTTGCTTCGAGCGTGTCAGCATTAACAATTCAGCATCGTTTTTCTTTTGGTCTAGGACGCGGCCACATTATTCCTCTCCCCTCGAGCGGCTTGTCATGGACTCGCTCGGGGGTATTGCATGGGGCAAACAGAACTGATCAACACTGAAGCGGGTATCGATCACTGTATTCGTCGGTGGTCGCTTCAATATTCATGCTTCGATGCAGACCTCCTCCCAAACTCCGAAGCCGTTTGACGCCAAAGCAAATCAACAAAACCCTGGGCTCCGCGTCGAACTGCGCGCGGAAGAGGGTGGGGAAGAGAGCTGACGTGTGAGCCCAGACAACACCTAGTCATCGGGCGTGCCAGGGCGGCTGCCCTTGTACAGGACGGTCCGTTGCCCGCCGTCCTCTTCCTCGTCCTCCCTCCCGAACTTGGTCATGCTGAACTCGGGTACCCTCCGTGAAAGCGGCCGGAGAAGGCCACCGGGATTTTGCTTTGCCCGGCGGGCCCGCTCTGCCTCGCGTTCCTGAGCAGCAAGAGTCCGTTCGGCCTCGTCGTCCAGACAAGTGCCCTCGATGCTGAGATACCCGTAGTCGCCCGCTAGACCGACATCGAAGTTCTTGATACGGAACCGCAACTTGCCACTGACCTTCTTTCCTTTCTGGTCGACCCAATAACCTGTGGTATGGATCTGCTCCACAACTTGCAACTCCTCGCCATCAAGAATGTCTGACTGGTCCTCCGGCTCGCCCTCCTGGTCGGGTGCGGGAGACGCGTTGGACTTGACGCCGCCCTTGGCCAAGTCAACCCACTTCCAGCCTTTCGGCAAACGCTTAGCCTCAATGCTGGCATTGAACTTATTCCAGCAGACCACGCCGATATGCCCCTCGCTCTGGAGTTGCACAACTCCCTCCATCCACTTGCCACGAGACGGGACGAACAATTGGGCGTCGAATGTCAGCCAGCCGAATCCGACGGCATACTCGTCAATCGAGTGCAGCAAGGCCGGGGTTTCGTCGGTTGGCGGGTGAGTTAAGCTCGCCTTAGCCGGTCTGTCCGACAGATTGAGGTTGGAGTAGCCGAGGAGTACACCACGCAGGAGCGGTGAATAGTGGTTCAAGAGCGGGTCGAGGTGTTGGGCGGCCACGTTGGTCAGAGGCTTGTCGAATCCGACGGGAAAGAATGGAACGTAGAGCGAGATCGTCTGTGTGAAAAAGGGGAAGTCGGCATCCGCTGGCATTTCAGCAGCCGATCCTGAAGTCGCCTCCTGGAGGGTTGTTGCATTCGTGGTAGAGCTCTGTTTGCTCTTGCGCTTCTTCTTTTCTTTTCCTTCTCCATCTGCCTCGTCCAAATCCTTCTTCGGCATCTCTTCAGCCTCTTCAGATTTATGCTTTTTGGACTTCTTTTGCTTGCGCTTCTTGTCCGACTTGCGCTCCTCCTCCACCGGCGCCGTTTCCGGGGTGTCAACCTCCATCGCCTCAGGCTCGGGCTGTTCAGCGTCCTTTACATGTTTGCCGGACGTTTTGCGGTGCTTCTTCGGCTCTTCTGACACCGTTGGTCCATTTTGTCGTTCTTCGTCCTCCTCCTGTGCCTTCTGCTTCTTCTTCTTCTTCTTTGTCAGCTCATCGGAGCCTAACTCGAGGCTTGCGGGTTGCTCTGCCCGTTCCTCGGCATCCGTGCCCTTGGTCTTTTTTGACTTTCTCGGCGTCTCTTCTACTACGGCAGCATCGTCGTCCTCCCGCGCCCTCTTCTTCTTGTGGTCCGACTTGGCTTTCTTGTGCTTCTTCTCGTGTTTCTGACTGCTTTCTGTTACCGCATCGTGCGAGCTTTCGCCCGCGTTTGCAGACATATTGGGAGGAAGAGCCGCTCACTGATGGTAAGAATCGTGGGCTATCGGGCTGGGCTGTCGGTTTGTAGTTTCCAAGACTGGAATCCACGAGCTCTTCGCAAAAAAATTGTTGGGTTGCCTGCCGGAAAGCTTACATTGGCCAATGGGAAGCATGAAATCGATAAGCAGTGTGGACTCGCGACAACCCAACTTGTGTGTACACTTCGTAGGTCATGGTAGGTAAGGGAGCTTCTCAAGCAACGAAGCACAACAGTTCAAATGCTGTTGGGAGTTTGTTGCTGATTGGATTGCGAGCGCAGATTTCTTATGTATCGAGCTACCACATTTGGGGCCCTTTTGGTTGGCATTCTGGGAGCCTTGTTCCACACCTTGTAACCTCTGGAGCGAACTTTCCGCAACTGTGGGCCCGCAGATACCTTCGTCAATCTGAAGGTCAATGTCACCTAATCCCAAATGTAGCAGTGCCCAACAAGTAAAGAAGACTATGATTTGGGGTATATACGCCATAAAAGGGCGTCTGAAGCCTCGATTTGGGTTCCAAAGATCTCGTGTTAGTGTGATCGGGCAGAAGTGTGAGCGCAAAGTACATGAGACTCGCGACCCGAAACAGCAACCGATGATATGCGCAGCTCTGGAAGCAGGCGGGGTCCGAATGAGGGGCATGTTTAATGGTGCGCCCTTCGCAATCAGATGAGGTCTTCAATCGTTACTTTGTCGTGATCACCCAGCCCTTCTTTTTTGTAAGACCTCTTTCATTCCTCTCAGAACTCTTCTGCACGTTGTGAGTCTGAATTGGACAACTTCGAAGCAATTGCACCTAGACTTTGCTCTTTTCGCTACGCAACGCCAACCTTTCTTTGCCTCTATCTTGTTAGAGTATTCGGTCTTCAAGTTCAGATGTCGTCATTCGCAGCATCCAAGATTCTCATCTTTGGCGGCACGGGCACCATTGGGCGGTACATCACGTCGGCCCTGCTCCACGCCAAGCCCGCCTTCCAACAGCTGGTGCTTTTTACATCACCGAATAGCGCGAAAGAGAAGGCCGCGCAGCTGGACAAGTGGAAGTCGGAAGGTCTCTCGGTCATTGTCGGTGACCTCACGTCCGAAAGCGATGTCAAGGCAGCTTACACCGGCGTGGACACGGTCATTTCGGCCGTGGGAAGAGGCGGCCTTCAGCACCAGATCAACCTCTTGAAGCTGGCCGAGGACTCGGAGAGCGTCAAGTGGTTTCTGCCCTCGGAGTTTGGCACCGACATCGAGCACAATGATAAGAGTCCAAACGAACGCCCTCACCAGCTCAAGTTGCAGGTTCGCAAGTACATCCGCGAGAACCTGAAGCGGGTCAAGGTCACATACGTGGTGACGGGTCCGTACTTCGACATGTGGGTGAACGCCGGTTCCGGTCTCGAGGCAGCCGGCGGATTCCTTCCCGAGCAGAAGCGGGCATATGTGATTGGGGATGGCAACGGAAAGGTTGGATTTTGCACAATGCGCGAGTAAGTCTTTCCAAGTTGGCCCTTGCGTTGACCAGCAACTCGACTCTGACCAAACCAAAACCCACAGCGTCGGCAAGTTCGTGGTCGCAACGCTCAAGTCCCCGGAGGTGTCCTTCGGCAAAGCGCTCAAGGTGCAAAGCTTCGTGGTAACACCCAATGAGGTTTTGGCCGAGTATGAACGGCAAAGCGGCTCGAAATGGGAGGTGATCAAGACATCACTCGACGATGTCCGGGCATTCGAGGCCAAGTTGTGGGATGAAGGCGAACCCCGGGCGACGCTTGTCACGCTGCGACGGATCTGGGCCGAGGGAGGCACCCTATACGCCCAGAACGACAACAGCGTGCTTTCGCCCCAGCTAGAGGAATTGGACACCCTCGAAGTTGCGGTCAAGAAAGCGCTTGCGGGGGGTTACAAACAGGACACTTTTTAAAGCGGAATGAAGCAACCGAATCAGTTTAAATGATGATAACGAAGCATTGGATAGTTAGCGAGGATATGCACTAAACAAGGAATATCGGAGCTTCCCCACGAGATGCTGTCAGCATGCAGCTGCGCCGCGTCATTTGCTGGTCCAGCCTAGAACAGCTGTCCCGCAGCGACGGGACCGCCAACAACCCGGAGCTTGGTGCTTTTTTGTGTTCTCCGTTCAAGCTCTCCTCCATTCGGTCTGCGCGCGCGTTGATTCCAGGATCGCCTCCATCAACAATAACCCTAATTTGATAATGTTTGTCAATTAGCGACTTAGCACTAGCAACAACAAGCAATCGAGTTCCGTTCACAATGCCTTCCGCCATAGGAGATGTCACTCCCTATCTGGTAGTGCTCGTAGCAGTGGCTACACTGGGCCCGCTCCAGTTCGGCTATCACCTGGTGAGACGGGTCCCTCTATCTCTCAATTTGGAAGACTTCGCCCAGATCAAGGCGGCCTTCTAACGTCATGTCTGACCCCAGGCCGAATTGAACGCGCCTCAAGATGTCCTCACTTGCCAGAAAAAGTCAGTGTCCTGGAAAGAGAAAGTGCTATCCTTCGGGTCCAGCGAGAATTCCAGCACAGCGACAGACTGTATTCCCATGACCGCGGCGTCGTTTGCCGCCATTTCGGCCATGTTTACTGTCGGCGGATTGGTTGGCGCTCTGGCCGCCGGCCCGTTTACCTCCCGCCGCGGCCGCCGCCTCTCCATGCAGGCCACGGCTGTCTGCTATCTTGCCGGATCCGCCGTCGAGACGTTTGCCGCGTCGGTTGCCGTCATGATCATCGCTCGTTTTCTTACCGGTATTGGAGCCGGCGCAAGCACCGTGATCGTGCCGCTGTACATTAGCGAGGTGGCCCCGCCCTCAAAGCGTGGCTTCTTTGGCGCTTTCACGCAGATCAGCATCAACGTTGGAATTCTCTTCACCCAGACCCTGGGCTATTTCTTGAGCCACGACAGCTCGTGGCGGTGGATCTTCGGCACCGGCGTCATCGTTGCCGTGGCCCAGACCCTCGGCCTACTGATCGTCCCGGAAAGCCCGTCCTGGACGGCGAACGTCAAGGGAGACATCGCCCGTGCGCGTCGCGCTCTCCAGCGAATTCGAGGTAAGAACAGCAATATCGACGAGGAAGTGGAGGCCTGGGGGGCCGGCGACGGGAAACCGCCCGGAGAACGGGAGCGGCTGTTGGCGGGGGAAGACACCGAGGCGACCGAGCGCGGTGCCGGCCTACTATCTCCTCCATCATCTTCTGGCTCGCGAGCCTCGAAGGCACACTTGGGCTTCGTGCAGGTTGTCCGTGACCCGCTGTATCGGCCGGCTATCACTGCTGTGGTGGGCATCATGTTTGCGCAGCAGCTCTGCGGCATCAACTCCATCATCATGTATTCGGTGTCGCTGCTCAACGACCTTCTTCCCATGAGTTCGGCGATCCTGACCATCATCATATCGGTCATCAATCTCGGCACAACCATCGCCGCGTCTCCGCTTCCGGACCGCCTCGGCCGCAAAACCTGCCTCCTCGCGTCCATCATCGGCCAGGGCTCGAGCTCCCTCGCGCTCGCCCTCTCGATCAGGTTTGGGTTGAAGATCCTGTCGGCGGTCGCCGTTCTGCTGTTTGTGGCTTTTTTCGCCCTTGGTCTCGGTCCCGTGCCTTTCATCATGGCCTCGGAACTCGTCGGGCCGGAGGCCGTGGGTGCGACCCAGTCGTGGGCGCTGGGAGCGAGCTACATTGCGACCTTCCTCGTCGCCTATCTGTTCCCCATTGTCAACCAGGCTCTAAACGATGCTCTGGGCGGTGCGGGGTGGGTGTACTTCATTTTCGCGGGCTTTGCTCTTCTGTGGGCCATGTTTGTCACGAGACATGTGCCTGAGACCAGGGGGAAGCGGGATGTGGATGAGGTATGGGGGCGGGCAAGACGTACTGACTGACGTTGGTGAGGCGTATGGTTTGTTCTGGTTTATAAGCCAAAAAATAGGCCAGGTTCCAGAAACCGGCATGCTCATCTGCTAGGGTTTCAATGCCTATGACTTCTGAAAAGCCCGCTTGTTTCGAACCATTTGCTCCAGCAAGCCGACTCCAGCCCTCACGCCGTCAATGACCAGGAGTTCCCGGGCGTACCTTGAGCCGTACTGTTCTAGAGCCACGGATCGGATGATCTCTTCCAAACCAGCCATGCCAGCGCAACCCATAACAACACACTCCACGTCCCCCTTGGACAGGAGCCGCGCCGTCGCCTCACCCAGTTTCTCCTTGACCATTTTCGGGTCTACGCCTCCGTGAAAGTCACCCGCATTTAGCCCTGTAGTTTCCACTCCGGCGAACTTGGTGCTGAGATCCTGGGATTGCGTCCCCAAGAACTGGCTCACCCCTTGGGTCAAGTGACTCTCCCAAAACTTCCCCGTTGTCACGATCCCCCATTTCTTATTCGGGCGCAAGAGCGACAAGCACGTAATGATGCTGGCCTCGAAAATGCCCATCACGGACAGCCTGTCAAACTCGCCCTCCTTCTCGGCCAGTACGCCTACCAGCGGATGGACGCTGAAGCAGGCCACTAGCACTGCGTCGTATTGGCGCAGCAGTCCTGTTGCTTCCAAGTCCTTGCTTACGACCCGGCAGCTCGTCTGAACATCCTCGCCGTCATTAATACTTTCTGGGCTCTCTCCTGGCGCCGTATACGTATGAACCTCGGTGGACTAAAGGCGTTAGCCGGGCCAACGAGAACGGCACCTGCCGCCCTACTCGAGAGATACCCGGGTGCATACTTGGGATAACTCCATGTGTCTGAGACCCTGTTCCAAGCCATGTGTCATTCTTGTGGATGAGTTAGGGTTCAGGACCAGGATTTTGGTGGTCCTTCTAACGAGGTTGGCCGCCATCGTGTGGGCTGGGACTTCTGACGCAGATTCTTGCGGCGTGGAATAACTGTTTCTCGGGAGGGCCTTCACACCATGACTCTCCGATTCCAACGTTTGTTGGCTGTACCTTGATCAATGTGTTTCGCTGGCTTGCAGACCCACTTGTGCCATGATGAAGTTGTGCTTGGTTGCTCTGCGGGGTATCACGTGGGGTCCGCAGTCCCCTGGTGGGCCCCAGCCACAGCACTCCGCTGACGCACTTGCAAGAAGAGGCAGCAAGCACAAAGCTGGCTCCCCATCCTCAAGGTCTGCCAGCCCAGGCCGCGACCCCACCATCAAGAACGTCTCCACGGGCCGTCACCACCTCCCCCCGTAGCTTGCTGTCAACACCCAACAGCTCGGTTCGCCGGCCGCAAACAATCTCCGCCCCAGCGTCGCTCTGTTCTTCTGCATCTCCCTTCTGCCATCCAACCGTAACCATGGCGAATCCACCCCCCATAGGTGAGACCAATTGCCCGATCCGGCCTCGATGCAGCGACGTCAATGTGGCGCCCACCCGAGCACCATGCATCACGCACCGGAGCTGACTTGATTGTTCGACGCGCCAACAGTGCTCGATGGCGGTACCGGTTTTCTCAAGGTTGGCTATGCCGGCCAGAACTTCCCCGAGTTCCAATACCCGTCCATCGTCGGCCGGCCAATCCTCCGTACCGAAGAGAAGGGCAGCAGCGACATGGTAATCAAGGACATCATGTGCGGAGATGAGGCCGCGGAGGCGCGCACCATGCTCCAGATTAGCTACCCGATGGAGAACGGCATCGTCAAGAAGTGGGACGACATGCAGCATCTCTGGGACTACACCTTTTACGAAAAGTTGAAGATTGACCCCCGCGGCCGCAAGATCCTCCTCACCGAACCGCCGTTGAACCCTCTGAAGAACCGCGAGCAGATGTGTGAGGTCATGTTTGAGCGGTATGGGTTTGGCGGAGTCTACGTTGCCATTCAGGCCGTTTTGGCGCTCTATGCCCAAGGTACCAAAAAAAAAAAAAAAATACCAAGATCTTGTCCGAGCTCTTGCAGCAAGGAGAACCCAGCACTGACTCTGTTCACTCTGCGCAGGTCTCAGCTCCGGTGTGGTTGTCGACTCGGGCGACGGTGTGACACACATCGTCCCTGTTTATGAATCCGTCGTCCTCAACCACCTCACACGCCGCCTCGACGTGGCTGGCCGCGACGTCACCCGCAATCTCATCGCCCTCCTGCTCCGCAGAGGATATGCGCTGAACCGGACCGCCGATTTCGAGACGGTGCGCCAGATCAAGGAGAAGCTCTGCTACGTTTCGTACGACCTGGAGTTGGACAAGCGGTTAAGCGAGGACACGACGGTTCTGGTGGAGAGCTACACGCTGCCCGACGGGCGGGTGATCCGCGTGGGCTCGGAACGGTTCGAGGCGCCCGAGTGCCTGTTCCAACCGCACCTGGTCGACTGCGACCAGCCCGGCATCGCCGAGTTCCTCTTCAACACCATCCAATCCGCCGATGTCGACGTCCGCTCGGCCCTCTTCAAGGCCATTGTCTTGTCGGGCGGCAGCAGCATGTACCCGGGCCTGCCGTCCCGTCTGGAGAAGGAGCTCAAGCAGCTGTGGCTCACGCGAGTGCTGGGAGGAAACCCGGAACGGTTGAGCAAGTTCAAGGTCAGGATAGAAGACCCGCCGCGGAGAAGGCACATGGTCTTCCTCGGCGGTGCCGTCCTGGCCAACATCATGGCCGACAACGAGAACATGTGGATCTCGAAGCAGGAATGGGAGGAACAGGGCCCTCGGGTTCTAGAGAAGCTGGGCCCGAGATAGGCCAGTTCGGAAACAGTAGCAAGCGTCGCAATTTTTTTTTTTTAGACGAACGAAGATTGAAGACGGTATCATCATTATGCCGACGCTGTGTCACTCCTCTTGCAGCTGTTGCAGGCGCGGAAAGTGACCCCTCTCATCTCAAAAATGGCAAACGATGCATCTTGGACAAGAGAAGCAGGAAGCCGGCGAGCCAATGAATAGCAAACTACACGGAGGAGGCCATAATGGTCAGGGCTTCGACTCGCCCTCTTCGACGGTCCGTCCGCCCGCTCGTCAGGCCAAGATGCCGCTGAATCAGCTGTGCCCAGCGCGCGCTAACATTGGCCCGTTCTCCTGGTTTAGAAAAAGCGAGTACAAGTACTCCGTACGAGTGGTTAGTACGGATTACATTACGTAGCACAGTACGGATATGCATCCGTATCTCGCAGGCGCTCCACTGGAAGACAAGTAGCACCTCGGCGGGCCTCCTGCCGCGCCAAGCCACTCCGGAGACCGGGATCCATTGCCAACCCATACCTTGCAGCACGCAAACTCCGAGTTCTGTAACTCCCTATCACTTCGTATCATTCGCATCCTCAACCCGGAGCTCTCCATCAACCTGCCAATGGATTGCGCGGCCGTTTGTCGTTTTGGGCAGCAATGAGCGCGCACGGCAGCGCCGGCAAATTTCGCTACTTTAGCTAAACGCTCCGAATTCTCCGCACTTTGCGCCAATCCGTCGGTCTTTGCTGACTCGTCTCATTCGGTAATCGCGACCCATCTGGGCCCATCCAGTCAACTTTTGGCCTCCGAGCGGTCCCTGGTACCCAGCAGGTCCAGCAAATGAGCCTCACAAATCCGCCGTCAACAGCGACAGGCCCGGGGTCGGTCTCCGCCGTCCGAACCCAGACGTTGAAGAGGAGCGTGCAGGCCGCTTTTGAAGGTAAGGTTTTATGGATCTTTAATTTCTTTGCCTTCGCTTTCTATCATCCATCTCTGCTGTCCTCTTTTTTTGCCTTGGTGTCTCGCCCATCCAGGCGAACCCCATCCTCTTCCTGCACCAGGGCTGTGGCTACCCGAGGAGCCCGAGCTTTGTCAAGGTCCTCACTCGGCTTCTCTCATCTTCCCTTTTGGGTGATCCTGCCCCTTTAGGGACGGCGGTTCTCAACTTTAATTTCTTCACGGTTTCCTGCCACGGCCTGCTTCAGCGGCTTTCTTGCAATCCTTGATTCGGCAGTCTCTTCCGGGCCGTTATGGAAAATCGTCAACATGCTCCGCCGTTCTCGACTATCCAGCTCTCGACGACACACCGGTACCTCAAGTCATATGGCATCGGTGCTGCCTGGTCGGGGCCCTCGGGTCTGATGGGCCGTCACCATGCGTCCGCAGGTCACCCGATCTTCCCTCTACACGGCTTGGCTGGTGGAGCGTCGGACGCCGCCATGAGCCAGACCAGACGCCTGAGGGCTGAAGTCAGCTCCCAGCCGAGGCCTTGTCAGTCATCACACTCGTTTCGGTCTTGTTCTTTGTGTTGTTCAGTTTTTCTCCACACAGGAGCCGGACTCTCGTCTTTTCTCACCACCCGCATGAAAAAGCTAACTCGGCCGCACAGATCCGGCGGACCGCGGGACCGGGGCCACGGGCTACCAGAGCAAGGTCAGGGTGACGGACAAGTACAAGGTCATCGGCTTCATTAGCAGCGGAACGTATGGCCGCGTTTACAAGGCGCTGGGCCGCCATGGCCAGCAGGGCGAGTTTGCCATCAAGAAGTTCAAGCCGGACAAGGAAGGCGAGCAGGCGTCGTACACGGGCATCTCCCAGTCAGCGGTTCGCGAGATGGCTCTCTGTTCCGAGCTCAGCCATCCCAACGTGATCCGGCTCATCGAGATCATACTCGAGGACAAGTGCATCTTCATGGTGTTTGAGTATGCCGAGCACGACCTCCTCCAAATCATCCATCACCACACCCAGCAACCACGCCACCCCATCCCGCCGAGCACCATCAAGAGCATCATGTTCCAGCTGCTCAACGGCTGCCAGTATCTGCACTCCAACTGGGTGCTCCACCGCGACCTGAAACCGGCAAACATCATGGTCACGTCGAGTGGCGAAGTCAAGATTGGCGACCTCGGGCTGGCCCGTCTGTCCTACAAACCCCTCCATAGCCTCTACAGCGGCGACAAGGTGGTGGTGACCATCTGGTACCGCGCCCCGGAGCTGCTCCTCGGCAGCCGCCACTACACCCCGGCCATCGACATGTGGGCCGTCGGCTGCATCTTTGCCGAGCTGCTCTCGCTTCGGCCCATCTTCAAGGGTGAGGAGGCCAAGATGGACAGCAAGAAGACGGTACCATTTCAGCGCAACCAGATGCAAAAGATTGTTGACATTCTGGGCCTGCCCACCAAGGAGCGCTGGCCGCTGCTGACGAGCATGCCCGAGTATAGCCAGCTCCCGACGCTGCAGCCTCCGGTCCCGCACGGGGGCGGCGGCGGCGGCGGCGGTGGGCACCATCACCACCACGGCCATCACCACTCCCACCATTACCAGACGCACCAGCGCCAGGCAGCCGGTGCGGGGGTGAGCCACCTTGAGAAGTGGTACTACAACACCATCAACCAGCAGACAGGCGGGTCCGGACCCGGGGCGGGCACGAGCCCGCTGGCGAGCCTGGGCGCCGAGGGCTACAAGCTGCTGGCGGGACTGCTCGAGTATGACCCGGAGAAGCGGCTGACGGCCGCGGCGGCGCTGCAGCACCCCTTCTTCAGCACGGGTGACCCGGTCAGCGCGAACTGCTTCGAGGGGCTCAAGACCGAGTACCCACACCGCCGAGTCAGCCAGGACGACAACGACATACGCACGAGCTCCCTGCCGGGGACGAAGCGAAGTGGGTTGCCGGACGACTCACTGAGGCCGGGAAAGAGGGTCAAGGAGGGATAGCTGAGGAGACTCGATTGCGTCGATATTTTTCTTTCCTTGCCTTTTTTTGTCTGTCTTACACCGGGATAGCGTAATGAGTTGAGGCATTAGTTTGGCGTTCAGATGGCGTTGGGAAAGGAGCTCGAAAGCATGTGTTTGGCGTCTTCCACACGGGATGGGGTGTATGAGGGCGGCCTAATCAGGAAGCTTAAGGTAGAGCTGAAAGTAGAAGAGGTACATAGGGGATGAGGGTCTTCTAGTCGACAATGACAACACAAACACGGCTACCGCATTTTAGATCTCATGCGCCACTTCACTTTTGAGCTGTGTTCCATTCCTTCTGACTTTGTCAAATTCGGAACGCTGCCAATTGACCTATCCTCCCTTCCCTTCTCCTCACTCGACTCTTGGGTATAGACAATGTTCCTCCGGGCTATGGGTCGAACAGATCAAGACAAAAGATGAGAAAAAACGGGGAGACACCTTTGCGTAGCACACCCCGGGCATTAAGATCTAAAAAAGAAAAAGAAAAAAAAGAGGTCGTGAAAGTGTAGACGTAACAGAAACATGGGGGGAGAGTGCGAGCGCTGAAGCGTGCAGTAGTAGACAAGACATGGCAGTGGCAGCAGAAAACATGACAGTATTATGACAAGATAAAAAAAAAGGTCCCCTCCCGCTCGCACCCCGGCAGATGAAGACTCTCAGGTTGTCCTCGACGTGCTCTCTCCTCTTGGCCGCCTGGCGTAGCAGTTGGGAAGATGTGCCATTTCTGGTGTTCAAGTGGTTGGTCAGTCGTCGGGACGATCTGGTCATGATCGTCTGAGGCACTGAAGCTGTTGGATGGGTGACCTCGGATCGGCTCGGGTGGATTTGGGGGAGGGGTGTGTGTGCTGCGGGTGGTGGTATCGAAAGGGGAGCGTTACGGACGATTCACGAGGCGGGTCTGGCCCGCTCATTTCCCGCCGTACTTGGGCATCTTCTTGATGTTGTCCGACAGCCAGCTGAAGCCCTCCGTCAGGCCCTCGCCCTCAATGGCGATGGCCGGCTGGACGAACCACGGCCGTTCCTTGAGCTTGGAGAGCTCGAGCCTCTCGGTGATCGTTTGCGGGTCCATGGCTGTTGGCACAAGAGCATCATCAGTACATGGGACCTTTCGATAGGGGGAGGGACGTATTCAAGAGTAACACATACCGCCTTGGATATCTTGCTTGTTCGCAAATACCAGCAGCAGGCAGTCCGACATTTCCAAGTCGTTCAGGATACGATGCAGTTCTGTCTTGGCCTCGTCGATCCGCTTATGGTCCGATGAATCGACGACAAAAACAAGACCCTGAGTTCCTACCCGTGAGGGTTAGCTTACCGAGAAGATCATTGCTTCGGAATCCTCGTTTCGCCATTGTGCTTACCGCTGTAGTAATGCCGCCAGAGGGGGCGGATCTTGTCCTGTCCACCGACGTCCCACATGTTGAACTTGATGTTCTTGTAGGTGAAAGCCTCCACGTTGAACCCGACGGTTGGGATGGTCGTCATGGTCTGGTTGAGCTTAAGTTTGTAGAGGATGGTGGTCTTGCCCGCGGCATCGAGGCCAAGCATCAGAATGCGCACTTCTTTGGATCCGAAGAGCTTGCCAAAGAGGCTAGAAACGGACAGCGAGGCGCCCATCTTGTCTGTCTATTATGCTACCCTTGAAGGCCGTCTAGGAGAACTCGTGGCTTGTCGTGGTAAATGGAACCCGCTGCGTCACGATGAGCGCAGAGGTGGCCGGCTAGTGCTGGAGGGAATGATGAAGTGTGTCGTCGCACTAGAGCGATGCTGCAGGACCAGAGATATCCTGGCGGAGGCAGACAGGTCAGCGTAGGTGTCGAAGGAAACACGTCGCCAGCCGCAGGAACGAGGAGGCAACGTAGAGATGCGCGTGAAATGAGAGGCCGTACCGAGTGGTCGCTGTGTACTGTTGCACTGACAACGAGGCGGGTATGGGAATTGCGGTGTGCGGTGCTTGGTCAGGAATGTAGCTCGGCACACATCAACAAGCGAGGGTTGAGGCGGGAAAGTTTTTGGGTCGGATAATGTCTCCGAGAACAAGGTGATTGCAGATCCAAATGGTAGTTATCCAGGTTGTGGGCGCGGAGAGTCGCGCTTTCTCCCCTGACCGGGACTCAAGGTCTGCTGCATGCTTCGAAAAGACGGGGGGTTCTTGGAATTGATTACCCCTGATATTTCAGCCAATCAGGCGCATTTCAGGCTCGGTTAGCGGAGGGCCTGTACACAGGCCATCGGTAGGTGGGTGGAGTTTGGCTCGCTTATCGAAGTGGAGCCAAGACAGGTACGAAGAAACTTGGTACTGGATGGAAGTGCGGATTAATCCGTGCTCCGTACTCCGTACATTCCTTTACGAAGTGCATTATCAAGGTAGTATCATCCGTACGACACAGGTCCATATATATCATGCCACATCATATCCTCTCGTCTCAACAGAGAACTTGGAATAAAACACCCAGATAATCTCAGGTACCTGAGCATTCGTGAACGGGCCCCGGAGAAAGGGAGAAGGGGGGGGGGGGGGGAGGGGGAAACAGCCTAGTTTCTATATTCGACAACGAACCGCCTTTCGACGAGCTGCAGCGTGACATTGTTCTCCTCGCCCTCGAAACGCAGGCTGACTTTGCCTGTTGCCGCATCTGTCCCCATCACCTCGGCCTTGTAGAACGTGGTACTGTCGGGATAGAGTGCCAACACGGTTTTCCCCTTCTCGAGCTCTGGAAGGTCGACGCCTGCTGGCGGTATTGGAATCATGCTGCTCGCGCTGGTGCGGTACTCGACCCTTTGGTCCGGCGGCAGGTCGGGATCGGCGTCCTGCACCTTGTACCTCCGTGACTTGCCCTCGCCGAGCACCTGCTGCACCTTTCCAAGCATCCATTCCGTGCTCTCGGTCGTAGTCGTCGGTTTCGGCTTGAAGACCACATCCTGGCCTTTGAAGAATGATATCCTGGCTCGTTGCGCCGCTGTAGCAGCGAGTCCTCCAGAGTCGGGAGGCACGCTGTCGGCCTTGCCGGGTGTGTCGCGGTCTCCACCGCGTGGAGGGACACTGTCGCGGTTTGCCGAGCGGTCGCTTCCAGCGCCGGCGCTGCCGCCGAGTTTCCTCCCGACCGGAGACGGCACGGGCGAATCTCCGGAACCGTCAAACTCGTACACCGAACCGGGGTCGCGGTCCCGGTCTCGGTCCCGGTCCTTGTCTCGGTCCTTCTCACGTGCACTAGCCGCAGCCGCTCGCGCTGATGCCGACCTGCTGGACGCCGACAGCAACCCGCTCGGCCTCTCGCGGGCTGACAAACCCGATGCGCCGGCCGCCTGCGCCTCGGCATCCTCCCTGGCCTTAACCAATGCCCTCAGCACAGTGACGTGCTCGATCAGCGCGTCGATCTGCTGCTTCGACGTATCAGATCCCTTGACACCGCTCCTGAGTAGGCTGTCGAGCTTCTGCTCCTCGGCGGCAATGTCGACTGTATCCTTGTTCTTAGCGATGTAGCTGTCTTGGGCGATGATGGCGCGGAGAGAGTCGTTGCTGCTATTGACGCCGTCCACCATCGTCCGTATGTCGTCTTTGATCTGGCTCCACAGATGCGCTTCTTCCCCCTGAGTGCTGCCGCTATTGCGGTTGGGCCCGCGCGAGTTCCGGTTGCGCGATGACATGACGGGCGCGGAGGGGTCGAGACAGCGCGTCAGATCGCGTCTCCCCAATAAAACCCAACCAAATGAATCTCAAACTTTCTCAGCAGGTGAGTGTCGCGTCTCGTCCCTTCTCCTCAACTCGAAGGGGCCAGTTGACGGACCAAATTTCCCACCGAGCTTGCGGCGGCAGTGATGATCTGTTGTTCGCCACGTCAGCCTGGCGTGGTTTCTTCGAATGCGGATAATGCTAGAGAAATTCGAGGGATTCTGCAAGTAAAACCCCTTCCTCACGTCGCCTTATAGGGCGGTTGTTGATCTCGAGCTGACGCGTTGAATGACGTCGAACAACCCAACAACCGATTGGCGAACCAAAACGGGAACCGATCTTTACTGGGCGTCCATTCTGGTCATCAAACGTATATAGTTTTGGTGCCCGAGTGTAAGGAAAGGCTGTGCTCACACTGGTTGACCTAGATTGAAAGTATTATCTACTCGGGTTTAATGAAGTAAGCTGCAATCTGATCCTATTGATGCATCATGGTTGGTTACCGTGATCGATACTTGCAGAGCAGTGGAGGAGGGTATTTGGCAGTTTCTCGGCTGGCCCCATCTCCCAGACTCTGGGCCCCACAGATTGGACCTCGCTACTCCGTAGGGCACAGTGTGAATGCGGACAAATCACGTGTTTGACGCCCAAACGGTCGCCATACGCGCACCTTCTTGCACAGTATCTTTCGCGTTGCTATAACTCAGGTACGAAGTACCTTCTTGCCCATTTGCTCTGGTGAAGCTCCATCTCAACCCCGCCGTCCAGTGACGTAAAAGCGAGGGGTTCAGGCTCCGCAACCCCAGAGCAGGTGCGCCTCTCCACATCCAGCCCCTCCTTGTTCGCGAAAGAAAAACATTGCCGTGCTTCTAGGGAAGGGACATCACCTCTCCGCGATCACTGGGACGTCACGGCTTCCCGAGAGACTTCGAGGAACACAGGCTTCCTATATTACCTTACCTCGCGATGCAAGTGCCACTGATTCGCCTCCAATGCGGGGCCAATTCGTATGAGTGGGGGAAGAAGGGCAGTTCGTCTGCTGTCGCCAGGTTTGCTGCCGCGACACCGTCTTCCGACTTTACAATTGAGGATGATAGGCCATACGCCGAGGCATGCTTGCCTTCGTTTCCCGTTTTGAGGTCATGAACTAACGACATCGTCCTTCAGTTGTGGATGGGCACCCATCCGTCGAACCCATCCAAAGACCTTAGCACCGGCCGCACCCTTCTCGATCTTGTCCAGGACAACAAGGCGCTTTTGTCCCCGTCTGTCGCTGCCCGCTACGACAACAAGGTTCCTTTCCTCTTCAAGGTCTTGTCGATCAACAAGGCCCTATCGATCCAGGCCCATCCCAACAAGAAGCTAGCCGAGGAGCTCCACCGCAAAGACCCCAAAAACTATCCCGATGACAATCACAAGCCCGAGATGGCCATTGCCATCACTCCCTTTGAGGGTCTCTGCGGCTTCCGGCCACTGGGTGAGATAGCACACTTCTTGGAGTCGGTTCCCCCGCTGCGTCAGCTTGTGGGTGATGACAACGCTCGGGAGTTTGCCGGCATCGTCAGACAGAACAAGGACAATGATTCCAAGGATGCGGTGGAACAGAACAAGAAGGCTTTGCAAAAGATATTCGGCGCTCTGATGTCGTCGTCCGAAGCCGACATGGCTGCGGCCGCCAAAGTACTCGTCGAGTCTGCGGCGACCGCCGGGGCGGACTTCGCAGCAGGTGGTGTTGCTGCGACTTCTGGGTCAACCCTCGCCGAATTGGTTCAGCGCCTCCACGGCCAGTTTGGTGCAGACTACGGTCTCTTCGTCCTCTTTTTCCTCAACTTTGTCACGCTACAGCCCGGTGAAGCTCTCTTCCTCCGGGCCGACGACATTCACGCCTACGTGAGCGGCGACATTATCGAGTGCATGGCGAGCAGCGATAACGTCGTCCGCGCCGGCTTCACTCCGAAGTTCAAAGACGTCGACACACTCGTCAATATGCTGACGTACAGCTACGCCCCGATCGACGAGCAAAAGATGGGACCTAGCGACTACCCGTACGCAACGCTCAACCGAACTGGCTACAGCTCTGGGTCTACCATCTCCTTCTATGATCCACCAATCGAGGAGTTTAGCGTAATACGAACGAACCTCAAGGAGAGCGGATCCAAGGCGACGTTTGATCCGGTGGACGGCCCCAGCATCATCATCTGCACTGCCGGTAAGGGCAAGATCTCGGTCGGCCCGACGGCCCAGGAGGTCAAGGAGGGGTATGTATTCTTTGTCGGGGCGAGCGCAAAATGCGTGCTCGAGTCGGAGGGGTCGAGCGAGGACGATGAGTTCATCACGTTCAAGGCATTCTGCGATGTTGAGGAACACCGAGGCGCCTCACTATAGGCCTGGAGAGCATCTGCTCCTCCCGAAGACGTGACTTCGGTCAGATGGAGCTGGAAAAGCGAGGTTATTTTTCGTTATAATAGTTACCATGAATGATGCCAACTGACAGCAGACTTGGCTTGCCTACGCAAAATAACTTGCGGTCTGCTCCGTCTTTTGGATCAATCGTCCAGTGTTCTACCGCGCCAGACATATGCAGATATCTGAGACCTACCTCCGTTACCGAGGTAATTAACATTTAGATAACTCGGAGCGCTGGCAGGTATGGTGAACCTGCTACTCCGTCACCTCGCCGGCACACACACGTGTAGAGCAACACTGTCTCTCGTGTGCCGGCGAGGCTCTAACTGCTTCATGACTTAGGCGACAAGTATGTCGTATTTGTATGCACATACATGCATGCATGTACTCCGTTACTGTATGTACTGTCCAGACCTCTAAAACCCACCGCGAACCAACCTGAAAGAGCCCTGGGAAGCGGTTCCGGGCGCAGTTGCATGGCATTTTCACCACTGCCAGGTCGACACTGTTCTCAGGGGATTCTTTCTGGAGTTCAGCGTCTCCTTAGGGGGGTAGCTCACACTCATACGCCGGTGACCAACCGTGGCGGGATCCCAAGACGGGGTTCTGCCGATGCGTCGCGGCGGGGGAGGCCGGCGAATTCATTGTTCGCCTGCTCCCCGACGACATCAAGAAGAGGTTCCAGGGGTACTACGGCAACGAAGCCGCCACCAACTCCAAGATCCTGCGCGATGTGTTTAAGAAGGGAGATGCCTGGTGCGTGACCATGTACTCCTTTATCTTTCCCTCTTTCCTTTCTGTCCCTTCCTCACTCACTCACTCACTCACTCTCTCTCTCTCTCTCCCCCGGTTGCTGGCTGGCTGGCTAACAAAGAGTTTCGGACATTTGGATTGAATTCGATTAGGTTTCGCTCAGGCAATGTGCTGCGGTGGGACGGCGACGGGCGAGTCTACTTCCACGACCGGATCGGCGACACGTTCCGGTGGAAGAGCGAGAACGTTGTCGACGGCCGAGGTGGCGCAGGTGCTGGGCCTGCACCCGGCGGTGCGGGAGGCCAACGTGTACCGGGTGCAGCTGGGTCGTATTGGGGCATGGTTTCGCTCACGATCATGTAGGCGCATAGCTTGCCTGCTCAGGTAATTAATCATTTATTACTCATGGAGCCACCAAGAGGGACAAGCTGTTGGACAAGCTTCTGGCCAGATCGGGGATGATCTGTCTGGAGCTGCTTGATTGAACCCTCGCCGTTGTTGTATGCCAGGGGTAAGTGCTATTAATCAATTAGTTGCACTATTGCTTTGTATGTTGGGTACCGCACCTTATAGTTGCGTCGAACCACGGTACCTAATATTAATAATGTACCAGCGCGTCAGCGAGGGCTGGCAACGGTCACACTATAGTCGTCAAAAATAGAACATGGAGGAATTGCAACAACCCAGACAACGTCGAGAGGTCGGAAAGACGATGCGGGCGGGATGCCGGCAGGGTTTATGAGATGGAGAGGCATCGTGTTGCTTAAGCGTGGTTGGTCGAAGGCATTTTAGGGCGTTGTTCATATTGTCTTTCTCATTTTATTTGTGTTCACTCCTTTCTTCTATTATCTCAAATGAGAACCTCGCTCGAGCCTTTTATCAGACATATATGATCAGATAATTAACCCCCCAAACGCACACACACACCCCTTCCCCCAATCCCCTCCCAAAAAAAAAGAACAAAAAAAAGGAAGACAGAAAAAAAGCAGAGAAACGGAAAATGTTTGTGGGGCCCTTCTGTGGGTGAACCGTGGATGGAAGCTTCGAAAATGGTTATTTAATATAGCGTGTAATTGATTAATTGGAGAGGAGGTTCCGGGAAACTGGACGAGTCCACATTCACCCGCCAAATTGAATGGCACGCCACTGAAGGGGTCGCTACGACGCGGACAGTCCTGGGCCACGGTGCAACGCTCTGGTTGACGGAACGCGATTGGCTTTTCTCGGATCCGAGCTGCGTCCTGGAGCGGAAACAGAGACCCCAGAGTTTGGCTGGTCCCAGGAACCAGGACCGCCCTAGGGCCCGGAATGGGTATCAGCACGGCTCGGATGGGCTGTACGCCGTCCTGATCACTCCGTAGGTATCTGCTTTGTGCGGGCTGGCGTGCGCACGCCCAAATGGAGATGGTTCCGCGATATACTATAGCAATTTACGGAGTGCTACCAGAACACGGATGCCAAGATCGCAGGCGACCCTGCAAGGGAGAGAGCTAAGAGCTTCTCGAGAGACGAGAATAGCGCTCCGGGGTGATTATTACTCGGGGGCTAGGGGCACGACGAGGATAAAAGCTGTCGGGAATCCCCCGCCCAACCTCATGTGGGATCTGGTGAGTTAAGTCACGAAGGAACCCCCCTTTATCGAGCTCTGCTCTGTTAAGCCATTATCATAACTCCCCAAGCAACTCGTTGGCCCTACGATCAGCCTCAGCCCCGAATCTCTTTTCCAAGATGCTCTCTCAATTTGTCATCTTGCTCGGCCTGGCCAGGTACGAATCACAACTTGTTATCGCTCCTGCCCTGTCCTTGTCCCCAAGGAGGAAAGGGAAAGAAAGAAGCTGCAATGAATCTCTGCTGTTATAAGAAGAAAAAAAGGAACAAAACTTACAGGCTGACCTGGTAACTCCTGAGGCTAATAATGATAATAATAGTGCCACTCTCGGCCAGGTGACCCTCCAGCCATCGACCGTCAGGACGGGCCGGCCTGGGCTCCCGACAGTGACGGTGACGGCGACGGCGACGGCCACGGTGACCAAGACGGAAAGCTACATCCACGAGCAGACTAAGACCATCACCACGACCGAGACTGAGACCGAGACGGAGACGGAGACGGAGACCATCACGAGCGTGTCGGTGACGACGCAGCCCTGCAGCACCGTCAGCTGCCCGACGCTGACCAAGACGGCGACGGCGTGCCGGTCCTGCCTGGTGCCCCAGTGCACGACGACGTCGGTGGTGACGCGCCCGAACGAGTGCGCCGCCACCGCCCTGCCCACCGCAACCGTCTCGTTCCCCTGTTCCGACCCGGACGTGTGCGGCAAGATTGGGTGCACCACCGTGTACGACATCCGGTCGGCGGCCTAATTAGCTTGATTAACTCGGAAATATATAGATTTTTTTAGGCGGAAAAAGGAGGTGATAAATGGATCTGCATATCTGTAGTCTCAACATGAGAGTGTGAGAGAGAGAAGGGGGGGAGGGTTAGTTTGTCTACTATAATCATTATAAACACTTAGATACCCTAGATACCTGTCTCAAACGCAAGCCGACCCGGACGCGCGGGCCTGTGCCGGCCGCCTAGAACGGCCCTGTTTCGCTGACGGGCACGGCCCCGGAAAAGGAGAGCAGCCGATTCGGGGTATAAAATGTATCTACCAGTCCACGGATCCGGAGGGAGGTTTTCCTCCCTAAGGATCAGTTCTTTTCCAACGGGGACACGAAAGGGTAACCTGCCGGCCCTAGAACAATTGACTCTCCCTGCCGTCGCCATCACTTCGAACTATCTTCGTTAAGCCCTTGTGATATTGCTATCTTCTTTGATAGTTAGCATAGTGGTAGGTACCCTTTCGTGATGTGACCCACGGGGATCTTCTTTTTGATCATGTTGAAGGTGGACATTGCGGATTGGCGCATCACGCTGGGCTGGGCAGATGATAATAATTCCAAAGCTGCTTGGTTTTCACATGCATCAAGAGACGAGGGTGATGAGGTCTGATCAAGAATCGTCAATCGCAAGGCAGCAGGACACGGCATCTCTTATTATAATAGACAGTGCAGATTCCTGAAGCCGGTAAGACTTGGTCAAGGAGCTGAGTATTTATGGCAACCATTGCCGGTGACGGGTGTGGTCCAATGACCTTGCCACCTCCCCCTGATACGCTTCAAAACATTCTGAGCCTCATCATCTTGGGCGGCCGCAGCCGGGTCCCGTTCATCATGGCCGTGCACCGCTTAGGAGCCGTCTGCAGCATCTCAAACGCCCTCCTGACGTCGCCTGGCCGGACCGCGCTCGCCCCCCGGGGGGCGTCCCTCTCCTCCTCGTCACCGTTACCGTCGTTGTCTCGGGTGACAAACGGCCCAGTTCCCCCGGCCGCCATCGTCGCCTCCCTCCACCTCCACCTCATCCTCCTCCTCCTCCTCCTTAGCTCTTCCTCCTCCTCTTTTTTCTTGACAGCCAGGGCCCGCTCCGTGAGCGTCTGTACCCACTCGCGGGCGAGGAACCCAACGATCTCGAGCACGTCGTCGTCGTCGTTGTCGTCGTCATCAACGGCCGCTCCCCGGCCGCACCACTCGGCAAACGCCCGCTTCCTGCGGTACGTGAACGACGCGGTCCTGCAGTCTGACCAGGCGCGGTACTCGTCGGCCGTCATGCGCCGCGTGTGCTCGTCGTGACGCGCGAGCCGGGCCAGCAGCGGCTCCCTCTTGTTGTTGTTGTTGTTGTTGTTGTTGTTGTTATTGGCTTCGTCGTCGTCGTCCTGATCTATAAATGAGGCAGCGGCGATGACGGATGGGATGTCGGAGGCGTGAGGGAACATGGAGAGCAATGACCAAGGGGGCAGCAGCAGTGGCGGTGGCGGTTCCGCGACATCGGTGACAAGGTTGGTCGTCTCCTCGGCCCTGATCCTGGCCCGCTTCCGGATGTCCTTCCACCGCATGTAGCTCTGCAGTCTTGCGAGGCGCTCGGGGTCGTGTCGGACCTGGAAGAGGACGTCGTTGGTCGTCATCTTGGTTTGGCCGCGCCGGGTCGCCAGGTCTCTGGCGACAACGAGCTGGGTAAATTAATAAGCGGACATCACCGTTAGCCAACCAAGCTTTTCCCGTTTCTGTTGGGATGCCTCCGAGGAACTCGACGGTGCAGTTGGGTGGTGTTCTTTGAGGGAGACTGACCGCGTTGATTACTTGGTCGCGGACTATCTTCTCCATCATTGTGGTTGTCTCCACCGACGGCTTACCCCTTTCACCCGCTACATACATCATCTGTTGGTGAATATTATTAATATATAAGCATTTGAGAGAGTAAGGTCGGTGCAATCGAGATATTCTTACCTTGAGGATCTCGCTGCGATATCGTGGGCAACACTTGTCCATCTTCACTGACTTGCTTCGGAGTTCGTGAACCCGAATTCCAAGCATATACTTATACTCATGCAGGCGGTGCATGGCCTATTATGGTGTGAGGAGGCGCTAGGTTCACTCCATTCTAGCGATTTATATGAGAGATAGTTATGAATTGCTGGGGCAGCTAGTATCACCCCATGAACACAGACATTTCAAGTCGTCGGTTATACGTGGTCACTGGACTACATGAGTCCATTTTGAATGGATAACTAACAATCAAATCAACGTACTCGGGACACGGATGTTCTTTGTTTGGCTGGGAACAAGAAAGCCCCTTGTGACTGAGCTCGCTTGGTCTTACAGCCATCCCATCAAGTGGCCAGTCACCCACGTAACTTCGTGACTCAGACTCCACGGTCGTTCATATCACACAGTTCCCGCATTTGGCACGCGTGTAGGTGTCTACTAGCACCTGTCTTTTGACCCAAACTCAACACGGGGGGTCATGAGCAAGCAGGGCAGGCCAGGCGTCGACTTGGATACCTGAAGCCTGGTTTACAGGTGTTTAATAATACTCCAGGACTTAGAACGCCTAACTTTATAAATTCTCTCGCGTTTTCTTTTTTCTCAAACTGGTAAGTAATGGCTCTGCTGTAGACTGCAACGGATACAAGTAGAACTCTAGTTCCCCTCTCCTAATTACACATCTTCCCGCATTCTCAGCAGAGCCTGTCATCAGGGCTGATCGTTAACATCAGTGGCAACAGGGGATTTATATGTAGCATACAAAGGCTTACTGCTGCTCGGCTCGGCATTCCTGAGGTCTCCTCGGACAAAGTAATTCTGCGCCTGCAACTCGTGGCGGTCTTGTTCCCCTTGTAACTCGTATTTCGGGAGTGGCGTCTGAGGATAGTGGGGTTCGAATGGCGCACGGAGCCGGTATGGATGGGGTTGATATTGATGATGATGATGATGTTGTAGTTGTTATTGTTATTGCTGCTGCTGCTGCTGCTCTTCTTGTTATTGTGTTAGTGATTGTTGCTGAGACGATTCCTGCTGTGATCGTGGTTGATGGTAATATTTATCCTCCTGGGCAGGGGCCGGGTAATATGGCAAAAACGCTGGCCACCGGTTTGCCGCCCGAGCCTTTTGCGTCCTGTTGAGCTTCCACCACAGGTATGCCACGGCCGCGACGAGGAGCGCACCGGCGGCGGCGCCTACCCCAATGCCAGCCTGGGCCGCCGTGGTAAGCCCGGGCCGGTTCGTCAGACCTCGAGTCTCCCGAGCCGGCCGCGCCTGACTCTTGTTGCTCCGCTGGAGTCCCTGTCTCGCTGGTTGACGGAGAGGCGTGGTTGGCTGATGACGGCTCGCTCCCCGTGCTCTCGCTGGGCGCTTCGGTCGGACGGGAGGAGGAAGAGGAGGAGGAAGCGACTTCATACAGATTATGCAGTACAGGTAATATACAGTACAGACACATATCCATAATGGGTGCATGTATAGTTTAAGCACACGCAATCATCACACAGAACGGGCATTGTAATTATGTTCTCTCTGTCCCTAGCTCTGCCTAGCTAACCGTGCGCTTATTATGTAAATTAAGTACAGCCACTCCACCACAACAGAGGCGCGGTGGCAGAGTGGTCTAATGCGCAAGACTAGAAATCTTGTTCCTTCGGGAGCGCCCGTTCGAATCGGGCCCGCGTCGAGTTATTTGATTTTCTTCCTAAATTTTTGCTGCCCACCGCCCCTTATCACCACCCGATCCCGATTAGGGGATGCTTGTCATCGCACTCTCTAATTACTGCCAATTTCTAGATTAACGTTAACCTGCCGGTTCTATCTATAACGATATTTTCCGAAACTACTGCCTATAAGTTTTCTACCTACACGACCCTGTTAGTTAGCTATATTTAGGCATTATTACGTTCGATATCCTCAAATGTCGAGCCAGCTATATAGTTCTCCAGCCACTCAGCCACGGTATTAAGCCCTTAGCTGCTGTCAGCCCTGCTCAGACAAGTATAGCCCACCCAAGGTCACTGCTGGGGCCGTGGCAGCTTGCATTCTCCGAATCTGATAGGTCACTGTCCGGAAGAGGCCATACTGCAATGTTAGGCAGTTCCTTGGGAAAAGAACGGCCGAGACTTCGCAGTCTGGCTCTCGGATTTGCTACGCATTTTGAGCGTGAAAGACAAGAATCAGGAGGTACCGGCCGTCAATACCGGGGCAGCGAAGCATTTGTATCTACAGCAGTACCTATCATAATATGTTACCCTACCGTTATCCAGAGTGATGTAGGAAATGTGAAGTTCTAGGCTATCAAGTCCTCAAGTTCCCAGACCACTCTTGGGACGACTCTTTACCCAAGTTCTCGCCCCGCCCGTTTAACATACGCTGCATTTTCGAGATCCGAGCCTTCCAGCTCGTGAAACCGCCTCTTGCCCCTTGGCTTGGACTTTCCACCCAGGCTAGCCCGACAAGCATCGGCACCTGGTTCTTGGCCCCCTTCCCGTTGAGGGCTCGAGGGCTGCGTGAAAAGTAGCGGCTGTGGCATGTCGACTTCCCCATCGCTGGGAGGATCTGGAGGCGTTGTGGGCGTAGTTTGGGACGCTGTGAGTGAGGGGCGAGCGTCGCTAGGGGATGGTGGCAAAGCAGGGTCTGTTGGAGAACTGTTGACGGTGACGGACTGTGACATTGTAGGACTCTCCCGAGGTGCTCTAACGGCTGGTTCCATCTCTGATGATGCCTTCGGTGGTTTGCGCGACCACTCCAGGGCGCTATATCCAACGCCATCCGTGGTCTCGATATCCTCCACTCGTGCCGCCGTGCCACAGGGTGCTAAAGTTGGTGGTGGTAGCTGCCGCTGTTCTGGCGAGGCCGGTAACTCAGTGACCGAAGGGCCCATATCATGATGTAAGAGATCCCAGTTGTCGGAGACTATAGGATAGGGCGAGTACATGTGGGGCATCTCCTGCGTTTCGGTGAAAGTGCAAGGCGAGGGCGAGCGCTCACGCCGTGGTCTGCGCTCGCCTAGCTGTCTCTCCCCCCAGCCCCAGATGATGCCACTGGCCAACTGGATAAAGCTATCCAGACTCCCGGACCGCCCGACTTTGTCCACAGCGTCCCAGGCAGCCTCTGGTGAGAAGGGGTTCTTGTCAAACATCGCCGTGTACAGGATCTTGTCGACGACTGTCTCAAGCTCGGCGCGGCGCTCCTTGGATTTCTTCTCAAGGAGTTCTTCGAGATGTCTGCGATCCTGGGCCACTTTCTCGGCGGCGAGGGCGTCGGAAAAAAAGGCATCCTCATCAAGCAGCGGAATGGTGATGGTGTTGAACCGCTGCCAGTAGTCTGTCCACAGAGGTCTGCTGTCGCGACATCCGACCTTGGCAGAGGCTTGCCATCGGATATCTTTCTCCCTCGTGTCGCGTGGCGGCGAGAAGGGCATCGTATCGGTGGTCGGGGAAATGGCCCGGGGAGGAAGGGGGGGGGGGGGGGGAAGAGCGCAAGCGGAATTCTTGGCGAGTGCGCAAATAGGTCGCGGTAGAGGGCGGTGCGAAAGGTTGCGATGATCCAGAAGAATAAACGGCGAGGGTTGATGGCGATCTGCACTGTGCTCGCTGCACAACCAACACAGAGCGACACCGACTTGAGCAGGCAGGCAGCAGCAGTCAGGCCACAAACAGGCTGCAGGCAGGCTGCATTAATGACTGGTCCTCCCTACCCTAGCGCTCTTCTTTAATGGAACCTTGTCTTTAGAGTCAGGTACCTAACCTGCTCTTAGCTCGCTCGCTGCCCCTCCGAATTGTGGGCAGCCTCATCGCCTGCTGTGATCCCGATCAGGACAAGTAAGTCCTCCCGCCGCTCGGCATTCCTGTCTCTTTAGCGAGCCCTTGCGATCTTCAGGGAAACCAGAGGTGCCAGTGTCGAGAAGAACCGATCGTAGAGGACTCCCGATAAGCCCGATGTTGGTTGTGTTGAACGCACTGGGGAGATCATTGGAGTTATACGTGTTGACCCCTTTCCATTGTCGAGCTCTTCTCGACGTGGTAACTTCCTCCTCAAACGTTTGGCTTCGGGGACTTCCGCGCCCGTGTTTGGGGTATGTATGGCTTAAATTAGACTTAGATCGAGTGGTCACAATCGGGAGAAAGTCTCACCGGGGCCAAGGCAGGGCTGCGATCTGCAGGTTGCGAAGGCAGCAGCTTGTCCCCTCTCTCAGTTACGTTTGCCTATTGGTCAGTGTTCGACAACCCCTCAAGCGGCGCCAGGTGGGCGAGTCGCCTCGCTTCGCTGCATGCTAGGACTGGTGAGTCACAAGAGGTACCTTCCCGTAGGTGTGTGTACCTCTTTTGAGATGGAATTCATTACTCACTCTGTGCGACGCTCGTCTTCGCTCTGCTCCCATTCCCTGGTTGGGGTCTTGTACTTTTGCACCGAACATGTGGTCGTCATTCTAATGTTTGACCGGGCGGGGAAAGGCATGACAGGACCCTGGTGAGCCTGCCTGCAGGAAACGACATCGGTCCTTCCTCGTTGACAGGGCTCTCTCTCGACTTCCATTGCACGTGGATGCCTTGCCGGCCTGCGTAATAGCCTCGGCAAGCGAGGCCTGATAGCTTAGAGCAATAATGTAGCAATGGTGTAGAGGGATGGTTGCCTGAATGTAGGTTCTTGCCTTAGCATACACTCGGCGAACCAAAGCTGGTTCGCGTCTTGACAGCCTGGTAATCATGAATGCCACCAGAAATCGTGTTGGAATTTCCTTCCTTGCCTATATAAAGAGCCCTTCCCTCGCTCCTGGAACGTAGAGTTTCGAGGCCAGGCTCCTCAAGCAACTGGCCCCTTTCCACAAACACTCGAAGAGCCACAGCCAACAGCACTTTACCATCTATCTCGCCTGGTTATTCTCCTTTGCTGGAGAACGCACAAATCATGGCCTGTGGGTGCGAACGCCGGATTGCTCGCAAGACCTACCAGAACTGCACCGCAACGCCGAAGCATGTGGTAGAAGACATCTCGTTTGTTCAGTGCTCGAATCCTGGTGGTCCTCTCTACACCGGATACAAGGACGTCCATTATGGTAGCACAACCATGAGGACCCCCGGCCATGTGTGCCCAAAGTGTTAAAAGGCCATCGACGTCTCGAGGTGAGTGCTTAGCTGAAGTAAACCGACATGGTCGTCAATGGAGATTGAGATTCTAACAGCATCTGGGCCAAGCCACCGTTGGGTGGTGGCCAACTCAAATCCGGTAGTCTTCTGATTAGGAAGAAAGGGAAGGAGAGGTTCAACTCCACGATTTTGGTTCCCTGCAATTGACATGTACACAGTAGATGGCAGAGACAGGAGGCTCTTCACCACCGGTTTGACATTCCCTAGTGAGGTAGATTAAGAATAGCACGCTTCTTGGCACAGACCGCTTAATGGAACCCCGCGGGCCAAATCCCAGATGAGTAAGCAGGTTTGAGAAATTCGTGAACATGGAGTCTGCGAGCACCCTCGCCACTGATTGGCCCAGCCACACCTCACCTCGCAGGCATCCAAACACACCGCCTTATAAGCATTCGTCGGCTCTTATTTCGGTTCGAAAGTCCCCTCCTAAAACCTTCGCCAATGTCCATCAACAACACAATACCTAGACATTCTCGACAGCTCATCATGTCGAACGACAAAGCACCATCTGTTGTTGTTTACCAACACTACTGTCCCCCGGAGGTGAAGCGAGTTCTAGCCTCGGGAGGCAGCGCCTTTATTGGCGAGGTCGACGACTCGACTGTATTAAAATATCCACTCGCCCCCGGCGGTGACATGACCCGGCTTGAGGCAGAGAAGAAGCTCCTAGAAATCATCGGACCGCATAAGCGCATTATAGCATGCAAAGGCTTTACAGACACGGGGCTTTATCTAGAACGCGCCACTAACGGTAATATTGCCGAGTATATGCTTGAATCCGGCAAACCCCCTCCTTCCGTCAAGCAGCGGCTGGCCTGGTGCCGCGAGGCTGCGGAGGCTGTCGCGTGGATTCATAGCCGGCGAGTCCTCCATTGCGACATCCAGCCAACGAATCTACTTCTCGACGAACACCTCCATATAAAGCTCTCCGACTTCCAAGGGAGGCATTTATCGGCCGACGGCAAAGTGCTCGTCGACGGCTGGAGCGCTGAGTCGTGCAAATTCTCTGCTCCGCGAAACGACCCGTTCGACGCAGACATCAAGACCGACCTCTTTGCGCTAGGGTGTACTTTCTACTTCATCATGATGGGGCACGCCGTATATCCCGATATCGTTCACGGAGAAGAAGGGTGGTATGAGAAGGTGGAAGACAGATTTCGAAAGGGGGCCTTTCCCGAAGACAAGCACGCCTGCAGTGCTATCACAATGAAGTGCTGGCGGATGGAATATGAGAGTGCCGAGGAAGTGGTTCAAGATCTCGAGGCGCTGGAAAGGGAACAGCAAGTCATAGTGCTAGAGTAGCAGCCTACGCCAGTACTTTCGAATACTATGTCTAACAGGAACTGATTACCCTCGGCATCAAACACCAGTGTCGGTTCCTACAAATCAGGGTGCTGCTGAAGTGCTGCTATGATAAGCATGCTATTGAATTGAGAGGAGTTGTGTTAGAGAACTATTAATAATGGGAGCTTAGCGTCCGCCAACTCGGATTAACACGCGCCACCGAGGGTATAAGCGAGCGGCCATTTCGGAACACCAAGAGGTTGACACTCGCATCTTGCATCCCTAAGGGTCGGACACACTCAGGTGGTGGAAACGATGAATTTCCACCACCTGAGTAGGTCCATTGGCATCCCTTCCCACAACATCAGAGCCTGACAGGTGTCGCTTCTCAAGCATTAGTTATGGCTATCTGGAACGTAGCATACCCGACTGCCAATTGTCCGAGGTCATTCATACATCCCCTACAAAGTAAGTAGCGGATCTTTCCTTAGACTGATAATTTGTCACACCGGGCGCCGTTTGTGCTGCGTACAGAGTATTAGCCTAGGTGAAAACTCTATGAATGGTGGAATCATGATGAGAGCTGCACAACGTAACAAGACCACGACTAAGCATCGGAGACCGGATAAATGAAGTGGCAATGGGATGTTCATTATGTATCTGCCAAACATTCAGTGCCCCAAGACTCGTGCGTCAATTACACAGGATTTGCCTCCTTTTTGTGGATGTAGTCTTCCAGGGTTAATACACATCTCTTAGGGGTTAGATATGATATCTCTCTTGGTAAACCGACCCCCAAGATATGCGATACATGTTTGCCCTCACCTCTTCAACACTGTGAAACTGCAAAAGCGACGCCGCAATTGCTGCTTCCAGCAATTGCACCTAAGTAGGTATTCTGACAAACACGATACAATTACTAGTATCCTCGACAGCCAAGCATTACGCAACCCCATTAACATACCGAGGTACCTCGCCCGTTTTACATGGCTCGGGCATGTCCTCCCAAAACTAATTTGAAAAAGTTTTGAGAACCTATCTTCGACTCATAATTAACGATTGATTGAGTCAATAAATTGCTCTATTAGTCCTTGTTTCTATTCTGCTTTCTTAATTTTCAACATTTCCTTGCTAAGATTCTAGGAAGAAGCTTGCTCCTGTCACTTGTCAATATGAGAAACATACCGCTTCCTTCCTTCCTCTCCAATACTTGACCTGTACTCTACATACCAGAATTTGCAAAATCGCTTATTTCTTCAGGCAATAGACAAAATTATAGACAAATTATTTATAGACTAATTATTAACTACTTGGATTAAGGAGACATGATATCATGTCGAAAAGCAAAAGTGACGCCGCAATTGCCCGCCAGCAATTGCACCTTAAGTATGCGTATTCTGACATATCATCTCTCTCATTCCGCCCTCATGATTCACATAATTAGTCACGATAGAAGTCAGTCCAGGCCTTCGCGGTCCGCTCATGAGATCTCATCATTTCCTCGTCTATGAAAGTTATTTAGACGCTGGGGAGGTGGGCAGGAACCCCGATCGGCGCCCCTCGGACCCGCATCGTGACTCTGTCCCAACTAGAATAAAATGCGTAAAACCATAATAGACATGAACCAAAAAAATGAACAAGAGAATATGCAGCCCTCATTCGCTCGGAGAAGACCCCGGCCGTTATCTCCTCCTCCTCCTCCTCCACCACCTCCTTTTTTTGCCGGCTCCCCACTCCCGAATCCTCTAGAATAAGAAGAGGTGCAGGAAGTGCTCATGCCCCATTTTGTCCCGGATCGCGGGAAACAATTCAGGCAGAGGGGTTGCCGTTGAAGGCGATGCGGTTGGTGGTGCCGCTGGGAACGCCAGTGATGGCGGCGTTGCCGGTCGACTTGATGTAGTTGCAGAGCTCGGCAGGGGTCTTGGAGCCCTCGAGGGCCAGGAGGTAGGCACCGAGGCCGGCAATGTGGGGGGAGGCCATCGAGGTACCCGAGATGGTGTTCTGAGAGTGCATCTCATGTTAGCTATTTTGTTTTGTTTCTCCCCCACCCCGGAGAAATAAATACGGGGCGGGAATGTCGCCAAAGGCTGGGGGTGGGGGGGGGGAGGGGGGGCTTACGGTAGCAGAGGTGCTGCCGATCCAGGTGCTCAGGATGTTGGAGCCGGGGGCCTGGATATCGACGACGCTGCCGTAGTTGGAGTAGCTGGCCTTGGCGTCGTTCCTGTCGGTGGCGCCGACGGTGCAGGCGGACGCCTCGGAGGCGGGCGACGAGTTGGCGGCGTTCTGGTTCTCGTTGCCGGCGGCGACGGCCAGGAAGACGCCCGACCTGACGAGGGCGGCGGCGGCGTTGTTGATGGAGGCCGAGTAGCTACCGCCGAGCGACATGTTGGCGACGACGCCCTTGGGGCAGCTGCGCTTGGGCGCGTCGTCAGCGACGAAGTTGATGCCAGCAATGACACCAGAACTAGAGAGGAGAAAGAGGAATGTCAGTCAGAAGATAACGGCCGGGCGGGTGTGCGGGTGCGCGGGTGCGAGGCATACGTGGTGCCAGAGCCGTCGGAGCCGAGAACCTTGACGGCGTAGAGCTTGGTCTTCTTGGCAACACCGTACGTGGTGCCGCCGATGGTGCCGGCGACGTGGGTGCCGTGGCCGTTGCCATCGGTGTTAGAGCTGTCGACGAAGTTGGCGGCGAAAGTGGCACGGCCGCCGAAGTCCTGTGATCAGGAGGGGTCAGCATATGGATGCCCCTTCTTCCGAAAGGGGAGGTAACCGCGAGACATACGGAGTGGCTAGTGTAGATGCCCGTGTCGATCACATAGGCACAGGTGCCCTCGCCGGCGCTGGTGTCGTAGGTGTAGGTGGTGGAGCCCGCGGTCTTGGACGAGAGGCGCGCAAGGCCCCAGGGGGCGTTGGACTGCGAGGTGTACGCGTTGATGGTGAAGATGGCCTCCTCCTCGACGTACTCGACCTATTGCAAGAGAGAAAGAAAAGACAAGCGGTTAACAAAACACGGCTCTTTTCGCCCTTCACTCTCTCCCCCGCTCGCTCTATTTCTTTCCGGGACGCGGACTCACTTCGGGGAGAAGACGGATGGCGTCAAGGACGTCATCCTCGAGCTTGCCGGCAAAGCCCCTGAACTTGCCGCGGTAGACGTGGTCGGCCTTGGAGCGGAGCTTGCCGATGGCGGCCTCAAGGACATCGTCGCTGGCTCCGTCGCGGAGCTTGATGATGTACTTGCCCGGGACGACCTGGCCAGCGCGAGCAGTCAGGATCGGGGCGCGCTTGTCGAGGGTCTCGGCAGTAGGGGCCGCGAGGGCGGCGGGCAGGAAGGCCAGGAGAGCGGTGGAGAAGTGCATCTTGACGAAATCGGAAGACCGGGACGGCGACGGAGGGAGGGGCGGGCGGGGTGGATTGGGACTTGTCGGATCGACTTTGGGGTGTTGGAGACGATGGTCTGGTCCGGATCGAAAGGGGAGGGGGAAGCCGTGTTATTTATCTTGCTTCAATCTCGCATCATCCTGGATATGGATGAACAGCAGGGCCCCCTCCCCGGATGCGGCTCCAAGCAGCATCGCCCCAGCATCGCCCCTCCCCCCCCTCTCTTTCCCACCCTCGAGATCTGTGCTGATGACCTGCCGCTTTCGACACATGAAAGGGCCGCCTGGCCATGCCAAGGCCGGGTTGAGCGGCTGTGGCAGGCCGCTTCCCGGGAATCTGATAGCAGCTCGAGTTTGCTGCGAGGACTAGGAAGGGTTTCGCTGACCCGTATTGCCCATTGTTGAAAGAAAAGGGCAGGCCAGAAAGCAAGACACCTTCCCGCTTCGGCCTCTGGTCCGGCATTGGCTGGGGTCCCGTTCAGGCGCGCGGGTGCTCCCGCCGTGATCAAGTGCTTGTGATCAGGGGTTCCGGGTGCAATACCTGACTTTCGAGGACTAGCAACGCCGCACGACCGGGCGTGTCAAGCATGCGCCAACATCCGCAGGCGGCCCCGTCGAGAGGGTTACCTAACATAACGGGTGAACTTGCCTAAGGGGCAAAGGCGACGATCTCTGGCGCGAAAAGTGCCGGGAAGAGGGGTGTGGGGAGGGGTGTGTGGGTGTATGTACAAGGCGTGGTGGGTTCCGATCCAGCATGTATGTACTTTCTATGTGTGTGCGTGTGTGTTGTGGTATGTTGTACACAGAGTATGTATAAAGTATCTGACTGACAATTTGAGCATGACCTCCGACTGGTGAAGTTGCACAGGCGAAACAGGTCCGGTGAGTGGTCAGCCTAAATAATTAAAGGGGATTATCCATGGAAGTCAAACAGCCTGTCATAACCCCAAAGTACCGTGACCGCGGGCACTCCGGGGCCAAAAAAAAAAAAAAAAAATAAGCGATCAGGCTTCATGTTTCGTGGCTCTGGTCTCTCCTTCTAGAAGGGTGTGTGGGACTTCGCGAACCCTCTCTCTGGGCCAAAGTGATTCAGATTTTAGTCTCTAGTCTCGGAAACATTCAGCTGAGAAGGTCTGTACAGACTGTACAGAGGCGCAACGGGGGCGACTGACCCTGTGTGCTTGTGAAACAACCAGAGGTCATGGCCGAGATCGGCAATCAGAGGATCTGGGGTAAAGCCTGCGGACTATATCTGAACGTGACATCGCCTAGGTGAAGCCAAAGCAAGGGCAGCAATGGCACCATCGCAATCGGCCCACCCTGGATCGGTACCTCGAGCGAGGAAGCCGAGGAACAAGAAATGGAGGGGTGGTGTGGTGGTAGCCTATTTGGTGGAGTTCAAGGATGGGGCATTGCAAAGGCCGCAAGTGCCGATCGCTCGACACGGGGAGCCGAGTGGTTGGCTGAGGTACGCTCTCGAAATGCTGGAGCGAGAGCCACGTTCGGCAGGTGGTATCTCTTTTCCTTGGTCCAAGTCTGGCCGTGGGGGGAGGGGAATTTCCATGCGAGTGCAAAGTAACTCTGCGTACTAAAGTGTTTTGTGAGCAAGTTTGGCAAGAGTGAATACATAGTTAGTATCCGGTTGGGTGCTGCGACTAAGGTAGGTTACAGTCACGACCTAGCTACCTACAGTACACTACCCTAGCGAGTAGTCCGGTAGCACTGTGGCAGAAAAGTGGGCGGTGCAGCGAGATTCCAGATCGGGCTCCTGCCCACATGTGTAGTTAATCCCCTTCCCCTACCCCTGCCACGTCCCTTGAAACGCTTTCATCTACGGAGTATTATCGTACGGATTACTACAGTTATTACTATGTCGAAGCCAAGCGCAAGTACACGTGTAATGCCACCCTCATCCACCTTTCCTGTTCCCTAAACCAGGTTACTTACCCGGTTACTGCAGAAACCCAAGCCAAAAATCCGACGGGTTGGATTTGACTCAAGACAGGTCGACCCATTGCTGACCGCCAGCATCCAGCCAAAAAGATAGCCAGTTACATCTCACAAAGATCTGACAGACAGAAGATGAATACCCGAAAAGCTCGGTTCCTGCATTGTCGCCAACTCTCCCTAACGTGATCTGTGTTCCCCCAAGCAGAGAAACCCCACTGAAATCGATCGCGTACGGCGCATCCGCAGCCCGCTGTTCCGCCTAGCATGGGTCATCTGCCGGGCCTTATCTGGTGGCCTTCCGGATCAAGTAACGGTCAAGTCACATCTTGGCCCGCCCTCTCTCTCTCCCTTTCGATCTGAGGGCCACCGCCCCCTCCCCCTGCCGCCCTCGCACGCTACTCGCCATAGCCGCGAAACCGAGGGATCGCACGGCATTGGCAGCTGCATTTCCTTGTTGCCCTCGCTAATAAAGTGCGCAGTGAGCAATCAGCAATGAGCAAGCAGAATTCCTGTTGCTCATGCTTTGGGTGAGCGATTGCGCCTTCTCATCGCCCCATTGCTATGCGGGCGCAAACCTCACCAGCTGCCAAATCCAGCATGACTGCCCGTTGCGTGCGACCTGGCCCAGACCACTAGGCAGCCGCGAGATGTCTTGGGCCGCGATGCGTTACATGTCAGTTACAACAATGCTCTTTGGGAAGAAGGTGTCATTCCTCAATGGCCGCTCCTGATCATGTAAGCGACGGCTGCCTAGCTCCTGAGAGACCGAAGCGGCAGTGATGCGCATTGATTATCTCCGGGTGGGACACGGGATCTCCAGCTCTGAACCGTCGCATTGTCTTGCTGTTTGTTGACGGGCCCAAGGATTCCGCCCCTTCCGCGACACTTAGCAAGTAATTAACGTTTGAGTCGTGTGCCTGCTTTGGATAAAGTACCATCCTTGCCGTAGATTTACTTCGCTCACCTCAAGTAATGCTACGTGCCTTTCTCAGTCATCTGAACGCCTGAATTGAAACTTATTAGCCTGACGTAGGCGTGCAGTTGGTCCGAGCGGAGATCAGAATACCACTGGTCGGACCGAAATGTAAGACCGAGGTAGTATTTCCAGATCCCTTCGGCACCTGTCCTCGATATGATTCGGTGCTCAACTTTCAAGACAGTTGATCAGCTGAGAACCATTGCACGACGGTGATTAGCCACTGCACTCTCCGGCCTTCGTGTTCGAGCTGCTATGCCATCAAAGAGTCGGCATATCCCAGTACCCGTAGTACTAATATTTGGCAACCAAGTTTTTTTTCAAGCAACGATCGACTCGAATCCAATGCTCCAATCGGGGGAAGACGAGGTTTGGAGAAACTTGAGTTTCAGACCGCGCAACCTAAGTTTCTTTCAACACGCCTTTGTTCCCAAAAGACGGCGGACCATCAAGGCAGAAGCGTCAGGTATTCCTTCTTCCAGAGAGAAGCGGCATGTATATGTCCGATCATTTCGTGAAGCCACCAAAAATCCGAGAAAGAGGGCGGCGGTGGCGGCGGCAGAGGCAGCATTGTCGGTTACCTGACCAGCGGGCGTGGCATGTCCCGAAAAGCTATGCTGGGGAGCACAGTTAATGCCGTCTCTTGAGCATCCTCGGGCGGTACCGGATGCGCGGCAAGAGGACTAGGTGTGCCGACGATGGCGTTGACGGAAGCGCGGGCTGGGAAGAAAATCGGGGGTTGAACACGTGCTGGGGCCTGCGAGGATGGTGACCTTTTGCAGAGGTGCCGAGCGCTGCCGCACAAGCGGCTGGGGGGGGGGGGGGGGGGCTGCCACGAGAACGCTAGCCTTGGTCCAAACCTTGGTGTCGCCTTTGAAGTCCTTGCTTGGCTTGCCGGCTTTGGTGTTTGCGCTTGCGCCGACCGAGGGTTGAATAACCATGATCACGGAATGGCCGTCATGGGATCCACGGGGTTCGGTCTGGGATTCGAGCGTATTACCGGCAGGCTCGATATGGAGTGGCGCCTGGACTTGATACAACCGCATATGGTCGCTAGCGGCTTTGAGCGCCGTTTCCGCAAGCTCGTCGAGACCGCACACCCGAAGGGTGTCCTGGCGACACCAGAGTTGACATGAGAACCGCAGCGCAGCATCGATCTCTTGCATAAGACGGCTCTCGAGCTCCTCGATGCCCGCCGCTTCCTGATCTCGGAGAAGGAACCGGGCAGTACCTCTCAGAAAGCTGTCCTTGAGCCTTCCAGCGTGCCTGAACCTGGCTTCGGCCAAGGCGCGAGACTCGCTTGCCAGGGAAGTACTATCGAGCTCGGAACTCATGCCACCCACGCAGAATGCCTTGATCAAAGAGGCACGCCATTCAGTCGCGTAACCACCGCCTGCGACTATCGTAATACTACTTAGCACGAGCTGAAGGCAGAGAGATGGCGTGGTGAGAGGGAGAGAAGTGGCCTACCCTCTGATAAGATCTGGTAGAGGCTCTCTAATATTGCCTGCCGCGACGGTAGCTCTCGACCAAGCAAACTCATCGCAGGGTTCGTAGAAAGATTGGGCGGTTGTATTAAGGTGACTAGTCGGGGAAGCTGACGCCCATCTTGCGGTCCAGCTAGGCGGTCGTTAGGAACAGGGTTAGGCCGAGGAGGTTTGACATCGCGCGGTGGCGCAACATTGAAATTCTTCCACGCGGTTAGGTCCATCCGAAACCCGACCGGCGACATGGAGTCGAGTCGCGGAACAGTCGGGCTCTCTAACTCGTAAGCGTTGACAGCAATGGCATCAAACACCCAAAACGGAGACTTGAACGCTTCCGAGATAACGAAGTTTGCCAGCATGCCGTGCAAGAGAACTCGGGCTATCGAGATCTTGTCACTGCCCGGGAGCTTCAGCAACTCGTTCGGAAGCTCGTCCTTGTTTGTGAGCCGAACAAAATGTTTGACGCCCTCACAAAGCTCCCGCAGTTGTAACCGGTGGAGGCCAAACCGGACCCGGTTAGGGTCCTGATGAACGAAGTCATTTACCCACTCGTGCCACGTTTCTGTCTTTGTTGCAAACCAGCTCCTGATAGCAGTGCCGTTTAAGCCGCCTCAGGGAACCGATCCAGTGTGGTATGCGACAGGGATTTTTCGTTTTGAGCTATTAATCTTGCCTCAGGATCTCGGATGCGAGCATTGAAAGTATCTTCTTGACCATCTCATTGGTCCACCACAGCTGCTGACTGTTATAACACTTCTGAGCAGAGGCCAGCTTGCGAACGAGTTCTTGGTTTTCATTGAGCAGGTCAGATTCGGTTCGTTGTAAAGCCGCAATGCGTTGGTGTAGGCTGCTGTTCTCCTTGATGAGTTCTTCGGCGGGACTGGGCGGCTTGATTGAGAGAAGAGACTTGTCCGCTGTTCCCTCGGGTGCCTGATTAGATAGATTAAGGTTCTTCTGTCGGGCTGAACGTATGCGGTTCTCCGAGCGCAGTCTTTGAGATGCCGAACTATAACTGAGAACAGGACCTCCAATGTCTTTTGAGTTGTTGCTCGAGCTCGGGGTGCTCAACTGGGATCGAGACTGACTGCGAGATCTGTGAATGAATTCGGTTGGCATAGTACCACGATTGACCTTTCCGGCTTCCGTGGCTAGCTTAGCGACAGGCGAAACCAAAGTGTCCATTGTTCGGGATAGAATCAAGGCGGACACAAGAACAACGCCGTACAGTTCGGCTGTGGGTTTCAGTCAGCTCAACGTAGCATGTAGGGTCTCAACGAAGGAGGTAATATGTTGCCGTTTGATTGCCAACGGTTCAACCTAGAAGGTAATTAGTGACAGGAAGGGAGCAAGTGGGAGATGTACCAGAATATAAGTTCCAATTACCTGCAATAATTAAGCAGACCTTCATCTCCTCGGCGCCGAAGTCCTTAAACCCTCACTAGACTCCGTCTCAGAAGTCATGCGAAATCTGAAAGTCATGCCGAATTTGAGTTGTCGTCGTTTAAGGTGGGTGACTTGTGAGACATGCCGTGTATTGGGAGCAGACAATGAACGGTCCGACTGTTGTACGATCGGCAATGCAACGAGGCATTGTAAGTACGCCAGCTTAGCCTGGCCAAGTAAAAAAAGCGTATGCCGTTATCGTGCGTCTTCTCATACAAACTGGCGGCTGCTGTTGCGCGATGGGCGCTTGTTGTGAGAGGAGGTGATTGTCAAGGTGCGAAGGCCAATACTCTGGTAGAACGTGCTGTGTCCTGTTTCAAGTTCGCAATCTTTGGCTTGCGTGTCTGGAGGAGTTGGTGCTCGTAATTTGGGCGACGGATTTCAATTTGTGTTCATGCCAGATTTCCTTGCCCTAAAACAGATAAGCAGTTTCGAACCATGATTTCTTTCCCTCCTTCCTTCCTTTCATCAGATTTGGGTCGCGACTGTGGTTGCTGTCATGATCTTTTGGAAGTATCGGGTTATAAAGGAACAATCCACGCGTATGAAAAGCCGGTGCTAGCCGGTGCCGATGCCTCCATAACCCTAACCCTCGCTTTGCAGTGGTTCCCTGCAAGAAGTGGTAAGATTGGTCAAAGTCTCTCGATTCACCCCCCAATTGCCTGTAAATATCACCTATCCATTCTGTCTATTAGTACATACCTCGGGAATCGTATGGTTTCGATTGTGCTCTGAGTTGGGCCGCGCAATTAAATGCCGAATAGCAAGTTCAGATGTTTCGGGTTCGGTTGGAGGAGGAGGGTGCAGATACAGGACGCGGCTATCTTTGCCGTCTATTTTGGTTGTTTTGTTTTAAGTGGGTCGTGCGGTACGAGTGATGGACCTACCAGGTAGTGTACTAACTATGGAGTAGTGATAAGCCAACGGATGCTTCTTGCTACCTCCCTGAATGAGAATTGGTGCCCCTCTATTGCGTCGTTCGTCAGCTTCCAATGCCCCGCACTCTCCTCTTCCCGTCACCAAAACTCTTCTCCTCAAGTAACCCCCATCGTTACTTGTCGAGCCGCTCTATCCTCACCAACCGTGTTTCGCTTCGCAAGTTCGGTACCGCTCACTCCGCAGCATCACGAGGTCGTCTCCAGCAGACTCGGATACAGCCCTCACCGCGCTTAAGCCCCTTCCGTTCCTACCTTACCGAGGCAATCCGAGCACATCAAGCCCGCAAAATGGCTCCCCAGCTCGACGGATATTTCCAGAAGGTTGACGCCTTGTCCGACGCGTTCATCGAGCGCCTGCGCCAGGCCGTCGCCATCCCCTCCATCTCGTCCGAGCACGCCCGCCGCCCGGATGTTATCCGCATGGGCCACTGGCTCGCCGACCAGCTGACAAAGCTGGGCGCAACGGCCGAGCTGCGACCATTGGGCAAGCAGCCAGGCACCGACCTCGACCTGCCGCCAGTTGTGCTCGCCCGGTACGGTAACGACAAGAACAAACGGACGATCCTCGTCTATGGCCACTACGACGTGCAGCCGGCTGAGAAGAGCGACGGATGGGACACGGAGCCGTTCGAGCTGACTATCAAGGAGGATGGTCGCATGTGCGGCCGCGGTGCAACCGACGACAAGGGCCCCGTCCTGGGCTGGCTCAACGCCATCGAGGCGCACCAGGCGGCCGGCATCGAGTTCCCTGTGAACCTGCTCATGTGCTTCGAGGGCATGGAGGAGTACGGATCGGAGGGCCTTGACGAACTCATCATGGCAGAGGGCAAGAAGTTCTTTGCCGATGCTGACGCTGTGTGCATCAGCGACAACTACTGGCTCGGCACCGAGAAGCCGTGCCTGACGTACGGCCTGCGGGGCTGCAACTACTACAGCATCGAGATCTCGGGGCCCGGTGCTGATCTCCACAGTGGCGTCTTCGGCGGTACCGCTCAGGAGCCGATGACGGATTTGGTTCGCATCATGGCCTCCTTGGTCGACACGAACGGCAAGATCCTGATCCCGGGTATTGCCGAGCAGGTAGCCCCCGTGACGCCGGATGAGGAGGGCCTCTATGACGATATTGCGTTCAGCATGGAGACTCTCCACGATTCTCTCGGCAGCAAGACGACCATCTTTGAGGACAAGAAGTCGACCCTGATGGCCCGTTGGCGGTACCCCTCGCTCTCCCTTCACGGCATCGAGGGTGCCTTTTCCGCTCCCGGCGCCAAGACAGTTATCCCAGCAAAGGTTATTGGCAAGTTCTCGATTCGGACTGTGCCCAACATGGAGATCGAAAAGACCAACGAACTAGTCCGCCTCTACATCGAGGATGTCTTCAAGAAGCTCGGCTCCAAGAACACCCTGAAGGTGTACCCTCAGCACTGCGGCAAGTGGTGGGTTGCCAGTCCCAACCACTGGAACTTCACCGCTGCGGCCAAGGCGACGGAGCGCGTCTGGGGCGTCAAGCCCGACTTCACCCGCGAGGGCGGCAGCATTCCGGTCACGCTCACCTTTGAGCAGGCGACGGGCAAGAATGTGCTGCTGCTGCCGATGGGCAGCTCCACCGACGGTGCCCACTCGATCAACGAGAAGCTCGACAAGCGGAACTACATTGAGGGCATCAAGCTACTTGGTGCCTACCTTCACTATGTCGCTGAGGAGCCCATGAACTAGGGGTCCTAGTTAAGGGCAGGCAATACGCAGGAAACGTCCCTCAGGGGCAGGTTCCGGGAGGGACAACTCTACCGTACAGCATGTGTAAGGTAAAATCCATGTTTCTTTCACATAGTTGCGCTGCCGATACCCGAGATAGGTCCAATGTTTGATGCCGTTTGATTCAGAGCTCGAAAGCTCAACACAAAGTGTTTGAAGCCAGTGTATCCGAACGCCAGTGTTCTTTGTACCTCCCGACCTTTACAACGTCGACAGTTGTGTTTCCAACTTTTTCCAGACTAAGCCTCCATTATCTCCGGGGTATCGATGTTCGCCATCCCTTAAACCATTTCCTATCGTGTCTCCCGGTGCCCTCACTCTATGCCACCCGGTGAGCCAGTTCCAGATCATCAAAGAAGAATTAACCAGTTTCCGATAAGCAAGAAAGGAAGAAAAGGCGAAAAAGAAAAGAAAAATAAAAATTACCACCACCGCCTCGCGTTTCCACTCTTGCTCTTCCTCCGCCTGGCCACAACCTTGGGATCCCACACCCCGAGAAACATATCCTCACACTCATCCTCATCCTCCGAGTCGAACACGATTACCTCATCATCTCCGTCTCGCCTTTCCAGACTCCACGGATCATTTCCGACATCCTCCTGATAGCCGCCGGCCGCTGGCAGCGCATCCCCGTCATCGTCGCCCACGACGTCCTCCCACCCGCTGTGGCCCACCACCCTCCTCGTCTCGAGAATGAACTTGCCCACCTTGTACTTCTGCGACCACTCCCGCGCGTCAAGGTACTTCCACCCCACCGTGGCGCCGCACACGGCGCAGCTGATGTCGGCCACGACGTGCACGCCCGTGATGAGCGAGCGGGTCTCCGGTTCGCCGACGCGGATGTTAATAAGGTCTGCCGCCCTGCTGCTTGTTGTTGTTGTTGTTGTTGTCGTCGTCGTGGTTGTCCGCGCGGTGCCAGTTTCTGACTGGCCGCTGTCGTGGTCGTCGCTGTTGAGCGGGGAGGCCGGGCAGGAGGGCGTCGCGTGCGGCGAGGGCGGCGCGACGAGGTAGGCGCGGCCGTTGCGGCCCGTGAAGCACTTGCTCACGATCTGCGAGTGGAAAGCCAGGTCGACGGAGCAGGAGCGGCAGCGGAGGGTGTCGGGCCGGGCACGAGACAGGCGGCGGGCGGAGGTGGGTGTGGTGGGGGACGTCGGGCAAGTCGATGCTGGGGACGCGGACAGGGAGGGGGCGGCACTGGTTGTCACGGGCGATGCGGATTGTGACCAGGAAGCAGTATCGCCCGTCGATGGCCCGGAAGTGCGCCGACGGGCGAAGGGAATGCGCAGCGAGGGGAGGAGGTAGAGGGGGAAGGTGGGTTTAGACGTCGTAGTTTGCGCTGGAGACATGGCTTCTCGCAGCATGATCGTGTGGTTCTTGGTACTGCTGCTCTGTTCCCGACTTCAACGGCTGCGACGTTTGTCGTGCTGTACCTAGGAACGCATTTATGCCATCTACCTGGTCAAGCAACCCATTTATTGTTGCTTCCTGGTCCCGGAAGGTCCGGGATACATGAGGCGGTCTTTTTGTCTGTTGTTCGAGGTTGAGGGATTGCACCTTCGGAGTCCCGGATCTGTCACCCGACGGTGGTAGTGTCAGCAACAGAGGGACCGGGCCCGGCTGGACCACCAGAGAACGCCTCGACGGCCCCAGTTCCGATAAGCCCATTGGCTTGAGAGCCCCGTGCAAAGTCAGTTAAGAGCGCGAGCATGTTGACGCAATGAGCATGATTCGGTGACGGCTTGACCACCTGACGCTCCCCGCAATTGGGTGCATTGTTCTCCCTTATCGATAGTCCTGAGAAGCTGATCTGCAGTGCGGGGACGTCACTGCCGGCTCAACGTCCCTTCCCACATCCCGATGTATGCCGAATCCCATTTCGACGCTCGTTGCCGTGGCTTAACTGGCACACTATATCCGTACTAACAGTTGATGGAGTGCGTGTCGGACAGATACCCTGGATGCATTTCGATGCGTTCAACTGTGGAGCAGATCGATGTCACGCGTTGGGCTTCTAGATCCACAGCGGCCCGAAGCAACAGCGATTCCACACCCAATTAGCACCGGGATGCACAAATTCGCCTCAGGCTCGCCTCTTTTGCATAACTAACTTGTTTGTCAACCTTCGAGACGACATCAGGGGTCTGAAAAAGATCCTGGCTGCCCTAGTCCGATCCACGCCCCGATGATTGGAAAACATAGGTTTGCCGAGAGTAAGAAGAAAATCCAGGTTCGCTCTTCGCTCGCCGGGCGATTCGAAAACCTGGCTTGGAATTTCGGGCCAGTTCTGTCTGATTCCCAGAGGACTGCGGTTTCAGACGTGGTCGAACCATTGGACATCTTCGGTCTAAGCGTCCACGCCGCACCTGCTCAAAACGTGTGCGGCAAAGCTCGTTGGTTGGTCGACGCCTTAGCTGCCCCGCTTTTCCTAAAGCACGTGACAAATGGCTCGATGCCAAGTGATTCCACTTTTGCCTCTGGGACCGCCCAATTTCCATTTCGCTCAGATTCACCAGAAAACGGTTTTGTCAGCCCCAACCATAAAGCCCCGGAATCCGTCGCCACCACCAACATCCTGCAGATTGCGGCTCTACATCCATCAACCTGCGACCGAATAAACGCAATTGAAAACGCTTAACCATCGACAACTCGTCGAATTGACCGAAACCAATCATAACCCACACTTTTTCCAACCAGCACCCTGGCATCCAGCAACCATGGCGCCCATGAAATCACCGAAATCGAGTCATAGTAGTAGTAATTATGGCGAGGACATTGTGCGTCAAGCCAATATCCTCGCCAGCTGCTACGTCGCCGACGCGTCCATGGCCTCGCTGAAGGGCCTCCACTACTGCACTACGGGGCTCGCAGGGGCCGAGTGGTATTCCTGAGGTCCCTTCGACGGGACTTCCATCGCCGCCATCAAGCCCCCCCCTCGCGGCCCTTACGTCGACCAACCAGCTCGCGCTGACCCCCAAGGCGAGGTCAACATCTGCGCGCGGGCACAGCGTCGGTCGTCATGGCTCAGGCTCTTCTGCCGAATCAGGCAGTAGCGCCTGGCATCGCCGCCGAGGGGGGGCAACACTGCGCATCAGGGAAGAATGTGAGAGGTTCTTTTGCGAGTCGCTGCGCGCCATGCTTCTGGGTGAGAGGAACGCGGCGCTGCAGGGCTCGGGCCTGGCCAGTGTTTACAGCAACAACTACGACAACAACAACAGCTACAACGGCAGCATCACCAACAATGCCAGCCGGAGTGACGGACGTGCGCAGGCAGTGGGAAACCACGGCCAGCTAACTCCGCCCGACGACTATCCAATCGGGGATGAAACCTTGATGGGCCGTCGGGGCTTCGGTGCCCCCGGCAACGTGCTAAGCTGGCTGGAAATATGGGACTATGCCGGAGGCTCAAGTTTCCGCGGCTTCGTCGCTTGTGATGCCCGTCGTGGGACCAGGTCGCTGTTTGTTTTCTTCGATGCACATTCCATTTCTCGCGACCTGAAGCAGGCGTATGTCTTCACCCACTTGCCATAGTTTTTTTCCTTCCCATATGTGATTACTAACATGAAGTACAGACTCGTGGCTCTCATCGAGCTGGCCGAGGGCCCTCTTGCTTGCTCGCACATGGTCATCTGCATCGAACGGTCCTTGCCCCAGGAGGAAATGAAAGGATTGACCAAGGGTCTTCAGTGGGCTGGTTTCTCGCTCACCACACTCGATTTCTGGTCTCCCGGGGTCGACGTCCTGAGCAAACGGTGGTTGTTCATGGGCATGGAGTTATGAGCATATCCGGATGGGCTCTTGGCTGGCGTCTTTTGAGAATTCCATCTGCCGCTATTGGCAGCTTCTCTCTTGTTTCTCGTCTCCACCCTGAGTTGCTTTCGCGAGTTTTTTTTCCCTTCCGCATGTTCACTTCTCTTGAGTTTATCGAAAAAATGCGCACTTTCTGGTCGGAAGCATGCATTTTGATTTTTGGGTCGGGCATCGATTACTTAGTCTGAACACAAAGTCACAAAAGCATGGTAGTCGTCTATAGCAGGTACCCAAGTCTCCTTTCAGGCAACGTCACAAGTCGCCCTCGAATTTTCTGACCACCAAGCCCCTCTCTCCAAGGTAATCTTTCACCTGCTGTACCGTGTATTCCCCCCGGTGGAACATGCCGGCCCCCAGGGCGGCATCTGTGGTTGTTTCCTGGAAGACCTCGAGGAAGTGCCCAGGATTGCCGGCTCCACTGCTGGCAATGACCGGTATCTTGATAGCCTCCTTGACCTGTGTGATTAACTCGAGATCAAAACCGCTGTTTGTCCCGTCCTTGTCGATACAATTGAGCAAGATTTCGCCCGCACCCATGGCCTCCACGGCCTGCGTGAGTTCCACCACGTCAATATCCCTCGTCTCCCGCCCGCCCTTGATGGTACACGCGTACCAGCAATACTCTTCTCCCTTCGGACCCGGGAATTTCGTCTTAATGGTTGCATGACGCGTGGCGTCCTGCTTGGGAACGTATACCCTCTTTGGATCCACGCTCACGACGACCGCCTGGTTGCCGTAGGCCTTGCTGATCTGCTCGATGGCCGTGTTGCCGTACAATGCCTTGCCGCCCCGGTAGTACTCCTCCGCGGCAATCACCGCATCGCTCCCAATCGACACCTTGTCGGCTCCGCTCTTGAAGTACATGGCCGCGATCTCCAGAGCGGAGACCTTGGTCCCATCAACATCCACCGTATCCCTGATGCCACCGCCTATCGTCAAGGGAACAAACACCGTCTCTGACGTCCTTCGGAGAATCTCCAACATTGGCAGGTCGGCAACCGGGCAGTCGCGGAACGATGTGATGTTGAGGAAGGTAACCTCGTCGGCACCTTGCTCGTAGTACTTCTTTGCCATCTCGACCGGCTTCCCCAAATTCCTCACGGATCGGTCCTGAGACTTCTCCCGCACGTCGTATTGGTCGCCCTTGGTCACCACCAGATCACCCTGATCGTTTGTCCTCACATCGAGACAGGCAATCACACGCCTCGTCAACCCTTCCCGCGCGATCACGTCGTCCACGCCGCCGTCGACTCCCTTCGGCGGGTTTTCGGAGAGGGCCTTCGCCCCCGAGCCGTCCAAGAATGCGCGGAGGACCCTCAAGCCGGCAACGCCGCTCTTCTCGGGGTGAAACTGCGTCGCAAACACGTTCCCCTTGGCCACGGCGCCGACGAACGTCTCGCCCCCGTACGTGCCCGTGGCAACCGCACATCCAAGCGCCTCTAATTCTCCCTTCTTGTACGGATACTTGTACGAGTGGACATAGTAGTACTTGGAGTCCGGGCGCAGGCCGTACAGCGTCGGATTCGCCGGGCACGAGGCATTATTCCACCCGATGTGCGGGACCGCCTTGGTCGAGTCGTCGAACCTGTCGAGCGCACCGGGCAGGAAGCCGAGGCCGCTGCAGTTGGGGTCTTCGGCGGAGGTAGAGAAGAGCGCTTGCAGGCCGACACAGATGCCCATGAACGGTTTCCCGGCGTCGATATGGGCGCGGAGAGCGGGGAGGTAGCCGGCCGAGGAGAGCTGAGAGAGGCAGTGGCCGAAGTGGCCTACTCCCGGGAGAATGAGTTTCTGAGAGCAACAGACACACGTCAGTCACCTGCCTGGGGCGCATCCTGTTTTGCAAGGCTGGTTGTTGTGCCGTACCTCGGCCTTAGCGACGTCCTCCGGTGACCGGACCCATTCGACCTCGTAGCCGACCTTCTCGATGGCATTGACAAGACTGCGGACGTTGCCCGCGACGTAGTCGAGGAGGTGAACTTTGGGCATCGTGGACTGCTTGCAAAGACAACCCGAGTTTGAGAGGCTGTCTTGATGACAAGAACAGAGAGGTACTTGGGCTTTTTAGTGGTGGCTGACTTCGAGGGGCTGCAATGAGTCAATGGGCTTGAAAATATGAGTCCTCCAGGGCCCTTTACGGCGGGGCAAGCACTAGGCGGTTGGTAGCCAGTCCCTTACCCCGCCATCTGCAGGGGTTATTGGACTGCCGAGATAGCGTTGTATTCTGCCATCAGTGACCGCTAAGATTTTCCATGGAAGCGATACCTTCCCGATCGGATGTATGTATGTAATCCGTATAGTACATACATGCTGGGTCCAAGTTGCATCCAGATTGACGGGCGCTAATCTTGCCATTTACAACATTCTTCACAGCCACCCCTCAATTTCTTTGCAAAACAAAAACTTTGAAGGGACTGGACCTAGCACCTCAGTGCTAAGCATAATGAACTCCCAGGAGCCGCACCAAACTGACGTGCTTCCCGATGACGATGATGGATGGGAATACGAATACTCAGCGACAGAGACAGAGGTATGCAATTGAGCTACTCTGGTCATGACGACCGTGAGTTCTAACTCCCAAACAGACCTACTATATCACTTTAGACCTGTCAGTCCGCGACTTTCTTGAGCGCCGAACCGACGACGTTGTGCACAGCACGCGAACCGGATACCGCGTCTGGTACAACCCTCTGTTCAATGCGCCGGAACCCCAAACATCAAATTCAGATCTTCTCGACGATAAGGACGCCGACGACGGAGAGCCTCCCGAACGCGAAGAGGTTGATCTCGACGCGATCGGTGTACCGCGGCCGCCAACTCAGCCAGAGCTTCCAATCGACCCGTCACTTGACCAGCCATCGTCGAAGCACGAACACACGGACGGCCAAGCGAGCGACAAGCCGGCGGAGGAGATCCAGATTCTAGAACTTCACTCCAAGGAGCCCATAATATCATACCGCAACCATGTGTTCCGTGGATCGTGGTGCGAAAACATTGGCACCGAGATGATCTTCACCCCGCACGACGACAATGCGCCGCTCCCGGCCCTGCGTCACCTGCCCCAGAACATGGACCTGATCGCGGCCAGCGCGACCAGAATCAGCTGCCGAGAGGCGACGTTGGTACCAAAGGAACGGGACGCGAGGCACGAGGGGACGTTCCTAGGGTTCGGGTACTCCGAGGAGGACATACCAGAGCGATACAAGCGGAATGGAGGGATCTACGTGCACATTGGCGGCGACAAGAGCGGCCAGCGACAGCCACAAGCGCATTTCCTCGAGGACCTGATTGCGCTAAAGCGGAAGCGCGGCGAAACGGACGAGGTCACGATCCAGCCGCTGGAGACGAGGCAGAACAAGCTCATGGTGGAGGACGAAGAGGAGGAGCGGCGGCGGCGGAAGCTGCAGCAAGACCATGCCAGAAACGCGAGATGGCGCGACAAGAGAAGGGAGGAGCGGGAGATGGGCCTGGGGTCGCCCGAGCGAAACTACATCCCGCGGACTGGCGGGAGGAGGGGGTGGCCCAAGAGGGCGAGGCGTGCTGCGCTCATACGGCGGGATAGCGGGGCAATATCGCGGTTCGGACTCCAGAACGGATCGGACCAGTGGCTCGACCCCGACGCCCACGCGCTGGAGCGACATACCTGGTGATCAGGCTCGATAGCCCGGTAAACTTGATAAGATGAGACCGGCTTCTCCGGAACTCGGACCACGAGGCCATGGCTGCTGATGCCTGCGATTGGCTCCACGAAAAGGAGCCGGGATGGTGGGGCGGAAGTGCCGGCTGGCTGCGCTGTTCGTGCGCTAGCAAGGGTGAGGTAGAGTTACTTTCGCCTCAGGCAATTCCACATAGCACGACCAAGTACCGAATCCTTCTTGGCTTACGCATGCAGGGCTGCCCCTCCTGCGTTCCTGACGGTGGCGTTGGCCCAAAATGATGTGCCAACGATGCAGTGCAGGATCGGAGTTTCAAACTTTGGCCCAGTGCCAGCGGCTCCGGCCCTTGTACTGTATCATCCAACTGACGCCGCCTCCATTTCTGCTTTGTGTTTGCACGCTTCATCTGCCTCACACCTCGTATATTGTTACCGAGTTCAGCCCAAGATTCCTCGCGCGATCGTTCACCCCGCCTGATCCGACCGCTACCTGCCGCCTTCGCCCCTCTCGACTCGCTTTGTCCTCTCTCACCGCCGCCGACCATAAGACTCACCGTCCAACCGATTTGCCGATGCCCAATCCGCAACTTCGTTGATCCATCCGCCGGCGCCTCTCCCCCCCCCAACCCCGCGAGCCTCCCTAAAATAACAAGCAGAGCTACGAGCTTCTGATTCCGCACTCATTCTTCACCGCGCCCGCCGCGACCCTTCGACGCCGCGCCATGTCGATCGTGGCGTGGGGCGCCCGCAAGGCGACGATCGCCACGACGCTCGTCGCCGTTCTGATCTTCCTCGCTTGGTACCTGCCACAGGTACTCAACCCAACGCCGCCTGATCCGGAGGAGCGCGAGCGAGACAAACACTGGGTCGACACGTCGCCGAGCTGGGTCGACCGCCAGGCATGCCGCTGGTTGGGGTTATGCGGCTTGCAGCACATACGATGGGATGCTCCCTCGCGCGGCGACAGTGATAGGCCGTCCACCTGGGACGAGCTTAAGTCGCTGGCGTTGGGTTTGAGCACGCACTGGGAGTTTGGAGAGAAGTCAGGGCAGAGCGACTGGGAAGAGGCACCGGCGGAAACGGACCTTAGGCGCGGCCCTCGGGCACATAGCGCCGCCAGTGCGCGAATTCTCGAGGAGGTGCCCGACTACGTCCTGGACCATGCCCCGCTGGTGCATCTCTACTCGGGCGAGCACTTCTGGCCCGCCGACATTGCCGAACACATCCGTCACATGCAACCTTATCTGAGGGGTGAGTTGGTCAACACCAGCGGGCCTCTAAATCTGCAAACTCTCGCGGGGCTCAACGCCCTGGGAGGCACTGTTTTCGTAACCAGCGAGGACGACGTGGAGTCGCGGCCCAGCTGGCTGCATAGTTGGACAGGGATCCCAGCACCCTTCAGGAGCGGCGGTGGCTCAGGGGGAGATGGCGGGGACGATCAGGATCCTCCGCGATGGCCGGATGACGATGGTTCATGGCAAGACGTGGACAGGGATCACCCGCCGCACCGCATCGTTCCCCCGAGGGATTCGTCCGGGAGGCACAGGGACCTCCGGCGGAGACGGTCCCTGTCGAGCGCTCAGCAGCCCATGGTATGGACGAACTCGGACAGCAGCTGGGAGGACAACAAGCCGACTCGCGGCGGCTACTCCAAGGCGCCGGCCGTTCTCATCCTCGTCGACAAGGGAGCGGGCATCCTGGATGCCTTCTGGTTCTTCTTTTATAGCTACAACCTGGGGCAGACGGTGCTCAACATACGGTTCGGGAATCACGTGGGCGACTGGGAGCACTGCATGGTTCGCTTTCAGCACGGCACGCCGCGAGCCATGTTCCTCAGCGAGCATGCAGGCGGCAAGGCGTACCTGTGGAAGGCGCTCGAGAAGCGGACTCAGAAGGACGGCAAGCCGGCCCGTCCCGTCATCTACTCGGCTGTTGGCAGCCATGCCATGTACGCGTCGCCGGGGATGCACCCGTACGTCCTGCCGTTCAAGCTGCTCAAGGACGTGACCGACAAGGGCCCGCTCTGGGATCCTTCGCTGAACCACTACGCCTACTGGTACGACTACGAGGTGGGCCGGGACGAGGAGGGGAACTCGACGGTGCGAGAGTACAGCAGCCTGGTGCCCGCCGCATCCAACCCGGACTTGCCGACTTCCTGGTTCCATTTCGAAGGGTACTGGGGCGATGACATCTATCCGCTCAGCGATCGGCGCCAATGGAGGTTGTTTGGCGAGTATCACTACATCACGGGGCCGCTGGGACCGAAGGCGAAGTGGTTGGATCGGAGGAAGGTCTGCCAGACAGAGAAGTGCATCATCGTCGACAGCATCGAGGCGGGGAAGAAGTCGACCTGGTACTAAACCTCCGCTGTCTGGCCTATTTTGGAGGAAGCCGGGCCCGTCTGCTGTGATACCCATTCATTAATTATTTGCATTATTATATCCGTATATCCGTTTCTTCTCTTCCTTCCTCGTTACCCCTCTTTTGTCTCTCTTTACCGTCATCATCATTTCGGTCGCAGAATCATCATCCACGAGCAGGGTTACACGGGGTAGGTAGGGTCTAGACAAACGTTAGATGTGCTTGAATTCAGCGCAATCAAACTCTTCCGGACATCATCATCATCTCTAGCCTCCAGCTCTAGCCAACACCAAGGGACATGCAAACTCGCATCTCATGTCATACGTCCCCGGATTGCACACCGGGGAGCGGGGTGCAGCAGGCGCTTGGCCAGCTCTACTATTAGAATTCTTGCATCTGGTCGATAAGCCTATTCAAGGTTCTCGTGCTCCTGTACGACTCAAAACCCACCCCACGTCTTGAATCTGCAGCCATTCACTCTATCGGGGGACGCTGGCCGTCGTCGGCTAAAGACAACAGAGATGCCTGGTTTCCAGCTGCCTGCCAGCGTGGCCGCATCACATGCGACCTATGCAGGGCCAACCAACCAACACAGCTCGGCCCAAAATGAAGGCTTCACGGGGGCTCACTTAGTGTTGCAGAGGACCTGTGCTTCACTGCTCAAGGCTGAGTTCTTGCAGATGACTCATGCATCACGGCTGCATGCCCCGATGTCAACCAATGAGCCAGAGCACAAGCTCCATGCTGCCCAGGTTGTTGCCAGCTCAGTGATGCATGTTCATACGCCCGGCTGCAGAGGTGTGGGACTCGAGAGCAGAACGGAGGCGCAACAAGGTAGCTGCGAGAAAGATGTACATACAAGAGCGCTTAAGCTTCCGGGTCAATCCTTCACTGTCAATTAGTTTAGCAAACTCCCAGCTGTGACACTTTGCCTCATCCCAGATTCCAAACCGCCTGTCCGCTCATCTCTCTCTCTTTTCATCCGTCTTCTCCACACCACCGCTACCATGTGCACGAAACATGTCTCCGTCACGATCCACACATGTGGCAAGCGTGTAAAGAAGGACTACAAATTTGATGCTTGTGGAGATATGGCAGCGCCGGATCATAAGGTGACGGAGAACGAGCTTGCCTCGACCAAGGTGAAGAGCGCCTGTGGCCTCTATGACTGCCCGGTTTGCAACCCCGGTGTGGCTACCACTGCCACAACTACCACGTACTGATGGTGAGGATATATTTCCTTCATTTGCCAAGGCTATCTTAGGTCGTTAACAGCCTGCTCTTGATCAGCGTCTGTTCCAATTCCTGGCGACAGGGTTCGCCTCGAACAGTGCCGACCCTACATGCGGAGGAACTTGTGATTGGGATTTTTATCTATTTATCGGGTACCTACTTGGCACTCCGAGAAGCATGGATAGATGGAATTTATTTCGCCCGACAAGGCACTGAGCCTGGAGGGCCTTGGCACTGTGGCTTGGTTTTGACACACGTGATCTTGCTTTCTCGGAGCGATTCTCTATTGGCTGGGGATTTTGGAACCGGGAACCCACACCGCTTGGTATACTATATATGTAGGCAAGACCAAGTACCTAAGGTTCCCTACTTAAACTTGTCTCGATTCCAAAACAATTTGACCAGACACCCCGCTCGAATAAAACACCCAGCTTCACAGTATTCACCCTATAAGTAAGAAGCAGCAGCAATGCCTATCTATGGCTCAACAAGCAGCATTGAACCTGTATCTCCGGGTATTGTGGTAAAGAAACCTCATCAGCTTGGAGAGGAATACTTCGACAGACGGTTTGCAAATAACTTCTCTGTGGAGCGACAAATCCTTAAGAGACTAGGCCAGCACCCTAGGATTGTCAGGTAAGATGATTACTCCTATATTTTATCGGCCATTGTCTTACAGCTTACTTAGATATCTCGGCCTACAAGGTGATGGCATCCTTCTTGGCGAAGCTAGCCATGGCAACCTCCAGACGTACCTTGACGAGCATCACGCGTCCACCTCGCTAGACCAGCGCCTGCTCTGGTGCCGCCAACTTGCCGAGGCCCTCGATTATATCCACAGCCGCGGCGTACTACACTCAGACCTCCGCCCGGGCAATATCCTAGTCCATGAGACAACGCCGGGCGCACGGGACCTACTGCTCGCCGACTTTGGTGGCTCGGTATGCGAGGAGCTCGGCCTGGACGGGCTGTCCCTGCCTGACGGTCCGTTCTATAGTCCTGTCTTTAACTGGCAGTCGAGCGTGCTACTAGACTTGTTCGGCATGGGGTCGATATTCTATACAATCCATACAGGAAGGTGGCCGTATAAGCTAACACCAGGGCGGTTTGATAAAGTTGACGACCGGCTAGAATGGGAGGACAAGGTGGTATATCCTAACTTCCAACAGGACAAGTTTCCTGATGATGTCAGGGATTTGCCGGCTGGAGACGTGATTTTGGCATGCTGGAAAAGAGAGTTTGCAACGGCGAAAGACGTGCTGGCGGCTCTGGATAAATATCTCGAGGTACGGGGGAAGAAGTATGCCGAGCCAATAGCCGTCATGGAGGAAAAGCGTGGAGGAGATGAACTTAATGATAACGTAGTGGGTGTGGAAGACCGAGGTGACCATTATGTAGGTAGATTAATCAGTCTTATATAGAGCTAAGGGAGAAAGGAACAGGGGAATTCTCAGGATGTGGAAATTGGGTGACGGTCGGTGCCTGGTGTATTACACGTTCCAACGTGGCTTTGGTGCTGCGGTCATCATTTGAAACAATGGAATGTGCTCTCTGAATAGCACCTCCAGGCGGCGGACGCGAGGCTGGCTGAGCAGGGACCTGGACTTGGGAGGGCGTGCGACAGGAGCCTCGCGTCAAATATATTTTCCAGAGCAGGGGCTGCATCGTCCTGCCACCTCCTGCTCCCTGAGACGTACGACAAAAGCCTGTCTTATTAGCGGCTTGCTCCTCTGAGCATCGCAAGAATCGCGAAGTTAGTGGGACAAAAGGGAATCGAGGCTCGGTATGCGGAAATTTCTTTTCCGTTTTGGTGTATGTACATAAATACTATAGTACCTTACATACTTGCTGCCTAACCTACACAGATGAGTGCCTACCACGACAGAGTGCCCAACACGATTTCTATCCATCACACTCCGCGCCGAAACTCTTGACATGGCGAAACACCGCGCCGAAATGCTCGCCGACGGGACCGACGTCGTGACACTTCAAAGACCAACAGGAACTCGTGTCCGTCGGGTAAACTACCGAGCGGCCATAATCCCTCCGCCTGGAGCCATTCAAGGGCACTCAGTGGTTCCTCATGGTCAACGAAGAAGTTCGTATCGACGCCCGAGACGAGACCCAAGTGCGAGGCGCCATCGGGCTGGAAAAGCGAGCCACAGAGTTTGGCGTCTCTAACATAGGAAATCGGGGAGCCGGCCATCACCTCCCTTGCACAGGTTTGCATGAAGCCCAGTGGAACATGTGGAAAGGAGAATTCTATTGACCGTGAAATTAGCAATGGAAATTAGACACGCAATCGGCTGGCTAATTACTCACCGGAGCACGCTTTGGAAAGGGCGATGCAGGCGGCTGGATGCGAGCTCATAATGCCAAAGACCTCATCATCGTTCTTGCGGAGCTTCTCCAGAAGGCGGGTTGCGAGGCGACGTTCCCTGAAGTCGCGATGGACAACGAGCTGGGTCACCCAGCAGACTCGTCGGCCGTGGTAGGTCCACCGGCAGGCAAATGCGTGACCGGCGAGAGTGCCATCAACATGGACACAGACATAGGAAGAGTAGGCGCCGACTGGAAGATATGACCTCCGAAGCCGAGATGCGCTCATCTTGACACGAGTTCCTAAAGCTAACGTTGGTTACTTGCTCGAGGAGGCGTAATTTATGCGAGAGGACAAAGATAATGAAATGATGAAACGGGGGTAGGGATACCTCGCTTGTACTCAGGCGCATTCCATATGCCATAATGCTCACTGAAGAGTTGAGCCGCCTCAATTAGCATTTCATCCGTCATGTCCTTCGACTCGAACTCTGCCGAACGCAGTGATGAGCTTCCTAGAGCGTTAAAAGCAGTGTTCATAGTGGGTAGCTATATAAAGGAAAGAGTACCTTGTTAAAACTATCTACAAAGGAGACAAAAACAACTAATATTTATAGACAAAGGAACTAGCCAATACGTTGAACAGCCTTATATAGCTATAGTATATATATAGCTAATACTCTTAGAAGCTCTACAGCTTCTGATACACCCCCTAGTTAAAGGCGATAGTCGTTTAACTATACTTTATAGTGATACTATTCTTGGTATTATATCCTTTGTTGCTCTTACCTTGATAGCTCCTTTAGGGGCCTGCCTTCCGTATTTAGAAGTCTAAAAGAGTCGAGTATAGTAAAGCGATTCCTTTAAAGCTATAGATTAAATATAGCCATTATAACCATAGTAGTGACAGTATTACTAGTTTTAATCGCTATAATAATAATAGGATGACGCCTCCTACGCTCGAATTAACGGATGATTCGTTAGGTGCTCCTGTTATAAATATTGCCACTGCTAGCAGGTTAACTCCTGCTCCTATAATATCTCGAAAGCATAAGTACGCTAAAGCTTCTGGACTATAAGTATTCCTATTATCTCTATTTGATTGATTTTATTACTGGTTTTACAGTTTTCTAGCGCTTTACTAGTCGTATTAAGATTGTTTAAGCTAACTAAATATAGCGATATTATAGTTAGCGAGCTTTATAAGGTGCCCTATGGAATATATATAGAGTTAGCTCTAATAGGACGTTCTTTTGGCGAATATCGTAATTATTCTAGCGCTAGCTCCTATTACTACTATTATACCTATAGTTCCTATAAGTATAAGGATATATATACTGATCGCCTATATATCCAATAGCTCTTGTAATGCTTATACTAACTATAATGGTAGTCTTACTTCTTATATTAGGTTAGTAAAGGATTTGACAAAGGCTCTACTAGATAGAGCTAAGGCTTCTATAAGTCCCTAGATCTTAAACCTCTACCCCTAATATATAGGTAAATCGCTAATAGATACGTATAGGATCTTAACAAGTTATATATAGTTCTTTAGAATGACCTTAAACGTGCTAGCGTGGATGATACGGAGGAGTACGAGCTTAATAAGGCTAAACTCGCGCGTTTTACGAAGATTGCCTACTCTATATATAATATCTTCCACTGGTTAGGCAAGATTAAGGAGGATTATAAAGCTTACGTTAATATATCTAATGATACGTTAGGCGTTATGTCGTTACCTAGCTAGGATAAAGGCAAGGGCAAGGCTATTAATCCTAGTGACGGCTAATAGTAGTAAATGGGGAGTATTAGGCGGTATTTTATTTGGCGAATTTGACTTATTTTCTACCCCCTAGTTATAGGAGCCTATAACTAATATCTTAAAGATTAAAGAGAGCCTTCTAATGCTTAAAGGTTTATTAGCTAAGTCGTTTAGTAAGCCTATTTATTAATATCTAACTAGTTAATAAATATATAGCTTTAAACGTTCCTTTTATTACTTCCTAGTATAACTATATATTATAGATATCTATATATTATAGGTAAGTATTAATATATTCGTTCTTAGCTATTACTAGTCAAATAGTTTACTAATTGTTATAGTAAATATTCCAGGGTTCCCCGAGCTTAAGATCAATATCTATAAATAGCCTTTTAAGCGCTATAGCCTTTCTTGCTATAAGGGAGAGCGTTAGAAGTTCTACTTTAGTGCTTGACGTTATAATAGTATCTTAATACGACGCCTTCTATATAATAAGACCTCCGAATAGGAAGAAGATATATCCCTACGACAAATACTATATATCTAGATTATCTATATACGAAGCGTCCCTAGCGATTACAAGCGTCAGACTTTCTAGCGCTTACTCGCCTCTATACTAAATTAATAGGCAAGAGCTCCTAAATAGATATCTTACTACTCGCTATACCTCTAATAAGTAGTCTAGTCTTAGGTTAGTTAGGTATTAAGGGAGTATTAAATAGGTATATATAACGTCTGGATATAATATAACTATATAGTATAGGATTAATCTAACAAGCTCCTAATACTCTTTAATCTATATACTAATAACCCTCCCTTCGAACTTCTTAAGTTCTTTATAGCTTAAGGGAATTAGCTTATATATACTAGGTATATCTAGCCTATATCTTCTTACTACCTTTCCAATATATTAGTTATAGACTAACTATATCTTATATATAGGTTAGTCTCGAATCACCCCAATACTAAGGAACTAATTAATATTACCCTACTTATAGACGTCGTATTAAGCTTTAATTCCTTCCATTATCTACTCGGCCGCTATAGCGTTACTTTTATAAAAGAAGACTAAGAAGTCATTAATATAGAAGATTAAGATAATACGTTTATCGTAGCTTAAGAAGAGGCACTTCTCTTTGCCTAATAGTTCTATACCTAGTTCTAATAGCGTTTTATGGAACTCCTTATACTATAAGAGTAGCAAGTCTCTTAAGCTATATAGAGCTCTTCTTAACTCTATATATTTCCCTAGCTACTTGAATCCTTCTAATAATTCGCAGATAATAGGATCGTCTTCCGGTCATTTAGCATTAAGGAACGCTTATACTATATCGAACTACTTAACTTCTAAGTCAAAGTATATAGCGATTGCTATCATTATATGGAATGATTATACCGCTAGAGTAGCTATATATGTACTTTCTACTAAGCTAATATCTTATAGATCTCCTTATATATAGATCCTTACCTTATACTTCTCTAAGAAACCGTCCTTATTAAACTTATATACGAAGACCTATTTTAACGAGATAGGTCGCGCTTTCGCCTGCTTATACGGTACAATCTTCTATATTCCCTTGCTCTCTAAGTTATATATCTCTTTACGAGCCGTATCTTTAAACCATTATCCTAATAGGTAGTTATATAGGTCTTACTAGTTAGTAGAAATACGAGTAAGATCGTTAATATACTAACGTAGCTTATTTGGGGCTACTCTAAGGTATATAGTATTCTTCTATTATATAGTGGTAGTAAACACTATATATATCATTTTTATACTCTAGTCCTCTAAGTAAGCTTCTTATTAATTAGGTAGGTAAGTCTTATAGAACTGTTACTAGAGTTCCTTAGTTATATAGATAAAGGAGTAGTAGTAATTAACCCTCTCTTTGTTTTATAGCTATTTACTTAACTATATGGGGTCTTTAGGTATATAAGCCCTCCTCCTACCTCTACCTCTCCTTATAGGAGGTTACTAAATAGCTTCTCCTTTGCTTCTACCTTCTAGAGGATACGTTAGCTAATCTAGACTTCGCTTAATACTCTACTCCTCTAGCCTAGCCAGGTATAATATATCGGTAGTACCGTCTCTAGCTTCTAGCTCTTCTATCTACTCATCGCGTACGTTAGATTCTTCTATAGAAGGTATTCTTCCATTAGATTCGTGTGACGAACCTAACTTAGACTTCTTCTAAAAGGGTTTAGACGGAGGTGAATTAAGCGGGACAAACGTACAGGTCGTCTAAGGGATTCGGTGAAGCCAGAGGGTTTATAACAACACTAGAGTTATCTCCTACAATAGTTAGTAATGCTTAGTATAAGTACTTGTAATTGTAGGTTAGGTTGCTATCACTAGTAAACTCCCAGAGTCTACTATAACAAGTAACTAGCTAGCTATATATACACAATTATCTGTCCTTCTTTAATAGTTATCACCAGTACTATTGCTCCTTTCGCTCCGTGATTCCGCGTTATTGACGGTGATATGTTATTATCACCAGTGAAGACCTTAGTCTTGGCAGTGATAATCTTCTGATTGGTCCGTCAAGTGATTAGCTGTCGGAATATCCTACGTCCTGGCTACAGCCTGCCGGGCCGTCTATATACTCATCTGTGACACGATGCCCTTCCTTCAAGGCTTTCGACCCGAAAGCCCTCTTAGGCCGTTTTATATAATGCTAACAACCCTTCGCTTGTAAGTACTGTATTCTTCCTGTTTCTATGTTATGGTTGCTATGTTGACAAAATGCCGGTAGAGAAACGGAAGTCGTATTCTGTACGTTACTATGCTTCCCTTGCTTAGAATATCGCTAAGAACGGTTTTGTCGTTATGCCTTACTCTTGGTGCGTGTTATAAGGTCTTGTCTGTAAAATGATTACGTGTACAAAGCGTTATAAGGCCTATATTTGTCAAGGTTGTTCTTACGATAGCTCTAGTATACCGCTTTCTTCCTATAAGTACGTCTCCCTTTTTTTTTTTTTAAATGTAATTCCTAATGTTCGTTCTAGTAGATTGTATTCTCTAGGAGTAGTATTATATTAAGGATACTAAACGTTATACCAAACTTGAGCTAGATAAATCTTAACGCTATCTGGAAGAAGCCTAGCGCAAGTTGTCCGAAAAGCTTACGTAGCTCTGGCGTCTTTGTCAATAGAAGGAGTTTTTAGTAGAGAAAGGTGCCGATATGGTAGCACGTAGTCTATTGACCTTGGATAAGTTAGAGGAGGTTAAGTAGTAAGAGCGGTAAGAGGCGCCTACTATGCCCTCATTATAGATTAATAATGCTATCGATACTATCGACTAGGGCGCTGTCTTTGGTTCTGTCCTAGGTTTTCCTTTAGTCGATCTAGGTTCTGCCGGTAGAACTGTTCTAGTTTCTTAGGGCAGTTTAAATTCTTGACTGGTTCCTATAAGTTATCCTCTAGTCTAAAATTAAGCTATTTGACTAGATACTATAGTTCCCCGTTGATAATACGTGAATCTAGAATTTCTTTGACGTCCTATTCTTCCTCTTTGTCCTTTACTTCGATGTTTGTAGCGATTTTAGCATTCTTTGGCATTAGTTCGAGAAGTAAAATATAAAAAACATCTGTCTGTAGTTATATAGATGATAGTAACGATAGTTAATAGTTAAATGTCGAAATTCGTTCTTTGATAACAAAGGGTCTAACCTTCTTAAAGTCTAGCTTTACGCTTAGTCGTTTAGTTTGCAAGTTTTATACGATTAGGTAGACTTTGTCTCCCCTCTCTAGGCAAGGTCCCTTAAGCCTGTGTTTATCATAGTAGTTTTTTATTCTGGTTTTGACAAACTTAAGTTCCTTTTTAAGCTTCTCGTATAGTATATACATTTATTCCACTTTGACTGCTGCTCTTGGCACCGTGACCTCTAGCCCTTGCCTAAGGTCTGCTTTATATCTATAGTTTGTAAAGAACGGTATAACTTTCGTCGTTTCCGTTAGCGTTATATCGTAAGCGAGTTATGCTATTGGTAACAATATAACCTAGTTGTCTTGCTAGTAGTTAATGTAAGAACGGAGATACTACTCGATAACTTGGTTTAGTCGCTCTATTTGTCTATTAGTCTATAGGTGATATGCCGTTAATAGCTTGCTATTAATGCCTAATCGTTGTATTAACGCTTGCTAGAACTTCGATACGAACTTGGTGTCTCTGTCGGTAATCTATTCTTATAGCTAAGCATACACTAATACGACTTGCTAATAGATCACGTCTACTAACTATTCTACTATCTAGGACTCCTTGTAGGGAAAGAAGTATGCCCATTTAGTCAGGTAGTTTACTATAGTGAGAATACTATCGTAGATTACCCCTGTGGCCGTATCCTTAGATTCTAGCAGCTTTGTAATAAAGTCCATTATAACCAAACTCTATGGTTTGTCAGGTATTAGCAGTGGCTAAAGTAGCCTATACGGCTTATGTCGTGCCGTTTTACTTTAATTATAGATGTCGTAGCTTCGTATAACTTCCTTGACTCGTATTGTTAGCTATAGAAAGTTATAGTGTTTCTTGACTTATACGATAGTCTTCGTGACTCCTTTATATCCTCCGAGCTTCGACTCGTAGAGCTTTCGAATCATTCGTAGCTATTGGTCTTTGTCGTAGATATATGCTTTGCCTCGGTACTAGAATTTCCTATCTTTTTCTTCCACTTCGTTAGGTACTGCTAGTCCGGGTGTTGCTTGATACTATGCTTTGTCGATCCTTTCTTCTCGAAAGATTACGTAACATTCTAGGAATAAGTCGAGTAGGTTATCTTCTACGGGTGTCTGCGTTTCGTGATATAGCGTTCCGTCTATTTGTTCCTTAAATAATGGTAGCGTTGTTTCTATTCGTCCTTCTATATGATCCGTTTGTTGGCTTAAGGCGTCTACTTATATATTCTCTTTGCCTTTCTTATAATAGATCTTAAAGTTAAATTCCACGAGGAATTCTACCTATTGTATTTGTCGTCTATTGAGTTCTTTCGTCGTTATAAAGTATTGTAAATTCTTATAATCTATATATACTTATACTAGTTTAATTGTGTTACTAAGGTATAGTTACTATTCCTTAAAAGCTTCGACAATCGTAAGTAGTTCCTTATTATAGATTAGGTAATTAAGACTTGGTCTATTAAGCTTTTTTAAAAAGAAGGCTATAGGATGTAGCTTCTCTTATTCGTCTCGTTATCCTAATTGTCCTCTGATGGCGTAGTCTGAAGCGTCCGTTTCTACCTTAAATGGCTTCTTAGGGTCTAGTAGCATTAGTATTAGGTCTTTAGTAATAGTATCGCGGATCTATATAAATGCTTGCTCGTGTTGTCCTTCCTATTAGAATTTAGCATTCTTCTTAGTAAGTTTGTACAAAGGTCGTACGATCGCTCTAAAGTTCCTAATAAACATCCGGTAGAAGTTCGTAAATCTAATGAAGCTTCGTACTTCCGTAACTAACGTCGGTCATAGCTAATTCTTAATAGCTTTAATCTTTAAAGGTTCTATCCGGATTTGTCCTAGGGATATTTTGTATCCTAAAAATACCGTCTTCCTAACGTGGAATTCGCTCTTTTCCTTGTTAACTAATAGCTTATATATGTGTAATATATCTAGCACTACTTTTACGTACTTCTGGTGTTTATCTATCGTTTTAGAGAAGATAAGTATATCGTTAAGATAATATACTACAAATTTGTTAAGAAAGGATCGGATAGCTTGATTAATTAGGGCTTGGAACGTTGCCAGCGCGTTTATAAGTCTAAATGGCATGACGAGGTACTTGTAGTAGCTATAGGGTGTCCTAAAGGCCGTTTTCCACTCGTCGCCTTCTTTGATCTATATATAGTTATAGGCCAATGGCAAGTCAAGACACGTAAAATATTAGGCTCCTGCTAACTGATCTTAGAGCCGTGAGATTAGTAGTAATAGGTATTAGTTTTTTACGGTCTGTTCGTTAAGTTGCTAATAGTCAACGTATAACTATAGCTTTCTATCTTTCTTAGGCACAAACAGGATTAGATAGCCTGCTAGCGATGTCAACAGGCGGATATATCCTCTTCAAAGATTCTCCTCCAAGTATTGCTTAAGTTCTTCGTTCTATATCTAGCTCGTATAGTAAATCTTAAAGAACTTTAGTCATACTCCTTCCTTAAGCTTAATCTTGTAATCCTATAGGCCGTATTCTAGTAATCCTTCTAGATGCTTTGGTTCGAATGCTAGGTATCCTTCGTATTCCTTCGGTACTTCCCTAGCCTTGTCTTGTCTCTCGGCTTTCTAATAGTATACGAACTTGGTTCTGTCTATAGCGATGCTGGCGATTTCTCCTATCTCAACCTATTACTCTAATTATAGTGCTCTACATTCGTTAACGGAGAGAATAGCTATTGGCGGTTTAGCTCGTTCCTCCTGTTGTAGTGTTAGTATTATTTTGCCGCTTCTTCTAGAGTCTGTAGTAGTTTGTCTGCCATTGTTTGTCTCTTATAGTAGATCCGTAGGATATGCCTTCCCTTAAGCATCGTCTTCTTACAATCCTTGTATACTCCCTATCTTGCTAGTTAAATATAACTCCATTTAGGGTCGTAGGTAATGTGACGAACCTAACTCAGACTTCTTCTAAAAGGGTCTAGACGGAGGTGGATTGAGCGGGACAAGCAGGCGGGTTGTCTGAGGGATTCGGTGAAGCCAAAGGGTTCATAATAACACTAGAGTTGTCTCTCACAGTAATCAGCAATGCTTGGTATAAGTACTGTGATTGTGATTGTTACTACTGGTGAACTCCTAGAGTCCACTATAACGAGTGACTAGCTATCTAATATACTTGTCTGGTTCCCTCATTTCTAAGTGTTCCCTTAGATTCCGATCGTGTGATCGCTGCTACGATCCTTCGATTATTGTTCGGGTGCTCGCCTTGATCGAAGTGCGATCACTGCGATCACTTCCTGATTGGTCCTTGGGTCTTGCGGTTCCTGATTGGTTCCGTGTGCCTTGTCAGGTCGCCTTATGCGGTCGAATTGTGATACGATGCCCCTCCTTCAAGGCTTTCGACCCGAAAGCCCTCTTAGGTCGTTTCAAATAGTGCTAACAACCCTTCGCTTGTGAGTATTGCATTCTCCCTATTTCTACATCATAGTCGCCATGCTGACAAAATGCCGATAGAGAAACGGAAGTCGTATTCTGCACGTTACCGTGCTTCCCTTGCTTAGAACATCGCTAAGAACGGTTTTGTTGTTATACCTTGCTCTTGGTGCGCGTCGCAAGGCCTCGTCTGTAAAATGATCGCGCGTATAAAGCGTTACGAGGCCTGTATTCGTCGAGGTCGTTCTTACGATGGCTCTGGCATCCCGCTTTCTTCCTGTAAGCTTGTCTCCTCTTTTTTTTTTTTTTTTTTTTTTTACTATGATTCCTAATATTCGTTCTAGTAGATCGTATTCTTTAGGAGTAGCGTCGTATTAAAGATGCTAAACATCGTGCTGAACTTAAGCTAGATAAATCCTAACGCTGTCTGGAAGAGGCCTAGCGTAAGTTATCCGAAAAGCTTACATGGCTCTGGCGTCTTCGTCAGTAGAAGGAATTTTTGGTGGAGAAAGGTGCCGATATAGTGACGCGTAGTCTGTCGACTTTAGACGAGTTAGAGGAGGTTAAGCGGCAAGAGACGCCTATTATACCCTCGTCATAGATTAATAATGCCGTCGATGCTGTCGACTAGGGCGCCGTCTTTAGTTCTATCCTAGGTTTTCCTTTGGTTAATCCGGGTTCTGCCGGTAGAACTGTTCTAGTTTCTTAGGGCAGTTTAAATTCTTGACTAGTTCCTATGAGTTATCTTCTAGTCCGAAATCAAGCTATTTGACTAGGTACTATAGTTCCCTATTAATAATATATGAATCTAGAATTTCTTTGACGTCCTATTCTTCCTCTTCGTCCTCTGCTTCGATGTGCGTAGCAACCTTGGCGTTCTTTGGTGCTGGTTCGAGAAGTGAAATATAAAAAACATCTGTCTATAGTTATATAGATGACAGTAACGATAGTTAGTAGTTAGATGTCGAAATTCGTTCTTTGATAACAAAGGGTCCGACCTTTTTAAAGTCTAGCTTTGTGCTTGGTTGTTTGGTTTGCAAGTTTCGTACGATTAGGTAGACTTTGTTTCCCCTCTCTAGGCAAGGTCCCTTAAGCCTATGTTTGTCGTAGTAGTTCTTTATTCTAGTTCTGATAAACTCGAGTTCCTTTTTAAGCTTCTTATATAGTATATATATCTGTTTTACTTTGACTACTGCTCTCGGCACTGTGACCTCTGGTCCTTGCCTAAGGTCTGCTTTATATCCGTAGTTCGCGAAGAACGGTATAACTTTAGTCGTTTCTGTCGGCGTCGTATTGTAGGCGAGTTATACTGTTAGCAATAGCATGACCTAGTCGTTTTACTGGTAGTTGACATAAGAGCGGAGGTACTGCTCGATAACTTGGTTTAGTCGCTCCGTTTGTCTATTAGTCTGTAGGTGATATGCCGTTGACAGCTTGCTATTAACGCCTAATCGTTATATTAACGCTTGCCAGAACTTCGACGCGAACTTGGTGTCTCTGTCGGTGATCCATTCTTGCGGCCAAGTATACACTGATGCAACTTGCCGATAGATCACGTCTGCCAACTGTTCCGCTGTCTAGGACTCCTTGTAGGGAAAGAAGTATACCCACTTAGTTAGGCAATCTACTATAGTAAGAATACTATCGTAGGTCACTCCTATAGCTATATCCTTAGATTCTAATAGCTTTGTAATAAAGTCTATTGTAACTAAACTCTATAGTTTGTTAGCTATTAGCAGTGGCTAAAGTAGTCTATACGGCTTATATCATACCGTTTTGCTTCGATTACAGATATCGCAGTTCCATATGACTTCCTTAACTCGTGCCGTTAACTATAGAAAGTCATAGTGTCTCTTGACTTGTACGACAGTCTTCGTGACTCCTTTATGTCCTCCAAGTTTTGATTCGTGGAGTTCTCGAATCATTCGCAGCTATTGATCTTTGTCGTGGATATACGCTTTACCTCGGTACCAAAGTTTCCTATCTCTTTCTTCCACTCCGTTAGGTACCACTAGTCTGGGTGCTACTTGATACTATACCTTGTTAATCTTTTCCTCTCGAAAGATTGCGTAGCATTCGAGGAACGAGTTAAGTAGATCGTCTTCTATAGGTGTTTATATTTCGTAATATAGCGTTCCGTCTGTTCGTTCCTTAAATAACGGTAGTATTGTTCCTGTTTGTCCTTTCGTGTGATCCGTTCGTCGGCTTAAGATATCTGCTCGTACGTTCTCTTTGCCCTTCTTATAGCGGATCTTAAAGTTAAATTCCACGAGGAATTCTACCTATCGTATTTGTCATCCGTTAAGTTCCTTCGTCGTCGTGAAGTATCGTAAATTCTTATGATCTGTATATACTTGTACCGGTTTAATCGTACCACTAAGGTATAGTCGCTATTCCTTGAAAGCTTTAATAATTGTAAGTAGTTCCTTGTCGTAAATCGGATAATTAAGACATAGTCCGTTAAGCTTCTTTGAAAAGAAGGCTATAGGATGTAGCTTCCTTTGTTTGTCTCGTTATCCTAATTGTCCTTCGATGGCGTAGTCTAAAGCGTCCGTTTCCACCTCGAATGGCTTCTTAGGGTCTAGTAGTACTAATACTAGATCTTTAGTAATGGCGTTACGGATCTATATAAATGCTTGCTCGTATTGCTCTTCCTATTGAAACTTAGCATTCTTCTTGGTAAGCTCGTGTAAAGGTCATACGATCGCTCTAAAGTTCCTGATGAACATTTGGTAGAAGTTCGCAAATCCGATAAAGCTTCGTACTTCTGTAACTGACGTTAGTCGTAGCTAATTCTTGATGGCTTTAACCTTTGAAGGTTCTATCCGGATTTGTCCTGGGGATATTTCGTATCCTAGAAATACCGTTTTCCTGACGTGGAATTCGCTCTTTTCCTTGTTAACTAATAGCTTATACATATGTAGCGTGTCTAGCACTACTTTTACGTGCTTCCGGTGTTTGTCTATTATCTTAGAGAAGATAAGTATATCGTCAAGATAATATACTATAAATTTGTTAAGAAAGGGTCAGATAGCTTGATTAATCAGGGCTTGGAACGTTGCTGGCGCGTTTGTAAGTCTAAATGGCATAACGAGGTACTTATAGTGGCCATAGGGTATCCTAAAGGCCGTTTTCTACTTGTCGCCTTCTTTGATCTGTATATAGTTATAGGCCGATGGCAAGTCAAGACGTGTAAAATATTAGGCTCCTACTAACTGATCTCAGAGCTATAAGATTAGCGGTAACGGGTATTAGTTTTTTACAGTCTGTTTGTTAAGTTGCCGATAGTCGACATATAACCGTAGCTTTCCATCTTTCTTAGGCATAAATAGGATCAGGTAGCCTACTAGCGATATCGACAGGCAGATATATCCTCTTTAAAGGTTCTCCTCCAAATATCGCTTAAGTTCTTCATTCTACGTCTAGCTCGTATAGTAAATCTTAAAGAACTTTAGTCATGCTCTTTCTTTAAGCTTGATCTCGTAATCCTATAGGCCGTGTTCTAGTAATCCTTCTAGATACTTTAGTTCGAATGCTAGGTGTCCCTTGTATTCCTTTAGTACTTCCCTAGTCTTATCTCGTCTCTTAGTTTTCTAATAGTATACGAACTTGGTTCCGTCTATAGCAATGCTAGCGATTTCTCCTGTCTCAACCTATTACTCTAATTACAGTGTTCCGTATTCGTCAACGGAGAGAACAGCTATCGGCGATTTAGCTCGTTCCTCCTGTCGCGATATTGATGTCGTTATGCCGCCTCTTCTAGAGTCTGTAGTAGTCTGCCTGCCACTGTCTGTCTTTTGCGGTAGATCTGTGGGATATGCCTTCCCCTAAGCATCGTCCGCTCGCGATCCTTGCGCGCTCCCTATCTCGCTAATCAAATATAACTCCGTTTGGGGTCGCAGGTAGCCACTATTCTTCTAGCTAATGTCCGGGTTATAGTCTTTATACTATAGTAACCCTAATATTATATCTTTATTATTGCCTATGTCTACGATGCTAAATACGACTACTATAGTCTTTCCTACTATAGTAATGTCAATCGGTTCGGTCTCCCTATATACCTATTACGTTAGAAATGGCCCTTTGACTATACCATGCTTCTGCTTTATTCTCTAGGGTATCTATAGCTAATTTACAAGTGTCAGCGAAATTAGGTTTATCTCTACTCTATTATCCACTAGTGCAAGCATTTCGTACTGTTTCTACTATGCTGTTATCTATAGTCGCTTGTCTTGCCGCTATCGTCCAAAGATTACGGTGATTTCCCATATTTCTGCCAGGAGGTCTCGGTATAGTAGTCTCTTACGCTAGTTCCTCCTATACTGCGCTACCACTCGCCGCTACGCAGGCGTTAATAGTTTCCGGGCCCCTCGAAGGGCCCTAACCCATTTCCTAGGTCAGTGCTAACCTCTTCGGTTGTTCGGCTAATAGCAGCTTTATCGATTATGCTTATTTCCGTAAGCCATTAAATACTTACAGCTTCCTACCATTAGGTCTATTCTACTTTCCGTTATACGTGCTATAGCTTTGTCTGAAGCTCCCGAATTCGCAATTTCTTTTCGTCCGCGTGATAGAGGCAATCATTGCTCTAGTACGAGTCCTATATGTCTCGTCCGGTTCCGTAGTACCTAGGCTAGGCTTGTCTTAGAACTATCGTAATGCTTTCTAAATTATGGGCTTCGATCTTCCAGAGCAATTCGGCCGCTCTGTTTCCTATATCGTAGACCCATTTCACAGGGCATAAGCTTCCGTCCTCATTTCCTTGTCAGGTCGGCCAGTGATTGTTTTCGAATTTGTCGTAGAAGTGGTATCGGCATTCGTATGCCATACACTGGAACCAGGGCACTTGCGCATGTGCCTTGTATCGAGGGTACAGTCGCGTAGCGTTGCCTAGGAGGTATTAGAATTCTTTCCCGAATCCTTCCCATTATACGTAGACTATAGGTACTCTAGTGCTGACATAGGAGTATTTCTTCTAGTAGCTTTCCTATATACGCTTATCTTTTCTACGGTTCGTACGTATAAACTGGTATTCTAGGTTCCGTACGTTATTACTAAGTTATTAGCTGTCAAGATACTTAGCGTAGCTATCGAGCCTATCGTATATTATAGGCTATTCTCCTTTGATGGTTTCTATAATACGTTAGAGTTCCCTCATTTTGTCCCTCATTCTATTGCTCTACTAGATAAGTCGAATCAAGCGCCCGTCCCGTTTACACAGTTCTATATTAAGCTAAAAAACTTCGTTACGGTACTATTCGATTTGTTCCTAGAGGAATAGAATATTAGGTCCGGGTCTTTCGATTCCTTAGGTATCGGTTGTCTACGATCCATCCCGCCTCTACGTGACCGTGAAACCCCACTGCCTCAAGACTAGGAGAATCGAAGCTAGCGGTGCATATTCTCTTGCCATGTCCCATTTGGCAAGACTTGTCTCTAGGTCTATAGTGACTAGTTCGGAGTACGGTGCTTGTTCGTCTTTACCATTGTCGTCATGTCCGAGACTATCTGTATTACTACCCCTGTCTTCGTAGCTCGTGGCCGCTACTTCGATGACGTCCTTAGTAGTTTCGTCAATAGTCGTAATTTCCTTTCTAGGGACTATCTTCTACTCTTTCTTTGGGCTATGACATTCTCACTTATAGTGCCCTTTCTTTCTATAGTTATAGTAGGTAATATTAGACTTGTCTTTGGTTGTCTTCTTCTAATCCTACTTCTACGTTATATCTATATCTATAGCTCTAAGGTACGTCCTATATAAGGTACTAACGTATACTCGCTTTTTCTTATCGTTAGCCTTAACCGTAGTTCCGTTCATTTGACCTCGTTTCTGCTACTCTCGTATATAGAGTCGATTATTAATTCTAATAGCCTATATAATGTATTTGTCTAGGGTCTTAGGCCGATTATACTTATATAGCTCGTCCTTGACCTTTTCCTTTAAGCCGTTATAGAACAATTGCATTAACGCCTCGTCATTAAGCTAAGACTTAAGCATGTCCTGCCTAAACTGTACGGCGTAAGAGGCTACTAACTTAGTCTGTCGGAGATTAGTAAGTCTTTCTTACATATAAATCTTCTTGTCCTTATCGCCAAAAACCTTTTAAAGCTCTTCTTTAAAACGGTCGTAAGATCAGAAGACTGCCTACGTAAACGCGTCTTGGTTATCTTCGTCTTCCTTAATGAGATAGTCATTCTATATCGGCTCGAACTATCTAAGTGCCTTACCCTCTAGTCTCGTAGCTACGTAAAGGACCTTGGCTTTTTCGTCTAGAAACTTGTCATCGTTAAGCCGGAAGTAGGATCGGAGATTTATCAAGAATCCTACAAGATCCTCCTTGGTTCCTCTATATTTGCCAGGTAGTTCGATCTTAATATGCTTCGCTTTAGCGCCCTCGAGTGCCTCGATTTTAGTATAGGCCTCGTTAACCAACTTCTACGAGTACTTTTCGCGGTTCTCGAGTTCCTTAATTCGAGCTTAAGCGGCCTTATCTCTCTAGTCTAACTCCTAGATCTACTGCTAGAGTTGACCAAGCTAAGCAAGCAGCTGTTCGGCCGTGACGTTGGTAGCTATGTCGATATCGAGGTCGAAGTCACCTCCGTTCTGAACCATAACAAAACAAAGGGAGTAGTAACAACATATGACGAACCTAACTCAGACTTCTTCTGAAAGGGTCTAGACGGAGGTAGATTAAGCGGGACAAGCAGGCAGGTCGTCTGAGGGATTCGGTGAAGCTAAAGGGTTTATAACAACACTAGAGTTATCTCTTATAGTAATCAGCAATGCTTGGTATAAGTACTATGATTGTGATTGTTACCACTAGTAAACTCCTAGAGTCCACTATAACGAGTGACTAGCTATCTAATATACTTGTCTGGTTCCCTTATTCCTAAGTGTTCCCTTAGATTCCGATCATGTGATCGCTGCTGCGATCCTTTGATCATTGTTCGGGTGCTCGCCTTGATCGAAGTGCGATCACTGCGATCACTTCCTAATTGGTCCTTGGGTCTTGCGGTTCCTGATTGGTTCCGTGTGCCTTGTCGGGTCGCCTTATGCGGTCGAATCGTGACAGGTAGCTACCATTCTTCTAGCTAATATCTAGATTATAATCTTTATATTATAGTAACCCTAGTATTATATCTTTATTATCGCCTATATCTATAATACTAAATATAATTACTATAGTCTTTCCTACTATAGTGATATCAATCGGTTTAGTCTCCCTATATACCTATTACGTCGGAAATAGTCCTTTAACTATGCTATACTTCTGCTTTATTCTCTAGGGTATCTATAGCTAATTTACAAGCGTTAGCGAAATTAGGTTTATCTCTACTCTACTATCTACTAGTACAAGCATCTCGTGCTATTCCCATTATACTATTATCTATAGTCGCTTGTCTTGCCGCTATCGTCTAAAAATTGCGGTAATTTCCTATGTTTCTGCCAGGAGGTCTCGATATAGTAGTCTCTTACGCTAGTTCCTCCTATACTACGCTACCACTTGCCGCTATACAGGTGTTAATGGTTTTCAGGCCCCTTGAAGGGCCCTAACCCGTTTCCTAGGTCAGTGCTAACCTCTTCGGTTGTTCGGCTAATAGCAGCTTCGTCGATCGTGCTTATTTCTATAAGCTATTAAGTGCTTATAGCTTCCTACCATTAGGTCTGTTCTACTTTTCGTTGTATATGCTATAGCTTTATCTAAAGCTCCTAGATCCGCGATTTCTTTTCGTCTACATGGTAGAGGTAGTCATTACTCTGGCACGAGTCCTATATGTCTTGTCCTATTCCGCAGTACCTAGGCTAGGTTCGTTTTAGAACTACTGTGATACCTTCTAGATCGTGGGCTTCGATTTTCCAGAGCAATTCGGCTGCTCTGTTTCCTGCATTATAGACCTATTCTATAGGGTAGAGGCTTCTGTCCTCATTTCCTTATCGGGTTGGCTAGTAGTTATTCTCAAATTTGTCGTAGAAGTAGTATTAGCATTCGTATACCACACATTGGAACCAGGGCACTTGCGTATATGCCTCGTGTCAAGGGTACAATCGCATGGCGTTGCCTAGGAGGTATTAGAATTCTCTCCCAAATCCTTCCCACTATACATAGACCATAGGTACTCTAATGCTAAGGTAGGAGTATTTCTTCTAATAGCTTTCCCACATACGCTCGTCTTTTCCACGGTTCGTGTGTATAAACTGATATTCTAGGTTCCGTACGTCGTAGCTAAGTTGCTAATCGTCAGAATACTTGGCGTGGCTGTCGGGCCTATCGTATATCACAGGCTGTTCCCCTTTAATGGTTTCCATGGTATATTAGAGTTTCCTTATCTCGTCCCTTATCTTATCGCTTTACTAGGTAAGTCGAATCAAGCGTCTATCCCGTTCGTATAGTTCCGTGTTAAGCTAGAAAACTTCATTATAGTACTATTTAATTCGTTCCTAGAGGAATAGAACATTAGGTCTAGGTCTTTTAGTTCCTTAGGTGTCGGTCGTCTACGATCTATCCTGCCTCTATATGACCGTGAAACCCTACTGTCTTAAGGCTAGGAGAATCGAAATTGGTAGTACGTACTCTCTAACCGTATCCTATTTGGCAAGACCTATTTCTAGGTCTATAGTAACTAGTTTAGAGTATAGTACTTGTCTATCTTCTCTATTGCTATCGTGTCCAAAACTATCTATATTACTATCCTTGTCTTTATAGCTTATAGCTATTACTTTAGTAACGTTCTTAGTGGTTTCGTCGATATCTGCGATTTCTTTTCTAGGGACTGGCTTCTACTCTTTCTTTAGGCTTTGACATTCTTGCTTATAGTGCCCTTTCTTTCTACAGTTATAGTAGGTAACATTAGACTTGTCTTTGGTTGTCTTCTTCTAGTCTTACTTCTACGCTACGTCTATATCTATGGCTCTAGGGTACGTCCCGTACGAAGTACTGACGTACGTTCGCTTTTTCTTATCGTTGGCCTTGACTATGGTTCTATTTGTTTGACCTCGTTTTTGCTACTCTCGTGTATAGAGCTGATCATTAATTCTAATGGCCTATGCGATATATTTGTCTAAAGTCTTAGGCCGATCGTACTTATATAGCTTGTCTTTAACTTTTTCCTTTAGGCCGTTATAGAATAATTACATTAATACCTTGTCATTAAGTTAGGACTTAAATATATCCTGTCTAAACTATATAGCGTAGGAGGCTACTAACTTAGTCTATCGGAGATTAGCAAGCCTTTCTTATATATAGATTTTCTTATCTTTATTACTAAAAACCTTCTAAAGCTCTTCTTTAAAGCAGTTATAAGATCGGAAGACTACCTATATAAATATGTCTCGGTTATCTTTATCTTCCTTAGTAAGATAGTCATTTTACGTAGGCTCGAACCATCTAAGTGCCTTGCCTTCTAGTCTTATAGCTATGTAAAGGACTTTGGCTTTTTCGTCCGGAAACTTGTCGTTATTGATCCGGAAGTAGGATCAGAGGTTTATTAGGAATCTTACAAGATCCTCCTTAGTTCCTCCGTATTTGCCAGGTAGTTTGATCTTGATACGGCTCGCTTTAATAGTCTTAAGCGTCTCGATTTTAGTATAGGCCTTGTTAATCAATTTCTACAAGTACTTTTCACCGTTCTCGAGTTCCTTGATTCGAGCTTAAGTAGCCTTATCTCTCTAGTCTAACTCCTAGATCTGCTACTAGAGTTAACTAAGCTAGGCGAGCAGTTGTTCGGCCGTGACGTCGGTAGCTATATTGGTGTCGAGGTCGAAGTCACCTCTGTTCTGAACTATGACAGAACAAAGGGAGTGATAGCAATGTGTGACGAACCTAACTTAGACTTCTTCTGAAAGGGTTTAGACGGAGGTGAATTAAGCGGGACAAACGTACAGGTCGTCTAAGGGATTCGGTGAAGCTAGAGGGTTTATAATAATATTAGAGTTATCTCTTATAATAGTTAGTAATGCTTAGTATAAGTATTTGTAATTATAGGTTAGGTTGCTATTACTAGTGAACTCCTAGAGTCTACTATAACGAGTGACTGGCTAGCTATATATATATAATTATCTGTCCTTCTTTAATAGTTATTACTAGTACTATTCCTCCTTTCGCTCTATAATTCCGCGTTGTTGACGGTGATATGTTATTATTACTAGTGAAGACCTTAGTCTTGGCAGTGATAATCTTCTGATTAGTCCGTCAAGTGATTAGCTGTCGGAATGTCCTACGTCCTAGCTGTAGCCTGCCGGGCCGTCTATGTGCTTATCCGTGATAATTCGATAGCTCCCTTGCTCTCTCTAGTATTTAGTTAGCTAGCTAGTAACTAGGAAGGCCCTAATTTAAACCTTCCTACTTCTTAGTAGACATCCCCTTTACTAGCCGGCGTAGGGTAAGTTACCGAGGGCTTAGGCATATATTTAGGGGTTAAGAGTCCTTTAAAGCTCTCTATCTATTTGGTAAGTTTGTCTATTACTTACGTCTCTACTATAGGAGTATCTAGAACTAATTACTTGCTTATAGGCTACGTATCGGAGAGCTTCCTTACCCCTAAGTCTTAACCCTATTAGAGAGGTTAGTCTACTATTAGACTCTCTTATAATAGAGGTAGCTAAGCCATTATAATAGAGTCTTCTACTAGTTATTAGGTCTATTATAATGCTTCCTAGAGAAAATCGCTATCTTAGGAATCTTTGCTAAGATCGAACTAATTAACTTCCTAGCTTGCCACCGCTAGTAACGACTCTATCGGCTACTCTTTACCTAGATAGTAGAAAGTCTTCTTATCGAAGTAAACGTTACAAGTTACAATAACCCTATTGAGCTTAGATATCTAAATATAATGGATATTAGATATATAATATCTTATAAGATACCTTATTAGCCTATATAGTAGTACCTTAAAGTCCTTTATATACTACTTAGCTTTCCTATCCTTATAAAGGATATATACCTAGTATCTATATATAAAGATACTACTCTAGTCTAGGTATAAGTTACTAGTTAATGTAATTATTAAGCTAGGTTTGTACTAGCGAAAATACTATTTAAATTAGCTATAGAGCACTTTATTAGGAGTTCTAAACGAGTAAGTACGGCTTAGGCTTATTACATATAAGTACGCTACCGCTTATACACTTTCTAATTAGAGCTTTATAAGTAGATTTGTACTATTAAGTATCTTAATTAAGTATAAGATTAGTTTTTACCCTACTTACTCTACTAGTCCGTTAGGCTTATAGGTATATAAAGGTAAGAGTTTAAGATTAATACCGCTTTCTATAGCCTAAGTCTAATAGTATATCGGTATATACCCTGCTAAACTAATCGTTATAGTATTATTATCTTACTTAATCTTATGGATAGTAAGCTTATATTAGCGTCTTACCTAGCTCTCGAAATTCTAAATAACTCTTATAATCTAGTCTAGCGACTTCGTCGTTAGGAAGAAAGGGAAGAGCTTCCTACTATACTTATTAATAATTATAAGTAGCTATCGCGATCTATTAATCGCTTTAGGATAGTCGAATAGATCCTAGGCTACTTGCTAGAATAGGTATATAAACTTCTACTTAGGCGGTATTTTCCTAGAGATAACCTTACTTATATAAGTACAAGTATAGCTCTTGTACTTAATATACGCCGTCCCCTTGATATAGACGTTTCTAACGTTATTAATAAGCGCTTTTAACGCTTCTAGTCTAAGGTAGCTAGCTCTTAAGTGCCAAAGATCCTCGGTATCCTCTCTTATAGTAGGTAACGCTCGTATCTAGGACCTTCTACCGTATATAGTAAATACGTTCTACAAAGACATATAAATGTTCACGATACCCGCTTTACTAATTGAGATATAGTCTAGGAAGCTCGAGTAGTAGGAAAGTAGCTTATATTCAAGGAAGGTAAGATTATACTTACGTTCTAACTTACAAAGGATAACGTTATTTTCTAGTGTTCCGAAACGTAGTAAGTAGTCTAAGCCATAGTACTAAGCGCCTACCTTAAGTAATGGAGCTTCTAAGATAATATTAATATAGAATCCTTTAATGATAGCGATATTCTTAAACGTTAGGTTCTTAGTATACGGTCTACGTAATCTATCTAAAACGTTCTTGATTACCTAAATACCCTTCCTACTAATAGGAAATGTTATTATATCTACTTTAATAAACTTAGGATCTTCTACCTTAATAAATGTCCTAGGTAAAAGGAACTTCTTATCGTTAACTAAGTAGGTTATACTATATAAGTCTAGTAAAGTGCTTTCTAAAAGAGGATAGTACTATAGAGTGACTATATTAAATGCCTTATAGTAAGTTAAGAGCTTACCAAGTAGTTAAGGGCTAATAATTAACGTATTAAGGGAACTAGGGTATTTTACCCCTAACTACCTAGAATAGGATAGCTCCCCTTACTTAGTAATAAGTTGATTTTTTAGTCTAGCCTACTTTAGCTTATTAAGCTCCTAGTAAATCCTCTTATACTCCTTATCAGAAAGGTATAAGCGTTACTTATTACTATAGATAGCTTACTTAAGCGTATAGCAGTCTATTAGATCCTATAGATATCTTAAGCACTTATAGGGACATCTTATATTATACCGCTAACCGCTATAAGAGTCTCTATATAAGTCTCTGCCTCTCTCCTTACTACTCTTTTAAGCTATAGGAAGTATTAATATATAAGTTATTAAGAAGATTCTATACTTCTAAGAGACTCTAGGTTATACGTCGTTATTAATTAGGATCTCGGCTATTGTAATAAGGGTACTAAGCTCTAGAAGTAGCTATCCTATACCATTAGTAAGCTCAATTTCTATCCTTTTATTTACTACCTAGGTTAGTAAGATATATATAGCGATAACGTCAAAAAAGGTACAAAGTCCTTATACACCTTACACTTCTAGGATATTATATTAGATAGCTTGCTAGAAGGTAATATTAAAGTTACAAATCTAGTACTATAGATTAACTCCTAAACGCTTAGCTATATTAAGACTAGTTATATGACAAACCCAACTCAGACTTCTTCTAAAAGGGTTCAGACGAAGGTAGATTGAGCGGGACAAGTGGGCAAGTCGTCTAAGGGATTCGGTAAAGCCAAAGGGTTCACAATAACACTAGAGTTGTCTCTCACAATAGTTAACAACGATGCTCGGTATAAGTACTATAATTGTAAGGGTTACTATCACTGGTAAACTCCCAGAGTCTACTATAACAAGTGACTATTTACATGTATATATACTTCTGTCGGTCGCTTATAGTCCCCTTCTATCCTGTCCTTAGATTGCCTTCGGTAGCTAGCTATCCTCTGCTATCTTTCCCTTTTTGGTAATTGTTTGCCCGTGGTAGCCCGCGCTCCCTAGCGATCCTGTGTTAGCCTCGCTTCGTACCCTTCTTGATTAGTGGCTCGTTTAGCCTGCTACACCTTACCGGGTCATGGTATATAGTTAGCTTGTAACATGATGCCCCTTCTTTAGGGCTTTCGACCCGAAAGCTTCTTATGACTTGTTTCAAGTACTATTAACACCCCCCTTTTCCTAGTAGGTAACGTCCTCCTTTTACTAACTTCCTTTTGCTATAGCTAATCATATTCCTAGGAATCGTCGTGATCTTAAACACGAACGATATACTATTACGATTAAGATTAAGCAAGAGGGTTACAAAGTTGCTATACCTTGTAAGCGTTATTAGAATACAAAGCTATAAAAGCGTTATATAATAATAGAGGGTTTAAATAAGTGTCAAAACTATATTTATATAGGCAAGAAGTATAGTAGTCCGAACGTTATAGATACCTATAGGTTTCTCGTTATTTTCCTTCGTAATCTTAGGTTACTAACTATCTTAGTCCTTTCGAATTTGTCAGAGTAGGAGAAGGTTTCAAGGGAGATTACTAAGACCGAGGCATTACTTGCTTAGACGTTAAGCCGTTTAAGTCGATTACGTCATTTATAGCAATCCCTATACGATCATGGTGCCGAAGTTTTTCGTCATGGCGTAGCTCGTCTAGAGGAAGAGGAAGAGCTAGATACTCCTCTGCCGATATCGGAGACGTAGACCCTTGTAGGTTAGGCTTAGGCGTTAGGTGCTTTTGACGTGCTTAATTAGGAGTCGATTAGGTTAGATCCTAGTCCTAATTCTGGTAGGTTCCCCTCTTTTTCTATTAGGGAATAGGCTTTAGAGCCGGTTTTTATAGCTAGTTAGGATTCTACTAGTAGAACTACTTTAGTTTCTTAAGGTAATTTAGGTTCTTAATAGGTTCCTATAAGTTATCTTCTAGTCTGAAATTAAGCCATTTAACTAGGTACTATAGTTCTCTATTAATAATACGTAAATCTAGAATCTCTTCGACATCCTATTCTTCTTCTTTATCTTTTACTTCGATATATATAGTAACCTTGGCGTTCTTTAGTACTAGTTCGAGAAGTAAAATATAAAAAACATCCGTCTGTAGTTATATAGATGACAGTAACGATAGTCGGTAGTTAGATGTCGAAATTCGTTCTTTGATAATAAAAGGTCCGACCTTCTTAAAGTCTAGCTTTATACTTAGTCGTTTGGTTCATAAGTTTCATACGATCAGGTAGACTTTGTCTCCCCTCTCTAAGCGAGGTCCCTCGAGCTTATATTTATTGTAGTAGTTCTTTATTCTAGTCTTAACAAACTCGAGTTCCTTTTTAAGCTTTTTATATAGTACGTACATTTGTTCTACTTTGACTACTACTCTCGGTACTATAACCTCTAGTCCTTACCTAAGGTCTACTTCATATCTGTAGTTTGCGAAGAACGGTATAACTTTAGTCATTTCTATTAGCATTATATTGTAAGCGAGTTATACTATTAGTAATAGCATGACCTAGTCATCTTGCTAGTAGTTAACATAAGAACGGAGATATTACTCGATAACTTGGTTTAGTCGCTCTATTTGTCTGTCAGTCTGCAGGTAATATACCGTTAATAGTTTGCTATTAATACCTAATTGTTATATTAACGCTTACCAGAACTTTGACACGAACTTGGTGTCTCTATCGGTAATCTATTCTTACGGCCAAGCATGTACTAATATAACTTACCAATAGATCACGTCTGCTAACTGTTCCGCTGTCTAGGACTCCTCATAGAGAAAGAAGTATACCTATTTAGTTAGGCGATCTACTATAGTAAGAATACTATTATAGGTTACTCCTATAGCTATGTCCTTAGATTTTAGCAGCTTTGTAATAAAGTCTATTATAACTAAACTCTATAGTTTGTTAGCTATTAGCAATGGCTAAAGTAGTCTATATAGCTTATGTTATGCCGTTTTGCTTCGATTGTAAATATCGTAGTTCTATATAACTTTCTTAACTTATACCGTTAACTATAGAAAGTCGTAGTATTTCCTAACTTATATGACAGTCTTCGTGACTCCTTTATATCCTCCGAGTTTCGACTTATAGAGTTCCCAAATCATTTATAGCTATTAATCCCCGTTATAGATATATACTTTGCCTCGATACTAGAGTTTCCTATCTCTTTCTTCTACTCCGTTAGGTACCAGTAGTCCGGGTGCTACTTAATACTATGTCTCGTTAATCCTTTCTTCTTGAAAGATTATATAACACTCTAGGAACGAGTCAAGTGGATCATCTTCTACGGGTGTCTACATTTCGTAATATAGCGTTCCGTCCATTTATTCCTTGAATAATAGTAGTATTGTTTCTGTTTGTCCTTCTGTATAATCCGTTTGTCGGCTTAAGATATCTGCTCGTATGTTCTCTTTGCCCTTCTTATAGCGGATTTCGAAGTTAAATTCCGTAAGGAACTCTGCCTATCGTATTTGTCGTCTATTAAGCTCTTTCGTCGTTATAAAGTATCGCAAGTTCTTATGATCTATATATACTTGTACTAGTTTAATCGTGCTACTAAGGTATAGTTGCCATTCCTTAAAAGCTTCGACAATCGTGAGTAGTTCCTTATTATAGATTAGATAATTAAGATATAGTCTATTAAGCTTCTTTAAAAAGAAGGCTATAGAATATAGCTTTCCTTATCCGTCTCGTTATCCTAATTATCCTCCGATAGCGTAGTCTGAAGCGTCCGTTTCTACCTTAAATGGCTTCTTAGGATCTAGTAGTACTAGTACTAGATCTTTAGTAATGGTATCGTAGATCTATATAAATGCTTACTCATACTATTCTTTCTATTAGAATTTAGCATTCTTCCTAGTGAGTTCGTATAAAGGTTATACGATCGCTCTAAAGTTCCTAATGAATATCTAGTAGAAGTTTACAAATCTAATAAAGCTTCGTACTTCTATAACTAACGTCGGTTGTAACTAATTCTTAATAGCTTTAACCTTTAAAGGTTCTATCCGGATTTATCCTAGGGATATCTTATATCCTAAAAACACCGTTTTCCTAACATGGAATTTGCTCTTTTCCTTGTTAACTAATAGTTTATATATATATAGTATATCTAGCATTGCTTTTACGTACTTCTGGTGTTCGTCTATTGTCTTAGAGAAGATAAGTATATTGTTGTCACGAGTAAGCATATGGACGGCCTGGCAGGCTACAGCCAGGACGCGGGACATTCCGACAGCCAATCACTTGACGAACCAATCGGAAGATTATCACCACCAAGACTAAGGTCTTCACTAGTGATAATAGCATGTCACCATCGACAACGCGGAATTATAAAGTAAAAGAAGAAATAGTACTAGTAATAACTATAGAAGAAGGACAGACAAATTATATATATATATAGCTAGCCAGTCACTTGTTTAGTAGACTCTAAGAGTTTACTAATAGTAATAATCACAATCTTAATACTTATACTAAGTATTGCTAATTACTATAAGAGATAACTCTAGTGTTGTTATAAACCCTTTAGCTTTACCAAATCCCTTAGACAACCTGCCCGCTTGTCCCGCTTAATCTACCTTCGTCTAAACCCTTTTAGAAGAAGTCTAAGCTAGGTTCGTTATACGTTGTTACTACTCCCTTTGTTCTATTATAGTTCAGAACGGAGGTAACTTCGACCTCAATACCGATATAGCTGCCAGCGTCACGGCTAAACAACTGCTTACCTAGCTTAGTTAACTCTAGCAGCGGATCTAGGAGTTAGACTAGAGAGATAAGGCTACTTAAGCTCAAATTAAGGAACTCGAGAATAGCGAAAAGTATTCGTAGAAATTAATTAACAAGGCCTACGCCAAAATTAAGACACTCGAGGCTATCAAAGCAAGCTATATCAAGATCAAACTACCTAGCAAATATAGAGGAACTAAGGAAGATCTTATAGGATTCCTAATAAACCTCTGATCCTATTTCCGGATCAATAACGACACATTTCTAGACAATAAAGCCAAAGTCCTATATATAGCTATAAGACTAGAGGGCAAGGCACTTAGATGGTTCGAGCCTATATAGAACGACTATCTTACTAAGGAAGACAAAGATAACTAAGACGCGTTTATATAGGTAGTCTTTTGGTCCTATGACTGTTTCGAAGAAGAGCTTTAGAAGGTTTTTAGCGATAAAGACAAGAAAATTCATATATAAGAAAGACTTGCCAATCTCTAATAGACCAAGTTAGTAACCTCCTATACTATATAATTTAGACAGGACATATTCAAGTCTTAGCTTAATAACGAGGCATTAATATAATTGTTCTATAACGGCCTAAAGGAAAAGGTTAAAGACAAGCTATATAAGTATGATCGGCCTAAGACTCTAGACAAATATATCGTACAGGCTATTAGAATCAATAATTAGCTTTACGCACAAGAGCAGCAGAAACGAGGTCGAACAAATAGAACTATAGTTAAGGCTAATGACAAGAAAAAGCAGACATACGTCAGTACTTTATATAAGACACACCCTAGAGCTATAGATATAGATACAGCGTAGAAGCAGGACCAGAAGAAGACAACCAAAGACAAGTCTAATATTATCTACTATAACTACGGAAAGAAAGGACACTACAAGCAAGAATGTCAAAGCCTGAAGAAAGAGTAGAAGCTAGTCCCTAGAAAAGAAATTATAGATATCGACGAAACTACTAAGAACGTTATCGAAGTAGTAGTTATAAGCTACGAAGATAAGGATAGTGATACGGACAATCTTAGACACGACGGCAACGGTAAAGACAAACAAGTACTATATTCCGAACTAGTCACTATGAACCTAGAGACAGGTCTCGCTAAATAGGATACGGTAGGAAAGTACGTACTGCCAATTTCGATTCTCCTAGCCTTAGGGCAATAGGGTTTTATAGTTATATAGAGGCGGAATAGATTATAGATAACCGATACCTAAGGAACCGAAAGACCCGGACCTAATGTTCTATTTCTCTAGGAACAAATCGAAGGGTACTATAACGAAGTTTTCCGGCTTAATACGAAACTATATAAATGGGATAAACGTTTGACTTAACTTACCTAGCAGAGTAATAAGATAAGGAACGAGATAAGGGAACTCTAACGTATCGTAGAAACCATCAAAGGAGAACAGCTTATGGTATATAATAGACCTAATAGCTACGCTAAGTGTTTTGACGATTAGCAACTTAGCAATGACGTGCGGAACCTAGAATACTAGTTTATATACGCGAACCATAGGAAGGATAAGCGTATATAGGAAAGCTACTAGAAGAAATACTCCTACCTTAGCATTAGAGTACCTATAGTCTATATATAGTAGGAAGGATTCAGGAAAGAATTCTAATACCTCCTAGGCAACGCCACGTGACTATACCCTTGATACGAGGCATATACGCAAGTGCCCTAGTTCTAATGTATAGCACACGAATGCTAATACTACTTCCGCGACAAATTCGAAAACAATTACTAGCCGACCTAATAAGGAAATAAGGACAAAAGCCTATACCCTATAGAATAGGTCTACGATACAGGAAACAGAGCGGCCGAACTGCTCTAGAAGATCGAAGACTAGAGTCTAGAAGGCATTACGATAGTTCCAAAACGAGCCTAGCCTAGGTACTACGGAACGGGACGAGACATATAGGACTTATGCTAGAGTAACGATTGCCTTTATTATATAGACAAAAAGAAATTGCGAATTCGGGAGCTTTAGATAAAGCTATAGCACATACAACGAAAAGTAGAACGGACCTAATGGTAGGAAGCCGTAAGTACTTGATAGCTTACGGAAATGAGCACAATTGACGAAGCCGCTATTAGCTAAACAACCGAAGAGGTTAGTACTGACCTAGGAAACAGGTTAGGGCCCTTCGAGGGGCCCGGAAACCATTAACGCCCACGTAGCAGCGGGTGGTAGCGTAGTATGGGAGGAACTAGCGTAAGAGACCACTATATCGAGACCTCCCGGCAGAAATATAGGAAATCGCCGCAATCTTTAGACGACAGTGGTAAGATAAGCAACTATAGATAATAGCATAATAGAGATAGTACGAAATGCTCGTATTAGTAGATAGTGGAGCAGAGATAAACCTGATTTCACTGACGCTTATAAATTAGCTATAGATACCCTAGAGAATGAAGCGGAAGTATAGTATAGTCAAAGGACTATTTCTAACGCAATAGGTATATAGAGAGACTAAACTAATTAACATTACTATAGTAAGAAAGACTATAGTAGTTATATTTAGCATTATAGATATAAGCAACAATAAAGATATAATATTAGGGTTACTATAATATAAAGATTATAATCTAGACATTAGCTAGAAGAATAGTAGCTACCTACAACCCTAAATAGAGTTATATTCGACTAGCAAGATAGGGAGCATATAAGGATCGCGAGTAGACAATGCCTAAGGGAAGGCATATCCTACGGATCTACCGTAAGAGACAGGTAGTGGCAAACAGACTACTACAGACTCTAGAAGAAGCGGCAAAACGACATCGACGCTACAACAGGAGGAACGAGCTAAACCGTCGATAGCTGTTCTCTCCGTTAACAAATGTGGAGCATTGTAATTAGAGTAGTAGGTTAAGATAGGAGAAATCGCTAGTATCGCTATAGATAGAATTAAGTTCGTATACTATCAGAGAACCGAGAGACGAGACAAGACTAGGGAAGTACCAAAGGAATACGAAGGATACCTAGCATTCGAACCAAAACATCTAGAAGGACTACCAAAACACGGCCTATAGGATTACGAGATCAAACTTAAGGAAGGAGCACGATTGAAGTTCTTTAAGATTTACTACATAAGCTAAATATAAAATAAAGAAATTAAGCGATATTTAGAGGAGAACCTTTGAAGAGGATATATCTGCCTGTTAACATCGCTAGCAGGCTACCTAATCCTGTTTATGCCTAAGAAGGACAGAAAGCTATAGTTATATGTCGACTATTAGTAACTTAACGAACAGACCGTAAAAAACCGATACCTGTTACTACTAATCTTACGGCTCCGAGATTAGTTAGCAGAAGCCTAATATTTTACGCGTCTTGACTTGCTATCAGCCTATAACTATATAAGGATTAAAGAAGGCAACAAGTAGAAAACAGCCTTTAGGATACCTTATAGCTACTATAAGTACCTTGTCATGCCATTCGGACTTATAAACGTGCTAGTAACGTTCTAAGCTCTGATTAATCAAGCTATCTAACCCTTTCTTGACAAATTTATAGTATATTATCTTGACAACATACTTATCTTCTCCAAGATAATAGACGAACACCGGAAGTACGTAAGAGTAGTACTAGACGTGCTATACATATATAAGCTATCGGTTAACAAGGAAAAAAGCGAATTCTATATTAGGAAGATAGTCTTTTTAGGATACGAAATATCCCTAGGATAAATCTAGATAGAACCTTCAAAGGTTAAAGCTATCAAGGACTAGCTATAACTAACGTTAGTTATAGAAGTATAAAGCTTTATCGGATTTACAAACTTCTACCAGATGTTTATTAGAAACTTCGGAGCGATCGTACGACCCTTATACGAACTTACTTAGAAGAATGCTAAATTCCAATAGGAAGAATAACATGAGCAAGCATTTACGTAAATCCGCGACGCCATTACCGAAGATCTAGTACTAATACTACCAGATCCTAAGAAACCATTTAAGGTAGAAACAGACGCTTCAGACTATGCCATTAGAGGACAATTAGGATAACGAGACAGACAAGGGAAGCTACATCCTATAGCCTTCTTTTCAAAGAAGCTCGACAGACTATATCTTAATTATTCGATCTATAATAAGGAACTACTTGTAATTGTCAAAGCTTTTAAGGAATGGTGACTATACCTTAGTAGTATGATTAAACTAGTATAGGTATATATAGATTATAAGAATTTGTAATACTTTACGACGATAAAGGAACTTAATAGATGACAAATACGATAGGTAGAATTCCTCGTGGAATTTAACTTTAAGATCTACTATAAGAAGGGCAAAGAAAACGTACAAGCAGATATCTTAAGCCAACAAACGGATCATACAAAAGGACAAACGGAAACAATACTACCATTATTCAAGGAACGAATAGATAGGACGCTATATTACGAAACGTAGATACCTATAGAAGATAATCCACTTAACTTGTTCCTAGAATGTTATGTAATCTTTCGAGAAGAAAGGATTAACGAGACATAGTATCAAGCGGCACCCGGACTAGTAGTACCTAACGAAGTAGAAGAAAGAGATAGGAAACTCTGGTACCGAGGCAAAGCGTATATCTATAATAAAGATCAATAGCTACGAATGATTTAAGAACTCTACAAGTCGAAACTCGGAGGACATAAAGGAGTTACGAAGACTGTCACGCAAGTCAAGAAACACTACGACTTTCTATAGTTAATGACAAGAGTTAAGGAAGTCGTACGGAACTACGACATTTGTAATTAAAGCAAGACGGCACGATACAAGCCGTATAGGCTACTTTAGCCACTGCTAATACCTGACAAACTATAGAGCTCGGTTATGATAGACTTTATTACGAAACTACTAGAATCTAAGGATATAGCTATAGGAGTGATCTACGATAGTATTCTCACTATAGCAGATCGCCTGACTAAATAGGTATACTTCTTCCCCTATAAAGAGTCCTAGATAGTAGAACAGTTAGTAGACGTAATCTACCGGCAAGTTATATTAGTATACGCTTAGCTATAAGAATAGATCACCGATAGAGATACTAAGTTTGTATCGAAGTTCTAGCAAGCGTTAATGTAACAATTAGGCATTAATAGCAAACTATTAACGGCATATCACCTGCAGACCGACGGACAAACGGAGCGACTAAACCAAGTCATCAAATAGTATCTCCGTTCTTACATTAACTACTAACAAGACAACTAGGTCATACTATTACTAATAGTACAACTCGCTTATAATATAATACTAACAGAAACGACCAAAGTTATACCATTCTTTACAAACTACAGGTACGAAGCAGACCTAAGGCAAGGACTAGAGGTTATAGTGCCAAGAGCAGCAGTCAAAGCGGAATAAATATATACACTATATAAAAAGCTTAAAAAAGAACTCGAGTTTGTCAAGATTAGAATAAAGAATCACTACGACAAATATAGGCTCGAGGGACCTTGCCTAGAGAGGGGAGACAAAGTCTACCTAACTATATAGAACTTACGAACCAAACGACTAAGCACAAAGCTAGACTTTAGGAAGGTTAGACCCTTTGTTATCAAAGAACGAATTTCGACATCTAACTATCGACTATCATTACCGTTATCTATATAACTACAGACAGATGTTTTTCATATTTTACTTCTCGAACTGGCACCGAAAACCGCCAAGGTCGTTATATATATCGAAGCAGAGGACGAAGAGGAAGAATAGGACGTCGAAGAAATTCTAGATTTATATATCATTAATAGAGAACTATAGTACCTAGTTAAATAGCTTGATTTTAGACTAGAAGATAACTTATAGAAACTAGTTAAGAACCTAAATTACCCTAAGAAACTAGAATAGTTCTACTAGCAAAACCCGGATCGACCAAAGGAAAGCCTAGGACAGAACCAAAGATAGCGCTCTAATTAATAACATCAGTAGCATTACTAATCTCTAACAAGGGCATAGTAGACGCCTCTTGCCACTCTTGCTACTTAACCTCCTCTAACTCGTCTAAGGTCGACAGACTACGTGCCACCATATCGGCACCCTTCTCTACTAAAAACTCCTTCTACTAACGAAGACGCTAGAGCTATATAAGCCTTTCGGACAACTCGCGCTAGGCTTCTTCTAGACGGCATTAGGATTTATCTAGCTTAAGTTCGGTACGACGTTTAGCATCCTTAATATGACGCTGCTCCTAGAGAATGTGATCTATTAGAACGAATATTAGGAATTACACTTAAAAAAAAAAAAAAAAAGAAGAGAAAGAAAGACACGCTTATAGGAAGAAAGCAAGATGCTAGAGCCATTATAAGAACAACCTTAACGGATATAGACTTTATAACGCTTTATACGCGTGATCATCTTACAGATAAGGCTTTACGACATACACTAAGAACAAGGCATTACGATAAAACCGTTCTTAGCGATGTTCTGAGCAAGGGAAGCACGATAACGCGTAGAATACGACTTCCGTTTCTCTATCGGCATTTTGTCAACATAGCGACTACAATACAGAAATAGGAAGAGTGTCATACTCACAAGTAAAGGTATTAGCGCTATTTGAAATGGCCTAAGAGGGCTTTCAGGTCGAAAGCCTTAAAGGAGGGGCATCGTGTCATAAGTAAGCATATAGATGGCCTGGCAGGCTGTAGCTAGGACACGGGACATTCCGATAGCTAATCACTTAACGAACTAATCGGAAGATTATCACCGCCAAGACTAAGGTCTTCACTAGTGATAATAGCATGTCACCGTCGACAACGCGGAATCACGGAGTAAAAGGAGAAATAGTACTAGTAATAACTATAGAAGAAGGACAGATAAATTGTATATATATATAGCTAGCCAGTCACTCGTTCGGTAGACTCTAAGAGTTCATTAGTGGTAATAATCACAATCACAGTACTTATACCAAGTATTGCTGATTACTATGAGAGACAACTCTAGTGTTATTGTGAACCCTTTGGCTTCACCGAATCCCTTAGACGACCTGCCCGCTTGTCCCGCTCAATCTACCTTCGTCTGAACCCTTTTAGAAGAAGTCTGAGCTAGGTTTGTCACAATTGTCGAGATAATATACCGTAAATTTATTAAGAAAGGGTTGGATAGCTTGATTAATTAGGGCTTAGAACGTTGCTGGCGCGTTTATAAGTCCGAATAGCATGACGAGGTACTTATAGTAGCTATAGGGTATCCTAAAGGCCGTTTTCCACTTATTGCCTTCTTTAATCTATATATAGTTATAGGCCGATAGCAAGTTAAGATATATAAAATATTAGGCTCCTGCTAACTGATCTTGGAGCTATAAGATTAGCGGTAATAGGTATCGGTTTTTCACGGTCTATTTATTAAGTTACTAATAGTCGATATATAACTATAGCTTTCCGTCTTTCTTAGGTATAAACAGGATTAGGTAGCCTACTAGCAATATCAATAGGTAGATATATTCTCTTTAAAAGTTCTCCTCCAAATATCGCTTAAGTTTTTCGTTTTAAGTCTAGCTTATATAATAGATCTTAAAGAACTTTAGTTATACTCCTTCCTTAAGCTTGATCTCGTAATCCTATAGGCCGTATTCTAGTAGTCCTTCCAGATGCTTCGGTTTAAATGCTAGGTGTCCTTTGTATTCTTTTAGTACTTCCCTAGTCTTATCTTATCTCTTGGTTTTCTAATAGTATACAAACTTGGTTCTATCTATAGCAATACTAGCGATTTCTCCTATCTTAACCTACTACTCCTATTACAGTGCTTCGCATTTGTCAACGGAGAGAATAGCTATTAGTGGTTTAGCTCGTTCCTCCCATCGCAATATTAATATCGTTATACTACCTCTTCTAGAGTCTATAGTAGTCTGTCTGCTACTGTCCGTCTCTTACGGTAGATCTATAAGATATGCCTTCCCCTAAGCATCGTCCGCTCGTGATCCTTGTATGCTCCCCATCTCGCTAGTTGAATATAATTTTATTCGGGGTTATAGGTAGCTACTATTCTTCTAGCTAATACCTAGGTCGTAATCTTTATACTATAGTAACCCTAATATTATATCTTTGTTATTGCCTATATCTATAATACTAGATATAACTACTATAGTCTTTCTTACTATAGTAATATTAATCGGTTTGATTTCCTTATATACCTATTATATTAGAAATGGCCCTTTAACTATACTATACTTCTGCTTTATTCTCTAGGGTATCTATAGCTAATTTATAAGCGTCGGCAAAATCAGGTTCATCTCTGCTCCACTATCTACTAGTATAAGCATTTCGTGCTATTTCCATTATACTATTATCTATAGTCGCTTGTTGTACCGCTATCGTCTAAAGATTATAGCGATTTCCTATATTTCTGCCAGGAGGTCTCGATATAGTAGTCTCTTACACTAGTTCCTCCTATATTATGCTATCACTCACCACTACGTGGGCGTTAATAGTTTCTGGGCCCCTCGAAGGGCCCTGACCCGTTTCCTAGGTCAGTGCTAACCTCTTTAGTTATTTGGCTAATAGTAGCTTTGTCGATCGTACTCATTTCCGTAAGCCATTAAGTGCTTATAGCTTTCTACTATTAAGCCCGTTCTGCTTTTTGTCATATATACTATAGCTTTATCTAAAGCTCCTAAATTCGCGATTTCCTTTCGTCCGCGTAATAGAGGTAATCGTTACTCTAGCACGAGTCCTATGTATCTCGCCCTATTCCGTAGTACCTAGGCTAGGCTCGTTTTGGAACTATTGTAATACCTTCTAGATTATAGGCTTCGATCTTCCAGAGCAATTCGGCCGCTCTGTTTCCTACATTATAAATCTATTCTATGGGATATAAGCTTTTGTCCTCATTTCCTTGTTAGGTCGGCTAGTAATTATTTTCGAATTTGTCGTAGAAGTAGTATTAGCATCTATATACTATATACTAGAACTAGGGCACTTATATATATGCCTTATATTAAGGATATAGTTATATAATATTGCCTAGGAGGTATTAGAATTCTTTCCTAAATCCTTCCCATTGTATATAGACTATAGATACTCTAATACTATAGTAAGAGTGTTTCTTCTAGTAGCTCTTCTATATATACTTGTCTTTTCCACGATTCGTATATATAAACTAGTATTCTAGATTCTATATATCGTTACTAAGTTACTAATTGTCAAGGTACTTAGCGTAGCTATCAGGCCTATTATATACTATAAGCTATCCTCCTTTAATAGTTTCTACGATATATCAGAGTTCCCTTATCTCGTCCCTTATCTTATCACTCTACTAGACAAGTTAAATCAAGCATCTATCCTATTTATATAGTTCTATATTAAGCCAGAAAACTTTATTACAGTACTATTTAATTTGTTCCTAGAAGAATAGAACATTAGGTCTAGGTCTTTCGATTCCTTAGGTATCGGTTGTCTACAATCTGTCCTGCCTCTATATGACCATGAAACCCTATTACCTCAAGGCTAGGAGAATCGAAATTAGCGGTACGTATTCTCCTACCATATCCTATTTAGCAAGACCTATCTCTAGGTCTATAGTGACTAGTTCGGAGTACGGTGCTTGTTCGTCTTCACCGTTGCTATTGTGTCTGAAACTATCCGTGTCACTGCCCCTGTCTTCGTAGCTTGTAGCCGCTATTTCGATGACGTCCTTAGTAGTTTTGTCGATAGCTGTAATTTCCTTTCTAGGGACTATCTTCTACTCTTTCTTCGGGCTTTAATATTCTTGCTTATAGTATCCTTTCTTTCTATAGTTATAGTAGATAATATTAGACTTGTCTTTAGTTATCTTCTTCTAATCTTGCTTTTATGTTATATCTATATTTATAGCTCCAGGGTATATCCTATATAAGGTACTAATGTACGTTTGCTTTTTCTTATCGTTAGCCTTAACTATAGTTCCATTTATTTGACCTTGTTTCTACTACTCTTATATATAGAGTCGATTATCGATTTTGATAGCCTATATAATATATTTATTTAGAGTCTGAGGCCGATTATACTTATATAGCTTATCTTTAACCTTTTCTTTTAAGCTATTATAGAATAGTTATATTAATACTTTGTTATTAAGCTAAGACTTAAGTATATCCTATCTAAACCATATAGTATAAGAGGCTACTAACTTAGTCTATTAGAGATTAGCAAGTCTTTCTTATATATAAATCTTCTTGTTTTTATTACTAAAAACCTTTTAAAGCTCTTCTTTAAAACGGTTATAAGATCAAAAGACTACTTATATAAACGTATCTTAGTTATCTTTATCTTCCTTAGTAAGATAGTCATTCTATATAGGCTTAAACTATCTAAGTACCTTACCCTCTAGTCTCGTAGCTATATAAAGGACTTTAGCTTTATTATCTAGAAACTTATTATCATTAAGCCGAAAGTAAGATCAGAGGTTTGTCAGGAATCCTACGAGATCCTCCTTGGTTCCTCTATATTTACTAAGTGGTTTAATCTCAATATAGCTCACTTTGGCGCCCTCAAGTGCCTTGATTTTGGTATAGGCCTCGTTAACCAATTTCTACAAGTGCTTTTCGCCGTTCTCGAGTTCCTTAATTCGAGCTTAAGCAGCCTTATCTCTCTAGTCTAACTCTTAGATTTGCTAATAAAGTTAACTAAGCTAGGCAAGTAGCTATTCGGCTATAACGTTAGTAGCTATATCGATGTCAAGGTCGAAGTTACTTCCGTTCTAAACTATAATAGAACAAAGGGAGTAATAGTAACGTATGACGAACCTAACTTAGACTTCTTCTAAAAGGGTTTAGACGAAGGTAGATTAAGCGGGACAAGTAGGCAAGTTATCTAAGGGATTTGGTAAAGCTAAAGGGTTTATAATAACACTAGAGTTATCTCTTATAGTAGTTAATAACGATGCTCGGTATAAGTACTGTGATTATAAGGGTTATTATTACTAGTGAACTCCTAGAGTCTACTATAATAAGTGACTATTTATATATATATATACTTCTGTCGGTCGCTTATGGTCCCCTTCTATCCTATCCTTAGATTGCCTTTGGTAGCTAGCTATCCTCTGCTATCTTTCCCTTTTTGGCAATTGTTCGCCCGTGGTAGCCTGCGCTCCCTAGCGATCCTGTGTCAGCCTCGCTTCGTGCCCTTCTTGATTGGTGGCTCGTTTAGCCTGCTGCACCCCACTAGGTCGCGGTATATGGTTGGCTCGTGACAAGTTATATATTATACTATAACTATTATATAGAGCATTACGATAGATAGTGTAAGTATAGAGCAAAGTGCCTAGATAATCTCCTTAATAAGGTTAATATCTTTCTTCCTATATGCTTTTATAGCTTTATAAAGTTTAAGATCTATAGTATATACTAACTAGTATTATAGCTATCCTATCTGTTTACTAACGTCTATAATATATATAATATCTTTATAAAAGGAGTCTTATAGTCATATAAATTCGGCTATAACAGCTATATTAGAAGGTATCAAATCTATAGATATCAAAGGTAACAATCCTTCTAGGAGTTACTCCTAGGAAGTTAGGATAAGGTTATCTCTAGCTTACTTATAGGTTAGGTACTATAGAACTTCTAGATCTAGCTTACAATCGCTATTAGGGTTAACAAATCCCTATATACCGGCAAATTTGGCCTATAACTATAGTTCGATATACTACAAGTTCTAGGAACTAGGCCCTATAAGGTATATAGAAGTCTTAACTAGGATTTTAGATATAATAGACAGATACGTTATCGAAAGCATATTAAAGTAAGGTAAGAGAGTTTATAATAGAAGAAGCTACTACTAATATTAAAGATACATCGGCAGAGGAGTAGTCAAGGCGCTAGGCTTATAACTGCCGAACGTAGTGATGAGCTTCCTAGAGCGTTGAAAGCAGTGTTTGTAGTGAGTGGCTATACGAAGGAAAGAGTGCCTTGTTGAAACTATCTACAAAGGAGACAAAAACGACTAATATTTATAGACAAAGGAACTGGCTAATGCGTTGAACAGCCTTATACAGCTGTGGCATATATGTGGCTAATACTCTTAGAAGCTCCACAGCTTCTGACAAACTCCCTGAAAATCTCAGTCGTCATCGTGGGGCGAGGCTTTGGGCTCGTTTTTTTCTCAAACTGAACAGTGGGAGCGAAGGTCACCCTTCCCAGCTGCCTTGAAGGATTGGCTATTTATGTGTGAGATGAGGTTTTCAAGCCGACTGGCGTTCCTTTGCCTGCAAGTCGCATGTTAGCCATTCTGGATTCGAATCTCCGCACTTTGGATGGGTCGCTGTGAGAGTCGCTCACGGCCCCGGCGCCTCCAACGCACGTGCCAGCTTCGACCCGCACAGACAGGGATACCTGCGGAAGAAAAATTTCGGCGATTGGCTGCCAAACTGAACGTTGGCAGAAGAAGGGCAATTCGAAAGTCAGAGTCCCTTAATGCATTGACCAAGGCACTCGTCAGATGTATCTCCATCGTCAGCACAATATACCTGGCCTTACAGCAACTAGGGCCAATGTTCATTCTGCCTACGATTGTATATCTAGTCACCACCGCCCGGTTTACTTTCGCTTTTTTAAAAGTGTCAGCTCAGGTCATACAGGACCGAAAGGCAGATAGGGACGATGCCTTGCGAGGCTCGGGGAGCAGCCTAGATGAGGTGACTGGTAAGCGGCGAGGGAAATCCGGAGAAAAGACATTGTCACGGGACACTGCTTCTCGGCCGCCGTTGCGACTGTGCTGTCTTAACTCCCAACATATAATCATGCGCTTCCCTTCGTGCCAGTACATACGACCATACCCACCAGAAAGCACGGCATCCCGTCCGCTCTGCCCTAGTTAAGCTGGTGAGGGTCCGGGTAGTAGTTGGGTCGGTGACGACCAGCGAATGCCGGATGTTGTATGTTTTTATTTTATTATTTTTTTGTCCTTTTGTGTTTCCAAGATTCCACCGGGCCCACTGTTGTTGTGGTCGTCCGGGCTCCCGCCCCTCCGGGGCTGACTGCAAGCCACCCACATCCCCTGCCGGGCTTGCCAAAGTTCGGCTCTCTTCTTTTTCCAACCCATATCCCTCAGTCGCGGCAGTGATACGAAAGATTGCTTTCCGCATCCGCTCTCCCACAAAACAGTTTGCCAATTCGGGCCGAGGTCAAAAGTGTCGTGAGCGAACTCTCCTGCTATGAGAAGTAGAGCTCAAAATCATGACTATAGTGTTGAGGTTGTGAATTGGTTGAATCAATTCGAGTCAACAACATTATGATCACACACGAGTCGCGTTTGCAAAGTGTAATTGGAGGGCATCATATTCAGCATTCCATTTATAACCGGTTACCTTGTCGGATCCTCGGGAAATCTACGCTTTTTGAGGGAGAGACGCCGCTAACGGCGACAAAAGTCTAGACTCTTTGGTGCTAAGGTAACCTGCCGTGATTTGCTACGAGCGGAGTCGCGATCTTGTAGGCGAATAATTACCCCACGGGGAAATAACATGCCACCATATGTTCCCGGGTGGAGACGCCCCGGAAAGTGATAGCGGCTATTAGCTTGCCAGTTCGGGAAATAATTACAGCATTGGGTGGGTATTAAGTCGACGGCGTTAGTAAGACTATTGTTCAGAGGACCGGCTCGTTGGGCGAAGCAGGGCTGAACGATATCAGCCTGTTTGTTGACCGGAGGGAAACCTTAATTATGGCTTGACGATGCTACTCTGAGTTTCCAGTCCATGCACCTTGTATTTTGGCTAAAGTCTGTCGATGCCGGTCCGTGTGATGTAGGATCGGAGAGGAGGAAAACGCAGAAGTCGGGGCGGGCGGCGGTTAAGACCGGGGGCTGTGTGAGTGTGTATGCGGATGCGGAGGCAAAAGCCGAGTGCGACGTTTTGTGTTTGTACCCTCCAACACTGACGCCAGTGACAAACACTTATATGTTTTTACAATTTGGGGGATAGGAGGAGTGATTGTCGATGATCTTCGCCCGGATCGCCGATGCTGCGGATGGTGTACCCGAGGCACGCTTGACGCGCGCTTGGCGAGGAAAAATAATGTCATTTCAACATCCGATTTGTCTGCACGCCCAAGAAAAAAAAAAAAAAAAAACGTAACCCCTCGGCAGGGCGGTGTACGGGTTAGTGTTGTGACCTTCCGACTTCCCTACTCCTCATGGCTCCCCTTTTCCTGAACGGGCTTCGGGGCTCGAGAGCCGTGCTTCCCTGAATCAGTAAGGGTGAAGGGGTCGGTCGGCCAGGTGCAAGAGGAGCCCGAAAATTCCCATCCAAAGCGACCACCTCAGTTTAGCCGGGCGGTAGAATTCGTGGAAGGGTTACGTGCTGTGGCTTTGGAAGGTTCCAGCGACCGGGTTCGCGGTTCGTCTGCTTACCAGGGATTAACTAAGGTGCGGCTGGTGTGGGCAGAGAGGCATGCCACAACGGTCAACGGCGGCAGAGTCAGTGCCCCTAGACTATTTCCATGGTTGCATCGAGGCAAAACCGCCTGTTCTTGGCACAGAGCGCGGAGGGTTGGTCTTGGACAGGCCCAATTCGTCCCGGAGTTGCCATGTCTCGCTTTGCGGAAAGGCTGCCGAATAAGTCCTGAACAAGAGTTAAAAAAATTAAGAACATTGTCATGGAGAAATATCCCCAGGCCCATGAATTTGCGTTTTAGAGCTGTGTAGATCTTTGCATATCTCCGGAGTACACTACATAATACATATTAATACATCAGATCAGACGAAGGCTTCGGCTACGTCCGGATCAGCATTGACACGGGGCTGAGTGGGCGTCCAAGGGGCGGCTCCTCCACACACGTGAGACAGGAGGGTTGGTAGCCGAGAACCGGGAATGGAGCCGACAGGGGGTCGTCTTGGTTTTACTGTGTAGCTAGATCCCTTCGGGGCTACGCTAGTGTACGGGTAACACTAGCGTGACCCCAGCTCGGACCGGGAAACGGCATCGTCAGTTCAGCTAAACGACCTGGAATCCGGGAGACAAGACCAGTGCAGTGTAGTGCTGTAGTACTAAGAATAGAGATGGTGACGAGGGGGACGGGGAAGGGGGGGGATCTGCCCGTCTACCTACAATACAAAAAGTGAAGGTTGGGCCTGGAGATGCGTATAAAGCCTTCTTCCATCCCTCCCCTGTTGACAGGGCAAGAGATCTTTCTTGATCGGCCACTCCCTTAGGTTGCCAACAGAGTCTCCCCGAGCTCGAGTCTGCTCCGAGACAACAGACAGAGAGACCCTGCCCGGCAACACACACACACACACACACACACACACACCCCATACACCATGGTTGCTCTCTCTTCTCTCCTCGTCGCTGCCTCTGCGGCGGCCGTGGCCGTGGCTGCGCCGAGCGAGGCCCTCCAGAAGCGCCAGACGCTCACGAGCAGCCAGACGGGCTTCCACGACGGCTTTTACTACTCCTTCTGGACCGACGGTGCCGGCAACGTCCGGTACACGAACGAGGCCGGCGGCCGGTACAGTGTCACCTGGTCCGGCAACAACGGCAACTGGGTTGGCGGCAAGGGCTGGAACCCGGGGGCTGCTCGGTATGCTTCTTCGTTTCTTTCTTCCTTTTTGTTTTTGTTTTAAACAACAACAAAAAAAGTAAACGAAGGAAAAAGAAAAAGAAAAGAAAAAAAAGAGGAAAGAATAATTGGCTGACGGCATCCCACAGCAACATCAGCTTCACGGGGCAGTATAACCCCAACGGCAACTCGTACCTGGCCGTGTACGGGTGGACGCGCAACCCGCTGATCGAGTACTACATCGTCGAGAACTTCGGCACGTACGACCCGTCGACGGGGGCGCAGCGGCTCGGCAGCATCACGGTGGACGGGTCGACGTACAACATCCTCAAGACGACGCGGGTCAACCAGCCGTCCATCGAGGGCACCAGCACCTTTGACCAGTTCTGGTCCGTCCGGACCAACAAGCGCAGCAGCGGCTCCGTCAACGTCAAGGCTCACTTCGACGCTTGGGCCCAGGCCGGCCTCCGCCTGGGCACCCACGACTACCAGATCATGGCCACCGAGGGCTACTTCTCGAGCGGCTCCGCCACCATCACCGTCGGCGAGGGCACCAGCAGCGGCGGCGGCGGCGACAATGGCGGCGGCAACAACGGCGGCGGCGGCAACACCGGCACCTGCAGCGCCCTGTACGGCCAGTGCGGTGGCCAGGGGTGGACGGGCCCGACTTGCTGCTCCCAGGGAACCTGCCGCGTCTCCAACCAGTGGTACTCGCAGTGCTTGTAAACCAACGGGGCTCACAAAAGTGAGCAAGGAGCAAGGAGCAAGGAGCAAGGAGAAGCCGAAGCGATCCCTGTCTATGAGCGGCCACGCGGAATCACGCCGCCGAGCTCAGGGGTTCGCGCGTTCAGGGGTCTCAGGAGCTGTGGGTTCGGTCCCAGGAGACGGGACAGGACAGGTGTGGTCTTCGTTGTATATAGTTTGGATCTTATGCATCCGGCTTTTTACGGAATGCAGTACAAAGTTCTTCTGAATTCAACCCTCCGGGTCTGACATGGTTCGCTCTCGAGGATCGATCGGTTAATCACACTGACTTAAACCCGGGTATAATAAAGTATATATAGATCTAAGCCGCGCATTGTTCCCCTTCTTTCTGAATTTACCTTGTTCCCCTCAACTGGTCATTATTAGGCTGTAATTATGGCTACGTAGCTAAGTCTCTAGTCTCCAAATGTCAACCCACGTGCTACATGATTGATTTGACCAACCCCGGCGGTTTTGAACTTGGACCAAAGGAAGAGATACTAGTTCCTTACCTGAGCAGACCATGCGCTGTATGGGTGTATGTATGTAATCCGTACATACGTCGACGGGCCCCAACAAGTCCGAGAGGGACCCGGCATTGTGGCTTACGTGGGTGTGTTGTATGTATGTATGCACATACATACATACCAGTTCATACGCGGGGGTCGGCAGTTCGGTGGCGCAGCGATTGGCGAGTCTCGGAACTAAACCAGGTCAAGAACGGTTGCACAAGGTCAATTGCCGTCGGCACCAAAAACAAGCACCGTGGCACACACAGAGCCCGAGTGACCGAGTGAATTGAGTGAAGTGCTGTGCTGTCCTCTGGCTTGCCCTTTTCCCTCTTAGCACCGCACCCCCCGAACACACACACACACTCACATCTACACGGCCAAGGTGACACGACCGACAAGGGGGACAAGGAAAGGAAACAAGGAAAAAAAAAAAACAGGATGGGCGGCGACTCGTTTCCCCGTCGCCCGCCGTCCGGCATCAAGGTGATCGTCGTCGGCGCCGGCTTCGCCGGGCTGGCGGCGGCGATCGAGTGCGACCGCAAGGGGCACTCGGTGACGCTCCTGGAGAAGGCGGAGAACATGGACGACATGATGCGGATCGGCGACATCATCAGCTTCGACCCGAACGGGTCTAAGGCGTTTGAGCGGTGGCCCGGGGTGGTCGAGGCCATGGAGGCGGTGGCCCGGCAGACGACCTGGCTGGACCTGTACCACCACCAGGGCCGCTTCGTCACCCGGCAGTCCTTCGCGGGCGAGCGGGCCTGGGGGCGGCGCATCAACGGCCACCGCGGCGAGCTGCACAACATCATCTACCGCCACGCCGTCGCCCGGGGCATCGACATCCGCCTGGGCTGCCGCGTCGAGGACTACTTCGAGACGGACGACCCCCCGCAGGCGGGCGTGGTGCTGGCGGGCAGCGGCGGCGGCGAGCGCCTGTCGGCCGACGTCGTCGTCGCGGCCGAGGGGGTGCGCTCGCGGGGCCGCAAGATCGTCCTGGGCTCGGACGAGAACCCGAAATCGTCCGGCTACGCCGTCTACCGGGCCTGGTTCCCGGCCGACCGCATCCGCGACAACCCCGTCGTCCGGCACCTGGTGGCCCACGGCGACACGCACCAGGGCTACATCGGCCCGGACGTCCACTTCCTCGCCTCGAGCCTCAAGAACGGGTCCGAGGTCAACTGGGTCTTCACCCACGTCGACGACGGCAACATCGACGAGAGCTGGCAGTTCCCCGGCCGGCCCGAGGAGGCGCTCCGCTACCTCGACGGCTGGAGCCCCGTCGTGCGCGAGCTGGTCAAGGCGACGCCGGATGACGGGCGCCTGATCGACCACAAGCTCGTGTACCGCGACCCGCTGCCGACCTTCGTCTCCCCGCGCGCGCGCACCTGCCTGATCGGCGACGCCGCCCACCCTTTCCTGCCCACCTCGATCCAGGGGGCCAGCCAGTCGATCGAGGACGGCGTCGTGCTGGCCGCCTGCCTCGAGCTGGCCGGCGCCCGCGGCGACGACATCATCCCCACCGCCCTGCGCGCCTACGAGAGGCTGCGGTACGAGCGCGTCCACCGCGCCCAGGCCACGGGGCCCAAGACGCGCGAGCGCTGGCACAAGGCCGACTGGTCCCGCGTCTGGGAGAACCCGGACCTCATCCACCTCGTCCGCGAGGAGTGGCTGCTCAACTTTGACGCCGAAAAGGACGCCTACCAGAGGTATCCCCGGGTCGTCGCCGAGTTGGGGGTGGGGCCGCCGCTACGGCCGCGCCTCTGATCCATCCCTCCCCCTCCCCTTCGGCAGCCGCGTCGGGGTTGGTGTTGGTGTTGGTGTTGGTGTTGGTGTTGGTGTTGGTGTTGGTGATGGTGTTGGGAGAGTCGGTGTTAGGTGGGGAGCGTGGTCGGTTGGATCAAAGGTAAATTTAAGGCGAGGAAGGTAGGTAACCAGGCGAGGCGGTTTGGTTACTCTTTCGCTGTCGTAGTAGCTGTTGTAGTAGTAGGAGGACGAGGAGAAGCGGCAGCAGCAGCAGCTATTAATTAGTTCCCCTTTTTTTGTCATGTCACATCACGTCATCCTGTCTCATCGGCCCTCCTCCCCCTTGTTCCCCCCAATTACGAGTCGTCAGACCTTCATGATGCTCGTCGCCCGCAAGTAGTCCACCACCCTCTGCTCAAAGATACCCTCCCTCACCAGCTCCTCTGCCGACTCGACCACCCAGGTCTGGCAGTTGCGCTGCGTGATCTTCTCGCGTCCCCGGTTGCCACCCTGATTATGGGCGAGCAAGTCAGAGGCCTGCTTGGTGAATTAAAAAAAAAAAAAAAAAAAAGAGAGAGAGAGAGAAAGATAAAGAAAGAAAGAAAGAAAAAGGGACAACCCACCTCGCTTCCATCAACCGCCCTCAGCGTCTTCTCGGGCGCAGGGACGCGGAACAGGATCCTCTCAAACTCGCACCGCGGCTGCCGCTCCACCAACACCTCCCCGTCCTCCCTCCCCTCAAACACCGTCCTCTTCCTACTGCCGATGTCGATGCCGCTGCCGCTGCCGCCGCCGCCACCGCCCGCCTCCGCATCGGCATCGGCATCGGCATCGGCATCGGCACGAAAATACTCCCCCGGCACCCACGCCAGCCTCACCCTCCTCGGAACCCCGACGCCGACGCCGGCAGAGGACGAGGTCGACGACGGATGATGACGATGATGATCATCACCGACCTCGACGCGCCATCCCCTGCGGACCTCAAGCCAGAACCCGGAGCGGACGTCCCCGGCGGCCTGGATCACCGCGCCCACCGCGCCCACCGCGCCCACCGCGCCCGTCGAACGGTCCGGGTCCGGGTCCGGATCCGAATCCGACGAAGAAGGATCGGGGTCCGCCGCGGCGGGCGGCGCCGCAAAGTACTCCCAGTGGTCGGCGAACGGGTAGCCGTTGTACACCAGCAGCGACACGAGCACCGTCCCCGGCGGGCCTCGCTCCGGCACCCCTTCCAGGGTGGGCGGCGACGAGGTCGTGGCAGGAGGGAGACCGGATGACGCGTCGGTTCCTTTGTGGGGTCGCTCGGGGACGGAGAAGGAAGGAGGTGGAGGAGGGGGAGGAGGAAGAGACATTCTCGCAAGATCGGGGTGTTCTTGTTTGTTTCGTGTTCAAGGAAAAAAAAATTCGTAGACAGAGTGAGTACTGTGCTGCTTGGAAGTCGCAGTTGAAAGGTGTGAACGGTTAACGGTTCTGAGAAGCCTTGACTGGTCCTTACCGTTTTGGTGTGGTTAGTTTAGTGTATGTTGCGAATGGAGAGCGGGGTGCATGCTTGCTACTTTTCTAGGTTGCGCTGAGCAACAGGCCACTGTGCGTTCGTGCCCGACCACACCGTAAACATTCTTCAAAGCGCAAAGCGGCATGATTATTACACGGTATCTCGGTCGGTCGGGCAATTTTTTTTTTTTTTTTTTTGAGGATATATTGTACGAATTTGCAGCCTACCACGATCTTGGCAGGACCTGCTTAGATTTTATCTCTTTTCCCCCCCCCTCTCTCTCTCTTTTGTCTTTTATGTCCCACGATTCAAAACACCTTCTTCGCCCCGTCACAAGCAAATATTCCGCGTTATTTCGAGCAAGCGAGTCCCGCATGCTCCTGCAAAAATATATAAGCAGCACGAGATCTGAACTCTCCGGATATCTGCCAAAAAAATGGCATCTAGAACAACCGCATCCCGCCCAAAGATCAGATTCGCAGAGAAGAGAACGCGCGGGGAGGAGGGATAACCTGGCAAAAGCTAGCCCTTGCTATCCACAGGCTCAACACCATCGTTAGCAGCGGCTCCCGCGCCTGTTTCCGAGCTGGTTGGCCCTTCAATGTGCGCGCTGTCTTCCGGCGGAGTCGGTTCTGTTCCGATGCGGTCGGCCGAGGGAGACGAGACCTCGGCTTCGCTATCCTCGGGTTTCTGAAGGGGTCTGTGGCTCAGTGGAGGATGCTCCATCCCCACCAGCGGTGGCCCTTCCTGTAAGGTCTGCTGGCTTGTTTTCTCGACTGCCTTGTCATCTGGCGGCGGGCCCGACACATCGGGCAAAGCGCCCCTGTCCGTCTCGACGGATGCCGTCGTGTCCGGATCCGACGCCTTCTCCTCCTCCTCCTTTCCTGGATGATCGGCCGCATCTGCCTCTTCCCGCTTCTCTGTCGTGGTGGCTACTTCTGCTGCTGTTTCTGTTGTTGATGTTGTTGCTGTTGCTGTTGCTGTTGTTGTTGTTGTTGTTGTTGTTGCTGCTGCTGCTGCTTCTTTCGGGTCCGGTGCCTCGGCGACTGCCGGTCCCGGATCATCGGCCCCCTCGAAGGTTGCACGCTGGGGCGAGGTGACGGGAGGGTTTATTTGGCGAGCCTCTGCAGAGAGAGAACCGAGCCCGTTAGCGACTTCGGACAAGAATTGCTTTGCCTCGGCGCCGGCAGTTGCAGCTGGTCCGGCTACCGTCGGTGGGGGGCTCAACTCCGCACGTCGCTGCTCATCGTATGTCTTACGGTAATCTGTCATCCTCAACAACCACTTCCCAAGAACCTTGATCAGGCGCTTCTTGTCTACCGGCTTGGCAACGTAGTCGTTCATTCCATGCTCCAAGCAGCGCTCCCTGTCGCCCTTGAGCGCGTACGCCGTCATGGCGATGATGGGCACCAGGATGCCCGAAGATCGGATCTCCTTGGTCGCGGCATTGCCGTCCATGACGGGCATGCTGATGTCCATGAGCACAATGTCGTAGGCGGCCGGCTTGCCGCACACCATCTTGACCGCCTCCGACCCGTTCGACGCCAGGTCGACGTTCTTGAGGCCGATGGAGCGCAGCATTCCCAGTATGACCTTTTGGTTGATCACGTTGTCTTCCACCACCAGCAGGTTCTTGATCGAGGACACCATCTTGAGCTCGGCCTGCAGCGCGCCGATCTCGTCCGGCACGGCCGGTTCGGGGTCTTCCCTGTCCGACATGGGTTTTCTCCAGTCCCGCATCTGGCCCAGACGCCCGATCTTCTTGAACCGCGCAGTGAACCAGAATACGCTCCCCTTCCTGTCTGGGTTCGGTCGGTAACCGATGCCGCCGCCCATCAGCTCGGCGAGCGACTTGGCGATCGACAGGCCCAGGCCGGTGCCCTTGTACTGTTTGGTCGTGGTGGCGTCGAACTGGGTGAAGGGGGTGAAGAGGTTGGCCGAGGCGTCCTCGGGGATGCCGATGCCGGTGTCGGTCACTTCGGTCAGGATCGTGTAGCTGGTCTCGTCCTCGCTCTCGATCGCGGCCCGCACCCTGATGCTGCCCTTGTCGGTGAACTTGGCCGCGTTGCCCACGATGTTCTGCAGGATCTGCCGGTAGCGCAGCGGGTCGCCATGCACGGACCTGGGCAGGTCGGGGGCCAGGAAGAGCTCGAAATGCACCGAGGGCGGCAGCGTGGCCTGGACGCTGCGGACGACCGAGGTCACGATGCTCGTGATGCCGACAATGTCCGATTTGATGGTGAAGCTGCCCGAGGCGAGCTTCGAGTAGTCGAGGATGTCGTTGATGACCTGCAGGAGGACCTGGCCGGACTCCTCCATGATGCTGACGGTGTCGCGCTGCCTCGCCGACAGCTCCGTGTCGAGCAGCAGGGTGCACGCCGACAGCATGCCGTGCATGGGCGTCCGGATCTCGTGGCTCATGTTGGCGAGGAAGTCGGACTTGAGCTTCTCGCTCTCCTCGTAGGCGGCGATGAGGCGCGCCTCGGTCGACTTGCGCTCCGTCAGGTCGCGCGTCACCTTGCCGAACCCCACGTGCACGCCGTCCTTGTATATGGCCGTGATGACGACGTTGGCCCAGAAGCGGGATCCGTCCCGGCGGTACCGCCAGCCCTCGTCCTCGACCCGGCCCTCGCGGAGGCAGATCTCGAGCTCCATCTGGGGCTTCCCGATGTCGAGATCCTCCTTGCCGTAAAAGATGGAAAAGTGCTTGCCGATGACGTCCTCCCGCTTGTAGCCCTTGAGGACCTCGGCGCCCCTGTTCCAGCTCGCGATGTGGCCGTTTGTGTCGAGGAGGAAGATGGCATAGTCCTTCACGGCCTGGACCAGGATGCGGAAGGCCTCGTCGGTCGAGAAGCCGGGCTTGAACAGCTCGTCAGTCGAGACGTGGACCGGGGGCCCCTCGTGCCACTCGAGAACGATGGAGAGCAGCTCATCGTGGTTGAAGACGGGTATGACGCGCGCATTCCACGAGACGCCGTGCTTCGTGTTGATGGGTATCGTGGTGCGCTCGGCGCGGGCGGCGATGGCATCGTCGATGGTCGAGGTCAAATGGGCGAGCCGACTGGGCCTTGGCGGGTGCAGCTGGCTCTCGATAAAGTCAAGAAAGGACTGGCCGATGCAGTCGTCGGCGGACACGCGCCAGTCGGAGAGAAAGCGCGCCGAGGCTCTCGTGATGCGCCATGCGGGGCTGAGGATGAGCAGCGCGAGGGGAGCGAGGTTGAAGATGAAGCCGACGTCGGGTCCAGCAGACTTGGTCTCGGTCGAGTGCGGGTGCATGGTCGATGGGCGCCCGCGCCGCTAACTACGCCGGGGGGGGGACTCTGGCGTCCCGCGGGTGGGAAGATATGAGACTTCGGTCCGCCCTCAGCCGCCGTTCAGAATGGAATGGCCCACTGCAGATCGGACTAGGGTGGGGGAGCGGGGAAGGGATGGGGTGAGGGGAAGGAATTGATTCTCTGCTGCAAAGCAGGTGCGCGCGCAACGAGCGACAGACCGTGACCCCCGCCTCTGCACGCGGCGGCTCTAATATGATGTCCGGCGATAATCGGCTGTTGTGTCGTTTCCAATGGTTCCGTCGGTGCATTGTCTGCCATTGAGGTTCCGCTGCAGGTCGCTGTTGGAAATATGTATGTAGTACATACATACATACCTGCAACACTGCGCTTTTCCTCGGGGGACCGGCCGCTGCCGTCGGATAGGTGCGGGGTCGCAGCTCCAAAGCCTGATGTCACTGCGGTCTTGCCGAATAAGCGTTCAGCGCCCGGTTCAAAAACTCCGGGAACTGCCAAGCTTTCCAGGATTCGTAGGGGATTCGCAAGGACCATCTCGCAATCTAGTTCGATCTAACGTCGTGGTTCTGTACAAGTATGGTATGTACAGAGTACATTCAAGGATCTATTCAGCTATTATCTGGAGATGGTAGGTTTTCTTGGGTACCTTCAGTCAGTTGGATTGTACATATATACATACAACTACAATAGGAACCTCTACAAGCTCGTACAGTGATGGCTGCACAGTGAATGACGATCTGGAAAGGCGACCCGATTGTGCTATTGCTGGAGTGTGCTTGCCGCAGCGTGCGTTTGACTGAAGCTTGCCTGCACAGTAATGACTGTGCACTGACTGGATTGGGTGGCGCAAGAGTGGCGTTGCACGGACTTTCTGTGGACCGCGAGTGCATGTTGGAGGGTTGTGGAGGGTTCTCGCCGTTTCGGGAAGTGGGCCAGCCCGCCAACCACACAGCAATGCCCAATCGCAATTCTCGCTTTCGAGAACGAGCTCGAATAACTTGTCGAACCACGTCAACCTTCTGACATCAGTATCGATGGTGGTGATGTTGATGCTGATGCGTTATAGTCGGTTCGATATGAGTCTCCTACTAGTGCAGAATATTCGACGAAATTTCTCGGCATCACGTGTCGGTTCTAGCAGTAACTCGCATCAGCTAATCAGATGACGCTGCCGTGATGCAAACACCGGCTGATGCTTCGAGCAACGAAAGAATGGCAGCATACGTTGTAATAGCCAGGCGTGCCTGGTTGACGTGTATATAAGCACCCGGACCTTCTCGAGCATGCTCATCTCGACGACACATCATGCAAGCACAATCGCGCAGTTTCATCACACACATACTTCCAACGCTTCGATCAAAGCCACGGACATCTCTGCTTCTGCAGACAAGCACCTCAGCAACTCGGCAACAGCTTAAAAAACAACAGCAACGCAACATGTCGTCTCTTTGGCACCCGCGCTTCTCCCACAGCGGCTCCAGCACGCCCGGCTTCTCGTCGCTGTTCCGCATGCTGGAAGACTTTGACCGCTACACCTCGCAGCTGGCCAACCAGGGCAGCACCAGCGTGGCGGCCTTCTCGCCTCGGTTCGACGTCGCCGAGCACGACAAAGAATACGTCCTGCAGGGCGAGCTGCCCGGCGTGCCACCGTCAAACGTCGAGATCGAGTTCACGGACGAGCAGACGCTCGTGGTGCGCGGCCGCTCGGAGCGCCAGCACACCGAGGGCGACCCGTCCCTGCTCGAGGGCCCTGCCGAGAAAAAGAAGATCGAGGGTGAGGGCGGCAGCAAGGATACGGCTGCGACCAAGGGCAAGGACGAGGGCAAGCCCAAGCCTCGGTACTGGCTGAGCGAGCGGTCTTACGGCGAGTTCTCCCGCGTCTTCACCTTCCCGGCCCCCGTCAACCAGGACAACGTCCAGGCCAAATTCAAGGACGGCATCCTGGACATCGTTGTCCCCAAGGCCGAGAGGAAGAGCGGTCGGAAGATTACGATTCAGTAAACGGATGGGGGAAAGAGGATATTGCATCTGGGAGGAGAAAAACTGCCATTAGGAGGGAAGTTGCATTGGGAAGGTTCTACTCCAGGGGACAACATGGACTTTGTTATGAAATTTTTTGATGGGTTATGAGGCCGACGTATTATCAGGGGAAGTATGGGAGTGGTATTAATTAACACGGGGAGGATTAATCAGGGTTAATGAGAATTACGAATAATGAAATCGTTCCTTTTTCCCTTTCAAACACCACTGTCTTCCCTCTATTGGTCAAGTGTCTGTCTTGGGGAGAATATCACGAGATCCCAGACAGGATATAGTGATAATGAATGGTCCGTTCAACGGAACCAAAGTATCCATCCCACCGTCGGCCTGTTTTGTCTCATGAACCCAGACAAAACCATTCGTGCCTCATCAGCGTGGTCTTAGATGATATCCATGAGCCTGTCTACTAACTTGGATAAGTAAAGATAATAAGTAACTAAGGGATTTTAATCTTGCAGAATGAGCTCAGCCACACGCGCCAACCTGCGTTTTCTAGCTGCAAGTTGGTGGCCGGGACAGACCTATGGCGAGCCGTGCCGAAAGGGGGCAGTGGGCCTCGACGAGGGTGTTTGACCGCCCTCTCCGTGTACTACCTAACGCAGTTAGTGTGTGTCAATGGCGCTGACATGTCGCTGTACTGCCGCGCCAACCTGCTGCAGGGCACAAATTGGGCGCGCCAAAAAAAAAAAAAAAAAAAAAAAAAGGGGAGGCTGGCTGTGCAGCTTCTGCAGCAGTGAGAGTGAGAGTGAGAGTGAGAGTGCAAGTCGGTGATTTGGTGCCCTACTGACTGTGTTCACGAGGTCCTGCCGTCTCTGATTTTTTGGCACGGTGTCGTCGCTGTCAAACCCCCCTCCCCCCCTCTCACTCACTTTTGTCCCGGTGTCGAGCGGCCTTCTCCCGGTTCGCTTTGGGGCTGGTGTGAGCAACGGTTTAGGACCCGGCACCCGCCGCACCGGCAGTCCCTCCCCTCTCAAGCCAAGGAGGCGCCCTTGCTCCTGGTCACCAAACCCCGTCCCTCCGTCCCCCCCGTCCCCTCCCTCCTCCCTCCTCCCTCCTCCCCCGGCCGAGATGGCCCCTTACGCACCCGAGGGGTGGCTGGACGGGATCCGGGAACCACGCCGTCCCCAGCCGCTGGCTCACATTCGCAGTCCCGAGGAGCTTGACCGCTTGCGACAGCATCGGGACCGGCACCGCAGCCGCCGCTCCGAAATACTCGGGGGGCGCAACGGCCTGGACGGCGACGTCGCCGAGGTGCGCCTGGTGAGCGACATCATCGAGGACCACCCGGACCGCCCGGTCAACATCAACTTCAACTACGGCCCCGTGCACATCTACCAGACCTGCACATGCCCCGTGGGCGGCGTACACACTTGCATCCCCCTGGACCTTACCAATAGCAGCAGCAGCAGCGGCGGCGGCAGCAACACTCCTATCCGGCGGAGAACCATCAGCTACCCGGACCCCTACCCCCCCGCGCCGTCGCCTCCCTCCCCTGCGCCCCGCCGGGGACCTCCTCCCCCCAGGGGCCGCCCACCATCAACACCACCTCCCCCCCGGACTGCTCCTCCACGACCATCCCAACCACCACCACCCCTCCGCTCGATCCTCCGCAACCGCAACCCGGCACCCCCGGAACCGGCGGGCTTGGGGAGGAGGGAAGTGACCGTCATCGTCCCCTCGCCGTCCTCCCCCTCGTCGACGACCACCACCACCACCACCACCACTTCCTCGGGTTCCTCGGGTTCCTCTTCCGACCTAGACGACCCGCCGCCGATCCGGTCGCGACCCCGACCCCGGCCCCGGCTGCCGCAACCGGGAGGGGGAGGAGCGAGCGCCGCGACCATCACCACCATCGGCGTCGGCGTCTGCGAAGGGTGCCGGGCGCGGCGCCGCGTCCTCGGCCTCGGCCGGGACGGGTACTGCGCCGAGTGCGAGGCGGAGCGCGAGTGCGGTGGCGGTGGCGGGCTGAGGGCCGGGAGGATGCCGGCCGGGGCGGGGGCGGGGGCGTGGACCGGCGCGGTTGGTCGTGGTGGTGGTGGTCGTCGTGGTCGTGGTGGTGGTGTCGAAGGCGTGCGGTATGTCTCTTTCGACAGGAGAGAGGAGGAAGAGGAGGCGGCAGCTGCTGCGGCAGCGGCAGCGGCCGCGGCCGCGAGGCGGGAGAGGAGGGAGTGGGAGCGGCTGCGCGAGCAGGAGCGGGAGATCGAGCTGGAGATGGAAATGCTCGAGAGGGAGCGGGAGCGGGAGCGGGAGCAGCGCCGAGAGAGGGAGCTGCTGAGGGAGGCCGGGAGGAGGGGGCCCGTCAGGTGGGAGCGGGCATCGGCCGTGAAGGGTGGAGGGAGCGATCGGCGGTACTACTATCCGGGCGAAGGGCCCGCGTACTATAGCGACTCTGAGGGGGGGAGTGGGTGGTGAAGAAAATAAAAGGGAAAAAAAAAAAGAAGTTGATCCCTGTGGAACTGTTATACTGCGAGCGCCGGGACGGTTTCATAGTGGCTTATGAGCGTTACGACGGACGGGCTACGATCGACGAAGTCACGGTGTCACATGGGTTAGTATGACTTTATGATACGGAAGATTCGTATATTAGCATGATAGGAAAGCATTGATAGGTACGAGGGGATTCAAGAGAGTTAACGGGAGTTGGACGTGGATTTATACAGCATTCGATGAAAAGGGGTTAGGCAATGGACAATTACACATTTTGAGCTTGGATTACTAACTTGTATTTCGTCTCACCTCTCTCGATTTGCATTTTGAGATACGTGTGTTTGGGTCGTTGTATTGCATCAATCACTTCTGTACCTTGATTATCTTCAGAAAGTATCGGAACCAAAACGGAGAACCAGCTCCCGTTAGGGGGCGCCCAAGCCCGGCCACAGAAAGCGACCTGCCTTTAATTATTAGTACTGCATGACATCCAACACACCCAGCGGTGACCAACGCATTAATCTCTACTCCGTACGTATGTGGAATTGTGGTCTTGTGATTATTCCCCCTTTTACAGGATCCACGCGACAGCGAGTCTCTTGTCGCCACCTCGCTCCGGCTCACCCCTAATCATGACGTACCCGAGCAACGCGAACATCACCGCACAGGCGCGACGTGCTTTGAACTGTAACGGCGTGCTTTTAAAGACCACTGCGCCCCTTTCGCAGGTACATCATTACCATAACTCTCGCATGTGTATTAGTTGAAACCCCCCCCTAAAAAAAGTAAAACTTCTGTTCTCTCATATATTCCTCTAATAACCGCCCCCTCTCAACATACGCCGATTTCCCTTAATTACACCAGATAATACCCAATCATACCACAAGATCATTCGAGTGACTGCCTGCTGCCCACCAATGACGACGCCGTCGGACCCCCCTCCGTCGTACGAGGAAGCCGTCCGGGGCGGACCCGAGGCGCTGCCCCGGCAGGCGCGCAACGGCATTCCGCTGCGGGCGCGGCGGAGCATGGAGGACGAGCTGCGGCCGCTGCCCCACGGCTGGGTGCGCGAGCTCGACCCGGAGACGCGGCACCAGTTCTTCGTCGACACCCTGGCGTCGCCCCCGCGCTCCATCTGGCACCACCCGTACGACGACGACACATACCTCGACTCCCTTCCCCCCGCCGAGCGCGACCGGATCCGCGCCACCCGGTCCGCCGCCCAGCGCCGCCGGCCCAGCGCCGCCGATATCGTCGCCGAGGAGACCGACGGCGACGATGGCGAATCCGACTATCACTCGTCCCCTTCCTCCCCCTCCTCTCCCCGCCGCGAGGGCGAGAATCAGGACCGGGGCCAGGCCGGGGATGATGAAGAAGAAGAAGAAGAAGAAGAAAAGAAGCCGAACCAACACGACCGATGGCGGCAGCGGCGGCACTCGCTGGGCCGCAGGCTCAAGGACCGGCTGACGGGGACGACGCACGAGCAGCGGGCGGCGGAGCGGGCGAGGCGGGCGGCGGCGGAGCGCGAGCTGTACCGGCAGCACCGGCTGGTGCGGCGGGCCATGATCGACGCGATGCACACGGGGCGGCCGCAGCCGCTGGGGGTGGCTTGGGGCGGCGACGCGTCCGGGTCGTCGTCATCGTCGTCGTCTTCGTCGTCTCCTCCTTCATCGGCGCGCCTCTACCTCGAGCCCCCCGGCCGCACCTTTCCCGGCGTCGTTGCCGTCCGCCGCCTCAGCCCCTACCTGAGCGAGGTCATCTACGACCGCGAGCGGCGGCCCGGCCCGCCCGGGCGCTACCTGCGGCCCGAGGGCGACATGTACGGGGTCGGGTACGGCGGGTACGGGTGCGGTGGGCACGGGGGCGGGCGGTGGGACCGGCCGCAGGTGGCGTACGGCAGGCCGCTCGGGACCGGGTTCGGGGGCGGGCTGGGGATGCCGCTGATGATGCCGTCGCTCCTCGGGGGCATGATGCTAGGCGGGTTGATGGGGTCCGCTTTCTAGTAACCTCAAACAACGAGAGGGGGTTGAGATGGATGGTTTGGGAACACAGGGATCTAACACAGGGATCTGACACCTGCAACAAGATCGCTGCTGTTGTGTGATATGTGTGTTCCAAGTGTGCTCCTAGCACAAAAAAAAAAGGAAAGGATTTTTTTTTGTCGGCAGAACAACCTAGGTCATGTGTGTCTTGGTTGTTATTGGATTATTCTTGCTTCAGTAAGGCGAACATCAAGAACCCCCAAGTCCCGCTGAGAACACGATGGAGTTATTAATTAGTAAACAAGCGTGGCACCCAGTCCTCTCTTTCCCATTCTTGGATCTCTGGACCTTATCGGGACGCGTCCGGCGTCCAGCCAGGTTCAGCCATTTCGAACCCGCTCGGGTCAAAACCCGGCGCGACTATGGGTGACGGGAGACGGTTATTATTAGTTGCAGCTCACACCCGTCTCGCCCAAAAAAAAGGGAGAGAGAGAGAGTGAGTGAGTGAGTGAGAGAGAGAGAGAGAGAAAGAGAGAGAGAAGAGAGAAACATACCGGTGGTGCCGACGAGGGTCCACTCTCCGAGGCTCCGGGCCCTCTGCCACTCCCACTTGGCGATGGCGACCTGGGGCTGCTGGCCGTCAAAGACGTCCGGGCCGAGCGTGACCTCGCGCACGGGCGAGCCGTCGTCGCGGGCGAGGGAGAGGGTCAGGGGGGCGCCGGCGTAGTAGTGCCACACCTCGACGGCGTCGACGCGGTGCCAGTTGGAGTGGCCTTCGCGGCCCTCGAGTAGGTAGTAGATGGCCGTGCTGGCGGAGCGGTCGGCCGTCACGTTGTAGGCGTCCCGGAACGTCTCGACGTAGTAACCCTTCTCCACGTTCGGGACAAGGTTGAGCTGCGTAATCACCTCCTGCGCCGTCCGCTGGTTGATGGGCGCGGGGGTGCCGTTGCAGTCGTGGTGATGCGACTTGTCTCGGCTGGGCCAGTGTCGCGCCTCGACCTCTCGGGGACTTGCGGGCGATGCAGTCGCGGTCTGGGTTTGTGTCGAGACGGACAAGCCGAGGAGGCCTGCGAGCAGTGTCTGGAGCCGTGCCATTCTTTCTTTCTTTCTTTCTTTCTTTCTTTCTTTCTTTCTTTCTTTCTTCCTTCTTTCCTTCCCTCGTTCCCTTTTCTTTTATTTTCTTCTCCTCTTCCTGCTACTGAACTGTAATTATCGGCACCCTCTGCAGTGTGCGATTTGAAGTGCTGTGGGCCGAGCCTGGGACTGGTGAACAGGGAGCAAACACGCGCTGGATGCGGTTTGCTACTTGCTGCGCGGCAGCGCCGTGGCTCTTCAGTTTTCAATGATAAATAATGACCGCTCAGCGGTGAAGCCTTCCATGGATGTCAGTCACCGTGTCCGTGGAACAGCCATGTCAGCATGCGCCCCTCCCAATGCAACCGCATCCCCCCTTCATCCCGGTCGCGATCTCGAATGCGCGCGTCGGACCATGATCGTTAACCGGTCGGAGCGGGTTCCGTCGTCGAGGAGATACGCACTACTAATCTCCGAGTCCCCTTATGACTTCATTCCTTCCAGCATTCTGTTCCCTCGCGTGGTCCTTCGTGCTTGCTGCTACCAATAGGAACGTGGCGGAAGGCACACGGACCATGGGAGGATCAGTCTGCTGGAAGAGGTCGCCATTTTAAGGCTTAGTAGGCGGCTTACGTTTTTGTGCGTTTGGAACCTTTGCAATAACAAAGATTCTTGGCGTGCTTACCAGCACCACTGCCTGATGCACTGATCTGACCTACCGAAGGTATAGTAATATGTATTTTATGGCCTATTGGCAGCTTCGCTAATATTATGTAAGATTCCAGACCGTGGTGGCAGCGCTGTCGACAGAGTTGCGTTCAATGCTCGGGAAGCTGGCTGACCGCTCCGAGGGAGTAATTAGAGCACCCGTCTAAACTCCCAGAAATCCATCTGTTGTTCATCAAGTCAGTCTTGGTATCGTTGTTGTGAGGAGAACGGCTACCATATGTTGTATTGTGGAAGGTACGATCCAAAAGCGCGATGCTGGGAAAATGGGTCAATGCCGGTTGAGTCACGCCGAGAGCAGCACTTTCCACTTCACATTCAACTGCCCCTTTGGTACTAATTTACTAATTATGCTTCAATTGTTTGCGTGTCCTAGTTTCAAGCTGTTCTTGGAGATCTCCACGTGTGCATAAGTAGGTAGGTACCTAAATACGAGTGTACATGTACAAACCTTTTGCAACTTTGAAAACCCATAATTAATAATTAAATTAACACCACCGTCTTTTAGCATCGCTGGAGTGGTGGACTGTCGGTCCGTCTTGGCATCTGGCTGTATCTTGACCTCTGGCCCACACCCAGGGAACCAACTCAAAAGTTTGAACCTCGCAATAATTGCGCACCATGACGACCAGCAGCCCAAAGACTGGGCCTACAGCCACGGCCACCACAACCACGCACCTGGACCCGGAGCTGTTCGACCTCTGCGTGCGCGCCTTTGCCGGCGTGCCCGTGGCCGACGACAACCACACTGTGGCTGCGGCCGTGCGCAGCCGTCGCACGGGCGAGACGGTGGTGGCCCTCAACGTCTACCACTTCACCGGCGGGCCCTGCGCGGAGCTCTGCGCCTTCGGGGCCGCGGCCGCGCGCGGCGTGCTCCCGACCGACGTCGAGACCATCATCGCCGTGTGCAGACGGCAGAAGGAGCAGCAGCAACAGCAGCAGTTGCAAAAGGGCCCCTGGGACGGGGCCGGGGACGGAGACGTCGTGTTCCGCGTCATCAACCCGTGCGGGAGGTGCGCGCAGACCATGCTCGACTATAACCCCGAGATCGGCGTCATCGTAATGGACCGGCACGGCCGGGAGGTCAAGACGAGGGCGCGCGACCTGGTGGCGTACCCGTCCGTCTGGGAGGATGGCAACACGGGAAGAGAGGAGAAGAGGAAGGCACTCGAGGCCGGCAGGACTGGGGAAGAGTGAATGCGCGCCTTATCCACCGTTGCAGAAGTTCAGTCCATGCTACGTCGGCAACCCGAATGATCCGAGGTTGCAATCGGTCGTTAAAGTCGGACCAAAAGTAGCTAAGTTACCGGATGAGCCCGAGAGGTGTTGTGCTGTCGGCCACCGCCTTGAAGACTCCATCAACAATGAACTACGTGGACAAGTCAGCTTCGAAGAGGAGCGTAAGGTGCCTTTGAGTTACGACTAATTAAAAGTTTCTGTCCTATTGCGGCCTAGGTGATGTAAAAAGTATTAGGCTGCGAAAGCCAGCCACTTCATGCCTAGCTTCAAGCTCTGAATCATAGGTATTTTACAAAATCCCCTCCAAGGGCTTCTGCAAAAGACTAGGCACTAGCAGTTGCCCTCCATAAACCATCAACACTGCCCGTCTCGGCAACTAAAAAGCCTGCTTAGCATAGTGGCTAATGCGTTGCACTTGTATCATTCGACGACATGCAAAGATCACAGGTTCGATTCCTGTAGTAGGCACTCCTTTTTTGTCACTCACATCAAGTATGTAGCTACTTTTTTGGTCTCAGGGGGCTTCGCTTTTCCAATGTCTGGCAAGTTTTCGTCAGGAATATGATACGTCATAACCTAGCATTTGCAGATTTGCTGCTTGTTAATCAAATTTTGACGGTAGCTAGAGAAGTAATTATTAATTAGAGGTTTAATCAATTGTCTCGTTCATTTTTATTGTTTTCTCAACTTTGAACAAAATCTTACAGAAACCTTTAAATAGTTACTAATAGCATGCTACTAACTCCAACTGTGCTGTGCAAGTACCGTTGGTGTCCTTTATTAACAGAACACTACATATAGATTTTCGAGCTCAGCTCACTCCCGCATATACCTTGCATTGATATTATTGGCGGCTCTGTGTGAGTCACCTGAACAGAGGTCTGGAGGCAGTGTATTTTTATTGCTTCTTTTTGGGAATTTGTCTACTTCAAGGTTGTTCTGAATACGATTGTGCTCCGTAGCTTGATTCAGAACAGGGGGGTCAGTGACAGAACCAGGGGCCATTCTAACTAAAGCTCCGAAAGACACCGACTCTACGAAAAAAAAAAAAAAAAAAGGCGCCGAAAGACATGACGGAACGACTTGAAGCACAGGACGTAGACTCATAACTCAACTTTTGGAGAAAACAGGAAAGAGCAGAGAGGATAAGAAAATGGAAGGGAAAAACAAAAAAAGGGGAACCAGAGCTCAAGAATCAAAGATAGCCCCGAATGCGGGCACACCCCTAGCCTCGAGCCCGTAGACCACCTTTTCCGTCACTCTATGGTTGGAAATGATGACGACAGCCTCGGCCTTCTCCTTACCGCGGCCGCGCCCAACCTGCCTCTCTTGCCCCCAGAGGCGGTAGACGAGCTTGACCAGGTCCGGCCGCCTGCCCTTGCCCGTGTTGAGCACGACGGCGTTGGGGTCGGCCCGGCGGACCAGCGAGAGGACCTCGGGCCCGTAGGTGGCGAGGGGTTCGCGGGTGGCCCAGAGGACGCGCACCGAGTCCGGGGTCGGGATCTCGGCCCGGAACCGCTGCCGCGCCTGCTTCCCCTCCCGGACGGCGGCGACGGCCGCGAGGATGCCCAGGCAGGGGGCGATGCCCGAGCCCGTGGCGACCACGACGCAGGGGGAGAAGAGCGCGGCCACGCGCAGCACGCCAAACTGCGGCGCGCCCCGCGTGTAGATGCGCTCCGGCGGTGCGTTGATCAGCTTGTGCGTCCAGTCGCCCGCGTTGGACACGAGCACCGTGAAGCCCTGCTCCTGATCCTCCGCCTCCTCCTCCTTCTTCTTCTTTTCCGTGACAGTGGCGACCGCTCCGGCTTTCTCACTAGGTACTGGTGTTGGTGACGGGGAGGAGTTGGTGGTGGAGGAGGAGGAGGAGGAGGATGAAATGATGCCGGGGATGACGCCGAATGCGTGAGTCTCCTTCAGGGGAGAGTCGGTCAGGCGGACGGCCTGGCCGTAGTGCACGTCGCGGTGGCGGAAGGTGAGCTTGAGGCAGTGCGGGGAGAGGACCTCGGCCTCGACGTCGCGCATGCGCAGACGCGTCCAGGGGTAGGCGATGAGGAGGGTGATGACGACGAGCATCCAGAAGGACGGGGAGGCGGCCAGGGCGCGGCCGAGCTTGGCGCCGCCACCGCCACTACCGCCGTCACCGCCGCCGCCGACGACGACGACGGAATCGGCGGCGAGGAGGACGACCAGGGCCCAGAAGAGGGCCACGGCCGTCCAGCCCATGAAGCGGTGGATACCCTCGAACCAGTTGTGCACCCTGCGGCGCGCCTCGGGGTGCGCCGAGGCGAGCATGGACACGAGCAGCACGATGATGGCGTAGCTTACGGCGTAGATGGCGGCGCGGAGGGAGCCGACCGGACCGGGGCCGTTGGTGCGCTGGAAGTCGATGGTCAGGAGCACCAGGAAGGCGATGTACCAGAAGGTGGCCGACACGGCGCCGCCGCTGTGGATGCCGCCGTACGAGTACACCTTGGCCGCGAGCGTGCGGGCGCGGAGGGGCATGGCCCTGGTCCAGGGGGAGACGAAGATCCAGAACAGGGCGTTGACGACGTGCTCGTTGCGCACGATGACGGCCGCCAGGATGTTGGCCGTCACGGCAGTGCTGGCTTGCTGGTGCGTGAAGGCGGACGGATCGCCGGACTTGGCGCGGCGGGCAATGAAGACGGCCAGGGCGGCCATGTTGCCGAGGTACACGAGAGTGAAGATGCGGCGGTAGACGGAGCCAAAGTTCCATCGCAGAAACCGGTAGGCCCTGATCGATGACCGCTTAGGGGGCAACGGCGAGCTGTCGAGGCCGTAGGCCTCAAAGGGGTCGGCGTCGTTGGGAAGGACCCCGGATTCGGTAATATACCTAGCTTTGGACGGCGGCGGCGGCGTCCCGGGGAGGGTGGCCGCGGATGGGGTTGACGATGTTACTGCTTTCTCCACGTCCGTGCTGGACTCGTCATCGACGTCCGACTCGCAGTCCGACACATCTTGATCGTAGGTCTCAGTGGGAGTACTGGATAGGGAATCACCCGGCCTGGGCTCGTTGGGAGAGAGTTGCTGTTGTTGCCCGTCGATGGGCAGGGGATCTGGCGTCCCTGGCAACGAGGAAGACATGATATCAAGAGGGAGACTAGAACGGAGGGCACAACCAAGGCCGGAAGTAGGCTCGAAGGAACAGTGAGAGGGAGGCTGTGAGCTTGCATGTGCTTCGCTGGTCCACACTTAACGGGAGTGAAGGGTAGGTGAGCCATCGTCAGAGATTATATAGGATTCATAGGACTTGGAGGACTTGTAGATACCAGACCCTGGAGGTGGTAGATGATAGAGCAATGGCAACGTGAGGATGCAAAAGGAAGCCACATCTCCGTTCAGGGCACACGCTTGTTGCAATGCTTTGTCGGGTTGGTTGCAAGCCATGATAGTAGTCCGGTCTGCCCTCTCTCGTGCCACACCAGGTCGATCCCGGGAGTCTGATCTGGTGAATCCAGCAAGTCCACCTGCCTATCTTTCCCGTCACGCCACAAAGTCGCATCGCCGACCACGACGACGACAGTCGCCAAAGAGAATCAGTCCGCTGCTGGTGCTCGCTCGGTCTCGTGGGATCTGTGCACCGACGGGCGCAGTAGCATCTCTCGCGTCGCTTGCCTGCGGTTGAGCCGAGCGTTGTTGTTGTCGGGTCGCTCGTGTGCGGTCCGGACGGACGGGTGCTGTATCACGGTAGCGTGCAGCGGCTCCCGTGCATCGTGATACGGATGGCTCAACGTTGCGCTGCAGCATCTCGGCATATAAACAAAAATTATAATGCTGAAGAGCCAACCGGGTATGCAACCGATCCGTTCGATCAAGTGTCTCAGACCTAGCAAGGTAGGTGGTAACTAATATCCAGCACTCGTCAATGTAACCGACTCTTACCCAAGGCGCATCAGGGCGATATCAGGACGCAGGAGGCACATGCAACGCTACCGAACACCACCAGGGAATCGAAGCGGCGAGCGGGTAGAGCCGAAGCTTTCGCCGAGTCTGGTTAGCAGCCCGTAACTCGTTGCAGGAGGAGATCGGCCATCTCATGCGAGATTATCAAAGACCGAAAGCCTAGTGGGAAGTGCGGAAAGCGGTTGGCCGCTTCCCTGTGTGTCGGGCCTAAAGTATTTGTCAACCTGTCGACCCGTCGACCCATCGACCTGAGGCATTCTGTGAATTTTGGCCGAGTGAATCAGCGAGGGACCAATGAGGGCCCTGCGAGACCTGACAATTTGACACAATTTTTACACCTACCCTGGATCTTGCGGGCAAAAAAGAAAGAAGAAAAAGGAAACCGGTTCCCTCGAAAGCATGTGCTCCGTGACTGGGGAGGGAAGTAGCGACCGCCTGGCCCCCCAAGGAAAATAAACAAAATAAGATTTCTGCCGTGTAGCCTTGTCCCAAAGGTTAGGTATGTAGTAATTATACCCGTTTCCCGGGAATCCGAACTCCTCGCTGCTCGGGCCGCTGCCCTCCTTGGCTCCCGCGTGGCTATATACTGCGGCTGCGGGTGAGGCTGCGGCTGACTCAGCTGCAGTTTCTCGAAGGTGTACGGACTAGTTATACTAGTTAGTGTCTGAAACCACCAGATACCTCAAGTAAGCATGCTTCCAATCCGAGCGCTGATTTTCCCAAGATCGTTCTGCCTGTGAATCGTTGGGCTCCGTTCGCCCGACTTGCGTTTTCTACGCCGTATCTTTGCATGCGTCGGTCAACTGCACGAGAGAACGAGGGAAATGCACATTGCGTGCGTGGGGGGCACGGGGGGTTTACGTGGTGGGCGGCCAGGTTTAAATCACATTCTTGGGTGCCTCGACATGTTCCCATGTACCGGGATCGAGTTGCCTTACATGTGATCGCTGCTGAGTGAACTATTTCTAATTGGCAAGTTCGCCCAACTTTCCCATTCTCCTTCCCATTGTCGTCATTTATCGGCCGAGAATATACCTCCGAAAACGCCACCTTCCTCAATTCGGTATCTTGGGATCTTCAAGATCGTGCAATCAGTTGCTAAGTCAGCCTCATCGCGGGTTGCACTGATTGGGTACTTGTAGCCGGGGCCTCTTCTGAATTTCAAATACTCAAACTACAAATCACCTCACTGGCCTCATGCCAAGTCGTCGCTCAAAAGGAAGAAAAGAAAGAAAAAAAATATTTGGCTTGGTAGATGTCTCGATGCAGTTGCCGTTTTGGGCCGCAAGGCCTATGCGATGGTATGTTCACGTGGAAAAGCACGTGCTATTGCGGATATCCGCTTTGTGCCTGGGGCTCGAGCTCCGAGCCGGGCGAGAAGCTCCACTGCACTTTGCCTGGCCGGCTTCTTGGGGCGTCAGAGCTTCGGCGAACCTCAACACCACGAACACATCGACCCGCGCAATTGCCGCTCGCAACCGCCCCATTGTAGCCCACCATGGCGTTAGAATCCAGCGAGACACCCCGGCGTATGTCCTTCCCAATCCTGCCAACCTCCTTTCCGTGACACCGGCGCACGCTAACGGCCCACCGCAGGGGCGACCCGCGAGGAGATGCGCGATGCGAAGCTGCCCTTGCAATACCGAGATAGCTGCGCCCACCTGCTGATTCCGCTCAATCGGTGTCGCTTCGAGACCTACTACATGCCTTGGAAGTGTGAGGTACGAGATGCGCCATGATCCCGTCTAACCCGGCTCGACCCGAAGACTCTTCCCCCCCTTCCTCTTCCTCCCTTCCATTCTTCCCGGACCATGTGACAGACGGACAGAAGAGTGTGCAGTGCCACGAGCCCGGGAGGGCGGACTCGGGAGCAGACCGGCTGACGGTACCCGCCGCAGGACGAGAGGCACAGCTACGAAAAGTGCCAATACGTCGAGTTCAAGAAGCGCGTCGCCAAGATGAACGAGCTCAGGGAGGCAAAGGGCGGGGCGCGGAGCAATTGAGAGGGCCAAATGTGGCCGAATGATGTCCTGATGGGCGGGAAATGGTTCCGCCGTGTACATATGGGGTTGGTTGGCAGTCGAGGCTGGCAAAGATAGACGGCAATGCACTGCATCGACATACCTATCAATTTTTTTTCATCCTTCCCTTTTCCTTTTCCTTCCTTCCCATCCCTCCTATTTCTCTCTCTCTCTCTCTTTTCTATTTCTTTTTATCCTTTTTCTCTTTCCCATCTTTTCTTTTCTCTCCCCTCCTGATGGAATCCCGTGGGCCTCTCGACGTCGGGGATGCTGGGCCTTGTGGAATATCGATCTCACCTGATACCAGGCATCGACTAAAGCTACGAGAGAACGAACCGCGGTGCGACAAATCCCTTTCAATGAACGATTAACTATTTCTGGACCTTGTCCCGAAATCCTATTGTCCCACGCTCTTGGGACTAATCCGACCACGCTCTAGGCATTCCATGATAACGGGGCTCTACCGTTTTGTTTTTTCCAAGAGCGTTCATTGGGTGCTCTTTGGTCATTGATAAGGGTACCCATAACTACTTGCGGCGGCGGTGGCATCGAGCGGCGAGACTCCCCACACAACTTCAGCATCTCCACGGTTCATCTCACTCCAAGAGTCGGCGCCGGGGTAATTGGCCGTCCTCGTAAGGCCCACTGACGGTGCATTCACAGGAAACGGGCAGCTCAAATAACACCCACACTTGAATTTCGTTACCGTTGTCGTGGCGGTAGATAACATTGACCTTGCTTGGCTAATTTCAAGCCATGCCTCCACGCCACAATCCCTCATCCTCCTCAGATGCTGCGAGGTTCTCCGATGGGATGCAGCGGAGGCGCGTGGAAGGGCTGAGTCGCGAAACCAATCTGTCGACGATCATCATTGATGCTGGAATTCGCCACACTCTGAAACAGGTTGGTGGGCAAAAGCAATGGTTTGACCACAACTTTCGGCCCAAACTGGAGTGGCCGATCTCTGATAAGGAGCCTCCCGAGAGATTCCTGCGTCTTGAACGTTGGGCATGGTCCGCGATGGGCCCTCGACATGGTTTCGGGGTGCAGTATCCGGAAACTCACGCAAGTCGACCAAGGTTCGAGATTCTCGGAACTCTGGGGGGGGGGCGGCAGGTTTTATGCCCGCGGAGATGGCCTCTCCATGATAGACTTATCTCTGTTGCTCGCTCCGAGATAACGTTGGTGCGCGGTAACATCCGGTGCCAGCAACGCGTCGCCGCTTTATCTCCGCCAAGAAAGCCCCTGGCTAGAGCCTCAGCCCAGGCGCAGATAAGGAGATAAGTTAACGAACGCAGGGCTGGCCGGGTCGGCTGTGGGGGTCTGGACAACACTCCACATTATTCCCCAGCGCGGGATTGCTCCTTGGTTCCTCGCGGATGCGTCTTACAAGATCTCCGGAAAACTAAATTATCGCAGAACCGGGCCCGTGGGAGCTTGGCAAATCCCCCCCCAACGGCCGGGATGTCATAGTCCTTGGTCATCGGTCTGGCCGAAGTGATGAGCAACAGCCCGGCCTATATCTACCGGCGACATGGACGGGTTGTCAATTTCTTCGGGCCTCATTCGCATCATCAAGTTGGTCGTGCTTCTGCAGTCTCACCACCACAGCATCCCGGAACAGCATAACAGCTAGAATGGGATTCAAGACAGCCGACCTCTGGCGAAAGCCAGACCTCAACCCAGTCAACAGGAAGGCCAAAAGCGTGCCCGTCCTGAACCCCATTGATCGGCATGGCCGCGTCTTCTTCTTCTCGTGGCTTGGCTTCATGCTGGCCTTCTGGGCTTGGTACGCCTTTCCGCCATTGGTATGTTTAATTATTATTCACCCCATCGGTCCGGGCAATCCAGCGGCCATCGAGCTCGACTAATCCGTCGATTCCTCCCCTCCACAGTTGACAGTCACCATCAAAAAAGACCTGGGCCTGACTCCGGAGCAAGTGGCCAACTCCAACATTGTCTCCCTGGTAGCCACGCTGGCGGTGCGCTTCGTCTGCGGCCCGCTCTGCGACCTCTGGGGCCCACGTAAGGTGTTCAGCGCGATTCTGCTGGTTGGCAGCATTCCCATCGGGCTCGCCCCCCTGATCAAGGACGCGACCGGCCTCTACATTATCCGCCTCTTCATTGGCATCCTGGGTGGGTCTTTCGTGCCCTGCCAGGTCTGGTGCACCGGATGGTTCGACAAGACGGTCGTCGGCACAGCCAATGCTCTGTCGGGCGGTTGGGGCAATGCTGGCGGCGGCATCACCTACTTTATCATGCCGGCCGTCTTTGACTCGTTGGTACATCACTGGGAACACACACATCGTGAAGCATGGCGTATCACCTTCGTTGTACCCCTGATCTGTCTGATCGCCTGCGGAATCGGGATGTTGGTGCTGTGCGAGGATACGCCCATGGGCAAGTGGTATGTCTCCTCTCCCCTCTCCCATCACAACAGCAGCAGCTAATGTACCCCCGTCTAGGAGCGAGCGCCACAACGTTGGACGAGATCTCGAAGCCAGGGACATCTCGGGCGCCGTCGTCTCCGTTCCGGGCACCATTGCCGACCGCGAACCGTCGGGAGCGACAACGCCGGCCGGCGGCAAAGTTTCATCCGACGACCTAGAAAAAGGCAGTACCGACGACAAGAAATCTCCCTTTCCACCGGCGACAACAACAACAGCAGCCTCGTCCCCCCATGCGACAAGCACCAATCTTGCCCTCCCTGGCGCGACAGCCATGATGGAAACGGCGCACGCCGAAGTCATCCAAGCGCCTTCCTTTCGCACCTCGCTCTCCATCGTCTTCAGCCTGCACGCGCTCTTCCACGTGGCCACGTACGCGTGCAGCTTCGGCGGCGAGCTGGCGGTCAACTCGGTCCTGAGCTCGTACTACCTCAAGAACTTCCCGTACCTGGGCCAGACGCGGGCGAGCAACTACGCGGCCGTGTTCGGGTTCCTCAACTTCCTCACGCGCCCGCTGGGCGGCGTCGTCGGCGACGTGCTGTACAACGTCTCGGGCGGCAACCTGTGGCTCAAGAAGGCCTGGGTGCACGCGTGCGGCGTGGTGGCGGGGGCGCTGCTCGTCGTCATCGGCGTCCTCGACCCGCACGACCTCGGCGTCATGATCGGCCTGGTCGTCGTCATGGCCGTCTTCCTCGAGGCCGGCAACGGGGCCAACTTCGCCCTGCTGCCCCACGTCTACCCGCACGCCAACGGCGTCCTGTCCGGCCTGACGGGCGCCGGCGGGAACCTGGGCGGCGTCGTGTTTGCCATCGTCTTCCGCTTCATGGACGGGGGGTCCGACTACGCAAAGGCGTTTTGGGTCATTGGCGTCATGCACATTGCGCTGAACCTGGTGGTCTGTTGGGTTCCTCCTGTTCCTAAAGGGCAGATTGGCGGGCGTTAATGAAGAGGGAAAAGGGAAACCATCGATTTCTGATTTTTTTTTTTTTTTTGCTACGGTCGTGAATGTTTTGGGTTAGTTTTTCATATGATATGACCTAACGACGATCATATTTTGGATGCCTATTATTAATAGAATACCTGATACGAACTAACTTTATCATTTGTTCCACACATACACATACGCGCTCATGGTTTTCTTGAATAATGTGGTTGTCTGTCGGTGGCGGTTTGAATACCCGCGTATCCTGCTAATCATGTTCATACAGATATGTATGTATGTACATACATACATACATACATGACTGATCTGTATGGATTCAGGTGGACTTCGCGCTTCCACTTATTGGTCTGCGCCGCTGGGTCGCACCACAAGGGGCCCCCTCTCCGGTCGGCCCCCAACTATGCGTGGTTTGAGGGGTTTTCTACTCCGTATTGTCGGTTAAACTACCGATTTCTTTCGAAACCCCCTCGTCGTTCCTGCATTCAATCATCTAATTATTCAACCATCTGTCGCTTTGAGCCTGCAAGGGCTTAATTAGTGCTGCTTGATCTTTTTTACTTTTTCTTTCTTTCTTTCTTCTTTTTCTTTTATATTTTTTTCTTCTTTTTTCTTTTTTGGTCCAGCACAATGGGGTACAAGCGGCCAGAGTCTTGCGAGGAGTTTCACGTCGCCATTGTTTGCGCGCTGCCCCTCGAATTCAACGCCGTTTTGTCCGTCTTAGACCAGACGTGGGACGACGATGGCCTGGAGCTGCGCAAATCCGCCGGGGATCTCAACCAATATGTCAACGGGCGGATCGGTAAGCACAATGTCGTCCTCACCCTGTTGCCGGACAGGATGGGTAAGGTCAACGCCGCCGTTGTCGCCAGCGACCTCCGCCACAGCTACCCCAACCTGCGCCTCACCCTGCTTGTCGGCATCTGCGGCGGCGTTCCCATGGCTGGCAACGACGAGGTCGTCCTCGGCGACGTGGTCATCAGTCGGTCGCTTGTGCAGTATGATTTCGGGAGGCAGTATCCCGACGGATTCCGCCGCAAGGACAGCTCCAAGGACAACCTGGCCAAGCCTAACCACGAGATCTTGGCCATCCTCGCCATGCTCGACACGGACCGGAAGGAGCTGTTGAGTCAGAAGACGGTGTCCTTCCTGCAGGACCTGCAGCAGCGGAAACCAAGGTACGCGTTCCCCCGGGCGTCACCCGACCGGCTGTTCCGGTCCGAGTACCGTCACAAGCACCGGGGCTCGCCCGAGTGCGAATGTCGGAACCGCGCAAGCGAGACGGATCCGGTCTGCGAGGAGGCCATGGGGAAGTCATGCGAGGAAGTGGGGTGTGAGGACAGCTTCCTGGTCAGGAGACGCCGGGTCGAGCAGCGAGAAGGGCCCGAGCCTCCTCCTGCTGCGTTCCACCCGGCCATTCACATCGGTCCCGTGGGCTCGGGGGACACGGTGATGAAGTCCGGGGTCGGGCGCGACAAGATAGCGGAGCAGGAAGGCATCATCGCCTTCGAGATGGAGGCCGCCGGCATCTGGGAGCACCTCTCGTGCCTGGTCGTCAAGGGCGTCTGCGACTACGCCGACAGCCACAAGAACAAGAAGTGGCAGGATTACGCGGCAGCCACGGCAGCGTCAACGGCCAAGGCAATTCTCACGCTCTACACGCCGGCCGTTACGACGACGGCCGTCGCCCACAGGAGGCGCCTCACCCCAAAATGGGCCGTTCCCTTCCCTCCTGATCCGGATTTTGTCGACCGGCCCGACATCTCGGCGTGGCTGCAGGAGAAGTCCCGGCTTCCGGGCGCCCGCGTCGCGCTCGTCGGCCTCGGCGGCATCGGAAAGTCGCAGCTCGCCATCCAGTACGCATACCACGTGCGGAAGGACTCGCACGTCTTCTGGCTCAACGCAACCTCGCGAAGCACCCTCGAGGAGTCGTACCGCGCCATTGCGCGCAGGCTCGGGCTCGGGCTCGAGGCCCACAAGGAATCCAAGGACGACGACATCACTTACCTGGTCAGCGATTGGCTTGGGGATGAGGAGAACGGTCGGTGGACGGTAGTGCTCGACAATTTTGACGACTACTCGATCCTCGGCGACGACGACCCGCGCTTCCTCAGACTGCTGCCGCAGACGAGCAACGGCTTCACGCTGATCACCTCGCGTACCTCTCATGCGGCGGAGAAGCTGGTTGGAAACCCCAAGAACGTCTACCAGGTGGCCGCCATGACCGAGGACGTGGCGCTGAAGCTCTTGCAGACGAAGCTCAAGGACGGCTGCGGAGACGAGGAGGGACGGGAAGCTGTCCGTCTCCTCGACTGCCTGCCGCTGGCCATCTCCCAGGCCGCCGCATACATCAACCGCCGGAGCCCCCGGGTGAGGGTGGAAGAGTACGTGGACATGCTGCGCAGCAAGGACGGGCAAGAGGTGCTGCTCGGCTGGGAGTACGACGATGGCCGCCGCTACGGCGGCGCCTCGACCTCGGTGCTGGGCACCTGGACCTTCACCCTGGAGCAGATCCGGAAGGAGAGGCCTTCGGCCGCCGACCTCCTTTCCCTGATGAGCTTCTTCAACCCCCAGTCCATCCCGGACTGGGCCCTCAGGGCCTGGTTCGAGCTCGACCCCGGACAGCTCCCCTCCCTCACCCTCCGCGACACCCTGTCCGAGCACGCGTCCACTTTCCTCTCGTCCATCAGCCCGAAGCGGCGCAGAGAGATGCATCGGCTCGTTCCGCAGGACCAGGCCGTGCAAATCTGGAGCCGCTGGGTAAGCGCGGACCTTACGAAGGGCGGCAAGCCAGCTTCGACCAAGGAGACGCCGACGGGGCCGTGGAAGCCCCGGTTCTCGGACCTGACAAAGGCCGTAGCCAAGGATTGGTGGCCTTCCAAGTCCGGTAGTTCCAGAGGTGGCGACGGCGACAACAATACTACCTCAGATGCTGCTGTCGCCGGCGAGCAGTTCGAGCAGGACCTCGATACGCTGGTCGGGTATTCCTTGGCGATGCCCACTGCGAGTAAGGGCGTGTTCAAGATGCACCCCTTGATCCGCTACTGCACTCAGACTTGGCTAGCACGCACGAAATCGTTTGACACGTGGAAGAGGCGGTTCCTGCTGGCCGCAGTAATGAGGATTGATTCCTTCAAGGCCCACGGGCGGATCCAGCCAGGTTTGGCCGCACACTTCAACCCGCTCGCCGAGGAGGAGCCGCGGGACATGCTGGAGGCCAAGCTGTGGTTCTACCTTGCCTGGGCCGTCTATCACAGCTGGAAGGAGATCGGAGCGCGGAGCCTGGCGACGACGCTGCTGGACAAGCTAGTCGCCATAGCGACCAAGTTTTTCTGGCCGGTCGACATATCCACCGTTATGGTCATGGATGAGCGTGCGAGGGTGTACTCGAAGAATGGAGAGTACGACATGGCGGAGAAGACGTGGAAGGAAATCAGCCGACTATCCGAGAAGTACGCTGGTGACCACTACGTCCCTGCCGTCCAAGACTCGAGGCTGGCCTGTGCAAGGATGCTGTTGGCACGCGGCCGAGCTGCCGAAGCCGAGGAGATCGTCCGGGATATAGTCGACTTCCGGGTCCGAGTGTACGGGCCCCAGCTGGAGGAGACTCTTGCGAGCCTAGGCACTCACACCGAGGTACTAACCGCCCTGGGGAAATTCCAGGAAGCCGGTAGCATCATCAGAGATCTTCTCCGGCAGGATTGGACCGGCAAGGATTCCTTTCTGCACTCATATACCATCAACATCATCGCCTTCACCGTGCTCGAGATGGGCAAAGCCCCGGCGAAGCAAGTGGAGGACTTGTTGCGCGAACTGACCGACTTTGTCGAACACGACCCGAGGAGCTGCACCTGGTTCCCCTTTACCCTGTCCGGCCCTATCCACGAGGCGTTTATCCGCTGCCTCTGGAAGCAAGGAAAGAAGGACGAGGCGAGGAGCGTCAGAATCAGGGGAACGGAGCTCATGGCGAGGCTCATTACCGTGCCCCAGCTGCACCCTCCCACGCTCGTGGACAGCCTGTTGGACGATGGCGATGGCGATGGCGATGTGGAGAGCAGGGGCCGGCTGCTGCAGGGCATCATCGAGAACCTCTACCGAGAGGACGTAAAGCCGGATGACAACTTTTATTGGGGAATCGGCAACATCGGGCGCCGTCTATACCTTCAGGGCCGGTACGAGGAAGCCGGCAAGCTGCTCGAGGCCATTGTAGCCCACATGACGAGCAACCCGGCATACGGAGGGACCCATACCATGACCTCACGGATGCGAATCTTATGGAATTCCGTGGTTGATGATGAGGAATCGGGGGACCCTCCAGCAGACACGGATGGAGGGGAAGGGGAAGAGTTGCACGATATTAATAAGGAGCAGAGCCGCTCGTCCGACTCGAGCACTGAAACATTGGTGGAGGCATCGCCGGGTTGAGCTGGCTGGCCACAGGTAAGTACGGCGGCTCAGGAGAGGTCTCTCTCTCTCTCTCTCTCCCCTTCCTTTTTTTTCTCTGCTGTCCGGCCCCCCTTCTGGGTCATCCAGATACTCTTGCGCTGCAAGTGCTTTGCCGAGAACATGCACAAAGGCGTGTGTGGTAATTACAAGTTCATTGTCGTGCATAGTTCATCCATGCGCACGTCAAAGGGATTCTACGACGAGCTAATCAGATTGGAAGTATTAATTACCTTATTTAAGTGTGCAAATGATGCCGTCTCTGGCAACACTTGCGCCCTCTAACCATACGCCCACGGCTCCGTCTGAAAAGACCAAGAAGTCAAAAGAATCCTATTGTCGACCAGCCGTAAAGGAACATACAACAATGCAGAGAAACCTCCGCCTTTCCCTCAAACCAAGTCCCCCCTCGAATGGCAGCAGCAGCAGTAGCAGCAGCACCACCACCACCATCACCCCTCTCGCTACCACAGCCGCAACCCTCACCAGCCCGACAAGCGCATCATCGCCGTCATCACCACCCCCACCACCACCACCACCCGCGACGGCGAGCGCCGCGCAGCTGCTCGCCATCAAGCGCGCCGCGGCGGTCAAGGCCCGGCTCGCGACGGCGCACGAGGGCTGGGCCCTCGCGGTGCGCGCCCTCGCCGCCCGCGACCTCGTCACCCTCCCGGCCCCGGCCCCGGCCCCGGCCCCGGCCCCGATGCCGATGCCGATGCCGACTACGCCAGTTCCCTCGGCCGATACCGGGAACGGGAACGACGTCAGCGGCAACGAGAACAACGGAACCGCCGGAGACGACTCGGTCTCGTGCGAGCTCGACGGGCTCGGGCGGGCCCTGGTCTCGCGCTACGCCGAGGCCATGTTCCTGTGGCACGTGCTGCGGGACATGGCGCCGGGGGACTGGTTCGGCCGCAGCGACGGCGGCGGGGACGGCAGCGGCGGCGGTGGCGGTGGTGTTGGTGGTGGTGGTGGGGAGATGTGGGAGGCGACGGTGCGGCGGCTGGGCGCGCTGCGGGAGCTGGAGGCGAGCCTGGTCGTCTGGGAGGAGGTCGTGCTGCGGCTGGTGGAGCTGGTTGACGGGCAAAAAGGACAACAACAAGAAGAAGAAGAAGAAGAAGGGGAAGGGAAGGGGGGGTTAAGAAGGTGGAGGACGGGACGACGACGAGGAGGAGGAGGAGGAGGGGCCAACGACGACGACGACGATGACGACGAGCTGAAAGTGAAGGTGGTCGGGGTGCTGGAAGGGTGGAGGAAGGGGCTTCCCTTTCAGGGGCGCTGACCTTGGGATCTTTACTAAGAAAAGAGGAGAGGAGGATTAAACGAATATGAGATGTTAGAAGTAGTTTAACTACGTTGCTAACGAAGCAGCTGGCCGTTTTAAACTAATTAGTCAGGATGGAGGCAGTCGTCACAATTGTTTTTTTTTTTTTTTTTTTTTTTTTTTTTTTTTTTTTTTCACACACTGGTGTGAGACTGCCAGGCCATTGCAGGCACACACTCCCCTGAACAAACAGCACAAACAGCATTGGCCGCTGCAGTTCATGAAGCAAATTATGCGAAGAGCTGAGATTTTTCTCCCTGACCCGTTCCTGGCCTGAGCATTCTCTTTTTCTTTGTTCGGCAGCAGCCCCTGTCAGTAACTGAAACATTTTTTCATTTCCAAAGCCGATGGTGCACAAAGCCTGGATCCCGGATCACTTCCGCCCAAAATCCTGGGCTATATCAGACGCTGGTTCGCTCTGTGGTGCGTGCTCCTCCTGTCGTGTGGTTTTGTTTTTGTTTCTGCCTGTCTCACGTCCACATGGTTGTCAAGGGGTAATTAGCACGGGCAACCAAGAGTTTGGGATCCAAGCCACGCAGTCATCCAAGCCGGCATTTGGCGAGCAGCACGTCTTTTGAGTGGTTGGTTTGGAGCCCATGGGCACAAGCCATGAAGCCCGGACCAGTTGACTAGCGACGCTTTGAAGCCGGGGGGGTGGTTCAGAGATTTCTCATGTCTGTTCATCGGCGTTCCCGAAAGAAAGATTTCAGCCCTCACCGGCGATCCAGCTGTGTCTGTGCTGACTGTTGACAGTCTGAGCCCTCCTCGGAGAGGAAAAGCAGGAAACAAGATAAAGCAGAGAGGAAAAGAAAGTCCCATCATCCCATCACGACATAATCACTTTAAAGGATGTCCGTCTCCCGGTGACGAGACGAGACACCGGTTCTCTCTGATCATCACAAGCCGACAACAACAGCTAAATCACAACCACCGTTTCGATTCACAGTCCTCCCATCCGGGAGGTTCACCACCCCCACCGAGACGTCTTTGGCAATTAATTAATTAATTAATAACAAAGGCTCAGAAGTGAGTACCCATCTCGCGTCTCTCACACCGATCCGCCATTGGGGCCCATCACTGTCGTCTAATAATAATAATTAGACCACCCTCCGGTGCTGCCGCCGAGGAAAGAAAGAACCAGGGAAAGAGACGTGGCGAATCCGGTTGCTACCTAATTTACCAACTACTTCCACCAGCCCGCTTTATCCATCGGCCACGCAGCATGGCCCGCACCGATGGCACGCGAGCGCCACCGGCGCCACCGGCGCCGTCGGCTGGCCTAGGCCACGTCCGTCAGAAGCGAGGCGCGTACGAAAAGCCCTCTGGTCCACCCAAGCCGGCCCCGAACCCTGCTCCCGCCGGTCAAGGGTCGGGGTAAGAGGCGGGTATAATAATCAGTCGAATTCCTGCAAGCCAAGTAAGCCCATGTCCTCCCACGTCGCGCGGATTATGTAAATAACCAATATATATGTGATTAGGTCAGACGAATGGTTGCTAATGACGGGTTAATTAATCAGGCCGGGGGCATCTTCAGCAATGATGATATGCGGGCCGTCGGTCTCTCAGAGTTTCTGTACGATTGCCTCGGGGAGGATCATTAGGCTCTGTGTTCCGGAGGAAAGAGTGTGCGCATAATAAATCTTATGGTATTATGGGAATAGCTGGTGGTCGGGTGTGGGAGGAATGATGGTTGTCTTTTCAGTGCCGGAACACAACACATAATCAAAACGTAGAGAACATAGACATAGAATATAGACTCTCTTTTCCTTCAACGTTGCCGTTGAGTCTCATTTAATTAGGACTTCTTGCTTATTGCCCTATGAGTCTTCATTTGCTGGGAAAACCTGTGAAGAAGGAATGTGTTTCTCCACTGATCTGACATTACTCCACTGATCTGGCATGGAAAAAAGAGAACAAAATAAATCACTGCGCGCCGGCTCCGAACAGGGCTTCGCGGGTATCGTAGGTGTACTCGACCTTGCCGTGCCAGTAGTTGGTGGTGTCGGCCTTGCTGATGGCCCAGGCCTCGTCCAGGGCCTTGACGACCTCGTCGGGCAGCGGGCCCTTCTCGAGGTGGGTCAGGTTCTCGTCCAGCTGCTCGAGCCTCGACACGCCGATGATGACGCCGTCGTTGCCGTCCTTGATCCTGAGCGCCGAATGGTGCACGACCCAGCGCAGTGCCGCCTCGATGACGGTCAGGCCGGCCTTCTCGGCCGCCTGCTCCACCAGCTGCAGGGCCCGGAAGGTGGCGTCGCGGTAGTACCGGTCCCGGTAGACGCGGCCGGTGTGGCACTTGTCGCTGTACCGCCCCTCGGCCGGCACCATGTCCTTGGACTTGATCTTGCCGGAGAAGAGCCCGCCGGCGATGGGGTTGTACACGACAATGTCGAGGCCGTAGCGGCGGCAGGCGGGCACCAGCTCGGGCTCGATGCCGCGAGTGATGGCGTTGTACATGGCCTGGTACACGGTCGGACGCACCCAGCCGTTGTACTTGCACGTCAGGACGATCTCGGCCACCTCGTAGGCGGTAAAGTTGGAGATGCCGAAGCGGACAAACTTGCCGGCCTTGTGCAGCTCGTTGATGGCTCGGAGCGTCTCGGCAAAGGGGGTTGCGCGGTCCTGCTGCTCCGTCAGTCTCGGGGCCGCAGACCGGTGGGAAGGGGGGGACTCTGGGAGGAAAGGGGTGGGAGGGGCGTTAATACGGCTGCGTGGAGGTAGAGAATGTCGACAGAGTCAGTGCCCAGTTCCTTGAGGCTGAGCTCTGCCGACTCCAGCACCTTGTCATAGGTGTTGGCTCCCGGCTCGTTTGGATACTTGATCTTGGTGGCCAGGGTCAGGCCGCGGTCCTTCCAGCCGGCCTCGCGGCTGAATGCCTCCTGCTTGCCGCCGATATACACGCGGGCCGTGTCGACCTCGTTGTAGCCACGTGATTGGAACAGGTCGAGCACCTTGGCGAACTCGCTCACATCCGTCACCCGAGCTCCCGCCGACTCGTCGGGGCCGAAGGTCATCAGACCCAGGATGACGCGGGGCGTCGGCGATTGAGCGACAAGAGGAGACATGGCGGACGTTGATGGTCTGGAGATTGTGAGTCACACGCCTAAAAAAAAAGAAAATCGAAAAAGAAAAAGAAAACAAAAAGGGGGAGTGGAGGGGGGGAGAGAGGGAGAGATGGGAAGATGCCATACTTGTTTTGTGCTCGTTGGAGGTGTGCTTGTTTGAAAAGTCACTACAGTGTGTTAATTAGTAGATAGATTTGTGTAATTAATTAACCAAACGCCTGCAGAGTACCAACTAACCGAAAAAGTATCCGGCTGTTAAATCAACAACCTGACTCTGAAATTATTAGACTTATGGAATGTTGAATTGTCAGCAAGTGGAAACCGACAGAATGAATGAATCGCTCGCGGCAAGCTGGCTGCCCCTCTTTGTTTCCTGGAAAGTCCGTTATCCCCGTTAGCCGCAGAATGACGACACCACTTTAGCAAATTGAAGTTCAAAGTCGGGCGGGGAGCGTGGACCCCACCACCCACTCTGGCCGGTAAACCAGAGCAGACCTACTCCTCCTACCTATTTCATCGGGTTTAAGAAACGCCAGTGGCTTTAGCATGCTCTAGCATCCGAGATTACGTGTATAGTTAGCCCGAAAGGCCGACACGCTGACGTTCGGCCACAAAACAGCGATGTTGTTATCGGATCTCAGATATTATCAAGGCAGCCATTTCGATTCGAACTCGTCTTTATCAGCTTGGCTTCCTACAAACCGAGGCCAAAGAGTGTACAAAAGGTACTTATCTAATATTGGTCCATTACCTTACATACGACAACTAGTAATTAGCGTACTATCTTGTCAGGCATCAGTCAACTCGCGCCTGCCTCCATCCTCAACGTAGAAGGCCTCTCCTGTAGGGCAGCACAAATTAGATCTACTTAGCTATTACTAACATTGCAGGCAATTTCCCTCTATTTTTCCTTTGGCAATCCCACGTCTGGCAACGGATTCAGAGAATCTGCAGGGCGAGCAAATTAGGAACATTAGCAAGTGCCAGCTCTCGAGTTATGCGAATACTGCACCACGACACATATGCAAGAGCCTCACGGCAGCCTTAACTAAACTGTGCTATATTTGTCGTGAGTCAGAGATATGTGATTAGGTCATGGAAAGCGCCTGAACCCTGGCCAGAAGATCTGCTCCGAGTTGGATGCAAAAGAGCCGGGCGGAGGACCGCGCAGAGTCGCTCTGATTTGCCGTGATGGAGCTATGCTTGAGAAGGAACAACTCCACTTTCCAGGCTTTGCCACGCTCGCAACTCACACGGCACCAGGAGGGACATGAAGATGTACTATCAAACAAGGCAAATGATGCCAGAAGTGAATGGAAGACGAAGGAGGGGTAGCTACCTAGCTCTAAGCTATAAGCCAGAATCCGGCGCCTCAAGCACCACCCATCTCCCACTTGCAAACCAGGTGCTCTCTGGGCCAATGAATAACGTCAAAGACGCTATGCCATCTACCCAACAGCGCCCGGTCGTCGTACCCCATATCATGAGGTGATCTGCTACTCCCGAGACCAAACCCTTGCTGTCAGATCCCAAATCCATTCCCGGGCTAGCGTACGACGGGTTTAACCCACGTCTGCTTTGTGCTTTTCCTCCTCGTCATACCACTCCCATGTCCCAGCTACCCATCCATTCGCTCATATAATCCATATCCCCCCCTCAGTGCTCCAGTCTGCCACAGCTGCTCCAAGCTCTGGACCGCCTGTTCCCGAGCTAAGAAGAAGAATCCCCACAAGACAATGAAAACTTGGTTGTCATTGAGAGCCGGTGAAGGACTGTAAGAATCGAAGGACCTGGCGGGCCCAAAGGCGGATCTCCGCAGTGCCAGCATTTATGAAAGGGGGGAAAGGGTCGGCAGGTATTTCTGGTGCCGTCGAAGAATCGAAGTTTCCGAGAAACCAAGGCATTGTCCCCTAAAAATGCATCACAGGCCGAAAACTAACACCCTCCTCCTTGAGAACGAAATTGGAAAGAGGGTCCCGCAACCATACCCTGAATAGCAAACGTGGGGTCCCAGTCATTTCAGAAAGCGCAGAAAAAAACATCGTATAACGTGTTCGGGGGGGAATGATCCAGTCGTTGAAACGCGCTGCAACCAACAACTTGGGGATGAGCCCACAGCCGGACGATGAAGGAAAAAGATCAAAAAAAAGAAGACATGATCGTGAATCAGCGTAAAAAAGTCCACTTGTCCAGCTCACCATTGTTGAAATCCCAGTGTTGACTAGACAGCGAGCTTGCGCTTCTCGGCGCTGGTGAGGACGAGCCTGGCCTTGCGCTGGGCGTCAGCACCAGTCTTAACATTCTGGTTGCTGTTCTTGAGAAGGCTCGCGAAGCTCCCCGGTGCGTTCTCCGCGTCCGAGGGCGCGCTGTCGACGCTGGAGCGGTCCGCCTTCTCGCGGGAACTCGGGCGATCAGAGCCAATGGCACCCCAGCTGCCGGTACTAGTCCTCGAGCTGGGCAGGCTGCACTCATCGCGGTCGAGAAGGCTGCCCGACCCACTACGGCCAGAGTCGCTATCGTTGTCTGTCATGGGCGTCTCAACGAGCTCCTCGGTGCTCTCAGAGATTGGGCTGACGCTTCCAGAGCTTCGGGCCTCCTTGCGCCTCTCAAGGCCGGCGCGCACAAGGTTATTGATGGCTGAGCGACGAGTGCGGGTGACAAAGTTCTTGCTGCCTTCATGCTTGGCCGTCGGCTTAGACTTGAGCTCGTCCAGAGAGGGCGGGTTCCGGGGCTGGCGGATGGGATGCTCGCCAGCCCGACCTTGACCAGGCCCATAACCAGTGGTCACAGGAGTGAGCGGAAACGAAGCAGTCTTTGGTCCGGCAGATTTGGGCGGCTCCTCGTTCGTCGCGATCGACAGATTAGCCTTGTTGGAGACCGACGGGGACTTCTTATGACCCCGACGGAACGCGTTGGCGCTCGCCGGCGGCAGAGGCGTATGAGGCTCGGCAGGTGAATCGTGCCGGCGCGGCGGCGAGGGCATCCGGGCGCCAGTTGCGTTAGGGGCGGACGGCGGAGGAGAAACCTGAACGCGGGGCGGCCCAACAGCGGGCTGCTGCATGTTCGCGTACGCGTTGGCCAGCTGAGCCTGGTTAACAAGCTGAGCGTTGAGCTGAGCCTGGAGCTGGGCGTTGAGCTGCGCCTGCTGTGCCTGGGCTTGAGCTTGGTTTTGGTCCACATAGAGGTTGGAGGCCCCCGTGAGGCCATCATACATGGCGTAAAGCCCGGTCTGCGCCGCGCCGGACGCCAGCATGTTATTCTGCATCTGCTGCTGCTGGTACATGTTCGGGTAGCCTTGCTGCATCATCTGAGAATGGCCATTAAGGCTGAGTCCCTGGAACTGCTGAGCAGCAGCCTGCAGAGCCTTGAGCTGTTGCTGAAGACGATGCTGCTGATCGGACAGATAGGCGTTGGTATACAGGAGCTGAGCCTGGAGGGCGGGGTCAATGTGCTCCCGGGTCTCGTCCAACTGCAACTGCGGGGGCGCCAGGACCTGCTCCGCCGTGTATTGTTGGCTGAAGCCAGACAACTGAGCGAGGGGATACTGCTGAACCTGCTGGGCTTGCAGCTGGCTAGCAAAACGAGGGATCGACGTCTTCGGTCCGTACAAGCTGGCCGCGTCATACATGCCGGGGGTCATGGAGTTGCGGTTCCGGACTTGAGGCATGGTCGTTGTAGGCGAAGGAAGGTTTGAGAAGTTTCCTGCCGTTGCCGACTTCGGTGCGGTGCGCAGGCCAGCCAACAGATGCGATCGGCTGGTACGGGGAGTCGGCACTCCGTTGTCGGTAGGTGTCTTCAAGGCTTCGAACGAAAGCGGCTTGATGTTCTGACCCCCCCTACGAGATGCGAGGCCGGAGCCCATGGTCAAGCCGTGGGCTTGGTTGAGGTGAGCGTGCGACATTTGAGCCAGACTTCCAGCGTCCATAACTGCGTGATATGTTTGGACGTGACTCAGGAAAACTGTCGGGCCAAGCGGAATGCCCTAGTTGACGAGGGAAATCAGAAAGATGCGGGGTCGGTCGTGTGGATATTAGAAAGTACCGAAGCGAATCGTGGCGGCCGAGAAAACGTGATCGAACGTTTAATGTGCGGCGGCTAGGTCTATTGGTATTTCTCTCGAAGAGTCGAAAAAAGAATGATGACGGGAGAATGCCTTGTTCCGACTAAAAACCGAATACTGATGATTGTGAAGAACCGATCAGCTGGAAATGCGAGGATGGTAATTAACGATGCTGGCGAAGGCCCGTAGATGCTGAATGAGCGGTCGAATTAGACAAAAAACGATGGAAGGAAAGATGGGGCCAGTTGCTCGTCAGCGAGGTTGTGTTTTGTGACGAAGGCGGGCAGGCGGCCTTTGCTGAAAAACGTAACTTCCCGATGGTGCTTCGGCGGTGGCGAGACGAGATCAAAGGTTTGCTGACCGGGGGAAGCTGAGCTGCCGACCCGCACTTCGTGCAGCCAGGCGAGTTTGAACTTGTCAAATGCGCAGATGGGATGAACCAGGCAATCCCTTGACGGCCGTGCAAGCACAGGTGACAACGCTCCCAAATCTTCGAACTCGAAGCTGCTGTTTCTCCGCAGGTCGGCGCTTGAGATGCAAGTAATGCAGGTCTCTGTGTCGCACAGCTGGCTGGCGTCGGGCGGAAGATTAAGCTGTGGTCGAGAACGAAAAGCGATCCGGCCCAAAGCTAGCGAGCAATGGCAACAAAAAAAAGACAATATGTGCGTTAAAAAAAAAATAAGAATACAAAGATTAAAGACAAGGGTTTTGTGGTGAGCTTTCTAAATGCCTCCTGTCTTGAACTTTTTTTTTCTCGTATCGCGAATTGTGCAGTGGGTCGAGAGAATGCAGCGATGTTGGGAAGTTTCGGTTGTCAAGCCAAAGAATTATGACGAGCAACGACGGCGACGACACGGGGACGCACCACGAAGGGAGGAGGAGGGAAAGCGCGAAAGGAAGGGTGGCTGCTGGTGATGCCAAAGGGAAGAAGGGGAGCAGGAGGAGGAGAGGGAAGAAGGGCTTTCGGAAACGAGAGATGAAGGGCTGGGATTCGACAGAGCCGGGAAGAGAGCGGGTGGGGCAGAGGAGCTGAATCGCGACCTGAGTGGCCAGCGAACAGGGGTCCGCGGCAGGGGCACCTGTCGCAGGCAAAGGCCGAGCGGATAGCAGGCCACGATGATTGCATGGAGCGCGCGGGTTGGGCCCGCGGACAACAGGCGCTGGCAAGAATATCGATGGCTTGGCGGGTCGGATCGACGAATGAGAGCGCGAAATTCCGCGCCAATTGAAGAATGACATAAGCGGGGCTTCCAACAGTACCTTCTTCCCCCAACACAAAAAAGTTCGCTGCTAACGATTTCTCAAAGAAAAATAGCCTTGGAATTGTTAGTGTATCTTCACATCTCGTGTTCTATTGGTGTCCTTAGGGCCACAAAACGCCAGCCAGCGCAAACCGCCGCTAATCCGATTACGGTTAGTAACCGTGACTGCCTGATGTGGAGCAAACCAATGGGCTTCTGCCGCTGGCTTGGTTGAACTCTTAGCGGGCGAACACTCGCCGCAGCTTCGCGGAATTTAGTCCAACCATCTCAGGGGCATTTTCTTCTCTCTTCATTTTTTTGTAGGAAATGTGAAGCCCATGAGACGTCATGAGTGTGGCTTTTTGAGGTTTGTTGGTCTGGAAATAATATCTACTGACGATTTTTTTATTCCTTTCTTTGCTCGCGAGTAACCGAACCGTTTCAAACTCGGCCGCTCTCATTCCGACGGCTTTGTTGGCCGCAAAATGGGGCGTCCCGTCACTGTGCTCGGAAGCCAGCCAACCCTTGTTCGTCCGATCCTGGAGATCGGGAAGCGCCCGTCTGTTCTTCCCGCCTCATGCTTTACCCGAAGTTTCTCTGCTGCGCTCCTTCCCTGTTTACAAACAGCAGCATTACCATGAGCATTGACGACAAGAGATTCTCGAGATTGCATTCCATGCGCCTGGAGAGGGCTTTCCCTGGAACTCGTGGCACGACTCCACAAACGATTTGCGTTCGAAATGCTTCCTCTTGAATGCCCTGGTTGTTGCACGAGGCTCGGTCCGCGACATACTAGTACTCCCTTCGTACACTCGTGACAAGTATGTACTGTACGGATTACATACAATTCAGGACTCCTTTTGCGACCCCAAGGGGAAACTTGAAACATGGACGAAGCAAAGTCGACCTGAAGAGGAGCGACCGAGGAAGGGAAAGGACACTTGACAGCCCGAATGCCCCTTTTCGAGGCTGACTCCGATCTCCGCGCGCCGTCTCTCTCAGGCCAAACGGTTCAAGCACCTTCGACTTGGGCATACTACTTGCGTATTGCGTGTGATGCACGAGGCGAGGTCCCTGTTCTCTAGTCGTCACAAAGAACAGAGCGCCATGTCAAAGACCGACGGCGCAGAAACTTGCGACCCCGCAACGTGCCTGTTTATCAGCGCCCGTTGCCTTGATGAAACGCAACCTGTGGGCCCTGCGGCCGTCACTCCATGTGTCACCTCCCCAGCCCCAGCCCCCACTGCGACCGTCTTTGGGAACGAAGGCGCACATGCGCCTGGCGCAAGCTGCACGCGAGAGCGCTTAACATTGGCACCCTGTTGGCGACACAAGATCTCCAGCTCGGATGCTTCTACAACATATGAACAGGCGCGGATTCGATATTGACCATCCTGGGATTGTTGTTGTTGCACAGCTCGTGGCATCGAGGATCTTGGTGTCGCCAGGGTCAGCCGCTCCAGGTGCTGCGCCGCAATGCGACCCATAGACCTGCGCGTTCAAGGGGTCGCTCGGCTCCCCGTCTCCGTAACTCACGAGTAACCACTCATCGCCAAGGAGTACTCTGGACGATGGTCATACGCTATTGTCTGGATGCAGCTTCATAACAAAGTTCGTCGTTGAGGCCTCCTAATTAACCCCCGTATCCAACTTGCATAATGGGTTAGAGTAAAACATTAATTAGAGCAAAAGTATGTCGGTTGACCCGAGGCTCCCAGTTCCTCCTAATAGGAGAAACCAGAGTCACCGCCGGCCCTGCACCATGACTCAGTTTTGCTACGCTGCCGCCTGCCGTTCAGTTCAAGCTCGACGTTTCTGCGAAGTTAAAGTTGATGATAGCTCGTTCTGCTTCTGTAGCAGCATCCTTAATTCAAGGGTTGACTGTGACGAAGTTGGAAAAGCATTAAAGAAATAATACAAAACATGGTAGGGTAAGAAAATAAAGGGGGGGTTCTGTCATTGGACTTCAATCCTAAAACGCCCTCTAGCGTAAGGTCTGTAACAAGGATGGCTTGTTGGTAAGCATTGAGGGCGGTGACAAAAGGAAGCCATCTCGACTCTTCATGAGTCAGGATTGAGGCTGTGAGAAAGCAACAGCCACATTGTCATCCTAACCGGCCGGACCTGAGCGAATCAATCTTCGGTGGTGGAGCGGGTCAGATATAATGATCGGACGAACCGCATCAGCCGGAAGCAGGGCCTATGCTGGAACAGTGTTGCCCGTCCTTTGAAGAACTCGTTTAGCTATTCTATAGTCTTCTGGGTAGTGGAGTGGATTACATTGAGGCGACAGGATACCGTAAATTTGGATTACCACTGCCCTAGAGATGCTCCTTGTTTCGCAACCACTCCATAGCTTGATTTACAAGGGAATATTCGCCGCAATAGTTTCTACAAGAAGCTTTTGTTTTTCTTTCTCCTTTTTGTCATTACAGGTTCGAGGAATGTCCTCCGAATCTTGCCCGACCCATTCTAGTTGTGAGAGTCCTTTGAGGCTTGGTGCTTCCGGCTACATTCCCCTTGAACTTACCTTGGATGTATATACATATTAGATCCCAACCGGGAATGTGGCAATGGAGGTCCCATGCCAAAGGAGTAGTTGGAATGCTGTTCCATAAGGGGCTCATAAGATGACAATTAGAGTACAGGACAGTATTAGGAAAGGTGCCTGGTCATAGACGAGAGCCTTTGACGAAAATGGGGTGTGCGCTGCTTTAGGTGGTAATTAACTAGAGAAGGCAATAATCCGTCATACAAGCTTGATCTGATAGTTACTTCAACAGATAATTAGAGAAACGTTCCCAGTTCCCAGCCAAGCGCACTACACACCTAGACGGTGCCTAATTCTCCATGCGCCTGCCACAGTCAAGGTTCTAGGTTCTCCAAGAACAATGTCGTCAGAGATAATACTCTGTAGTCGCAACGATGGTGATCTCGCCCGGAGGCGGCCCTGTCACCCGGACTTTTTTCAAGCCCCTGTACGTCTAGACGCCTACAGCTGCATAATTAACCCCCGATAATGTGACCATGGGAGGGTAAGGGGCCATGTTGACATCAGTCAGCACTACACCTCGCCTCGTCTTCCATTCATTTCCGGAACACACCTCGCCGCTTGCGTGCCGTCGGCGCACGATTGGACAACCCGGGGCATTTGCGAGAGCGTTCTCGACCAACTGCTCGCATTTGTATCGCTGCACCCCTTTAGGGTGATTATTCGATTCATTGGTGCTCGAACAGACGGTGATAACCTCCTGTCCAACCAGATAACAACCTCCCAATACCCGATACGCGCCTGTGTTGCCTACCGAACTCCCGCCGTGATTCCGCCACAGGCCTTTTCAACCAACCCGAGAGACGTGACGATGAGACGTGGCTATTCAACATGGGGGGAACAGAACAGAGCTGGTCATCCGATGGCTGACTCGATCTTCGCTTTCATCATCCTCATCCGACCACCCCGGGCGGTGCGCGCGGGAAAAGCAGACGGGTAACCTACCCAATTAGCACTAACAGATTGCCTTTCCCGTGAGTTGACCGTATACTAGCGTCCGTGACGCGGCACAGATGACGTGAGACTTTTTTCTAGGCATCTGACCTCCTTCGGAGACTGTTCCACCTTGTTTTTCTTTTCCGGATAAGATGACGTTCATCCGCGGAACATTTCGCCCGAAACGGGAGAGCGGCAAGGTTAGGTAAATAGGTTCACTGTCAGCCTTCCGCCCTGAGGCGCCGAAGGAATATGCGTAATTACGGATTCTCCTATTGAACCCGCAGTACGACTCGTTAATTCGATACTACAAACGAAATATCTCGACTTGTCAGAATACCCATACTTAAGGTGCAATTGCTGGCGGGCAATTGCGGCGTCGCTTTTGCTGTTCGACACGACTGGCCCGTCAAACATTAGATAATTATACCTCTAATTACCCACACAGTAGCACAAGAACCGCGGAATACATTGGTGAATTAAAAAAAGGGGGGGGGGTTTTCTGTTGCCCCTTGTACGTCTAGTTTGTCCCTTCGAAATCTGCCATTGGTTTTCGAGGTGCCCGTATCCGGGAATGCGCCGGCGCCAGCCTTACCGTGATTATTACTGCTGCAGACGCCCGGTATAACAACACTAGTATGCATTGTAGCGGCGGGAGAGCATTGATAATTGACTGATTTATCCGCTAGCATACTCCGCATGTGACAAGACTCTCTTGGATGATTGATGACGCCTGTGCCGCCAGAGTGCAGGCAAGAGGAAGCAAGCACTAATCACTACGGCCACGAATGGCCGTCAAGGTGCGAAGTTAGGCTGCCCAAGTCTCTGGAAGTCGCAGTGAACGCCCGCGCTCACGATCTAGGATGAATGTCCGAGAAGAATGATGCGAGTGCTGTCATTTAAGAAAAACAGGCAGATTTCAAGAGGAGAAAAAGTAAAAAAGAAAAAGAAAAACGACCCTCCGCTCTGGTGATAACGTGACAGGAATTTGGGTTTAAAGTTCTATGGATGAGAGCGCCCTCTATCCCATCACAGCAAGCAGATGTGCGCTGGAGCAGGTAGCATCACGTACCTATATAACATCATTAGAGAACATTGGGGAGGAATCCAAAATATCGGTTGGCCTCCCCCTTCCCCTCAATCGAGGTCATTGAGGTGGAATAAAAATTGAGAAAAGTCGTGATCACCATGGCTTGGACTCTGACCTCCCCTCCTTACCTATTAGGCTTCCCACCAGACGCAAGCCTCCTTGTCCCACGAGCGAAAGAATAAGGTCCACCTAAGTAAACAACACCCCCCTAACTCGGTAATTCGCCGCTCCTCTCCGAATCACATCCCAGGAGACAGCCCCGTCTCAAGCGCCTCCGTCAAGCGCTACCGTGAGCGCGACTGGGGAAGAAGAAATGTCTAGATCTAACCGGGTGCAACCTTTCCGTGGCCCACCGCAAGAGCCAAGAGTGCTGTTGGTGCCCCAAGTGAATGGGGAACAAAAAAGAGGACCGTCACCCTGCCCCACCTGCTCCGACCGACATGCGATGATCGATCCGCGGCCTATAGGAGATGCAGGACGAGATGTACATACCGACGCAGGAGGTACAGTCGATCAGCTGAAGCGACTGTCGGGAAAAACGACGAGGCTTCCCGCATGCGAGAGCACCACTGCGCGCAAACTCAAGTTCGACCTCGTTGTGCCAGAATTGTGACCAAGAAAATTGATAATGATCGTCTGCCGTTCAATGTTGTCCCGCGCATTTTCGAATCCCCTAAGAGTAGCTTTCTGGCAGGTACAATTTCGAGCAAGGGAAGAGGGTTTCGGCTGTGCCTCGGGGCACATCATCAAATTTTGGATTTTGCACGTTCCTTCGAAACTCGCGGACAGAAGCGGTGATTGGATTGCTAGTATCGCCGGTCCTCAAGCGGCACTTTATCCCCGTAGAACCCGCCCTGTCCACCGTCTCTTGCCGCGGCCGCAATGCACGCAAGACAAACACCGCCGCCATATACCCTCGTGTGTCGTTTCCACCCGTGGCCGGCACTGTCAACAACGGATAGGATCTCCCCCTGCAGACTGATTTCTTGCTGGGACAGGACAACCCCTGGACCGCCCGGACCCCCCACAAACACGTACTCTGGCGGCGCCGATGGTGGCGGCGGTGGGAGGAGGGGCAATTTTGGCGGGTAACTCGAAGGTGAGAAAGAGGTAGACGTACCGTCGGACGTCGCGGCCTTCGTGGATGAAGACGCAGAGGCTGTAGCGGTTGAGACAGGAACGCCAATGGGGACACTCTTGGTATACGATCGACGCTGAGGAAGGGTTGTTGAGCTCTGCAGGCTGTAGACGAGGACATTCGCCGAGCTGGAAGCGACACCAGGCGCCGAATCTGACCGGTGGACAAAGCTCGTGCCGACGGTAGGCGGTACTGAGGCAGCGTAGTTAGGCTGGCGGTCTTCAAAAGGGAAGAGGCTGCCATGAAGGGTGGGCGGCGTAAGGGGCAGTGGAGGAGGCGGGCGCGAAAAACGCCGGGGAACCGTGACGCGCGTGCCAGGGCAAGAGGAGTCCGGCGCCGGGAGGAAATGCTCGTCCTCAAAGTGCAGACCTGTTCCTCCATCGCCTCCCTCCACCCCCGCTTCCTCCAAGTCACCAAAAATGGGACTGTTGCTCCGGCTGGGGCTTGTCCACGCCGTCAACCCCACAGAGCTCAGGCCTGTGGTTGAAGGGTCGCGGGCTTGTTGGGAAGCATTGGTGCTGACGCCACGTGATGGCGCCAGTGCTGACCATGGGTGATGATCTTCCTTCAGCCCGCTTTTGCCCTGATCCATTATAGGCGACCCGCGAAGAGGCCCAAGCTGGCTGGCCACAGCTTTGAAACGCACTAATAAACCCCACACCGGATCCAATAGCGACGGTTGACCTTGACGACCGGGGGCAGTGATGGACTCGGTCGGCTGCTCGTTCTTCTTTTCACCTGGCGTGGTTGAGGTGCTGCTCGGCCAGTTCTTGGCTTTGAATGAGTGCAAGCCGGTAATTGAAGCGTGTGAAACACCACTTCGCCTAACCAGGAAGCGAACAACGGCTAGTAATAGGGCAAGGAAAGCGACTGCGAAATATATATGCGTGCTTACTGAAATGGGGTAGTGGCGGCTCGGAATCCCTCTCTCCCTGGCGATGTCACCGAGAGGATGGTGGACGGCCGGCATCTGGGTAATATGATTCCGGAAGAGAGAACAAAAAGAGATTACTGGTGCTCTGGGGGCTGCTGGGGGGTCGTTCGCTCCTGTTGGAGTTCGGCCTCGGAGGGTGGCCGGCCCTATGAAATTGGGGGTTCGGGCAGCTGGCCCTGGAAAGCCGGGTGGTGGCACGGAAATTGGCTGGCTTCAGCGCTAGGATTACCGGCCGAGAGCGTGTGCAGGTTCCACTCGGGCTGAGCTAACATGCATTTGATGGATGGGCTCGTCGATCAAGGCGTTTCGTCACCGATCAAAGCGGTCTTTCTGCAGCACGACGAAGATTCTGGTTTGAAGGCACAGACAGATTCCGCTGGCGATGGCGACCTGAGGCTGCAGTTGGTGCCCGCCACCGCTCAGTGTGAAGATTAGCATCCCATCCGAGACCGAGACTTGGCGGGACGACGATTTTTCCCACTTGTCCAATAACAGCATAACTCCTCCTCTTGGAAAGGCAAGGCACTTACACGGATAACGCGCTGTTCCGGGCGCAAAAGGCGGCAGCTTGCTTGTGTCTGAAAGTGACACAGAACGGTTGAGAGCAGGCTGATAGGACGGAAAGGGGCTTCTCAGGTGTGCTATGTGGAAATACACGTCAGCGTGGGTGTTCTTAACCAGCGATGCGTAGGATCTAAAACCCCGAAACGGCGCGTCGGGGCTGGGTGGGCGAGTGGCTGCCCAGGAGACTTATACGGCAGGCAGAGAGCCCCTCTCGTGAGATGCTCCATGTCGCATGCGACACTGACCGCCACCCTGATTCTGGCTAGGGTCTCCGTACGTCCAGAAACTTGCAGGGCAAGCTAGAGGTTGGTCGGATCTCAGAATCGCAGATACGGTTAGGGCTAGTAAGCTCTCAATGAACTAGCGTTCGTCTTGAACCGCCTGGTCTGGCTTGGAGGTCAGCTCTCTTCGACACGCCGGCTCCACGCAGTGCAGCCAATCTCGTGAGGGCCGCTGTGCAACGCTGTCCGGGTCATGAGCTACACTAGGGCCACGCCGATAGTTCTTGTCACACGCCCATGCGCCAAATTCTGCGTCGGCTGTAATGATGCGGGAAGGTGGAATTGCCCAATTCCGGGATGATGTTCGGAGCGCACCCATGTTACGCATTCGCTTGGTCCGCGGTCAGCGCGATGGGAGTTTGGAGCCAACGGTGGCGGGATCGTGGGAATCGCGGCACGCTGCAAGGGTGCAAGTTTTGGTTAGCGGGCATTAAGCTTGTTCCTTCCCTGCCTGAAGCCCTTGCATGTCCCTGAAGTGGGAAAGTGGGGGAGGCTGGAATCCCTGGCGGCGCGCCTTACGAAGTCCGGCGGCCCTGTTGCTTGCTTGGGAAAGAGTGTGGCACTTCAAAGGCTGGAAGGCGGAGAGATGGAGGGGCGGAGCGGCCGCCTTCCCCCCACCAACCTCCGGTGACCGCCAACCTGAACCATTTGCAATCTCCGCCCGTTGAGCCATCAATTTGCGAGAGTCGAGGAGGGACTGGCGTGGCGTCCCTGTGTTTTGAACAAGAGCAGCTGAACCCTGACGACATCGATACAGATCGAGGGGCTTCAGGTTGGCCAACAGCTGATCAACCAGAATGCAGTGGAACTACAAGTGTGGAAGGCCTTGCCAGGCCCGGAGGAGACACAGCGACTCGAGAAGGCTGGCTGGTGGGACCTTGGGCATTTGCCCGAGCCGAGCAGGAACCGTTCCTCGCTGCACAGCCGGATTTGGTCTAGTACACTAAAGCGGCGTTCAGCTTGGTCTGAGCCTCACGGGGTGTGTCAGCACCCACAAGCGTCGTGTACGGATTCATCCGTATTTCCTGGGGATTGAAACACAGTTCCACAGCAAGGGGGAAATTGGCGCATCGCATCTTTCCCGGATGCATTGTGCAGGCTTCTTGGCCGAGAGTTTGCGGCGTTGGTTCGCCGTATCTCCAACGTAGGCACAAGTATCTGCAAGTAAATTTTTTTTTTCTTCTTTAGTTGCCGATTTACTCTTTGTTCGATGCGACAAAAGTAGCATCAGCGTAGGTGCACTCGGCGCTCCCTACTACTAGCCTCAAGCTTCCCTCTCCACAGCACGAGTACGGATTCCCTATACTGCTACACTGTCATAAAGGAATGTGTAGGTACATGGGTATATCGTATGTACATGTACATACTGTACGGATTACAGACCACGGTGCCTTACGTATGTACATACTATAGTACCTTACATTAGGTAAGGTGCATACCTTTCATACCTCCGGATCACCTAATCCCAGCTTTGGCACGCTTGAGACAGGCGCTAGCGTGCATCCCATGAAGATCACGGGCATGGGTGCTGCGGGGCGCACATGAGAACCACCTCAGCTTCCGAATCGGCACCATGTATTCCACCAACGTACGTAACCAGCCTATGAAGCAAGCCGCCAAGGTGCATACTATACTACTGCAAGTAGGGCTTGAATGGTGTGTCTGATGTCAGAAGGGAACCCGGACGTTCTTCTCCTATGTTGTAGGGTGTATTTGGGGTTCAAGTTTGCTTTAGGCACGTGGGTACTCGCTTATTGGCTTTTGGAGGTGCAACCATTCCCGCCCTACACAGCAGGTTCGGAGAATAGTATACCAGACGCACTTTGCCGCCCATCAAGGACCTATCACGGTTCATGGCAGGAGAGAGTGCGGGCAGAGTTTCACTTTTCCGGGTCACATGGGGAAAACGGAATCTCAGGAGAGGTAGGTAGAAGCAGGGCAGGTACAAAGTACACACATGCATGGGCCGTGTATGACGGGTGATGTGGTGGTATGTAAGGGATGTACTCCTTACATCCCTTTGCACCTACCCGGACTGTAGGTTCCCACTCTGTACATGCTTTACCGGGCAAACCGAAAAACACTAGGCAAGAGGGCTAAAGTCATGCTTGCACGTTTGGCGATTGCGGGAGCTGTCAGCTGTACGTCCCTTGGCTGCCAGCCTAACGCGACGTGAATTGCCTTCTCCTAGCTGGAAACGAGCTCAACTACAGATACGTAGGGCAGTACGGTACATGATGCAGCGTCTTCCAGGTTCTAGACTCCCTAAGAAGAGCTTACACTATATTTCCTGGAGCCCAAAGAAGCAGCAACGTAACTACTAGGGCCTCATCACGCCTACGTGCTTCCCCTCCCAACGGTGCCGGACGCGACAATGCGATTACCAATGCGGTCTTGCCCAAGAGCTACTCAAATGGGGTTGCTTCTACCCACGATTCTCGTCGTTATTGGTTTCTTATCAGAAAGGATTATGGGCCGGACTGCTGCAAGGGCTGCTGCTCGGCACACTTGTAGCGGTCGCTGACACAGGGCAGTTGTTCCAAACGACCCGCTCGCCTCTTTTCGGTCTCTTTTTCCCTTTTTGTCAGTCCCGATCGTCCCCCGCTGACAGGAGCAGCAGTTGCGAAACGAGGAAGGGATCGCCCGTGCCCCGCCCTCGTTCCTCAGCCCTACGAACCAGATCCCGGCAAGCCCTGCCCCACCTCTGTTTTGCGAACCCTGCGCCAACGAAACCCGGAGTTACTGCATGTGTAATCGGCGGCTCGTGGGGTTCGGTAACGAGAAAACAGCCGCAAGCCGCCGATGTCTCTTAGCGAACGCCGTATACACTGTTATTACCACCGGTGATTGGTTGTTCACCGAACAATACTGTCGCCGTTTTGGAACTGCCCTTGCTCTGCGGAATACTCCGTACACTTGGCTGGGCCAAAATCGAGAGGGTGTGTATGTATGTATGTATGTACATACATACATACACACCTAACCTACCTCGGCTGGGGCAGGAAGAATGACCCTAAATTTGTCCGAGTGCGACGGCAACTCATAGGGCTCCATCGCAGACTGTCGTTGACCGCCAGTTTCTCGTGCACCGCGCTGGACTTTTTGTAGCACTACCGTCTTGGCATTTGAGCTTGTGACAACACACAAGGGTACGAAGGAGAGGAGGAGCTGCAACGTCGAGGCGATTGTGAGATGCCGTGTTGGCGGTTCGGCTTGGGGGCGGGACCGCCACTGATTGGTTGGTTGGGCGGCGCACAGCTCAGCTCAGATGGCCCGCGCCGCGCCACAGATCGCCCCCAGGCTCGGCACTTGCCACTCAACAGCAAATGCGCATGAACTCACATTCGTGTTACCCTTCTAGTCCGTTGATACCGTCTGTTTGACGCGCTTATCAACCATGCCGTTGAGGAGCATCTGGCCAACAAGCTGCGAGAAACCAAGATAACTAGACGATTTGCTGCGCCATCCCTGTCCGATCTCGCCTTGATCCCTTGGTCTCCCGCAGCATGCGAATCCTGTTTCACAGACTGTGGCCTTGTTCCCAACGGTGTTTGGCCCGAGGCCCCGACTGGATACTGGATATGGAGTCTTTGAAGGCTTACTGGTAGTACTAGCCGCGTTGCCCAGAAAACAGCGCTCCACTGTCCGTATGTTGGAGAGCCTCGAGGCTGAGCAAAGAAACGGGATTGCGTAACTCCCTTTCAGCCTGCCTGGTTGCACCACACTAGATGGCCCCTCACGTGCGACCGAGTCTGGTCAGCAGTCAGCGTGGGCGGAACCGGGAGCGACCTCATGGGCCATTGTTCCGCCCCCCCTCCCTCCTCCTGCGCCGCGCATCATCCGTGGATCTCCCACTCCTGGAGTCGAACAGACACCCGACGCCCGACCAGAGCTCAACTTGATGTGTCTCCCATGACCAATAACCGGCCCAACCTAACCTTCGGAGACTCCAATTGCTGGACAGTCCGTGGCGGCCGAGTTTATTGGCGGATTAAGCTGCTCTTAGCATCACCATTCGCCTGGGAGTAGCTTCAGGAACGTCCAGCGAGACGAGACCGAATGCTGCGAGGCTAGTATTCGTAATGGTTTGCTCGAGCTGGAAACTTGTCCGGCACCGTAATGGGTATGTATATACATGATATGGTGAGATTGGGTATTGGATCGCCAACCACCCGTGTGCCCAAGCGTAGACATGTGAACAAAAAAGACCCTGGCCAGGTCATAAACGCTAACCGCCGTCAACTTGGTCGCCTCAGTAGCGAAGAATGATATAATGGCGAGAAAAAGGAGAAAAAAACAAATAAGAGCCAGGGGACGAGGAGTCGTGAGGCTAGAGGCTGTCTTGGTATCGCCGGCATATCCATCCATTCGCTCACCCTTCCCGACAGATGGTCCAAGATTGATGATGAGTCCATAACCAGCCAAGCGCGGTCATACAGAGAGACCAGCCTTTTCTCCAAAGGACGTCATATGCCCTCCCTTCCCCCTCCCAATCCAGCAAGCGCGTCAAAACCAATGTAATTCTTGGCGCTTCGCTTGTTCCATGCCTCCACTTCCCCAACACAGCCTCCTTCTTGACGACACAATCCAGCACCTTCAAGCGCCAGGCAAACAGAAGCCTCTCATTTCCACGCAACGAAATCCCTTCCCAGCGTCTCGGGACGAAGACTGGGATAATGAAGACAGGCGCAGCAGGTTTTTTTTTTTTTTTGGGGGGGGGGGGGTTGGGGGGGAGGGGGGAAACAAGGTGCACGCATCTCCAATGGAAGTACATCGCTGGGCCACCGTGTTCATGACAGAGACGACACCTCCACACCCAACCCCACCGACACCTGCTGCGCCTGCCCCGGCAAGGGCAACGAGGACACCCCTTCGGCGGCCTCACTTGGTGCGGGCGCCGCCCCGGCCGACGTGACATCTGCTTCGTCCTCCATCAACTTGATCATGTCCTCCAAATTCTCATCCAGCATCTCGTGATCCTCAGGCGGCAGGCACGATTTGAGAAGGTGCAGGTACTTGTCGATCTTTTCGCCTGTGCCGGTCAGGCCGCGGGCTTCGACGTACTCTGCTTCGGCGCGGCGCTGTTCCTGAAGGAGGGCCCGCAGCTCGGTCGCGAGGCGGAGACGTTCCTGCGGATCATCGTCTGCTGGGTCTTTCTTCGTGCCGTTGTCTGCGGTGGCGCCGTCCGGCTGAGGGCCGCCGGATGTGTCCGCAGGCTGGCCGTTGGGCAGGTCGGCAGGTTTGCTGCTGTCGCCGTTAACGGTGGCCAGCTCTTTGTTGACGGCCTCTTGTAGGGCAAGGCGATTTTGATGCGTTAGGTAGGCGAGCACCTGCTTAGCCGCTTCGGCGGCTTCGGCTTCCGTCTTCGCGGCTGCCTCGTCCGCTTCTAGGTGAGATTCAAGGTCGGCGACCGAGGCCCTCAAGTTTGCCAGCTCGGCCTGGGTGTTGATGAGAATACGTTTGGCCTCCTTCTCTGCCTCCTCCTTCTCGTCGATCTCGTTCTCGTAACTCTGGGCGAGGTCTTGGAACTTCTGCAGGACAAGAGGGGTGATCCGGGACTGAACGGTATTTGCGGCCTCGCTCCGGAAACTGGCCTGTCTCTTGCCGTCCGAGTCGGCCACGGCGTCGCGGAACGCATTATGCCGCTGGGAGTCGGGGGCGAAGGGACTAGACGATCGCTGGGGTGCCCCCCGAGCTGCTTTAGACTTGGAAGCATTGAGCTCCCTGATCAGGTCCTCAGCCCTGACGCCCTGGTTATTGGGGATGTCGGTTGATGCTCCCCGGCCGAGCAGCGCCCGAATGCACTTGCGGGCATCCCGCATTGCCGCCAGGTGCAGGGCAGTGTTGCCGTCATTGTCTTGAGCATCCAACAATCGCTGCAGTTCGTCCGCGGACCGCGTCTCTTGCAGCTTGTTGAGGATATTCTCGAGATAGTAGCGCGAGCATGAGTGACTCGTGACACGCCCGCTCTTCATGACGGCAGCATGGTGGATGACGGTACATCCGGACGCGTCCCGCGCGTCTACGGTGCTGAACAGCTCCTTCATGACCATGGGAAAGGTCTGTTTCTCGTAGCAGTTTGTGAAGTTGACGGACCGCATGAAGGGGGTTTCCCCCCGTATGTTTCGCGAGGCGAGGTTGGCGCTGAACCGCTTCAGCTGCTTGATCACCTCGACATCGCCCATTGCGGACGCCCAGTGCAGCGCAGTATGCTGTTCTGTGTCGATGGGCCAGTCGGGTTGAAAGTTTGTCGGGGGATCGGGGCGAATCGCAGGCTGCTCGTTTCTAGAGAGCAGGAAGTAGTCTAACAATTCGTCCCCGTACATGGCGTGTTGCTGTTCCGTCATGTCCTGCAGCATCTCCTCCCGCTTGCGCTTCCGGTGACCGGTCGAGTATTGTGACATATCGTAGCGGTCGTCCTCGGCCATGTAGGACGCCGAGGCAACCGTCAGGTTGTCCGGGGTGTCATCCTCGTTTAGCTGGCTCGCGTTGTCGTAGTCTTCCTGGAAAGCAGCACCTTGTTGATGGCGTGAGAAGACGGCGGCTTGAGAGAGGCTTGCGTTCTTGTTCTGCGACTTACTGCCCCATTTCGGAACAGCAGGCCGGGCCTTCGGGACCTTCGGCTTGCTGGCATGTCTCGGCGCGGGCGGCGGGCTCTCATTGCCGGGCTGAAATTCGAAGATGGGCCGCAGCCGCTCGTAGACGTTGTTGCGCTGGGCCAGCGCCTCGCCGTGCTCGAGCGGGATCCACGTTCCTGGAAGGGCAGGTCAGCGGGCTGGGAAGTGGGCTTAACGGGCGAGCACAAGCGCACCTTGGTATTTCCCGTAACCTCCCTGGATCTTCTCGTGAATGTCTTTTTGCACGTCGCGCTCAAGAATGCGTGTCCGGGCGGGCTTGTCGAAGCCGGCGGCCTTGAGAATGTGCGTTGCATTGATCCAATTATCTTCTCGGCGGCGCATCACATGCTCCTTAAGGTCCGGACCAAACTGGTATTCGTAGACAGGAATCTACAAACATGACAGAAGCAGTCAGCACGGGAGGGGCAAGCTCTGGAGAGTTCGGTACCTACACCGCTATACGTAGCGCTGTATATCCCCGCCTTTGGGTGGTCGGCGGCCATTTTCTCGGCGGGCTTTGGACCTCAGAATCTCGTTAAGTTAGAGAACAAAGCCGCTCTAAGATGGGCCGAGGGACGTGAGCATTGGCTAATCGCACGACTGCGATACAGGTGCCGATAGCGAGATCGCGATAATTTGGAATTTGAAAGAACAACGCAGAAGAGGAGAGAGGCAGATGGTATTGCTGTTCAAAGGGAGGATGGTTATACAAGGTTATCTTGAAGGTATCAAGTCGGGCCAGGGTCCAATGAGCTGCGGCGGATTGGCAGAGGCAGCAGTGAGCACGAGTCGCGAAAAAGACGCGGGAGGGTTGGAAGCGTGGGGATGGAGGGAGACGCGACCTGACGCGAATTGCTAAAGTGCCCCTTCCCTGCACGTGATGGCCAGAGCTAATGCACGGGCCATCTCTCGAGATGGAGCGGCCGAAACATCAAGATACTCCTAGAGAGAGGTTTAGTCACCCCTATCTTAGTTGTGATAAAGCTGAGAAACGGGTTGCATTAACTCCTATCAGATAACCGCAGTGTCGGTACCACATAAACTTAGGTTAATAGAGTGAACTTAAGCAGAAAATGGGTTAGCTTTCAGATGAATGGACATCATTATTAGAACCAAGGAAATCTAATTAAGGTCAATGTTCTGTGACTCGGAACGGACCTCTCTTCTACATGGGGTATGCTTTCATCCCAACATCAAAGGTGCCGCAGAGACATAACGACCTCGGCTCTCTGGGGTTTTGGGAAGTGGGTAAGTACGGATTACATACACGGCCATGACGAGTTCATGCCTCTTCACTCGTGGGCTTCTTGCGTCAAGAACTAACGATGATGTGGAGGGTATCTTTGTAGCCCGATCGGTTGTGGACAACGAAAGCAAACCATATGCACATGATATAGAAGATGATTACGCATATTTGCGAGGTGTAATGCGGACTCCCATCATTCACTTGATGGTAGTGACTGGTGACTGAACTCATGGTCGGGTTTTGGTGGCTCTTTCCCAGGTTGAGAGGGGGCTGCTCGCGTGCGGCCGCGTGTGACCCGCCTGGAAATGGGGATGATCTCCCCTGAGACAGCCGACTAAGGCACCATCTGGGGCACTGCAGCCCCTGATTGGCAGATCCTCCACAGAACCATCCCAGGGGGCACGCACCCATTTTTTGCCGTGTTCCACGCACGTTGTTCTCAGGGTCTTCGAGTTTTAGCTTCAATTGCACCATCACCCTAACCCCACGAAACCCAGACTTTTCGGTCGTCATTTCTCCTCAACCGGGAGTGACCGGTGCCGGGTCTAAAGTTTTGCACTTTTTACTTAAATTCGTGTCCCGTACGATCTGTAACTCACGTTCTTCAACTCCTGGGTTGGTTTCTCTACTTGCCGTCAGCTTCTATGGCGGTTGACGTCACGTTGCATTCCAACCGGACTGGCACCCGCGACAAACCAACCTTCAAGATAACCTACCTGACACCCGTCTCAGCGACCCGAGTCGGGTGAAGATCGCCCCCGGCTTTAAAGAGATCGGTCGAGATCCGGGGGACGGGCAGCTAGTAATTAATTATACAGTAATCCGTACATCGCGCCATGCTCCGCGACTCCCGCTCCGCCGACCCGCTCCTTGCCCACCACGACGACGACAACGACCGCGGCCGCCCATCTTACCGCAGCCCTAGCCGACGCACCAGCCCGCTGCCCTCCCGATCACACCTTTCCACCACCATCACCACCACCACCACCACCACCCGCGCGTACGTCGCCCCCGTTAGCACCTCCCCCCCGCCGACTTCGCCTCGTGGCTTGTCCGCTCGCCCAGCCTTCGCCCGCCGCAGCCCAGCAGCGGCAGCGGCAGCGGCAGCGGCAACGACAACAACAATGCGATCTCGCAGCCCCGCCCTAACCACGGCTGCGGCGGCCGGCGCCGAGGCCCGCAGGCGGTACACGTATGCCGCCTTCTTCCTGATCGTCTGCCTGGTCTCCTTCACGGTGCAGACCATGCTGGCCTCGGAGATCCAGCACGACCGCGGGTGGGACAAGGCCTATTGCATGCTGTACCTGACGCACGGCTCGTGGGTGCTGCTGTGGCCGCTGCAGCTGGCCGTGCTCTGGGTGCGCCGGTCGCCGCCCGAGCAGAGCTGGCGCCGCTTCTGGGACGGCCACGTGCGCACGCTGCGGGCCATCGCGCTCGTCGTGGAGACGCGGGACGTCAAGGCGGCGGCCGCCGCCGCCGCCATGACCACCGTGAGGGAGTCCGCCGTCTACGGTCAGCTGGGCGGCGGGGTCGGCGGCGGGAGCGGGGGTGGCCTGCTCGAGTACGGCCACTCGCCCGTCAAGTACCTCGGCAAGGCCACCGCCGTCATCACGTCGGCGCTCACCGTCGCCGGGCTGAGCTGGTACCTGGCTGTGAGCATGACGACACCGAGTGATTTGACGGCCATCTACAACTGCAGCGCCTTCTTCGCCTACGCCTTCTCGGTGCCGCTGCTCAAGGAGAGACTGCGGGCGGACAAGATGCTGGCCGTGGCCGTGGCCATCGTCGGCGTCCTGGTGGTCGCGTATGGCGACGGCGGGGACGGAGGCCCCGAAGAGTCCTCCTCCTCTTCAACCGCGTCGCCCGGTGGCGCCGGTGCCAGTAACGGAGGTGTGGTGGACCCCGCCGCCAGGTTCGCGGGGAATCTCATCATCGGCGCCGGTTCCGTGCTGTACGGGCTGTACGAGGTCCTGTACAAGCGCTTCGCGTGCCCTCCCGAGGGCATGGACGCCACCAGGGGGGTCATCTTCGCCAACACCTTCGGCAGCCTGATGGGCGCCTTCACCCTGCTGGTGTTGTGGATTCCGCTGCCGGTGCTGCACGTCCTCGGGTGGGAGAAGTTTGAGGTTCCGACCGGCGAGACTGCGTGGCTGCTCTTCATCAGCGTCATCATGAACATGATGTTTTCCGGTTCGTTCCTCGTGCTCATCTCGTTGACGAGCCCGGTCCTCAGCTCCGTCGCCTCGTTGCTGACCATCTTCATGGTGGCCATTGTCGACTGGTTTGTGACGGGGACACCGCTGAGCGGGGCCGCCGTCCTGGGCGGGCTGCTGATCGTCGCCGCCTTCGTCATGCTGAGCTGGAGCACGTGGCGCGAGATGAACGAGGAGGAGCGGAGGAAGCAGATCGACCTGAGCAGCGGCGACGAGGATGACTAGTGGCAGATACGTCGGCTGGTCCGGACGCGGAGGGATTGCTTTTAAACCCCACACGGCTTCATTTGGTGCTCCGGGTGTGATCACCAAGTGATCACCAAGGGGAAAACTCCCAGGCTGGTTCTTTGCTTGTTTTTTTTTTTTTGTCTTGACCCGGGAAGTTCTCTAGCTGGGTTCCGTGGGACAGCTTGTAAGACGAATAGAGGACAGGGATACGCAAGATTTCGGCGTTGGGGTGGTGTTCAGACGTGTCGCATGGCTCTGCGCGAGCCGCTAGATCCACTAGAGACTCTCCACGTCACATTATTATCTCATGGCATCCCATACACAATCTGGGAGACAATCGCATATATCCGACGCGCATGAAACGATAGAGTTCATTTCTGATACTACACAGCGCAGCTTCATTCGAGTGACTCGGGGTCTTGTTTTCGTACGTGGTCTAGAACTTCAGGGGAAGGCGATTGCTGGTGGGAAGCCCGACTGCTGCCAAGCATTGCGGTAATCGCCACCACTGTCGTTGGTCGAGAACGGCGAGTCGTGGATTTTGAGACAGTAACGTGATTCGACGTTGGAACGGTCTCCATTAACACGGCACGTATCCAAAACCTGCTTTTCGCCGTGGCTGTTGAATATCCAAGTGGACGAACGGCATGAACAGTTTGATGAGGACGCTACAGGAAGCTTTATCTCGACTGGGAACAAAAGGGTTGGTCCCGCCCTCAGCTTCCTCGAGCCCCGTCAGAACCGGGTTCCCTAACGAGGACACCTTCGGCCTCGACATGCCACCCGGTCTGGCTCTCTTCCACCCATTCGACAGCGTCCAACCACGCCTCTCGGTCTGATGAGTCTCCGGTTTCGAATCTGCGAAGATACTGCCAATTGTGTACTCCGCCCTGGGCCGGGCCCTCCTCCATGATTACATGCTCATGGGGTCCGGTATGAGACGCATCGACCTCGCTATCTTGGTCGTGATCGTCAGCGACGTTCGTGTTGTTATCGTTGACGTTGTTCGGTGGTAAGGGGGCAGCCGCAGAAAGCAGCATATTTTGCATGGCTAACTTGTAGCAGCTATTTCGCTCCAGCCACAAGTCCGATGCATTGACATGGTCCATTTCTTTCTCGTCGAGCAGAATGTCATTGCGGGGTACGAGCTGGAGGTACAAGCTGTCGATGCGCGGCAACCGATCCACGAGCATTCGAAAATGTGTGGCAACCGGGAAAATGGCAATGTACGAGAGGGAGGTGACCGTGGGGGGAACCATCATAACGTTGAGGGGGGCCTCCTCACAGCCGAGCAACGACCCTAGGATGGAGGGAGGACGTCGGTCGAAGAAGTGATATGTCCTGTAGACGCGGATGGAGGAGTTCTCGTTCAGGAGCAGGTGGGTCCAAGGTCTGATCGTAAACAGTTCCGTCCGGACGTAGTCGCGCTCCGTGGAGCATTTGCGTGAAGCTGTGGGAGCAGCCGGACGAGCTCCCTCGGACCGAACAAGGAGAGGCGGCGGCGAGCTCCTTGAAGAACCGTCCATCGACAAGGACAAGATATGCAGGCGCTCCTCGGTGGAGAAGAAGTCGGCGTCTCCGACATATACCATGCACGAGAGTAGCCGAGCCAGTGTCTGAGGAGAGGCGATGAGGGTCAGCCTCAAAGGGTTCATGATGCCAAACAGCATACGCCAGAGCCAGTTGTTATCCCCGTTGTAGACCGTGGCGGAGCTGATCTGGGCGGCATATTGCGCATGGGTGTCGCTGATCGAGTTCCATCTTGCTTGCTTCCATTCCTCCAGACTGCTGCTGATTCGAGAGCCACTCCTTCGGTCAGTGGTTGTCGCAGAAGGGAGTGCTTCCTCGCGACACACAACAATGGTGAGTGAGCGAACATGGCGCGCTAGATTATTGGCGCGCAAGAACGCCAGGATGGAAATGCTCTCGGAGGGGTCGTCCGACTGTGACTCCGAGATCTCGTTGGGTCGACTGAGAAGTTGGTCGCAGGACGCCAGGCGCCAGACGACGTGGCGGAAGAGCAGAGGCAGAACAACTGCACGCCATTTCCTGTTGACAAGGGAGGCCTTCTTGAGCGGACAGTTGGGGTCACAAAGCATTCTGCAGTCCGGCTGATCGTTCAGCCGATGCTCGGAGGGCGCGGCGTGGTCGAGCGCATCGAACACCTGGCGTAGCAGTTCTGGTGGGAGTGCTCCCACCGTTGTTCCCTGGACAGACATCTTGCCGCTTAATTTTCCTTGTCCTTCTCCTTCGCCGGGCCTGTAGATATAACACCGAAAGTTCCTTGACCTAGTCGGCGCCAGAGCCCGGAAAAATGAAGGTGAATGCGAGTTGCCCTGGATTGCAGTTCCTCGTTAGTTGCGCGCTGGGAAACTTGAGGGACCGCGATGCAGCGGCCGAGGTGGCAGCGCGGCAGTTAAAAGCAATTTCACATCGCTTAGTGGGAACTTTTACATGGAGAGTCTGGACGGAGAAATGTGCTGCTGATGATAGTTGGATAGGGCGTTCGGTTGTCTCGAGGGGAGTTGCAGCGGGTGATCTCATCTCAGAACCTGGATTGAAGCTACATGGAGCTAATGGTGGGGTTTCAGGGCTCCAGGGGTCCCGACCGTGCGGGCAACTGGAGTGGTAGGTGCCCCACCGCCATTGGTTCAGCGGCTCCTGCCCAGGTTCGCGAACAGCAGCATCTGATCTCAAGTACAGAATTAGACAGGTACATGCAGGTTAATCCGTACGGTTAGTTGTTACGCAGTGCGAGTTAGTAATTGCCCGACTTGGCCTTCCTTGATGACTCTCTTGCCCGCATTCTTGCACAAGTATCGGGTACATACATACATACATACCTGAAGCAGCAGCACCAAAGGCCCAAAGCAAGTACCCCTCTCCCATTCACAATGGGCAAATTCCATTGAGCCAATCAACTATGTTTGGTCCCCGCGTGTAAACACAATTGACGTACTTCGATTGAGAATCGCTTTCGGTACCTCCTTACCTTTCTGTAAGTACCTGAGGCGCCTTCAGCGCGTACGCCCCTCCCCTTCTTGATTCCCATCGATGCGCTCCAACATCTCCAGGCTAACTTCCATTCTTTCATCCAGAGAAGTCACTGCAATCCCGAGTTTAAGCATCCTTCACGTGGCTCGTCTTTTCGTTCAGCTCTTCGGCGTGCAGCACCTCGGTAATTAACTTGTCTTGACGGCGAGCATTCTCGCCGGCCTCGAAGACTGCAAAGAAGTGGTCAGTCAATCTTCTCACACAGCACCAAATCTCAACAAGCTGGCAACAGAAAGCGATAACGTACGGAAGGCGAGCTCCTCGAGAGAGCGGCCGGACGTCTCGGGCCAAAGGAACCAGATCAGGACTGCCTCGACAAAGATCCAGCAGCAATACACGAGCAGGAACTTCCAGCCGATAGCCTGGGTGCCTGTGTTGATATCCGGTCAGCCGTCGCCCACAAGAACGGACTTGTGTGTGACCCGTATCGGCGTGTTTCACTAAGCGTGCGCGCATGCAGCCTTACCGATGGGGTTGACGTTGGTGCCGAAAAATTGGGCCGCCTTGCCCCAGAATTGGAAGATGGCGATACCGCGGGCGCGCTGGGCGAACGGGAAGATCTCGATGAGGTAGGCTGCCGGCCGACCACCATTAGCAACCTATCCCGGGGCGTCTTTCTCGTCTTTCTCGACTCACTGTAGGTCAGGGCGTTGAAGCACAGGTTGTACGCCGGGCTGTAGGCGTAGATCCAGAAAAGCGATAGCTTGGCCGCCACCTGGGACCGGTCGACGATGAAGATGGCCGTGCACGTAGTCCAGGCGACGTATACGGCCAGGATGGACAGGATGCCCGTCAGGTACATGGTCCGCCTCCGGAAGCGCATCACCACCAGGGCCGCGCTCACGCCGCACACCAGCGACCAGCACTGGTTGCCGAGGTTGTACTGCGCCTGGAAAGTCGGGTCCGTGTAGCCGATGAGCTTGAGCACGTCACCCAGGAAGTACGAGATGACCACGTTGCCCGACAGCTGCGTGAACAGGCCGAGCAGCGAGCCGATGATGAGGCGCCGCCGCATGCCCGCAGTGCGCACCAGGTCCAGCCACGACCGCTTCGAGTTCTCGAGCTCGATCTGCAGCGTTGCCTTGATCTCGGCGATCTCGGCCTTGACGAACTCGGACTCGGCGTTGCCCTCGGCGTGGTACGCCACCAGCACCTCCTCGGCCTCCTCGATCCGGTCCTTGCTCAGCAGGAAGCGCGGCGACTCGGGCAGGAAGAAGACAAACGTGACCTGCAGCAGCGACGGCGCCATCTGCAGGAACGACGGGATCCGCCACGACCAGTCGTTGTTGATCTGCTGCGTCCCAAACGTCGTCCCCGCCGCCACGATGGCTCCGATAAAGTAGCACGCGTTGAAGAGCGACGTCAGGATCGGCCGTTCCTTGGGGTAACCCAGCTCGCCGATCAGGCAGGAGCCCGCGACGATGGCGTAGGGCAGGCCGAAACCGATAATGCCGCGCGCCATGATGTACATGGGGCCTAAATCAAATGCCTCGTCGCTTTAGCTACCCCGTCGCCTACGCCGGACAGCTGGTGGTCGGCAGCACTACTCACCGTTGATCGCGAGGCCCTGAATAATGGTGCCAATGATCATGATGCAGGAGCCAAACATGATGCACCATCGGCGGCCCCAGATGTCGTTGACGAGCGGGATGAAGGGGAGACCGATGACAGAGCCAAGCGGGAGGGCAGAAGCGAGGATGCCATTGTATGCCCCGCTGGGGTGTCCAAAATCTGGAGGCGAGAATTAGCTCCCCGTTTGATCTTTTTTTTTTTTTTTGTTCCGTCACTCTTTTCTCCCAAGGGCATCGGGGAGCGCCGGGGCGACTCACACTCTTTCCACGCCGGCAGAAGTTGGGCCGAGTTGATGATCTGCGAGTCGAAACCAGAGGTCATCTCGATGCCGATGACACAGGGGAACAATAAGAAGTACATCCTGCGCAGGTTCGGTTTCTTGTACCAGGGCACCGGATCCTCCATCGCCATGCGATGGATCAGATTGTCCGGGCTAGCTCCGCCGCCGCCGCCGCCCATCTTGGCCGGGGTTGCTGTGTCGTCTGGACGCTGTCGAAAAGAAAACAAAGCTATGGATCTCACCAAGTTCAGGGTCCAATTCACAGTCCCTGGCCGATAAGATTTGCTCTGAGAGATGCAGAGACGCCGAAGGGCCCTGCAAGACACAATGAGACCTTAAGCCTGGCTGGGGGGCGCCGGTGCTGGAAAAGCATATAAAGGGACCAGCATGTCTCTCCCAATCCGAACGAGGCAGCTAACATGATTGGAGCAGTCATGTTGCAAATCCTGACATTTGACGTGTGCATGCAACCGGAAGGATCTAGCAGGATGGGATTCGATGGCTCCGTCCGCCCAGTTTCACTCGCTGTCCTGTCCATATTGCACCGACGCCACCCTGACGGGTCTTCCCGGTCGGGGAATGTTGGACACCACCGAACCAGAGCAGGTCGGTCTGGCCAGAACATGCGGCCAACTGACGTTGGCGTGTTCACCAGCGTCGATCAGGCCTAAGTTGTCCCCCCCCCCCGCCCCTCCACCCGCCGGTGTAATACGCCGAGGCCTTTAACCCCGTTCTACAGATGCGGCGTGGGGTCATTTCTCCCCTATGGCCGAATGTATCTACATCTAATACTCCGTACGTGCATACACGTCCGGGTTGTACACGGGACAACTGCGGAGCTGCTGCTTTAGCCGCCGGCAGCGGCGCGCCACGGCGCAGCGGATAGATCTCCTATATCGTTCTGAGGGGTGTGGAAGCGAGTGCTCCGTCGGCATGGTTGGGTGCCGAGCCGGCAGTCGCCGCAGCGCAATCACGACTGACTGCATATATATGAACATGCAGCTCGGCCGGTGCTGTGCCTCAAATTCTCTCCGCACGTGTGTTGTACCTCGAGATAGCTCCTCTCGTTCTCTCGACTTTCGGCGACGAAGGAGAGGAAATCGAGGTATAATACCAGAGAAGAAGCAAAGGTGTAAAATGGGACAGGACACCAGCTATGTCCAGCTCGTTTCAACCCCCAAAATCGCTCAAGCTGCAACCTGCCCGCGAGCGGCTCATCCGGCCCGTCATCAGTGAGCTTGACGTTGCATGAGCGAGTTGCCGCGGTGGGGCAGGCGGGTTGTTAGGAATGATACCACCCGGCCCCCTGAACTTCAACCCTGGTCGCCCGTTATTGCATGCATGCTCCGGATCCGGCTCGATTTCTGCCGGCCAAGTCGGCACTTCGTCTTGGCCCACCACTAATTAAATGGGAAGCCATAGCTACTCCGTACCTAGTGCGGAATTCGACTCGGCAACGGCTGGGGCCCGTCGTGGCTAAGCTTTGCCCAGAAACGACTAACTGGAGCCGCGCCAAAAGGGCTTGGGGTGAGCGCGGCAAGTCCCTGGAAGTGGCAACATTGAATCGAGGGCAAGTACGGAGGGAAGAGGACAATATTAACTCCGGAAAATTAACCTTGACCTGGCAAAACAAAACAGTTCGCAAGAAGGGAGATGGTCGCCAACAATCCACTGCGCGTTTCGCTTTTTCTATTGCGCATTCCGGCCCCCTTCCGGCAATCGGCAGCCCGCAGCCACCATGCAGGAAGCTAGAACTTCGATGATTAATTAGGCCGCAGACGGACCGGGCAAGACCGGTTCGGTTTACCCCTTTTCGATGCCGAACTTATTCGTTTATTTCGTATGTACAGTACGCACCGCTTACTAACCTTCATTCGCGGCTGTTGTCTAGGGTGAACGAATTCGAGTAGCTGGACAATGAAAAAGAAAGAAGAGGTGACCAAAAAAAAGGAAAGAATATGAGCGAGAGGAACGTAGAGTAAAAGTCGGACTGTTTGCCCTGAGCTTAAACCACTGGGTTCTAGGAGGGGTTTCTGTTGCTGCTGCTGTTGCTGCTGTTGCTGCTATTGAGGTATTAGTATTAATTAATATTGATGGAATGATAGTTTTCGATCTTGTAGCATGGCTTAGCTAGCCACAAGAAGGAGGCCTTGCCTTTATAATGAGGTGCCTGCAGAATCTGGATACTTGACTCCATTGAGGTTCCCATGTCGACACAAGCGGCTTTTACCTACAGAGCGACTTGCATGGTAGGTAAAGATACAATGCTGTTGTTGAGCTTTGGCCAATTGAGCCGGCCGGGGTCGTTACATGGGCAACAAATCAAGTCTGCTGATTGGCTGCAAACTCCGTTTACGGAAATAAACACTGTCAAAATATTCCATGCTATAGCTACCTCCATGGGCCTCGTAAGCTGAGCCGGTCCAGACGGCCTCCAGACTGGGTGGGATGAAATGAACGACCGGCTGGGCAGAAGCAGGAGCAGGTGGAGTTCTGATCACACCAATTGAGATTAAAACCGATTGCACCTTACGTGTAGTGGCCAGCCACGGCTTCCAGGTTGGTTGGCTGGTCGGTTGTGGCCAATTCCTCTCACATTTTTGAAACGGTCATCGGGGGTATGCCCTGAGGTACCTAATTTTGCATGGGTGTCACTCCACAGCCAGACACCACGGAGTGCCGCCGCTAGAGTTAGCATCCAGATAGTCACCGTGAAAAGCGTCATGGGTTTTTAGGTGATCCGTCGCTGCCAAATTTAGTCTTTCAATATTCCGGCTGCTTGTCTATGGCCCTTGTCTGTCTGCATCCTGCTCTTGCCATTCGCGAGGCAGCTTAAACTGACATATAGAATGGTCCCATCTCCAAAGCATCACGTCCTCATCAGAACCGACAGGTCCGATCAAGGACTATGGGCCTCGGCCCTGGCGTATCAGCTGACGTCGACCAAGCCCGGATTGTCAGCTTCCTATTGACGAGCAGAAGCGTACCTACCTTGGGAGGCCCTGATAACAAGGTAACGGGAACAGCGGTCGCCGCTAGCAGATGAGGAGCGCACGCAAAGTAACATGTCGTTGCCTGACGCAGTTCAATCGACAACGGTGCCATCACGCCAGCAGACATTGCCAGCGATGTTGTCGTCATAACCCATATAGAACGCTCCCGCCGAACGGTAGGAGACGACTCTGTTCTTCCTCCCCCTTTGTTTGGTTATTAATTATTCTATAACATTACGGAGTATTAGTGTCAATTAATTACCGGTCAGTCTAGACAGGGAGCCAGGATACCGGATGGGCCAAGGCTAGCCGTCTCAACTTTGTTGAATGGCCTGGTGAAGCCTTCAAAGTGACTCATGTCCTGGCCGGATTGCTCGTCTGGACTCGTCGGATTGGCGAGGGTCGGTCGACGCCAGCGAGGCTGTTGGGTCTGGTCTGTTTCGACAGGGCCAGGGCCGGACCCACCCATGTCGTTGGAGGCTTCGGCGAATTAACACATGATGCGCATAAGATATAGAATTGGGGAAGAAATTGTCCGACAACTAGCAGATGTGATGGGTAAAAGTTTGGTTGGAAGGCCGCAAAGGGAAGCAGGGAACGGCAAAACTGTGCGCGACCTCAAGACCGGCGGTTTGTATGTACATAGAAGGGCGGTTAGGCAGGTGCCCCCACTTGCCACCACAGCACCTACCAATCTCGAATCATTACCCGGTGGTTAGTTGCTGACTAATTAGTTCAGGACTACCACCTGTCTCCCGACAGGTGGGGCCAAAACCCCCGGACATGCCAATATTGCCAGACAGGTACGTGTCCAAATATATATCTAATTTTACCAGTCAACTCCTTATATTTAAAGATACAACCACTACTATAAGTCTAATTTAACCACTTTTCTATATATAATGCCTCTAACCGACTATATTTAGGAACTAGCTAGTATATAGGCTACTAAATGGCTCCTTACTACTCGAACTCGCCACCGAACTAGCCGCTTACCCTATAGAAACGAACCTAGTATACGGCACGCGGCTTAACTATTTAAGACTAGAAAGACCTAGGTTGGCCGGCACTTGAAGTCGTTAAAGAATACTAGATTTCTAGCTACTAGTAGTAACGTAGTTAGAAGACCTCGGTTACTTTGAAACGACAAAGATTCTGCCCTCGGAGGATATATATACTAGCTTATCGAATCTAGTTCTCTTGCTACCAAAGATCTTCTCTAAGATACTACTAACCGCTTATAGGCATGTTATAATCCTCCTTGCCCTCCTATTAGTAAGTACTAGTAGCTATATTGGAAATAGGATTATCTATAGTTTTAGCTAATATTCTTTAAACTAGTCAAAGTAAACTAACTCTTGGCTAAGTAGTAGGTAGAAGAACTAGAGATATTCTTTAATAAGCTTAAGGATATTATTAAAAGCTTAAAGATTATTATATCTAGCTATTAAAATATGGATAAGACTAAGTATATATTTATAATGTTAAATAGGCGGTTTAAGATCTTAATAGTTAAAATAGATAAGAAGAAGAAGGTTAATATCTTCTTCTTTTCTAAGTATTAGTTTAGAATACTAATTATAATATTTTATTAGCTAGAGATTCTAGACCTTTATAACTAAGAGTTAATAAATATAATTAATACTAAAAACGCTATTAGTAATACTATCCTAGTATTCCATATCTTTAAATAGTAGCTATTAGAAGATTAGAATATTAAAGATCTTAATAAGGAGATATAATTCTATAAGTTAGAGATAATATTTAATAATACTAAGATTATAATAGATTAGATATAATATTTTAATAAATACTCTTTTACTATCTATATTAAGTTCTAATAATATAGTATAAGCTTTGAGAAATAGTTTAATTATAACTATTATAACTATAGTCCTACTCTTAATATATACTTTATTAACCTAGATAATGTTACCTCTAAAGATTTAGTCTATATATCCATACTATTAGAAGAATATATATATTAACTACTTATCCTAGATAACTTTATAGGATATTATAACCTTAAACTTTATAAATACTACCTCTTATTTAATATTATTATTATCTTCCTCCTTCCCTATTTAATATACTTTATCTAGCTAATAGATATAAGAGTCTTTTGCTATCTTAAGGAAGTATATTAATAATATCTCTGGTAGGTAGTTCGAAATGGCGATCTTACGTTTATCTAGACAGACTTTATTAAAGGATTCTAGGAAATCTAGGAGGCTAGTTTCAAATATTAAAATATTATAGTAAGATTTGAAAAGACTAGTCTTTTTCTATTAAACCAATATATTATAATGGACTAGATTAGAGAGAAAGTATTATCTACTATAAGTATTAGATATCTTACTATAATTCCTGATAATAAGCAATAGATATATATAAAAAAAGGTATTAACTATATTTAAAAGCGGTATCTTAAGCTTTTTAGTTTATTAATATAAGAATACTTTTAGGATATTATATTAATGGTTAATAAGGGTTAACTAGTATATAAATATCTAAATAACTTTACTAAGGACAAGAGAGCCTATCTAGCTATACTATCTATCAAGAAAATATAAGGCTAACTTATCAAGCTAATAAGAGAGGTTATAATAAGTATAACTATCTAATAGATTCGATAGTTTTGGGAGATCCGAGCTTAGAAGAGTACTAAGGCAATTCGAGATACTAGCCGAAAAGCTACCTATATTACCATTAAACGGATTAAATAAGAGTATAAAGAGGAATATAAAGTCTAGAAAAGGCGTCTAGAGAATAAGATTCCTAGTATTAATAGGCGTCGCCTTTATATAGTAACCTTTACTAAATTCTTAGAAAAGACTAATAAGAATAACTATCTTTCTCTTAATAATAAGGACCCTCTCTAGGTTCTATTAAAGGAACGTTAGCTACTAGTATTCTTCGACTTTAGAGACGGAAAATAAGTCCTAATCCCCTAGTTAGCTAAGCTATTATTAGAAGTTAAACTCCTATCCCCTAAATGTCCTAGGATATAGATTAGTAGTATAACTATAATATTAATCAATAATAGTAATAATAATAGATTTGACTTTATAAATAGTAAAGATAGGTAGGAAGAGGATATTAAGTTACTATCTCTATCTAGGGGTAAGAAGGAGTCTCTATATATAGCTATTATAAAGGATATTAGGAGGTTTAAGAAGTAACGTACCTATAAGTCTATAGTAGTAACGCTAGGGATAGAAGATAATAACTATTACTAGGAGGCTAAAAGAGAAGGTACTATTATAATTAGGAGCATTAAAAGTAATAGGGATAAGGGGTATAATATAGAGGGAGAAGGAGATAAATATAAGTTATATAACCTATTATTTGACTAGTTATAACCAGGTAGAATTAAATTTTACTACGTTTTTAAGCTTTTCAGAGCCTAGTTTACAATTGAACTATTTATAGCTATTTAAGGCTATTATTATGACGGTAATTGAACTTGATGGCACCTTTTGCAAAGACGTGAATATATAGGAAATTTGGTGGCGATATGTCCGGCAATATTGGCATGTCCGGGGGTTTTGGCCCTACCTGTTGGGAGACAGGTGGTAGTCCTGAACTAATTAGTCAGCAACTAACCACCGGGTAATAGAGCACGGGAAGGCACCTTTGACCGGGCTGCGAATCATCGATCGGAAATGATAGGCGCTGGTCGCAGCACACGCACTCGTGTGTATGTATGTATGTACGTGCAATGATGCCGATAGAATAAATGCCTTACCTAACTTCCCTACCTTCCCACAGTGGGTCGGTCCACGGTGTACCATCATTTTTCGACTTCACCTCTCTTGGGAACTACGGAGAACCGCAAGCGAGTCATCGAGCGAATTCGGTTAATATGTTTCTAACACCTTTTGATGTAGTACGTTGTCTACGGACGCGTCTATCATGTAAGGCTGGATGAGATAAGCCCTGTAGATCTGGCAAACGGGCTGGCAAACGGAGTGTTCTTTGTTCCTATCCTCTACTTATACAGAGCCACAGGGCCAGCAAGTGTAGGAAGGAGACATCGCACTTTTGAACTATTTACAACTTGCCAACTTTTCTTCTATCAATTGGAACTATCTTCCATCTATTGGAGACTATCTTCCATTACCTTTATAGGTCCCGTCAATGGCGGTTAACCACGACGTCGGCTGAGTACCTAAGTACCTTAGGTAGGTACTATTACCTAATTATTAATTAATAATTAATTAGTGATCACTTGGGACTTGAATCTAGCTCAAAAGTCGAAACAGACAAGGACCAGCGGCACGCCTCACATTTTGGTTAGCAGGTAAGCCATAAATAATACAAAAGTAATTACTTTATGACAAATCTCCTGGATCGTGTCTCCTTGACAGACATTGACTGACACACACACACACATACACACACACGCCTCTCTTGGCCGGTCGCACACTGCTAATACAACTAATGACCAGTGCTCGTTCCTGGTGCACCGCTGTTGATCAGTCCTCGGACAGGAATCGATCGTTTCGTCATCCGCGGTCTTGTCTTGGGCCATCAATTTAGTAATAGCCGGAGCGGGAGCCGGAGCGGGAGCCGGAGCCGGAGCCGCGATATCGGTCATGATAAGAGTGGGTGCTGCTTCGTGCCGGGGGAGGGTTGCGCGAAGAATGGTGGCCCGCACCAGCCGATGGGCGATCGCCCATTTGATAATAATAGGAAGGCTGGCTGCTGGACGGATGGGTAGAGTGGGAGGTCGAGCCCTGGGGCCGGGTGGTGGTGGTGGTGGTGGTGGTGCCATGGGTGCCATGGCTGCCACGAGCCGGCGCGGGGCGCTCGGGTAGGGTCGTCGTCTGCGGCCTGGAGGCACGGGACTGCGAGGGAGCGGCGCCAGCAGCGGACGGCGAGAGAGACGGGAGCGGGGGACGCTCGGTCGACCCCGTGGGGACGTCCGGGTACTGCCCCCCTAATCGCAGGGATTGCTCGACGGAATTGATGGTACGCTCGGGCGGCTGGTGATTTCCGGAGTAGGTTGCGCGGCACCACTTGAGCCAGTTGATGAATCGAGAGCCCTGGCAGGTCTTGGGGAGGTTGTTCATGCATCCGGCCAGCTCCTTGATCAGTTCGTCTACGGTGGGCATGGTCGTCCTCTTCTTGACCGCGTCGAAATCGTAACGCATGGCGCTGGCGTGGAGCGTGAGAGCGAGGACCGCACGGTGGATCACGGTCGTGGCCGAGGCAGCCCCGGCCTGGCGGCGGAACTCGACCGTCCCGTGCCTAGTCAGTGCTCGGAAATTGGTCGATGTGTATCTTGTTTTGTATTCGTCCGTCCGGCCAGACATTTCCCAGATAAACATGTTCAGCCGGACGTCCTCTTCGTGGTCGGCTGCCTTTTCGATCTTTCGAAACACCGACTCCCACGGCGCCAGCCGCATATTTGCTGGCGTCCGCGGGTTCTCCTCGATGTATTTGTACTCCTGGGTTGCAATCCTCTCGTGATTGGGCCTGGCGAAACGATTGTCGCGACGCTCGGGCGGGAGGAGGTCGCAGAGAGCCTTTTCCCAGTAGATTGCCCCCTTCGCCACCCGGACGAGCTGGGGGATCGTATACTTGGCGCCCTTGTCCGGGCCTGGCGTGACGTGCACGTGGCAGGAACACTTTTCGTTGGTCCAAAATTCGAACTTGGCTCTCAACGCGTCGAAGACCTCCCGGATCTCGGACTGCCACCTTCGGGACGACGACAGGGCCGGCGAGACGATCTCGATGCCCCCTGGGGAAAAAATAAATAAATAATATATCTATTAATGGCTTTGTGCTTGCGCGAGTCCTGCCCAAGGGCCTCATCTCACATCCAATGGTAAGGGAGCTGGGGGGGGGGGGTTGGGGAATAGGGGAATAGGGGAATAGGGGAATAGGGGAATAGGGGGAGCATCCGGTGCATGAATACGTACACCAATCTCTGGGATTATCCGGCTCCGTGAGCAATTCGTCGTGAAGACTGCCATCGGTAGCGCATTTCCAAGAGTTGCTTCCTAGAGCCTCGTCGATGATGGACTTGACGATGTTCCCAGCACGCTTGTTTTGGGCAAGCTTTTTTTTCTTGTTGGACTCGCTGTTCTTGAGCGAGAGGTCCCAATCTTTCCAGGCACCTGGTCTTTTCCGGCGTGACCTGTCAAGCTCTAGTAAATGCCTTTTCCACGCATCCCAGGGTTTGACGAAGATTTCAATCTCGACGCCAAAATACGGCGCATATGTAGGACCGCTCATGGCTGCCGAAGGAGGGAGGGACGGAATATGAACCGAGTGTGGTTATAAGAAGAGCGCCGGTAAGATGTAGACAAGCAGGCGGGCTAGTGTTAGTTAAGACAAGGTCAGAAGGAACGGACACAGGTGGCCCCCTTTTTGGCTATTTTCGCTCTGATTTCTCGTAGGATACGGTAAATGTCGTTGTTAGTTGGTTGGTGCTGCTTTCGATTGTGCAGCGTGCCTGTTCACGAGTCGAAGAGTACCTATTTATACTACCGGGTGCTACGAGACGGCAGGGAGCATATGTTTCTGCTTATCCTTGCCCATGGACCGGAGAGACGGCTTGATACCATCCGAGGTGCCGGCCGCTCCCGGCATGGGCCGCCGTGATGTTTGAGGGGCCCACTTATCTCCGAGTCCGAACCGCCATCGCAGCATGGCTGTGGCCGCCTCTGTTCGCAAACCGCACCGCATATACCTGACACAATCCTGCCGAGGGCCAGAGGTTTGGGGGCAAGGCCAGCCTCGAAACCGTCTCAGCCCAGCGAGACGTACTAGGCCCGTTCGGAACTCATTCTGACGTTAGGGTTGATTTTGGGGAAGGGGGTGGGGAGGTGGAGTGAAGGGAAATCAGGGGACATCCATGGATGATGGGTTTTGGGCATGTTGCGGTTGGCTTACCGTGTGGCCGGACCATGTATAATAATTATATTATGCCTACCGCACCTCGTGCATCAGAAGATATCTCCCGGGCCAACTGGACATGATGAAACAAAGGTAACGTTCGATAGGAACCCGAGAATCCGAGATTTCGCCTAGTTGGTCATGCACTCACACTTTCTCAGAGCAGAGCTGCAGAGTCGCCCAATTCATTTAACAAGAGAGTCGCCCATCCCCGAGCTCAACGCCCAAATTCGCACACCCATTGAACTACCTTAGATTTGATATCAAATTCTCACCCGACATTGCCTTGTTTCCGATCTGCTCGCCCAGCCCAGCCCAGCCCAGCCCAGCCCAGCGCTTCAATAAATACGCCCATCCCTTCACTCTGTTTGACGTTCTTCTCTCCAAACTCGAAACACAACTGACCAAAACTTCCCAAGCATCATCATGTCTACTCGGAAAACTGCAGCAAACACACAGCAGCGTGCCGCCTCAACCTCCCAATCGGCATCGAAGGCCCAGGATCCCGCGATCCTCGCCGAAGAAGAAAGGGAAGCTCGGTTTGCGGAACACTGGATGCAGACATTGCCGCACGCAAACGACGAGGTCACATATTATGTGGCCTTCAAGCCGGCGGGCGACGCCAGCGCGCGCGACGCCGTCACGCCCGATGAGGTCGGGAGAGCCGTGGGCTCGCAGCTCAAGCTCTCTTCCGCCGACCGCGTCTCGGGCCTGTTCGACAAGATGGAGGAAGGGAAACCCCTCGGCAAAGTCGATGTCGCCCCCGTCAACGGCGACACCCTCGACATGGTCAAGGAGAAGTTCGAAGTCACACGCATCACCGTCATTCTCAAGCAGGGCGGCAAGCGCACGGCGGTCATGCCGACGGCCCGCACACACACTGCCCCTCAGGGCGGCGCTTAAGCACACTACTACCCCTCGGGGCGGCGCTTTCACGATGGCTTTGCCGGACGGAATGCAAGTCAGGTTTCTTTGTGGGTACTGGGGGGCCGCCAAGATATTGTATACTATGTAGTACATACTATTATTATATACCGGTTATCTGCTGCTACGATGGTGGAGGAACGAGGCGAAGGCTGACTGGGGCCATCCTGCAGGAAGATGTGGGTGCCTGCAACCCTGGTGGGGCCGGGAACCCTAGTGGGGTCCGGTCCACCACAGCAGCCGAAAATGGCAGCGCTACCCAGCCAAATCGAGCAATAAGAAGTTCAGCGTGGGACCCTGAACAATGTCATTTCATGCCTCACCCCGTCACGTCGCTGCCATGGACGATCCTTGGTAAAGCTCGGTCCGTCATTACCCCGCCTGCAGCCTGCTGTGACAGCATTGAGATGTCTTTGAACGGGGCTCTACGGAATGTCTTTTCGACCGTCTCAACCCAGATGACGTACACGCAGATCATCGATGGTTTCCCAATCGCAAGCTTTTCGGCCGCAACTGCTCGAAATGGTCGTATTTGCACTCGATCAGCTCGCCGTCGTGTTTGACGGGCTTAGACGTTCTGCAGCAGCGCGACGAATGGACCTGCGAAACCCTCTAATTAACTGATACCTACCCTGGGTCGATCCTGGAGCCTTGCCCTGCCTCCTCTATTCTTCCCACGCTCGAATTCAGGTTCGTCAGATTGTTCTGAACGGAATACCATAGTTGGCTGCTGGGCCGAAGGGCCTATTCTGGGCGGTCTTGTAATCACTTTTCGACAGGGGAGCATTTGGAGACCAGACGAGTCTCGGTCAACCACGTTTGCACAATCCCCTGTCTCTCAAGTTTCCAAGCCTTCCCAGATATCAACTAATGACGTGATGTTGGAGTGCTGCAGGGATATTCCTCCATCCCTCCCGCGTCGAAGCCACCCCTCTGAAGGTTCATCCGGGCGAACAGAAGCACAATGCTCCACTTCTTTGCAAAACACCTCAGCCCTCCACCGGGTGGACAGGTCGGATCGGATCAGCCCGTGCTGGAGAAAGGTAAGGCCTCTCCTCTTGCCTTGCCGGAAACAAGGAGATGATGGACGTACAAAGATCACCATCCGAACGAGGAAACACGACAAGGCCCTTTGCGATCCCGTCAACGTGTGACGGAACCAAAACGGAGAACCGGCTCCCGTTAGGGAACCAACACCAGAATGGTAGGCTATACTATGTAAGGCCATACAACAACGTGTGAATAAGACTCGCGTATACGGACCTACCCACCCAGAAACGGCCGGGGGTAGGCCGTCAGCCAGCAGCACTGCCCCTGGGCTGAAGAGCCTAAAGCGGGGGGGACTTTGCTTAGGCTGACTGACTTGTGACCTGGCGCCAAAGGAAAGATAGTCTGCACTGCCCGACTGCGACTCTGGGGAATGATGTTCAGAACAAGGAAATTCTCATTGTAAATGTCAGAGATCTGTCAACACAGGAGAAAGCATCAACCAGGAGAGCCTTAATATTTAAATATGCCGGCCAGTCCCCTTTTTGATTTTCATGTCCTGCCCACACGGCCGATATCCCTATTTATATGCTCCCGCCCGTAAGGAGAAGCACGAAATAGAACAACACAACGATTCCGAGTTATCAACCGCAGCTTGATCGGTCGGCGCACACAATCAACCGAGAACCCAACAACCTCTTACCTCGGTACCTAGACGTACTTAATTAAAAGGCATCATGGCAGCAGCATACGCGCTCCCGCCACTTCCGCAGCCACTCGTCCTGTTCAGCCACATGATGGCCCAGCAGCCGGTGACGCTCGTGCTCAAGGAGAGGGCGTTTGACGACTTTCACATCAAGGGCCTGGACGGGGCTCGCTGGATGCACGTCGAGGGCAAGATCGCCTCGCTGCACGGCCGCAAGAAGGTCTACGACTTCCAGGGGGTCCACCTGTTCGACATTATCAAGGAGCACTTCCACCTTCACGCCACCTTTTCCTGCGAGGACGCGAACCAGAGGCAGTGCATGCAGGTCAAGAGCAAATTTAAGCGTACGTCTTTTTTTTTTTCGTTTATTTTTCTCTTCTTTGCATTTTCGTTATGTTGAAGAAGAAGAACGCGGCATTCCTGCCACTCATCCAACCCTCCATCCGCCGCCGCCCTGGATTATTATTATGCAAACAGCTTCGAGTAATTACCAAAACTAATTAGGCAAAATTAATTAACAATTGTTTTTTTTTTTTTTTCCAAAACAGTCCTGGGCTCCGAGGCTAACGCGACCTTCACGACGGCGGCCGGCGTCCCCGCGACGCTGACCATGCGCGGCAACTGGTTCGACACGTCGGCCGACATCGTCGACGCGGCCACGGGCGCCGTCGTCGCCCGCATCGACCGCAAGCTCTTCAACGCCCGCGAGCTCCTGCTCGGCCACCAGACCTACCACGTCACCATCGCTCCCGGCGCCGACATCGCCCTCGTCGTGGCCATGTGCGTCTGCCTCGACGAGAAGCGGAACGAGCGCTGAGAATTATTTTTTTGTTGTTATTTATTTTTCTCTTCTTTTTTCTTCTTTCCCTGGTAGCGGTATTATAGCGCTCCATTTGTTTATAAACTAGCGGTGTATTATTAGTAGGCACATTGTTGGATGTGTTTGGCTTCTCTTCTTGGTTATTATTTATTTCTACGCGCGTATAACTATACCCCTTGGAAGTTTATCGACCCCCCATAATGCAATGCACCGTTCGCGGTAATAATGAGGCGTTCAGACCTCAAAAGAGCACAGACAGCATGCTACGGTCAAATCAACTTTCGTCCTCCAGGCTGTCATCACCTCCCATCCAAGGTTGACTCGGAGCACAATGTCGGGATCTTGACATGCATGTCAGTTACATACTGGTATGTAACTATGTACTATTCGCTATTAAATGATGGATCATTTACGGTACAGTACATCCGGTACGAGCTAGTTCATCAGGCCAAAGAAGCGGAGCATGACGGGCTCGTTGACCGGGGCGATGTGGCCGACGCCGTCGCCAAAGAAGCCCTGCAGCTGGGTGCCGTCGCCGTAGACCTCCTGGGTGTACTCGGCCGAGGGCACGCCCTTGTTGGTCTGGGTCAGCTGGAGGCCGAGGACGTCGGCCCACTGGGCGAGGGCCTGGTGGGCGCACTCGGGACGGACGAGGAAGTCGGCGTTGCCGTGGAAGATCTGCATGCGCGGGCGGCGGCCGTCGTAGGCCGGGAACGAGTTGCGCACCAGGTCCCCCCACTCGCGCGCCGACCGCTGGATCCGGCCCTGCGCGCACGTCTGGTTAGGCGAGAAGGGCGTCGCCGAGTCGGCCCCGAGGAAGCACGCGTGCGCCACCCCGGAGAAGGCCGCGCCGGCCTCGAACACGTCCGGGTACGAGCCCGCCAGCACGTTGGTCATCATGGCCCCCGACGAGCCCCCCATGACGTACACCCTCGACGCGTCGCCGTTGTACTGCTTCAGCGCGTACTTGACCATGCTGACGATGCCCCCGGCGTCGCCCCCGCCGTTGTGTGTCAGGCTGGCCGGGTTCTGGACGTCCCAGCACTGTTGGCAAAGAAAATATCGAGGAAGAAAATAATTATGGTTAGTAAGGGTATAACTCTCTATGTAATACAGCAAGCAAAAAAAAGCAAAAAAAAAAAAAAAAACTATGCGTACGTTGCTCATCTTGGTCGTGCCGGCGTAGATGAGGATGAACCCAAGCTGGTCCGCGTACGACGGGAGCCGTGTCTGCGAGTACCATCCCTGAGCCGATCCTCCACAGGGATGCAGCTGATCGACAACAAAGTTAGCGGTCATCACCACTCAATCCAACTCAAACACATAATAATGTTAATCAAGCCTGTTGACTTACAGCAACGATGATGGCGGGCAAGACCGCAACTTTGTCCGGAACGTACACATACATCTGCAGACCGGTCGGATTGTCGCCAAAGTTGGTCACCGGCTGCAGTGACGCGCCCGCGGCCAGGCCGGCCATGGCGGCCATCTTGGTGAGCGATCGCAGGAGACGCATGGTGGGCGGTGGGCGGTGCTCGAACGCCAGTGTCCGATAATTATGGGCTAGGTATGTTAATTGGATGATGGTGGCGAGTGCACGAGCGCAATCAAACAGTGCTCTGCTTTACCAATGTTCAAGTCTGCTCCTCGTCTTCACATCAGCAGCAGCGAGCGCCGCGCCCTTCCTTACTTAAGTATCAGCAACGTAACGGCGTCGTTGGTGTATTCACGGACTTGGCCTCGGAGGAGAAGAAGGAGGAGAGGAGGAGGAGGAGGAGGCTCGACTTGCACGGCATCGGGCCACGGCAACGGTTTCGGTCCCTTGAAGTGGCCGATCTGGGGTTGGCGAAGGTCGTGCTCCGAGCCGAAACTGGTAATCGCTCGGAGTTCCAGGTAGCCGGGCGCTGCAGACAATTTAACCTGCACGGGGCCCGCCAACTCGGCTCTGAGACGCGGAATCGACGACGGCCAAAGGCGTGGTCAGCTCCAGAGATGACCAGGCGCCGAACTTGGTTGCCGTGACTCGAGCCCCCTCTCACAATAAGAAACTTCCAAACAGCCCTTCAACAGTGCTACGTAGCCCTCGCTAATTATTTCACCCGCATAGTGGGCGGGGATGTCTGCCTTTCATCGGAACCGTCTTAGGTACGGAACGCAGATCTCAGGCGCCCTAGCTCGCCCCGGGACGCATCTTCATGACAACATTCAATGCCATGTCCTGGAACTCCTCAACCTGCGCCGTCTATCATTGCGTCCTTCCGAGTCCCAATGCCGAGTAATTAACCCAAACAACAACCCCAGTCACTTTAGCCCAGGTTTTGCGGCATTCGTTAGAGTACCGTTACAGCCAAGCGTTGAAATATGCTAGAGAAACCGGAGGATGTTCCCCAGGTTGGTTCTCAGCGGAGAGAGCAATTGCAACCCTGGAAGAAAACGTCCGTGGCACTTCGGCAACTATTCTTATCATATAGCACCGTCAATCCTTCACCAGCATGCCAAAGGACTGTATAATATCTTTGACATAAACTTGGGCCACCATTCTTGGAACACGAGGATGGGCTGAACCCTTTGTTTCCCTCTTGCCCACCATTTAATTACGTTCTACAACCAATCTTTGGCAACATAGCAAGGACCAAGAGAAGCAAAGATGTCCCGGTACCTTCTCGGTCGACTAATAGTGGCCACAGTGGCCATCACGGTGGCCTCTCTCCGCGGCGTGACGGCCGCCACGCCGTCGCCGGGATGCGGGAAGACGCCGACGCTGATCACGGACGGGTCCGCCACGACTCCCCTGACGCTGACCTCCAACGGCAAGACGCGGCGGTTCTACGTCAAGCTTCCCGACGACTACGACAACAGCCACCCGTACCGGCTCATCTTCGCGCTGCACGCCCTCGGCGGGACCGCCCAGCAGGTCACCACCGGGACGGGCGGCTACCTGCCGTGGTACGGGATCCCCGACCTCGCGGCCAACGACACGGTGGGCGCCGTCTACGTGGCGCCCGACGGGCTCAACAACGGCTGGGCCAACCAGGGGGGCGAGGACGTGGCCTTCCTGGAGGCCGTGATGGAGACGGTGGAGCAGGACGTGTGCGTCGACCGGGACCTGCGCTTCTCGACCGGCTTCAGCTACGGCGCCGCCATGTCGTACACGCTCGCGTGCGCGCTCGGCCGCCGCATCCGGGCCGTCGCCGTGCTCTCGGGCAGCCCCGTCATCAGCGGCGGCTGCGCCGGCGCCGGCTCCGGCGCCTCCGAGCCCGTCGCCTACTACGGCCAGCACGGCATCTCCGACCCGGTCCTCCCCGTCGCCGGCGGCCGCGAGATGCGCGACCACTTCGTCCGCACCAACGGCTGCGACGCCGGCCGGGGCCCCCCCCGGGAGCCCGCCCGCGGCAGCGGCACCCACGTCAAGACGGTCTACGACGGCTGCGACCCGGACTACCCCGTCGTGTGGAACGCGTTCGACGGCGACCACACCCCGCAGCCCGTCGACCGGGGCGCCACCACCACTTTCTCGGCCGTCGAGACCTGGGAGTTCTTCTCGCAGTTCAAGTAATTAAGCCCGAGAGGAATCCCCTGAGCATTCCCTTTTGGCACAATATGTGAACCCGTCTCGCAACTTCGGTTCGGTTTCCGATGATGTTAGGTATTTTACGTTCCGTTCATGACCGCTGCCCTGATATTCTTGATCGTGTTTCAATCTGGACAAGTAAAGAACATTCGACCTTTGTGCCTGACTGACTTCGGGGCCGATGTGCCGCGCCTGATCACCAGGTTGTAAGTAATTAATTAATTAATTAGTTCCACATCATCGGGGAGGAGAAATACCTAGATGCCTGTCGTTTTATCGCCGTTTGTGCAATGCCATAATTATCGTCTGCACATGCAGATTATGACTGATAATAAGTTCCGATTCGTTTCGCTCGACTTTCGGCATGCTAACTAAGTAAAGAAGACTTGGAGCTTAATATGCTGTCGATAAGAAGGGTCTGCTGGTCCCAACTGCAAGCCAGACAAGCCCTTTCCTATTTCCAAACCAGACTCTGCATATTTTCTCCTTCGTGGGCCGTTTGATAGAAGATGGTGGTTCCAATATTGGAAAAGGTTGTAGTATTGTAAATAGTTCAAAAGTGCGATGTCTCCTTCCTACGTTTGCTGGCCCTGTTGGCTCTGTATAAGTAGAGGATAGGAACAAAGAACACTCCGTTTGCCAGCCCGTTTGCCAGATCCACAGGGCTTATCTTATCCAACCTTACATGATGGACGCGTCCGTAGACAACGTACTGCATCACCGTTCCTCCTTCGGGTGTGTTGATGGTGGCGATGTTGGGCGCTAGCCTTCACGGTTATTCGACTTTCCGCAGAGCAATACTGATCGGAACTGCTTTTGGGCTCCGCCAAAACCGCAGCCCAGCCATGCACCAAGCAATCGAGAGCATTTGTACTGTAATTAATTACTGTACATAGCTGATTACATGCGTTCATAAGGTACCGACGGAGTAGAGCCAAGGCAAACCAGTGGAATAATTTCATGCTCCAGAGACCGAGCACAGAGCCAACTCACGCGCGCGATTCGATTCCAGCCAAGGAAGTTGCCCCCGACTGTTGTTCTTACCCTCTTGGCCGAGTTGCTCGAGCACGTCGGAAGTGCAGGGTAGGTAGGCGGCTTCGCAGATTGAATGAAGTACGGAAGGCATCAAGTCCTTTCCCAATAGGATTCTCCTTGTATGATACTTAAATGTGTTTGGACTGCCGTCCGCGACTGCGGTTGGTCTGCCATTGCAGATGGCATGCTCCCTAGTATGGGGAAGTGGAAGCCAGGTGGGGTTCTGTCTGCAATGCTTTGTCCCTGGTTCTTTGCGTCAGAGACTCAGCCACTCCACATGCGCCACGATGTATATTAGTCAGCTATGGCTGGATGGCATGACACCCAGTGTTTCAGCCAATCACAGGTCGTGAACGAGGCCGCCCGCCAAGGAACGCCTGGAAGGGTCCTTATAACTAACTAACTACGAAGTAATTCATCCGTAGTGAACTTCATTCCACCACATCTTCTTCAGAGGACATTTTTCGAGATTCGCAACAGGCTCCCAATTCTTGTGCTTTCCATGTGACGAGGTAATCCTCTCGCTTTCAAAGACAAACCCGCCTATTTGACTGCCAGCACGGATCACTCCATAGGAGCCGTTTGCGACGCGCAATGTTTGTTCCCTCTAAAGTCCTATTTTGACCTTGGCACGTGGCTGGATCGCTTTTTCCATTTTGGGGCATTCCGGCCGTGAGTACCGGGGGGAAGGAACGAATTTGCACCGCGCCGGCTCGGCGCAGGAACTGTACAACGCAATCTGTTCTGATCTCGACTCTTTTTTTTATGTCACGAACCACATTCTCGGCGGACTATTTACCCTTCCAAATCGCCGGCGCGGTCTCAACTGCCGCGAACGTTAGCTCGCCCTTGCCCGGCGCCAGTTGGAGGCAAGCCGGTTCGGAATTCCTAATCAGGCAAAGCCGAGTCCGTCGGCTGTGGAGATTTCACGGCGCCGATCTCTAGGCATTCGTCATGGTCGCCACTACTCCGCATTTCCTTGAAGTTTCCGCTCCCGGTGACTCGGGCGCGGCGGCCAATGACCGGCACGGCACTGCCGGGTCAGGTAACCTCTGCCGGCCCGTTGGATCCGTGCGCTGACTGGTTCGCTGTGGCAGCGGAAGGATTGATGGAACCAAGGAGTGGACCGGAGTGGGCAAAAGGAGGGGCCAACCAACTGCGGGTACTGTGTAAGAAGCAGACAAGAAAGAAGCGAGCGGGCAGGATTGGCCCGCCTGATCGGCGTCATGACTTCTCCATGCTTCTTCCCCATCCGGTCCCTGAATTTCCCCAACTTTTTTTCACCACTCTCCGCCACTCAGAATACACATACACTACTCAGAATATCCGGAGCCCCTCATCATGGGCCTTGCTTGCCCACAATTCCCCACAAACCATGCGAGCGGCTGAGGGACACGGTTCCAGCTGCTCGACCATCGTATGGAAATCTGCAAGGTGCATGCATCGATGATCCCAGTCCACCCCGGGTTTGTGTAACTACAGGTGCTACGCTAGACCAGGGGAAAGCGAGCCGGCCAGTCAATGGATGTCTCTCGCCTCCTCGTGTCTCGCACTGCGTCGGCAGGTACATAAAAAGCCGACGCCCGGCCTACGTGCAAGTCCGCATGCATCCTTCCTCTCCCCATGTCTCTCTCAGGGTGCTGAACCTCCGAGTCGTGCGTTTTCTCGAGACTCATCATCAGAAGGGGGCCGGCCAGCTGCCACGACAAGGGCAATCAGCATCATAGGTAGTCATCCGCCATGAAGAAGTTTCTCGGGCTCAGGGGCCAGGCCCTCAACCTGGCCGTGGGCACCATAGCAGGATGCGACTTTCTCCTCTTTGGTTACGGTAAGCAAAGCGGCCTCGTCCACCCATGGCCATGGATCTTGTCGGTCACTTACACGCCGCACCCGGAACAGACCAGGGAGTCATGGGCGGGATATTGACTCTCAAGGTCTTCCTCGACGCCTTCCCCATGATCAACCCCGAAGCTGCCGGCCTTAGCCACGATGAGTCGTCGACACGTTCCACCTACCAAGGCATCGCCGTTGCCTCGTACAACCTGGGTTGCTTCCTCGGCGCCATCATCACCATCTTCATCGGGAACCCTCTCGGGCGCAAGCGCGTCATCATGCTCGGCACCTCCGTCATGGTTATCGGCGCCATCCTGCAGGCCAGCTCCACCACCCTCCCGCAGTTTATCGTTGGCAGAATCATCACCGGTCTAGGCAACGGCGGCAATACATCCACGGTATGCTTTCAGAGGCAATCCGCGCTAAAAAAATCCTCCTCAGGGATGTCTGGGGAAGGAAGGAAGAAGATGATCGCTAATTAATAATAAACCCTCTTCCCAGGTCCCCACATGGCAGTCAGAAACGTCCAAAGCGCACAAGCGCGGCAAGATGGTCATGATCGAAGGCGCGCTCATCACGTGCGGCATCATGATCAGCTACTGGATCGACCTGGGCCTGTCCTTCGCCCCGGGTTCGGTCGCCTGGCGCTTCCCGCTCGCCTTCCAGATCTTCTTCTGCGCCATCATCCTCGCCTTCATCCCCTTCCTGCCCGAGTCCCCGCGCTGGCTCATCCTCAAGGGTCGCGAGGACGAGGCCAGGGAGGTGATTGCCGCGCTCGAGGACACCGACACGTCGGACCGCATCGTCGAGAACGAGTTCCTCGCCATCAAGGAGACCGTCCTGGAGATGTCCAAGGGCACCTTCCGCGACCTCTTCACCATGGACAAGAACCGCAACCTACACCGCACCCTGCTGGCCTATTTCAACCAGGTCTTCCAGCAGATCAGCGGCATCAACCTGATTACCTACTATGCGTGAGTCACCGAGAATATTTATGTTTCACCCCTCTTAATTAATTATCAAACTGCTAATTAACATGACGTGACACCAGGGCTGTCATCTACAAGGGCCTCGGCATGTCCGATTTCCTCTCCCGCCTGCTCGCGGCGCTCAACGGGACGGAATACTTCCTGGCCTCGTGGCCGGCCGTCTTCCTGGTCGAGCGGGTCGGACGGCGCAACCTGATGCTCTTCGGCGCCGTCGGGCAGGCGGCGACCATGGCCATCCTGGCGGGGGTAAATTCGCGGCAGGAGACGGGCTTCCAGATCGCCGGCATCGTCTTCCTCTTCGTCTTCAACACCTTCTTCGCCGTCGGCTGGCTCGGCATGACGTGGCTGTACCCGGCCGAGATCGTGCCGCTGCGGATCCGCGCGCCCGCCAACGCGCTGTCGACGAGCGCCAACTGGATCTTCAACTTCCTGGTCGTCATGATCACTCCGGTCGCCTTCAACAACATCGGCTACCAGACCTACATCATCTTTGCCGTCATCAACGCCTTCATGGTGCCCTGCGTCTACTTCTTCTACCCCGAGACGGCCTATCGCTCGCTCGAGGAGATGGACAACATCTTCCACAAGGTCGCCGACGGCTGGAAGGGCGTCTTCACCGTCGTGCACCAGGCCAAGGTCGAGCCGCGCTGGTACGGCAAGAACGGCGAGCTCCTGGTAGACTACCAGCAGACCGAGGAACACAGGCGTCATCTGCAACAGCAGGAAGGCGCCGTGACGGCCTCCGAAAAGAGGTCCGTCGAGGGCGCCGGGAGCGGAAGCGGGAGCGGTGATGTGAAGCAAGACGAGTACAAGGACTGCTGATGGGACATGGCGAGAGTGTGGCAAATACGGGGGGGTGGAATGGGGATAATTAGAAATCGTTGGCGTGAATAGATAATTAATACCCAGGAACAGGCGTGAAGAAGCTAGAGCGACATGGCTCTGTTTTGGAATAAAGCGGAGGAAATAAGTAATTAGACACGCGGTCTGGAAATAGACAAGCGACTCTGTACAACCTGCTACATGAGCCAACCTGTTCCCCCCCTTCTTTACCCATGTTATATTGAAGCGACGACAGATATCCATCGACAATGGAATGTAAGGAGCCTAGGATGCATAGATCTTGAAGGAGTTAATTAGGCATCGGAGTTAGACTTTGATGAACTTGAGAGAACTAGTAATTAAACGCCACATATCTAATTACACAGTAACAATATCGCTTCTTAATTATCTCTCTCTCTCCCTTTCATTTTCTCCTCGCTTCTTCTGTTTCCTCCTTAAACTCCTGCCTACAACAGCCTGGTCGGCACCTCAACCACTTGGTAAGGAGGGATGACTCGAATGCGACGTTATCGCGATTTAGGTGTGTCGGCAGCTGCCGTTTTGGGGAGGTTACAATGAACTGCCGTACTAGCTGCCGTCTCATCGGCGCGGGGAACGGTTGATACCGACCTACCTAAAATTTACCTCAGATAACGAGGCCAGCGTCTTGGCGATTCGATTCGACTCTACCAGGTAAAGCTAGCCAACGACCTAGTTTCTGCGCACCGTACTAGTGTATGCGTGGACATAGGTACGCGGTAATAGAACATGCATGCATACTATGTACATACGCAGCAGGTAGTATTAACCGGCTTACCTACGTATGTCCAAAATCAAAGTTCCTTATCTCGGTATTGTTTACATACTAGCTAAAATATGCTGTGCCTCTCCTGCCCCAGACCACCTTCACAGATCTGAATCTACCCCGGACTTAAATTTCCTTGGTATATATGTACAGTACTTGGCAGATTCACCCAGCGCTCGGCCGCTGCATGCCCTGGCCCCCATCCCAGGCACCCCGACCATGATTTTCGTTCGCGTGTGTTGTGTACGGTATGCGAATGTCCATAAATACATAATTAAGGAAAAAAAGGGGGGGCGAGATCCCGGCGAACAAGAGTGCCCCCCCACTGCGGCCCGGCCCCAGATTCGCCAACGCCCCCGATCCAATCAGGAAGGACATGGAGGCACCTCGACTGAGGGTCGTGTGGCCGAGGTCGCATCGCAGACAGAGACAAAAGCCAATCTGGCTCTGGGGGGGTTCCTCTGTCGATCGACCTTCCAGAATCCGACATGGCGTCCGAGCAGCGGAGGCAGGTTATGCTACCACGTATTAATCGGGGATAGATAGCAATTGAATAGGGCGCGATTTTGGGTTTGGTTTGAAAGTGAGAAGTGAGAATAGGGAGTGAGGGGGTGGAAAGGGGGTTCCAGGGGAGAAACTTCATTTATCTTCAAACGGTTTGTTTATTTTATCTATATAAAGACTATATTAATTGTGTTCCCTCCCCTTCCTCTTCCCGTCTCCTCAGAGCCTACAGCAGCAGCCTGCCCAGCGTCATCATCAATTCTCTTGGGTCAATCCAGAGTTTACATTCTCGGGTCTGAAACGTCAAGTCGACTTTCCTCTCTGCCCATCATGCGTTTCACCCCCCTTGCCCTTGCCGCGGCTGCGGTCCACGGCGTCGTCGCCGCCCCGCCGCGCGAGACTCGGCCAGCACCAGTCCAGCAGCGCGAGTTTGCCTGCGGCGCTCCCGAGCCGGACGCCGAGCACATCAAGATCTCGCAGCAGTTCGCTGCCCAGGAGGCCGAGTTCCTCGCCTCGGGCAACCTGACAGCCCAAGCCACCATCACGGTCGACGTCTACTTCCACGTCGTGGCCACGTCGACCTCCCTGAGCGGCGGCTACATCCCTGTATGCCAGTGCCAGTCTTTTCTGTCACCATTACCACATTACCATTCTTTTCTCGGCAGAGGGAGGAGAAGAAATAAAAAGACAGGACTGACGTTCTCAAACCGAGTAAACAGGACAGCCAGCTGGACGCGCAGCTACAGGTGCTCAACACGGCGTACGCGCCGTACGGGTTCCAGTTCGTGCACAAGGGGACGACGCGGACGGTCAACGCCAACTGGGCGGACGACACCAAGGGGTACGAGATGACGATGAAGCGGTCGCTGCGGCAGGGCAGCTACTCGGCGCTCAACCTCTACTTCCTGTACGAGATGGGAGACAACCTCGGGTACTGCTACTTCCCCGAGGCGGGCGGGGCCACGGCCGGGTCGACGGCGCGCATCCGCGACGGCTGCACCATCCTCTACAGCACCGTCCCCGGCGGCAGCGCCACCAACTACAACCTCGGCCACACCGCCACCCACGAGACCGGCCACTGGTTCGGCCTCTACCACACCTTCCAGGGCGGCTGCTCCGGCAACGGCGACTACGTCGACGACACCCCGGCCCAGGCCAGCCCCAGCAGCGGCTGCCCTGTCGGCCGCGACTCGTGCCCGAACAACCCCGGCCTCGACCCCATCCACAACTACATGGACTACTCGATCGAGTCAGTGCCCCCCCTTTAACTCTTCCCCCCCCCCCCCCAAATGCATATAATAATGGCATATAATAATGTATGTATGCTAACTCCCCCCCAGCTCGTGCTACGAGGAGTTCACTGCCGGGCAGCAGGCCCGCATGCTCAGCTTCTGGAACACCTACCGCGCCGGCAAGTAAGGGGAAGGGGAAGCGGAAATGGGACTGTTGGCCCCCCCCCCCCCTTCTCCCCTTTTCTCTTGTTTCACGGGTGGGTGTTGCGGAGAAGTTGCGGTTCAGGAGGGGTTTTTGGATATGATTTTGGATGGCCAAACTACGCAGACTTGATCCATCCAAGTATGTGCATGCATTTGCTGTAATTATATATTTACATGTGCATACATAGATACGTGCCCGTGGCGGTGACAGGAAATCGTACGTCTGTCCTCGAGCCGCAGCATACGATAAAGCATGAACAACACTACTGCTACGTTCAGCACCTGGTAAGCCTCTACCATTCTCAGACGAAGAAACATCAGGCAGTTCATGCCTGTGGAGAGCCACGTTTTCTGGTGCCCGGTGATCGGTGATCTTGGACAGATAAACAGGCCAAGGGAGAGAGAGAGGGAGAGAGAGAGGGAGAGAGAGAGAGAGAGCGGGGTCTAATCGTAGAACACCGATACGGGGCGAGATTTGTCTCCTGGTGCTGGACAGTGTGTGTCAGTAAACCAGGGGTAGGCCGGCATTCACGAGGCACGCGGGCACCAAGCGAGACCATGTCACATACCAGCTGGTCTGGCCCCCGCCGCCCTAGTCGGTCTCAGACCCTGATCAGCGGGCCGGTAGCTCACATTTATACTCTGTTCTCTTTCTTTCCCTTTCAGCTTTTGGTTTTTTTGCCTCCCTACTTGTGTAGGGAAGTACGTGAGTACTCTAGCACTTTAATGGAACATGATGATCATCAACCTGACGGAGCACCCCTATTTCCGCCTCGTCGACCCGTCCCCGGACGCGGCCGCGGCGCTGGAGGATCTCGCGGTTGGGGACGCGGTGCCGCTGCTGGTGCACTGCTAACCCTATTAACACACCCCTCTGCCCAAGTCCTTTGATTATTATTATTATATCAATCCACGTAGCTAGTTATTAAACAACTGGCTAACCCCTTTTCTCTTCCTCTTCAAACCCCCCCTCTCTCCCAGATCGTCGAGGCCCCCTCGCGCTACATGGACTCCCTCCCGGGCAAGGGCGTGCGCTACCGGGCCATAGAGGCCCTCCACGAGTGGTTCCGCGTGCTGGCGGGCGAGGCGGCCATCATCGGGCGCGTCGTCGACCTGCCGCACGGGGCCTCTCTCATGCTCGACGACGTCCAAGACTCGTCCCCGCTGCGCCGCGGCAGCCCGTCCGTCCACATGGTCTTTGGCATCTAATATCGGGCCTGCGGTTTGTCTTGGAGCCACCGGACTAAACTGGAATGCATCATAATCACTTTCCCGATTTTCGAACCATAAGTTGTCATCAGTCCCATTCGCGATAACTTTCTGCCCGGTAACGACTGACCCTTTCCCTGACTGACAGCTCCTACTTTCCATGCCTCCTATTCGTATTTAGCCGCCTCCTTTGCAGCGTACAAATAACCATCCATCCCCGCTTTTCATACTAACCTACTATCTAGCGGCCCTCCTTCTCTTACCCGTCGTTCTGCGCCTGAGCGGCAGCCAAGGCCGCCTCTACCCTCTTCCTCATGCCCCAACCAGGCCAGCCGGGGAAGCCGCCGGGAGGAAGCTGCGAGATGGGGCCGGTGGGGTTCATGACGCCGCCATTTTCCGTCCAGAAGGCGGCCGGGTTAACGCGCAGGTTGGCGTTCTGGTCGATGCCAAAGCGGATCCAGGCGAACAGGCCGTCCTCAAGCTTGTTGCCGACGAGGGCGTAGCGCACGATCGGGTCGTCGCCGTTGGCGCCCGCCCGGAAGAGGAAGTCGTTCTGGTTCAACACAATCGCCATCCTGTTGGTGTTGTACGGCGCCAGCTTGTCCGCCTCGGTGATGAGACTCTGGTCAAAGTATAGTTGGCCCACGTGCGCCGCCCGGCCGCCCGTGATCGTGTTGTTGGCCTCCTTGGTCGCGCCAAGGTAGACGATGGCTGCAGTGACCCATTAGTCCTCCTTGACTCGGCATGCTTGGCTGAAAGTGGATCGAGGTCCGCCTCACCGTGAATGTGGGTAGCACGCCCCTCGTAGTGGCCCGGGAACAGCGAGTCAAAAGAGGCAATGCCGTGGTCGTCGGTCGGCTGCACGCCGCGGAGGGTGGTACCCTGCAGGATCGAGGAGTCGTTGGGGTCGCCCATGCCCGGGTAGCCCTGGACGCCCGTGTAGATGCCCTGCTTGCTCATCAGCCAACCGACTCCGGCCTCGTTTCGAACAACACAAACAGAGAGAGAAAAAAGCAATATTGTCTACTAACAGTCGAATTGGAGCTCCAGACGTCGACAAACGCATCCGTGACCGTCTCGCACGTCTTGTAGTCCACGACCTGGATCGCCAGGGTCAAGGGGATGCCCGGCTCGCCATTCGTAATGTCCTTTCGGACCTCCTCTCCTTTGACGTCTGCGTAACACCAACGAATTAGTGACCAAACGATTGCTGACAAGCCACTCCCCCCCTTTTTTCGACTCCAACCCAGCTCAAAGACTTACACAGAGGGCCCTGGTCGACAGCAGGCATCAGCATGCAGGCCCCGTAGTCCTCAAACAGCGTGCTGAGATCCATCCCCTCGGTGACCGTCTTGTTGCTCTTGTGGTCGATCTTGATGACATCGAGGTAGTCGCGCGGGCTTATCTTGGGCCTAGAGAAGGGCGAAAACAATCCGTTAGTGACTGATGCCACTAATACGCCGATTTTTCCCCCTCTCCTCGATTCTGTTTGTCCTCCAGTAGGTAAGGAGCGGGGCCTACTTTTCCTCAACCGGAATACCTCGCGCACGCTTCAGCCGATGCAACTCGCGGCCATGGTGTTCGACCGTCCTCTTGACGAACTCGGGTTCGTTGAACTTGGCCGCACAGTGGGCCAGAGACTTGCGCTCGAGGGGGAGGGCCGCGTGCGCGTACACCTTCTCCTTGTGGGCCGGATGAGCCAGCGCGGGTGCTGCGAGCAGCGCGCTCATGAGCAACTGCTTGAGCGTCATGGCTTTTGCGATAATTACGCAGGGGGGTGCAGACCAGAAGAAATGCTGCCCGGGTAGAGTTTAGACACTCAAGACCTATGAATAAAAATGCTGAACACCAGGAACCGTTCACATCGAAAAGCGGAAGGGATTATTGTTTATTAAGGTTCAGACCCTTCCCTGTCATGCCCACCCCTGCGGTCCTGCCTTCCTACCTCACAGCACCATGAGCCCACCCCACGGTTCGGTTCTGGGCTCCGAACGTTTGAAGCGGGAAGGCACCCTCAATATCGGGGTTGCAATCATGGCAATTCACCCGACGATAGGCGCCTGCTCCAGCGTGAGGTCATGAGCCGGGAAGGGGGGAGGGAGAAAGGGGAGACCCAAGAAGCATCGCCGGCGTTCTGCACTTATCAAAACCCCCGTTTCTATATCGCCCATACAACTCCTGACATTCGCAACCTCGCTGATTGGTGTCCTCTGGAGAAGATCTTGTCCTGGCCGCACGACGCCAAGACGAGCTCCCCGGCTTTTAATCTCCGTTTGTAACAGCGCCAGTTTAAGGCGGGCGAATCGGGTCAATCGGCGAGAGTGGCGGTTCAAGGTGCCGGTTAAAACAAAAACAGATCCGAGCGAAACGCCAGCGTGTGTAACGGACGTTAGGCATGACGACTCCCTGGATGGGCCTGGGGCAGTGTAATTTGTTCTGTACGTAGGTATGTATGTACATATTACCTTCGAAGCAGTGTGCAGTAACACGCCCGCCAAATAGATTACAAGCTCTTGGCTCGGCAGTTGGGGGTCGGTTTCCAACGCTCCTCTCTCCGGCTCTCGCGCTGCATTCATTGGCCTCCTCGGTACTGCCTCGTAACACTTGGCGAGCGGTTTGCCGGATTCCGGGCTCTCCCCTTTTGGCCCACATTCGATTTTCATTGACCGGTTCCTGATGACGGGATTGTCGATCAGGATACTGGTTCGGATTAGCAATATAAGAAATACTATTCGAACATCATCTGCGTCACGCAGTGAGCATGACAGCGTGGCGGGAAAACGTTTCTTTGGCTCGGTCAAACGGGTTCTAATTACGCAGTTGTCGTTCGATGTTTGTTCATGGCTGCGCTCTGATCTGCCACTTGATTTGCGCGCTAGTTCATCGCCCGCGTAGCTGCGGCAAATCAATTAGGAAGTTATTAGTTAAGCCGTAACAATTCCGTGTACATATGTACATACATACGCATCGTATGGAATGCACTGTTTTAGAGCGTTCCTTGAGCCCGGTTGTCAGGGTTAAGGTTCATGTTGGTTACAGGCCAACACCTGCCCCTCTCCCCCTCCCTCGGCCGGTCTGTCCTTGTTGGTAGGGCAGTGGTTGGTGCTGCGACAATAAAAACACTCAGCGAGCTCTTGCTCCTTATCTCTAATCCACATCCGGCTCGTCGGTTCAACAAGATAAAAATGGAAGCCGCTTACCACTCCCTGTTGTCCCTAGCTAGTCAACGGTTGGTAATTGATAAGTTTTGTGGCCGCACGGGCTATAGAACCGATACTGCTATCGCTATTGCAGGCCTGAGGGCTATATTGCGGAATTTCCGCAGTGCTGATCAGGGCACTCGCCGCCCTAAGCACGAGGTGGCAGGCGGTACCTGAGGTGTGACATAGACCCTTACCAACACCTTCTTACCTTGGGGAGTCTTGGTATGTAATGCAAGTACAGGCAGGTAGGTCCGCCGCAGTTGTCCCTATCTGCGGTGTCCCGCAAATGCACATACAATGCGACTCCCATACGGACCGAAGACTTCCCAACAACTCGAATCCCACCGCCGCCCGAGCGATACCAGCCTATGCGCTTTTGCAAGGTGAGCCTCACGGGACTTGAGCCATTGCCAACTTGAACCCAGCGTGTCCGGTTCGCACCTCAGAAGTCTTTGCGGTATTAACAACCTAAGACGCTAATGCCCTAGCGCAAACGTCGGGATCTGATGCAGACGACGAGATTCCGTGGAAATCGCAGATATCGAGCTAGGCGTCGTCGTCGGCTGGTGGCCCGATTAGGTAATCACCAGCTTGCTCTCAAGTCTTCAATCAGCGTTTCCCAGCTGCTCATCGAACAACATATAATCGACTTCTCCCGATGCACAAAAAAAGCAACATGTCCGAAAAAGTGGCACAAAAAGGCGTTGATGGGCCCGAGGCGCTCCGGTCGCCGTCCTTATCCAGAGTCGGACAACACAATGACATGTGTTCCGTATTACCTGAATTGGAGGTTTCCCGAGACCCGGAGTTGCTGATACCACCATCGATCGGTGTTGACAAGACGGCCTAAACGGTTGTTGAACAGCTGCAGGTGTCGCGTTCCATCCCATTCCGCTCGAGTTAAAGGTTCCAGATCCATTGGTGAGAGACAAGAGAGACCATCTGCTGATTACCAGCGACAGCGTAAACCTGTCGGCCGTTGGCACATATTAATTATTATCTATTCCCTGGGCCAGGACAAACTGCGGCACCAAGGAGTTCACAGCAGCAACTCAACTCAACCTTAGAGTGTGTCTAGCTAATTTGCCTCCCTCCAGCGCCTGGGGTATAAATTGGGCCCGCAGCTGTTAAGTCTTCGCTCCATTTCTGCTGCTTCAGATCCCTCCTTACTGTGGTAGCAAGCTAGCATTGAGCTTCATTCGCCGTTGTGGAGTCTCGCGGCGTGCGCCAAGACCCAAGTCGTCGGTATGTTCTCCGTAGTCCGTACTGTATGTATGTGCCTTGGCGTATCCTGGCTCCAGTCTTCAACTAGGTACTAGGTAGTTCCAGCTGGAGCCATTAAACCCCTCACTCCGCACTTACGTGAGCCAGATCGCGAAAGCACGGTTCTCTAATTACAACCTCCTACAAAATAAGAATCTGAAACCCACCAGGTTGCTCCCAGCCAAAGAAATCACAACAAGTCGTATACAGCATGGCAACCGCAGACTCGACCACGGCGCCCGCACCGGCACCCTGGTACGCGGCATACCCCGCGCCCAAGTCCGAGGTGGTTACCATCTCGCGCGAGGAGGTGCTCGAGATGCTCAAGACAACTCCGCTCGAGAAGAGAGACTTCGTTCTGGTGGATCTGAGGCGGAACGATTTCGAGGTGAGTTGACGGGTTTGTGGGCTGTGATGATGGCCTGTGAGCATGCGAAGCACTCCTGAACAGTTCCTGGTCCCGCCCTTCTCATTCGTAGCTTCTTGGCTTGACCGATATTTGTGGGGAGAGGCCGTGAACAGTAGATGTATAATTAATAGTCATAATCTGGGCAAGGTACCTTACTTACGCTGATGTCAAACCAAGGGCGGCACCATCCGCGGCTCCATCAACCTCCCAGCGCAGAGCCTCCCCCTGACCCTGCCTTCGGTATATGCCACATTCAAGGCGGCTGGGATGCGCAAGGTCATCTTCTACTGCGGTATGGTCATCCTTCCCCAACTGTTCTTCTTTCTTAACTGTGTTTCCGGTGTCTCCCCAAAATAACCCTGCCTAACTTGACTAAACAGGTTCGTCCACCGGCCGCGGAAGCAGGGCGATGGGTTGGCTGGCGGACCACATCGCCGAGGTGGGCGACAAGGACATGAAGAGCCTCGCGCTGGCCGGGGGCATCAAGGGCTGGGCGGCTGCCGGGCCCGAGTACGTCGCGTGGATGGACGGGTACGACGCGGCGGTGTGGGAGAAGGCTGGCACGGGATGTTAGCTGGATGCCGCCTGGTCGTTCATGTCGAGGAGTTTGCGCCGCGGCCTGCGTAATTTGACGTTTTCGACTTGAAGTGGAATTTCATTTTCCCAGATTTTTTGGGGGCAATGTGGGCACCATCTTGGTTTATGGTGTCGAGATGGCGGTCTCAAAGCGAGAGAGAGGTGTGACAATGGGAATAACGCTGCGTAGGATGCAATTTGCCTTTCCGTCGGCTGAGCCTTAACGAGCGGCCCCAATAATCTGTCTCACCCTAACTTTTGGGGCCGTTAGGGTCAGGTAAAAACATGCGCAGCGGTGCTAAGAAAATGCCTCAGGAATCACCTAAGAATTCGGCCTTCCTGGGCGTCTCCATTTCTGATCCGGTTGCCTATGTTTGCTCATTCCAACGAGCTGGAAATTCCCGGGCGAGATTTGAGCAGCAAAGAAAGTGTGGCTCGCCCAGCACGCAAATGCTTTGACCGGGCCGGGCCAGGCTCCCCATGCCCATCGCTGGGTGGGGTGCCCGGGGTTCCCGCGGGCACCCGATCCATTTTCCGCGATTCCGCGACGCGCGAACAACCCACTCCATCTCCGCGAACCAAGTGTGGATTGGCACAAAAGACAACACGCAAAACGCAAACACACATCACGCAACGCGCAGCGAGCAACGCGCAACGGCCAAAAATGTCCTCGCGAAGGCCGCCGAGGGGCGAGTACATCGAGACAGAGACGGGCAACAAAGTGGCTCGCAAGGCCACGCTCGTCGGCACGCAGAACATCATGCTCGGCGGCAAGACGGTCATCCAGCCCGAGGTCCTGATCCGCGGCGACCTGATCCGGACCATCCAGGCGTCCGCGCAGTCCGCGACCGGCGCCGCTCCCAACAACACGGCCGTGTCAATCGGCCGCTACTGCTTCCTCAGCCGGGGCTGCTGTCTGCGACCTCCGGGTCGCCTCTACAAGGGGTATGTTTTGTGTCCTTCCCAAATCCGTTGCTGCACCCGGCAACAGCCATGCGCTGACGATATGGGAACTGGAAACACCCGCAGCGCATTCACATTTATGCCCCTCCGCATGGGCGACCACGTCTTTGTCGGCCCGGGCGCCGTAGTGCAGGCCGCCTCGATTGGGAGCCACGTCCACATCGGCAGCCAAGCGGTCATTGGCGAGTTCGCCATCATCAAGGATTACGTGCGCATACTCGACGGCACAGTCGTACCCCCCAACATGGTGATACCCAGCTTCAGCATCGTCGCCGGCCAGCCCGCGAGGCTCATTGGAGAAGTTCCTGAGGGCGGCCACGAAGCCTTCGAGCTGCGCGATCTCTACAAGACGGTCGGAAACAATCCTCAGCCGGCATCATGAGCCTGATTGGCATGATGGAAACGACCCATGAAGTACTCTTAATGGACTCGCTGCCAGGGGGTTGGCTTATACTCTTCCCCCACTCACAGGCCAATGACTGGGTGATTTACTTGCGGCTCGCACCTATTTTCCACCCGCCGTCGCCTCCTACCGTTCCAGCTTGAGCCAGCTCTCGGCATTGTCCTTGACGCTTTCCTCCAGACTCCGCCAGCCGGTATGCTGCCCCAAACGCGCCAATAATTCGGCGCCCCTCTGGTTCGGCACTTCTGTCTGATCCCACCCGAAGTCCTTCACCTTAGCCATCTTGTCAGCGTGGTCGGGGTACAGCTCCTTCAGGATCTCGGCGACACGGAAAAAGCTGTATCGCTCGCCGAAACCGAAGATGCGCTCCCCGGTGACAACCGGCGTGGTCGCTAGCAGGGCAACATACAGACGGCCGGTGTCCCGACAGTCGACAAACCACTGCGGCTGTAGCATGTTCAACACGTCGACGTTGGTGTTCTTCCACACCCAGTACGCCATCCCCGCCGTGCTCGGAATCCCCTGATTCGCCGGGTCGAGGCACTCGCCCAGGACCGTGTCCGGCAGCACGGTATTGAACGCGTACCCCGGTTTGTTCTTCTCCACCCACTCCCACACGCCCTGCTCGACCAGCGTCTTGAGGGCCATGAACACCGCGAGGCCCTTGCTCCGAGCGTTGACGGACTTGTCCCTCGCCAGCGCGACGGCCTCCTCGTTCCAGCTCTCCCCGGTCAGGCGGACCTTTCTGCTCGCGTTGGGCGTCCAGGCCGCCCAGGCGGACGACGTGAACACGACGGACCGGATCCCGGGCTCCGCCGCCGCCGCCTCGAGCAGGCCGGTCTGCCACGTCAACTCCTCCGCCGCCCCCCGGTCGGCGTCCGCGACCGCCAGGTCCGAGGACCCTAGCACGTGCGCGACCCCCGACACCCCGCGCACCGCCGCCATCCACGCCCCGGGAGCCGCCACGTCCGGCACCTCGAGCAGCTCGAACAGTCCGGGCCCGTGCCGCGCGCTAAAGAGATCCGTGAGGTAGGCGCACCGCGTGGCCGAGCGCACCGTGCCGCGCACGCGGTACCCGTGCGCGAGGAGCTGGTCGGCTACGTGGGAGGCGATGAGCCCATTGGCGCCCGTGACGAGGACCAGAGCGCCGGGCGGGATGAAGGGGTTAGAGATGGGTGTGGGTTTGAAAGGAGTCGTCGTCGTTGTCATTTTGGTCGGTTTTATCGGGGTACGGTCGTTTTTCACTATCGCTGTGGTGGTGATGATGGTGGTGGTGATGATGGTGGTGGTGATGATGGTGGTGGTGATGATGGTGGTGGTGATGATGGTGGTGGTGATGATGGTGGTGATGGCGGCGATGGTGTTGGGTGTTGCGGGCTGTGTTTGACGGAATGGGATGATTGAAACAGACAACGAGAGGAGAAGGGGGGGGGTTATAAGGGAGAAATTCACGGCATTGCGCCTTCCGTCATCGTGAGGCTCGGACTTAGCACTGGCGGACTTTGCACTGGGGCACACCGAGCTCTGGCTAGGACCTGCGCGTCGGACAGCTAGTAAGTTATACCTGTGTCAGCTGCCCCATTTGTCAGCCGGGCCAGGCCAGGCTGGAAACCGAGCAGATGTGTACACAGTGAGATGCATTTCTCCGTCATGCGACTATTCGTCATTGATGCTTAATACTCTTTCCGACGGCCTGCTGTCCATTGATAATTGTTGGTCGCCTCTCCGGATATCAAGGTCAAGTATCGTGATTAATACCTATCGTCCATGGCGCTGTCGGTGCGCAGTATGTAGGTATGGAATTACAGTACACTATACAAGCATTGGTTCGGATTGCTCTTGCAAGCGAGGTACCAGTGGGAGACACTGAAGGCGCGGAGGTGAAGAACGAGCAGATCCCATTTCCTCGTAATAGCACGTACGAGACAACAGCGGAGCGAGACAACAGAGATAATAGGCAAGTCTTCTTGTTATCGATTCGATTGCCACATTGGTATCGGATGCTTCAGTGTCACAACACCCTGTGTGTAATTATACCTACCTGAGATACATTATTAGATATTTCGTTTGTAGGTCATCACCCGTGCTCCTGTTTGGGTTTTGTCTAGCCTGTGCTAGGTGATCCTCTTAGCCCACGCAATGCTAGCTTCTGTCAACAATTTGAACGCAATTCCAAGTTCACAAACAGTATCAGGATGATGAACTCGCAGTCTTTCCGTCCGCCATCGCTGGCGCGCCTTTCCAATCCTGTCTATGACCATGTACATACATACATAATTATACATTACATACACACACCATACACACAGCAAAACGAACTCCCAAGCACCAATCCGTCCCCTCGCCGACCGGTTCACTGCGCAGGAGCCCTCGCAGCAAGCCTCTCAGCAGCCTCCCTCGCCAACGCCTCCTTATCAGCAGGCTTATACACAGGCTTATCCGCCAGCAACGCACTCTTCTCATACAGCGCCCTCTGCTTATCAGTCAGAGCTTCCCACCTCCTCAGCAACTCCCGAAACTCCACCCCCCGGTCGCCGGCCCCGGCCCCGGCCCCGGCTCGGCCGCCAGCTCGTCGCGGAACAGCTCAAACCCAGAGCCAGGAACCACCGGTTGATGACCAACCGCCCTAGGGAAATTCTTCCTAATGACCTCGGGCGGGTTGAGATCTCCCTCCCATACCTCCGACTGCTGCTGCTGCGAAGAAGAAGAAGAAGAAGAAGAAGAAGAAGAAGAAGAAGAATTCGCCCCGGCCTTCCGGACTAGCGCCCTCTCCAAGCAAGCCCATACCTCGTGACGTCTTGCCTCGGCCCGCGTACGGTACGCCTCCTTCTGGTCCTCGGGCAGGGCCGCCCAGTCCGGGCAGATGCCGTACCCGCAGGAGCCGGTATCTTCCTGGAAGATGCGGACGGCGCCCTCGGGGGAAATGAAGCCCGGTGCCAGGGGCCAGAGCCGCAGAGGTCGGTTTGCGAGGGGGGCTGGCATGGCGACCATGGTGAATGGCGTGACTTGAGAAGAGGAGTGGACAGGTGGGGGAAGGGACACGAGGGATGGGGGACACAGCTTGTAGGGAGGCGTTGTAGCTGTTGATGCGGGCGAGAAAGTCTCCCTCGGGCAGGTTTCCGAGCCGGTACTGCTCTCGGAGGGACTGCATGGCGTTGACGATCTCGCTACGGGTTTGCCCCCGGTCGGGCTGACCTTGTGGTGCTGTGGTGGTAAACTGATGGTTGTGGCGGTGGAATAGACATCGGGAAGGATGGTACTGGTGTAGAACTAGGGCCAGGGACGGAACCAGGGTCGGGACCAGAAGAGGGGAGGCCGGCTGCGAAGCCCGGCAGCTTTGAAGACAGTGATATCCAACCCGAGGCGGCGCCTCAGTAGGGTAAGGACGTGCCCAAACCCCGGGATGCCGTGGGCCGCCATAGCCCTTGACGGGCAATAGGTCTGGTCGTCGCAGAAGCTGTTAGCGATCAGCGAAGCCTCCTCGTCACTAATGATAGTGTCGAACTGGCCAAGGTCTAGAGCGTTCTTAGCCTTTGCGTAGAGCTCGGTCGGCGTGCTTGACTTCGTCTGTATTTATGGCTTTGATTTGAGGGGTGTTGATAGTTTCTGGATATCAGTGCCAACCCCATTCCAACGTTGTATCGTTGAAATTGCCGTCTGGAAAATCAAGAAAGCACTCAGTCACTGGTATTTCCGTCTCTCTCGTGCTTCGTCTTGGCGGGTCATCTCCTCCCGGATCCTGGCGTCACACACGCCTGGGTACGCGCAGTCGCATCCCACCTCGCTGCCCCTCCTTACGGTGCGCATCGTGAGGGAGTACCGATCCCGCCTCGGCACCGTCCGCCCGTCGATGATGTCCGTCTTGCGGGCCCGGATTGCGTGCGTGTAGCCGTAGCGCGAGGGGCCCGTCATGAGCAGCAGCGAGCGCGCAGGCAGCAGGAGCTCCCACGCGGGAGGCTCCTGCTCCTCCTCCTCCTCCTCCTGCTCTCCTTCCTTATCTTTCTGCTGCTTCTGCTGCTGCTCCCCGCCCTTCTTTCCCTCGTGGCGATGATGGTGGTCATCGTCCCGTTCACCCTCACCTGGCTGGTTGCGGCTCGGCGCGGCACCGCCATCGGGCTGCAGCGACCGCTTGGGCAGCCGCATCTTCCGGGCGTCGTTGGGTCCGGACATGCGGAATTGCATGGGCACGGCGCTCCCAAACGACAGGCTGTATAGGGCCTCGCCGAACATGGAGTGGGTGTCAACGTGGGGCGGGATGCCGCTGCCGGGCGGGTAGTACTGGACGGTGAACTGGTCGGGCAGGTAGCTTTGAATGGGGAGGCGCGGGAGCAGGCTAGTGATGTAGGAGGGCACCGGGGTGAAGTGCGTCTCGGAGGCGCCGAAAGTTGTGTAGTCGAAGTGGTAGCCAAAGTGCCGGCTGACGCGGCGCCGCTTTGCAGCCTTGGCCTCCGACTTGCTGTCCCGCCCCGGAACGTCTTGCGCGTGAAACGCCTGGATCATGGCGGCCTCTTCCTCTTCAGTGATGAAATCGAGGGTCAGCACCAATCCAATGTCGTCCCAGCGCAGCGTGTTGGGCTGCGAAGGGTCGACTGTGGGAGCCGGCGGCGGGCCCAAGACTGCCATGTTGTGGTGGTTGCGACTATGGAGTTGATATTTGACGTCTTTAGGAAAGGTCGTGGTGCTGGATTGGTTGATGGTTGATGTCTGCCACACATGTTAAAGTTGCATGAAATTGATGAACCTCACTGCTTCTTTGAGCCCAAAGAAAATCAGTTCAAATCAATTCAGGTCTCTGGGGTTAGGGTTAAGGTACCAAGTTCGTAGGTTACTCCCTAATTTCTCTGTGCAAGCACGGGGAATGGAACCTGAACTGAGAACGAGCAACTTCCCCCCCCTTCCCCCAACTTACCTAGTGTCAGCAGTGCCCCTGATGGCCAGTCGAAAGGCCTACAGAAGATATGCCTGATGATACAATTATTGGCTTACTACACCCACGGCCTCGTCTTCGAACTTCTCATGTTCCAAATTCCCTGGCCGCAACGGACTCAGCCGCTCTCTTCGCTTGCAGTATTTCACGTTTTGGAGCCGTGATTTGTATTGGTCTGTCCTAGTCCACGAAGATTGCTGTTTATTAAAGGGAGTGCGGAGACGCGAAGAATGCCATAAAGATATTTAATTGCTGCAATGTGACCGCCGCCATGAGAACAACAAAAGATGCCACACCATGAACCCCTCTCTTTTTGTTGTTTTTTCTCTCCCCTTTGCCTTTTGTTTTACTCTAGCAAACTGTACGGAGTATCCCCCCCTTTTTTTTCTCCACAACACCCTCCACAACACCCAGCAACCCCCACCCACCAAAATCCCCACCCGGTTTTGATAAGATCTCATAGAATACTCCGTACCTTAGTTTGGGCCAACAGTTGATCATGAAGGAACAAGTCTCCCAGAAAAAAAAAAGCCGCACCACACACACTCTCTCTATCCCTCTCCTTCCGTCCCCTCTCCTAATTTAAATAATGATTTACCCGCGGACCCTGGCGACAATGACCGAGTTGACGACCTGGCCGTAGGGGTGGACGACGACGCAGCACTCGAGGCGGCGGCGCAGGGCGGGGGTGGCGGCGAGGTCGACCTCCGGGTACAGGCAGGTGCGCAGGCCCCAGGCGCTGCGGGCGACGAGCAGGGCGCCGGGGCGCATGCGGCCCGCCACGGCCAGCACGATGCGCTCCTTGTCGGCCCGCGACAGGCCCACCAGCGCCGCCAGGTACACCACGTCGAACTCGGCCAGGTCCTCTTTCTGTTGTTGCGGCTGCTGCTGCTTCCCACCCTCGGCCGCCGCCGCCGTCGTCGTTGTCGTCATCGCCGTCGTCGTCGAGGAGGGTGTCAAAGGAGGGGAGGAGGTCGACGCGTCGGGCTCGGGCTGGAGCCCGGCTTCGGCCTCGGCGCACATAAATTCCATCCCACGACCCGCCTCGCCGAGGGCCAGGCTGAGGCTGAGCGAGGCGGCGATGGCCGCCGAGTCGCAGTCGACATTGAGGACCACGGGGCCCTGCTTGCTGTTGTTTGGCTTCCTCGCGTCTTGCGGGCCGTCGAGTGACGGAGAGGGCGGTGGGGATAGGAGGGCGGGGCCGAGGAGAGCATCCTGTTGTCGTTGTTGCTGCTTGAGAGCCTGAAGCAGGCAGAGCGAGGTCAGCGGGAGCGGGCCCGAGCCGATGAAGGCGATGCGGCGCGGGGCGGTCTTGGTGGCTGACAGGATGGCGCAGAGCTCGAGGCGGGTCAGTTCTTGGTAGTTTTCGTAGTAAGGGAAGGTCCGGAGGCGGGCCTGGACCTCGTCGGGCCCGCCGCCGCCCTGGGCGGCAGCGAGGACGTGCTCGGCCCAGTGTAGCTCAAGGCAGGATTCGGCCTGGGCGCAGATCTGGCGTAGGGAGGGGAGGATGGCCTTCACGCTAGGGTTGGAGAGGACCTAGGAGGAGGGAGGAAGGGTAGGAAGGCGGGAGCATTAGCGAGGGTTCTGGTTTTGTTTGGTTCCGGGGAAGGGTACCTTGTCGACGACCTCCTGGTCGTAAATGTCGGAGCAGGCCGATACGAGATTGCCAAGCAGTTGATTTATCACTTTCCCCGGGCGGAGGTGCGGCAGCCTCAGCAGCTCGGCATGGGTCTCGACGATGCGCTGGACCAACCACTGGGCTTGCTTGCTCGTCGAGTCTGCCAGCTGGTCCCGGAGAATGTCGGCCTTCTCGACGATGGCGAGGGAGTTGTGTGAAGCGCAGGGACAGGGATCCATCTTCATCTTGGGGCTCCCCAGCCGCAGCCACGAAGTTAAGAGCGACATCTTGGAATGCAGTGCCTGGACTTTTTGGTTCTAATAGGGAAGAGTAGAGTTGAGGAGGATCCGGGCTCGAACGGTGAGAAGGAAGAGAAGTGAAGTTCAGGTTTCAAGAGCGGCTGACGACCAACAGTCCAGATCAGGTCGGGATATCTCGAGCGGACTTCAGGATCGTCTCAGGGTCGGTGAAACAACAGGAGGCTGGGCAAAAGAAGCACAAGGATGAGAACACCAAAACCAGAAAAATAAAATAAGAACAAGGAGAATAAAATTAAAAACGAAACCAACAGAAACAAAAATGCACCGGCTTACAGTGTATAACGAGTTATTTCCCCATCGTCGGGCGTGAGGGGGAGAGGGGCTTCCACGCCTGCCTCCACGCCTACTGCGTCTCGCGTCGCACGAAAGCGCCCATCAGAGTGGGCAGGCTGCATCTTGTGCGGAGCGGTGCACAGCTGCAGTGAGATGTGAGGCGCGTTGGGCACCAGCAGGCTGCGAGAGGCCATCAAGGTACTCTCGGGCCGTCAAGGTTCTCGTAGAGAGCAGAGGGCAACGGAATTGCTGCTGCGGTCGGCTGGTATCGGAACCAAAACGGAGAACCGGCTCCCGTTAGGCAACCACGGTCAGGATAGTAGGCTGTACTCCGTAAGGGCGCCCAAACCCGGCCACACCCCCTGACAGGCTACACGGCGGCCAAGCGTGTAGGCTGGAATGATCCGCTAGTCCAGCAGGGGGCCGATTTGTTATGGTTAGGGTATTTCAAACGCCACCTCCAAGGCGCCGGTGCGATGTGATGCGATATGATGCGATGTGGTTAGGGTATAATTTAGAAAAAACGCCACCTCTAAGGCGTACCGCTCCAAACTGGAATCGAACAGGTTACCTTCTACTACGTTGGGGTTGCGCAGACGTTTGCGCCAAGGGCGTAGTTATAACCTATCGGAACCAAAACGGAGAACCGGCTCCCGTTAGGGAACCACGGTCAGGATGGTAAGGTATAAGGGAGCCCAAACCCGGCCACAGCTGGGCTTTGTTAAATCGGGAAATTGGGAAGCGGCGCAAGGTGCCACAGCCAAGCTCCAAAAGCGGGCCCCGGTGGTTTGGCGGTGTTGGTTATCAGATCATCTCACTGATCTGTTTGCGGCCATCAAGGTTCTCGATTCCCGTGCCGCCCCAGGGAATACGGAGTACTCCGTACACGTAGTTGGTACGGAGCAGCGCCTTCCCGCTCGTCTCACTCCCCTGCATTTTTTGTTCCGCGGTACTTCGTGCTCCGTAATCTGTTTGTCTCTCTCGCTTATGGCCATCCGATCCAAAGTCCGAAAACGAACTCTTTGATGACGCAGACGCCCTCGCCCTGGTACTTGGCCGTTTCACTGTCGATATGACCATCCAGCGGTGAACAACCCGGATGATGACTCGGCCCTTCAGGTCCCTCGGGTACTCTAAAAAGCGAAACATCGGCTTCCCAGGCCGCCATCGGCTCTCTCCTCGACCTTCCACCAACAAGCAAGCTCCTGCCTTAGCTCTGTGAACCGGGTACCTGGTAAATTAGCATTAATTCGTCTGTACTTGCATTCCGTCCATACAGAATTCCTTCTTTTCACTGCCCAGAGCCGCTCGACTCCCCCCGGAGTCTTTCTCTCCAGCGAGATTCTAATCTTAAACCTCGTCAAATTCCAGGTTGGGGTGTTGGGACTCGCTAACAACAGCCATCGCGACCACGGACTGCTTCATTTGTTTCCCGTTTTCTCTTCCTCTGCTTACTCCGCTTCTTCATCTTCTTGTTCTTCTTTTTCCTCTATTCTCTACATCACAAACCTTGCTCTGCCAGCTCGAGGGAAGCCTGCCGCAAATGGCTCTCGGGGTTCTCCCAAGTCAGGTCCATGGCTGGCCTCTCTGTCTCGGCGATTCGGACGCAGAGTCCTCCTCGGCGCCTCTCGATACTCCCCCCTCGCCCTTGAGTGCTGCAAACGGTAAGTTTCGAGTGTGTGTCCTGCTGCCCGTGTGGTTGCTGATCTTGAACCAGGTCCGAGCAGTTTCTCCCGCCCCTTCTTCTGGGAGCTTGTCCCTCTCTGCGACCTGTACTCGGTCGCTCACATCGTCCTCCTACCCAGCTCGCTGCGTTTCTCATACACCAGCTCGTCGCTCCATGATGGCCCCGGCTGCGCCAGCCGCGCTAATGGGGTCGGCAACGGCCATCGCCCACACCCGGATCCTCCCTCGCGATTCGTCGAGGCCCTTCAGACCCTAGGCCTTGGCCCGTCCAATCGGTCCCATGCCGGAGTCTCGGTATTCACTGCTGTTCTGCCCGCAACTGACGGCTACGTCGCCCGCTCCGACTTTCTGCAGCTCCGCCTCCAGGACTTCCCATTCCCCATCTCCAAGATCCAGCACTGCGTAGAACCGCTGAAAAAGTATACAGCCCGCAGGTCGTCACCAGCGGCCTCGGTCAACTCGGAGGACGGGTTGGCCGAGCTCATTGAGCAGGCAGCGGGCGTGATCCAATGGGGCGACCTGGAGGCTTCCGTGTCCATCCTCCAGCTCCAAGAGTATCTTCTTGGGCTAACGCACGAGCTGCGGGACCGCCTCAACAACGCTCCCTGGCTCACCCCGCGCCCCATCCCCCGCAGGCGGGTGGCCCTCATCAGGGGCCGGCCCAACCTGACGGCCGGCGGGCACGTCTACCGTGCCGCGAGGGCACTGGGGATTGACCTCGTCATCGTCGACGACGAAGGCCACTGGCTGCAGCCCGACACGGACGACAACCGCCAGCACCGCGAGGCTTTCCTCGCCGTCGATATGACCGAGGACGCGGGCGTCGCCGACCGCATCGCCGACGCCATCGCGAGCTACCCGCTGCCAATCCACGGCGTCTTCACCCTCTCCGACAACTTCTTCGTCACCACCGCCCGCGTTGCCGCCCTCCTCAACCTCCCCGCCAACCCGGTCTCGGCCTTCGAGATCTCGGTCGACAAGCACCGCTCCCGCCAGCTCCAGGACGCGCCCGGCCACACCGCCCGCGTCTCCAGCGTGGACGACCTCGACGCCCTCCTGTCCTCGGCCACCTTCACCCCGCTGTACCCGCTCATCGTGAAGCCGACAAAGGGCTGGTCGTCCGAGTGCGTCAGCAAGGTGTCGTCCCCGGCCGACCTCGCCCCGGCCGTGGCCAAGGCCACCGCCCGCCACGGCAGCGCCGCCGTCATCGAGCCATTCTTCGACGGTCCGGAGATCGACGTCAACTTTGTCATGCTCGACGGCGAGGTACTCTTCTGCGAGGTCGCCGACGAGCCGCCCTGCCAGGCCGACCGGCGCGACGCCAGCGTGCTCGACACCTTCAGCCCCGAGGCGCTGACCATGCCGAGCGCCCTGCCCGCACGCGAGCAGGCCCTCGCCAGGGACACCATGCGCGACGTCCTGGTCCGGGCCGGGTTCCGCACCGGAGTGTTCCACGTCGAGGCCAGGATGGTGAGCTCGGCCGTGGCCTACGGCGATGCCGGCGAAGGGGTGGTCGATCTCGTGCCCAAGACGAGGAAATATGGGGATGAGGAGGAGCAGAAGCAGAAGCAGAAGCGAGGGCAGGAGGACGGAGAAGAGAAGCCGGAGAAGGCGGCCTGCAAGCTGCTCGAGATCAATGCGCGCCCGCCCGGGTACCGGGTCAGCGTGCCGTCGGGGCACACGTACGGCGTGGACTTCTTCGCGGCGCACATGCTCGCCGCCGTGGGGGACCACGACCGGCTGCGGCTGGCGGCCCGGCCGTTCGACCACGCGCAGGAGGGCAGGACCCGGGGCGCCCAGTACTGGTCGCGGCTCGTCTACGTGCCCGCGCCCAGGGCGGGCGTGGTCCGGTGGCCGTCGGGCCTGTCCCCCTGCGAGGAGCTCAAGAAGCGGCGGCCGGACCTCAGGGACAGGATCGTCGTCGCCGTCGACTACTGCGTCCCCGGGGAGCGCGTCGGCCTGTACACGGACGGCGCGAGGACGTACGTCGCCCACCTGCTGGTCTGCAGCAGGACGAGCAGGAGGGAGGCGATCCAGATCGGAGAGGAGGTGCTGAGGGAGTTCTACATCGAAATCGATGGCGGCGAGACGGAGAATGGCATGTAAGCTTCTCTATGACCGAGAAATCGGCATTCGTCGATCTGTACCCACCCCTTAATTATTCTCCGGTATTTGCTAGCGGGAGTTATGGCGGTGTATCAAGGTTGGGTTTAGATTTCTTCTTCTGTTTGATTCCTTTTATGTTCTCGGTTTTCCTTGGCTCTCCCTGTACTGCTTGATCGAGGGATATGGATCAGTTAGAGAATTCCGGAGTTGATATTAGATGGAGATGTTATTAGATGTTAGACTAAGGTATGTAGGTTTGTACTGTATTATATAGATAGGTACGTATGTACATACATAATGCGTAATTAACAGCTCCAAAGGATTGGCCAACAAAGGCAATTAGTTATTTACCGCTCACACCAATCTCCATCCCATGCTGTGGATGGATGGATGGATGGATGCGGAAATCAACGATCGTACCATCAACCGCACCGAAATGGAGGACAAAGGACACTGACCCGTTCCCTCTACACGGGTCGACGAAGTAAGAGGGAGCCAAAAGGGTAAGATGGAAACGGTGGGAGGGTTTCGTGCGTATGACCGTAAGTGGACTTCGACGTTGAGCTGTGCGGCTGTTTGCTGGGACTAGCACGGACGGGTTGACAATAATATGGCGTGGCGTATAATACGCGTTGGCTGCGCTGTTCGTTAAGGTCCCTCCCGCAAGCAAATGTCCCTTGGTGATAGAAGATAGTGGTTCCAATTGATGGAAGAAAGTTGGTAAGTTGTAAAATGTTCAAAAGAGCAATGTCTCCTTCCTACGTTGGCTGGCCCTGTGGCTCTGTATAAGTAGAGGATAGGAACAAAGAACCCTCCGTTTGCCAGCCCGTTTGCCAGATCCACAGGGCTTATCCTGACAAACGCGTCCGCAGACAAACGAACTGTATCACTTGGGCAGGTTCATCGAGCTCCAATCGCACAGCCTGGACGTGCTAGCGCTTCTGCGGTGGCCAAATCAAGGAGTAATCAATCAATAAGGGATCGGACGGGTCACGGAGGTATCCATTGGGCTCTTCTTCCCCTTTCTTAAGGCATAATTAATTAGCCCATTGAATGTCTGGCATGGATTCGGAAAGCTTTATACTCGTCGTAGGTTATGTCACGGCAGTGACTGGTTACCTATATAAGGGCGTGTTGTTATGCTTTTGGGAAGGCAACAGCAAATGAAACACTTGGTCGGCTGGCATTCGACGGAAGTCGCTCGGTTCACTTCTGACGGAACCAAAACGGAGAATCGGCTCCCGTTAGAGAACCTACGCCAGAATGGTAGGCTATTATAAGGCCATACGACAACTTCCGTTGCCTTATCATAGCCGCCGCGAGCATTCAACACTCACACGTAGCTCGCCTAGTCTCAGTAATCAAGCCTAGCTCTGCCTTAGGGGATAAAGTTGCAACAGTTCTGACCAGGTAGCTCAGCAAGGTTCACCGACCGTTTGCTCCAGAAGTTTGGGTCTGAATGCACGTCAAAGCGCCGGAAGACCTATTAACCAACTGTCTAAAGCGTTCGTTGGAGACGAATCGACTGCCACGCTTGTAGTCGACGTTAGTGCGCCGGCCTGCCCCCGGAGACTGTAACTTAAGTTTCGCGGAGGAGGAGGAGGAGGAGGAGGAGGAGGAGAAATATCGTCAGGGCTGGCCCTGTTCAAACACAGCAAATATAACACGATGGCCGAGCCGAAGACGCTCCCACTTCACGGGCACTTCATCGAGTTAACAAGTGCGGGCAGCCATTGCCGAGGGCATGAGTCAGACACTGCTCGGTGCAAGTTCGTCATAGAAACAAGTCAATGAGAAGTAGCTATTCCATTCTTGAGGCATCCCGTCCAGACCTGTAGCGACATGTTCGTTCCATGTGTTTTGACCCGCTGAGCTTCTGAGGCTTTCGGGGCCCGTGTTCTCATGACGCCCGACGTGGGCGCAGACATCCACGGGCCGGAGAGCATACATTTGGCATCGTCATCTGCACATCACCAGAAGTGTGGAGCCGGCACCACCCTGGGGAAGGTGAGGAGCTTCAAACAGCTCTGACTCTCCGCAATACCCCACTGATTACAACCTCACCGGGCTGGCCGACCGACGCCGCATTACAGCCACCCCACGACTCCGCGCCGCCTCGCCGGATCTCAACCCGATTCGCAATCCCCGGGGCCCTTTTCAACGTTGGTCCCTCCCTCTAGGTCGTCTCGCCGCGATGGCTCCCGCCCAAGGTGTGTGTTGATGCTCATGTATCTCGCAGTACCCACGAGCGACTTCTTCTCGCAGTAGGGAATGTGTTGCCCAGTCTTCGGATCCCGGTATTGTTTGGCCATGCCAAAATCGATAAGGTGTATCTTGTTGGCAGCCGGCGTTCCCGGTCTCCCCAGTAAGAAATTGTCAGGCTTGATATCTCGGTGTATAAAGCCTCTCGCATGAACAAGTTCGACGACATATAGCTAGGAAGCATATTAGTATCAAGTAATCTGGGACTAGTATATATACATACCATACGCTTGGCTAACATGGCCACTGTCTTGAGTGTAAACCTCCGCCCGCACTCTCTGAAGAGGCTTTCTAGAGAAGGCCCAAGAAGGTCCATGACAAGAATGTTATGAAGGCGTAAGCGGCCGAAAAATAAATGTTTGGAACACCATCTATTAGCTGTTGTTAGCGAACGGTTTTCTGTAAAGGCTGCGTTGAGTCTTACCGCAGCTGGAGAGATTTTTGTAAGTACGATACTCGTCTCGTAGCTGAGGGTTGTCGGACTTTCTCGGTTCCTAGTTTCAGTATGGACAGCGGACAACCACGAGACCGCCAATGGGGAAGTGATGGTCACCGACCAACCTCCTCTACTAGGCAGCAGTCATGCTCCCATTCTACAGACGATGAATGGTGTTCCGGCACTGAGGGTGGACAACCACGAGGCTACTAGTTCGGCTGATGAAGCTTGGGGTGTGTCAGGAGCTCAAGTGGTGATTGCCGACCGAACTCAGTTTCAAGGTAGCAGCCCAGCACGGCGGGACGATTTGGGAGACTTTGATGCTCCCCTTCTGCATTTTATGAATGGTATTCCGGCATGGAGGGTAGACAGCCACGAGTATACCAGTGCAGCTGATGAAACCTGGGGGGAGTCGGGAGCTCAAGTGATGATTGCCGACCAAACTCTGCATGCTCCCATTTCGCAGATTATGAACGGGGTCCCGCACGGCGGGGGAGGCGGGGGGGCGAGGGGAGTACAACCATGAAACTGCAAATATAGCTGGGGATGTTCTGGCATACCACGACCCATGAAAATAGCTATGTAGCTTTACCTCCCGGAGAAACTTCAAATGCAAAGTTTAGCCCAATTCTCGTGCTTTCCTTCTCCATGTCAGAGACTTTTTCTACCAACGCTTTTGAGTAAGGAAGGACTATTTTCGCCCAGTTGGCGATTACTTCGTCGGTGGCATATAGAAACGTGATTGCGTATCCTTCCTTGATTTCGAAACCGAGCCGCGCGTCAAGAATTACTCTACATAATGTTAGAACGCTGACACCACAATATAGAGTTGTAACTTACATGCCACCGTCTGGGAAGTCTTTGTGCTTAGGCTTAGAGCCCACGCGATCCAGCTCAGAAAGAGGTATTTCGTACAAAGACCGTCTGCTCCTCGAAGTAGCCATCTCATGGAGATGCGAACCGACGTAATACGCCACTTGCGATCCTTTGGCCCACAGGTGGACCACGAGAACACGCCGACCGGCCCTTGGGCCGCCCCGCCTAAAGCATTCGACGTGACCAGGGAACTCCTCGTATCTCAGCCAGTGACCGAGACTACACTTTTCGAAGGAGTTTTCGAGGATAGATCGGATGCGCTAATCCTGTTAGGCAGTTGTTATATATGGGATGTCCTCGTCTCCTTACCTGATCAAAGGCAAATTGTCGGCAGAAATCCAAGCCGTACTCTGTGAAGTACGGGAACCCCCTCTCCTCCATCTCCCAAATCCGGTCCCCAACCAGGGAGTCGTCCAAAGCAAAGAAGCCATGCTCAAGGAGAGCTTTCTCTGCTACATCCAGTGCGAACGTTGTTGACGCCATAGGAGACTGCGTTGCTGTCCTTGTTCCAAAGATGACGATGCGGGGCATCGAGGGGTATCTTATGCGGCTAAGAAAAAATGTTTCGGGAGCAGCGGGGTTTTCCGGTCCGTCGTAGACCCCGCGCCGAGTTGCCTTTCATTCAATACCTCGGGGCCTAGGCCCCCTTAAAGGCTTAAAGATTACTTTCTCTACCCCTTTTAGTCCTTTATTTCTTTCTTTAGAATGTCTTAACTTATAAACTAGGATAGGTACTTAGAGGATAGCTTACTATTAAGCTAGGGCTAACCCTCTAAAACACAGCTATGTATCTCCTAATCCAAACCTTTGTCTGGTCAGATGGAGAGGAGTGTCGGCTATAAGTGTCCGATAGATGGTGGGTGCGGTCAAAACGACATCAATGCCTCTCTGGGCAGATGGAAAAGAGCCTACCTACGTGGGAAAGAAGAGGGTCTTCAAAGATAGAAAAGAATGACCGTTGTGTGTGTGAGATCAATAATAAGATAGGAGGCGGAAGAGGAGATTGAGTTGTGGGAAAGAGAGCTTAAGAAATTGGAAGGGGATCTTCATAACGTGTCGCTGGACAGTCTTGAGCAGCTCCAGGAGGACAAGCAGCGGGTAGAAGAGCAACAGTACGTCCTGAATCGGAAATAGGTGGCTCGGTTGGTTCTTGCCTTTCTCTACACCGCTGGCTCGGAACAAGCCCGTTCTCCTCCAAATAATGAGTGTACCGTTCCGAGTCCCTTAATCGTTGTTGAACTCGAAGGGAGAATTGCCCGTCCTTGCCATCGCACTCGAAGAACTTGTTGACTTCGTACTTCCAAGAGCCTTTGTAAAACTTGGGAAAGACGCCCCGATAATATGTGTTGACGAAACAACTATGATGTCTGAGCGTGACGGCTAAAGGCAAGTCGATCCGCGTCGGGAGCTTCCGGTCCCATTCAGAAGCAAGCTGACGGCAAGGCTCAGATGTACCCGCTTTAAGGGCGTCGCGAAACCAGCGGTACTCGATCCGGTATTCCACTCCCGACACCCAGTCCGGAGGAAGACCTGCAAGCCATGTAGGCGGCAGAAAGAACTGTCGAGGCACCGTACTTGCCCATTCCCAATCGATTATGCCTTGAATCCGTAGGTTCTCGTCAACTATGATATTGGACGGACGAAGATCGGTATGGGTCAGCACGAAGGGGAGACGATCGTCGATATAACCAGATATTCTCGTCTTCAGGTCCTCGAGCCCAAATACCTCGAGCTCTGCAACCTGTCGAGATAGCTTGTAGGCGGGGAGCTTATAAGTCTCCTCTAGGAGGTGGTATTGATGGAAGGCAAAGTCGGTGGCGGAAGCGAACCTGGCCGGCTGGATGGATAATTCGCGGTTTTGCAGTTGCAACTCGTTTAGTTGTATAGAGAGCAACGGACCGACAACAGGAATCGTCCCGCCATCTGGGTCTGGCATCAAGGAGCCTGCATAGGGGAATTCTTGCTGACGTAATTGAGCGAAGATGTCGACAAGCTGTGAGTAGAAGTACTCCCTCCGTGTTATATCCATGCACCTAAAAGCTAAGATGTCTAGCGACTGGCCGGGGATATAGCTCTGGATAATGTAGGCATGTCCAGTGGGGTTCTTCTCGTCGACGGTCCCACCACGGCCGAAGGCGTGGATATGGGGTACGGGTATCGTGGTCTTGGTTTGAAGGTAGCTACTGCTTGGTTAGAGCCGGTCGGAGGGCGAGGTCAAAATATCAAAACCAACTCACCGGACCGTAGCAACTTCGCTCTGGACTTTGTCCCAGACATTGGAGATGTAAGGCTCCAATGGAATCCTCACAACCCACTTGGTACCGTCCTCAAACTCGACGAAGTAACAGACGTTATAGCTCTCATTCGCAGGATCTCGAAACATCCGGCAGGTCTTGGACGAATTGTGCTGGGAAGCTAACTTGCAGACATCATTTGGGTCGATGGAGTCAATGAAGGCCTTCAGGCCTTCTTCAATTTGTTCAGCCGTTGGCGGGAAATTGTCCATGGGTTGATGGACCTTATAGTTTACGTAAACAAAATTTAAGAGGAAGCCTCTCGACGTCGGGGAAACCAGAGATGTGCACTCTCGCGCTGATGAGCGAAGTTGATGCCCGATGGTTGGGCAATTGGATTTCCTGCCAACGATGAGCGGATGTGGGTAACCCAAGGGTCTGTGCACCAGCGAAGCCACCGTCTGGTGGCTGAGCTGGGGGGTGCTTCTGGAGGTGGCCCTATTATAAGAGGTAATTTATTGCTATAATAAGCCCTTTAGCTTTAGCGAATCACTTAGACGCCTTACGTGTGGAATCTGCCTGGCCTACCTTTGTCTGAACCCTTTCAGAGGAAGTCTGAGCAGGGTTTGTCACATTTCAGCTGGAGTTGAAGTAATTCCTAACCTATTATAGTGTAGTCTTGCCGACAATAGTAGTAACTAGGGTGAGTAGAGGTAAGCAAGGCTGAGTAAAGACTGAGTAGCACCTGAGCCAGGGGAAGCAATGTCATATGGGTCGAGCGGTGGCGCGGGCGCCTAGATTTATCATATATAACAACTAAAAACATGATGTAATGGGTTTCGTCAATGCTACTAATCAGACGGGAAAGAGAATCCTCTTATCTTTATATCTCTTTCCTCCTTCCCCCCCCAGATTTTATTCTGTTTTCTCTATTTTCTCTCCCTGAGTAACTTAACCGGCGAGCCCGTCGGCGAGCATGGCGTTGACGAGCAGGCAGTGGCGGTCCGCGTTGGTCTCGCTCATCTCGGACTCGTAGTTGAGGCCGTAGGGCCAGAAGTGGCCGCCGCCGCAGTTGATGACGGCGTCCGGACCGTCCCAGGAGCGGAGGAGGGCGGTGGCGGAGGGCCAGCCGGCGGCGCTGCCGGCGGCGCAGCGGTCGTCGAAGGCGCGCGTCTGGCCGACGCCGAGGGTGTGGGCGGTCTCGTGCAGGGCGGTGCGCTCCGTCATGTAGGCCCGGTTGGAGCCGAACCGGATGTTTCCGTTGAAGTTGCCGTCCGCCGTCGGCACCGACGGCACGTACTGCACCGTGATGGCCTTGTTCGCCCGCGGCGCCAGCCGGTTGTACCGCGCCGCCGCCGCGCTCATGGCCGCCTCGATCCGCGCGTACGCGTCCTGCTCGTCCGCCGTCGGGTTGCTCGACCGCTGCACCTGGAACGTGATGGTCGCTGCCGACAGCGAGGACACGAGCGCCCAGAGCAGGGTTGCGAGCGGGTGCATGTTGGCGGTGGTGGTATTAGAAGTAATTAATTAATTGGTGTTGTTGTTGGTGTTCAGTGGGTGGTGCCGATGACGGCGGTATTATTTTGGGAATCAGCATGGGTTGAGAAAAGAGCAGCGGGTCCCAAAAGAACGGGGTTTCTCACCCGTATATGTATTATATGTGTGTGTGTAATATTATAGAAGATATATAACGGGTAACCCCCCTCCCCCCGGCCCAACTCGTCTGCGGAAGCAATCATGCCACGTTCGCCGTTTTTTTTTTCCTTGTGCTGTTATCAAACAGAACCTGGATTCGTGGAAATTTAGGTCGTCGTTACTGTTTTAGGCAAATTAATTAATATCTTGACTGCCGCAGCGGTCTGTTTCGCCCATCTCTTGGCTCGGGGGTGCATGAAGATCGAGGTGGCATTCTCGACGGAGACGGGTTGTAATCGGTTGTGCATTCCGGCTTACGGCACCGTGAGTGACGGGCACTCTATTGTGTCCCTGATGCATGTACGGATTACATTGGAAATACCTGTACACAGTAGTTGCTAGGATGGAATCCTGCATACGAAATCAGTAATATATGATGCAAGGCAGGAAGGGTTAGGGGCTGTAATATCATGATTGTTTGCGGCACAATGCTGCACGATTCCACATAGAAGTCTGTTTCAAACTTGCGGACCAACGAATCCGAATCTTGCGATATTAGTTAGCTTATGTTGTATTAGTTCTTCTAACCTTTGAACTGCAAAACTCCGTCTCCTCTAATAATTAATATACTAACACATCTATCTATCCGTCCGTTCCATCTAACCTCTAATTAATTATCCGTATTTCCCACAATTCAAAACAATCAACGCTCGAACCCCCGATTGCCCTGTTCCTCTGACTTTTTTTTTTTCTTTTCTCTTCTCTTGCCTTTATAGCTTGCTCCGCAGCATGATAAAGAGGGCCTCGGCGCGGGCCATGACCTCGCCGCCGGGGCCGCTCACGTCGGCGTCGAGCCAGAACTTGCGCCGCTCGCGGCGCCGCAGCCGCGCCGAGACCAGGACGACGGCCGGGTCGGCGCCGCGGCCGGTGCGGACGGGCCGCTCGAAGCGGGTGTTGAGGTAGCCCGTCATGGTCGCGGGCGCGTCGGCGGGCAGCCGCCCGTGCATCCGGTTGGCCGCGAACACCTGGCCCATGACCTCGTCCAGCAGCGTCACCACCATTCCGCCGTGGCACACCCCTTCCCACCTGCCGAACGCAGTGGGAGCTCCGGGAGCGTTGAAAGCAGTGTCTGTAGTGGGTGGCTGTACGAAGGAGACAGTGCCTTGTTGAACTATCTACAAAGGAGACAAAAACGACTGATATTTATAGACAAAAGGAACTGGCCAATGCGTTGAACAGCCTCATACAGCTGTGGCAAACGCGTGGCTAATACGCTTGGAAGCTCCACAGCTTCCGACACCACCCGTTCAGCATCGGCCCCAGCGCCACCAGAGCCTTGATCTCGGTGATGAGCGGCCCGGCTACCCCTTGCTCGGTCTCATCCTCCGTCGCCGCTGCTGTTGCTGCTGCACCGGGTCGCTCTTGTTGTTGCTGCTGCTTTTGTTGTTGTTGTTGTTGTTGTTGTTGTTGTTGTTGTTGTTGTTGTTGCGAGTGTGATGAGGGTGTTGACTCTGTTATGGACGGCGACGATGGTGATGAGGTGGTGGATGTGGGTGCCGATGATGACGCCGGCGGGACGTGGTAGAATATGATGTAGGCTGGGAGGGCGTCCGGGCGATTGAGTGTGCGCGAGACGAGGCTGTCGAGGAGGCCAGGCTTGCGACGGTGCGACACGGATTCCTGGATGACGAGCGAGGGGGACGAGAGGTGGGCGGCGCACCAGGGGATGCCGCGGAAGAACTCTATTTGCTGTTCGGCGCTCAATGTGGCCATTTTGGGCGAGTGTCTTTGGGTATTAAAATCAAGCAAATAAAGATAGGGAGATAGACAAGAGAGAGACAAGCAAAAACAAAAGGGAAAAACGCTGGCTGGTACGGTTGCGGTGTTGGATGGTGATATGTGTGGACGGAGGTTTGAATTTGGGAGATTTATTTCAATTGCATGTGAATGCGGCGCCGCGATTGATTTTTGGGTACGGAATCGGCCTTGTGCTAAATCTAATTTCGCCATACGTCCGTACGAAGTACACTAATCCGTACATGCGTACGGTACATTCGCGAAGGACTGCAAGCTCCATCCAGTCCCACCGATTTTTCTACATGCCCTACATGGAAAAGAGCTCTGCGCCTATGCTAAGAGCTCTCGATGGCGCTGAATGTCATATAGCACAGTACACTGAGGCACACATCGTTTCACATCTCTAGTCACAATTCCACCTCTCTCTCAGTGTTGTTGCTCAAATCGTCTGATCCGATATCCGTCTCGACTGAACTTGGACTGATCGCTGGCCCCTGTCGCCAGAACCGCGCTACAAGGAACCCATGGAGACATGCGAGAGTCAAATGCCGGATGCCGAGGCAGGTGGGTCTTGGACCCTGCAAGCGCCGAGCCGCAACGATAAGCAATCGACTTTCCGATGAAGGCGACATGGTATTGTACGGTACATGCGTACTCCGTATGTCCCTGTACAGATTACTTACGAACTTCTCAATCCGTACTGGATAACGTAGTGTAGTCATATATAGCCCTGTGTATCCCTGTCAGCTAAGGGCGAACACGAGAGATATCTCGATTCGCCAAGCCCACTCACCATTTTCATCCCTTCATTTAGCGTTGCGCCGAGAAGAACCCCTTGTGATGTAGTCGTCGCATCTCGAGCGAGCGCGCCCAATGTCCGTCATCACGGTGTCCGCCCCCGCTCGGTGTCGTAATTACGGCACCGCTCCTGCCTCGAGACGGCGGGCGAGCCGGTGCGCCAGCGTCTTGTACGGCTTGGCCGGGACTTGCCAGTACTCGACGTCGAGCCCCGAATCAGGCGCTGGCTCCCGGGTGGGGAAGTCGAGCTTGTCGAGAAAAGCGGGCCGGACGCGCGCGGAAACGACGTTGAACGGCGTGGCCGTATCCCTGCCGGCGAAGAGGATGCGAACCTGCCAGGAGTGAGGTTAGACGAGATCCGTTTTTTATTTCGGTCACGCAGGATAGGCAAAAACGGGAGCAGGGTGAGTGATTAGGTACTCACAGTGAATCCCGAAGGGGGCGGTCCTCGTGCCTGTGCCGCCGCGTCGAGCCGCTCCTGCTGCGCGAGCGCGATGACGAGGGCGACCAGGAGCGGAAACAGCAGGCCCGTGTCGGCAGGGCAATCGGCCCCTCCTCCTTTTCCTCCCTCCTCCTCCTTCTCCTCCTCCGGGGTAGTCCGCCGCCACTTCCAGGGGGTGTAGGCGCGGCGGTGGCGCGCAGCCATGTCCGCGTCAAAGCACGCGAAACCGACGCCCCCGAACGACACACGACAGTAGGGAACCGCGACGCGTGGCCGTCGGGCGTAACGCAGGTGGGCTTCTTGGCTGGCAGGAAGATACTCTGTCAGCGAGGCGACGAAGGCAAAAAAAAAAAAAAAAAAAAAAAAAAAAAAAAAAAAAGGAGAGAATACAGGAAGACATACCCAGGATCCATGGCGACGGCGCTGGACACCGACTCGAGGAGCATGCGGACGGTGTCCCGGAGCAGATCCCAGCCCAGCCGGCACCGGAGACGGCGGCGCAGGAGTGGAGCGAGCTCGTCGGCTGCCCGCCTGCGCTTCCGTGCCCGCTCGCCGCCGCCACCGCTTTCGGGCGCCGCCGCGTCGCCCCCGTTGTCGTCGTCGGCGTCGCCGCGGGGGCGGACGCGGCAGTCCAGGACCGCCAGCTGCCTGTCGGTCCAGATCAGCGGGTGGACCAGCACCCTCTCGCGCGGGTCGCGGGTGACGAGGCGGTGCAGCGACAGCCGCGGCGCCGCCGCCGCCGCCGGCGGGACGAGAGAAGCCGCTTGGCGGTCCCCGTCGTCGTGTAAGTCGACTGGGACTGCCATCTTTATATGTTATTCTCTTTAATGGGATGCGAATTTGCTGTGTGGACGCGATAATGAGCTATGAGCGGTCGCCTCTTGCTTGTCGGATTTTGATGGGTAAGTATTCGAGGAGACGGCTATGCTCGAGGATAAGGACATGGGAAATAAATTGTGAAGGCGTCCGTCTGTTTGATATATGAGGATGCTCGACTCTGAAGAAGACGTAATCAACGCTCGGCCCATTGCGTAAGTGAGCTGCAATGCCCGGCTCGGAGCTGGATGCGCGAGTTCGTAATGAATATGCATGGTTTCTAGCGCTGGCGTGTGCGGGATGTGGAACGCGAGATGCGGCAACGCAAAAGTTCAGATGAAAGCATGGGATGCAACCACTGTGTAATTACCTCACGGACGTCGGGATGCATCAGCTGAGTGCGTTAGTTGAGATTGCATGGTGCCTGATGTGGCCTGGGAAAGAGCACCCCTGATGAGCGCGGAACTGGGTACCTATAGAAACTGGGGCCTGCGTTGGCTGGAAACTTGGACTTCTTTTCCTCCCCAGGGCATCTAGTTCATCTGGCTCAGCTTGTACTTTATCCATAATTATGGGTTGCCGTGTCTACCATCAATGGTACATATCCAAATTAATTCGCTTCTGGCTGAGGGCTTCCCTATCCTCCGTGTCGAAACCAGCGCCACACCGAGTCGACATGTGGGAAGAATTCGTAATTATACGCAGTTCGGGCATGCAGAGGAAACGCAGTGGACTTCGCTCGCGTTAACGGCCGACTTGTATTAAAGGCAGCCCCCGAGGTGTGACGACTACACCGCGCGGTAGCCCCCCCCCTTTTAGTCTATTCGCAGATCTATACCTATGTCTACGATTATAAATATCGACAACATCGCCTTTAATTCCCCGGCCCTCCCCCTCCTTCTCTCTCTCTTCCGCTGTCTAGCAACGTTTCCCTTGAATAGTATCAACCCAGGGGGAAGTAACCGACGGCGCCATCCTCCCCGCCGTCAAAGAGCGAGTTGGTGCCGTCCAAGGCGGCAAAGTGCTCGGCATACTGCAGTCCCTTCCTGCGCTCGGCCTCGACCCGTCTCCAGTCCCATTCGCCCTGCTCGTCCAGGTCGCCGAGGTCCTCGGGCGTGCCCGTGCCCGTCTCGCCCCCCGTCCAGCCCTCGCCCGGCCGCTCGGGCAGCAGGCCGGCGGCGTCGATGACGAGGGCCGGGTGGACGGTGAAGCGGCCGAGCTTGAAGACGTACTTGCTGATGGCGGTGGCGATGACGTACTTGCTGAAGTCGGCGGGCTCGCCGCTGCCGTCGGCCAGGACCACCCGCTCGCGCGTCGGGCCCATGCGCCGGCCGTCCCAGCCGGTCGGGCGCACCTTGCCCTTGACGACAAAGTGCGTCACGATGTACAGCCACTTGCGGTCCCACGACAGGATGCGGGACCACATCTCGTACCCCTGCAGCGGCGCGATCTCGCGGCGGAAGCTGCAGAAGACGGCGCCCAGCCCGATGCCGAAGGCGCCCTCCACCAGCTTGCCGTTCTTGTCGCGCACCCGCTGGTGCTTGGCGTTGTCGCCGATGATGGGCATCCCGGGCTGAAGGAGGTGGGTGACGAGGTGCGACCGGCTGACGTCCAGGTCAGCAAAGTAGGTCGAGTTGCTCTTGTGGATGTTGTAGTCGGTCTCGAGGAGCGAGGTGCGAGAGGCCGAGATGCCGTAGTGGAAGAGAGCCCGCTGGGGCAGCTTCTTGGGCCGCCGGATGATGTGATAGATGAAGGTATGGAAGACGCGGACCTGGCCAAGATTCGACATTAGTATAATTCGACATTAGTATAAAGAGCGATCGAGAAGAGGGAAGGGAGCGAGCGAGCGAGCGATCGAGTGAGCGAACGGGAAAGGGTTACGACGTACTGTCCATGCCAGTGGCAAGCTCTTCCAGTTCAAGACCAAGAAGAAGGCCAGCAGGATCCGGCTGGTGCGTCCCGGCCCGGTGAAGAAGTGCGTCAGCACGGCGCGCCAATCGACGTAGAGCGCCCGGTGGCCCAGGTAGGCGATGGCCGTGGCGCTCATGGGCAGGAACACCGGGTAGAAGAGGGCGAGCGTGCCGACCGCCATCTTGTCTGTTATTCCTCTCTATCCCGCTCTCTCTCTCTCTCTCTCTCTCTCTCTCTCTCTCTCTCTCTCTCTCTCTCTCTCTCTCTGCGTGTATGTGTGTGCTGTGATTTTCAATCCTATCACGGCTTCTTTTTATCGACAACGCGCCCGGGGACGCTGCGGCGCGCAACGGGAAAGAGGCGGTTTCGCAGCGCGCCCAGCAGAAACGCGGCCACGACAACGAGCCAAAGAAACGCGCTGCGGCCAATGCAGAAAATGGTGCTACCGCACTTGGCGAAGAGGACCGACGAGGAGTTGGCATCCGCACCAAAGATAGGCATGGCGCCGGATCGGTCGGCGGCTTTATTAATATCGTCATTTTTCTGTTGAGACACCCATGTGGGTTCGATGGCGGTGACAGTGGGGGAACCTCCAGGGACCCATCGCGCAATTCGCGAAGCGCCAAGGACAGGTACAGAGGTGGCCTGGAACACGGCGTGACTGGCCGCGTCGCGGGAGCCGAGTGGGGCTGCTGACCTTGGCACCCGCCCAACCAGTTAAGCGGAGTCTGAGGTGAGCCGAGGTTCGGGATTCACGAACTCCGTGTTCCGGCCCTCAAGTCAGATTTCTCATCATCCCGAGTGCTAGAAAGAGCTCTTGGCACGAGACAAGCCCTCCAACATACATAAGGTATCTATCTAATTAATATATAGTAGTTGCTCTTGCGGGTGGTGGTCGTCGCAACCTAGCCCGAGCAATATTCTGAGACTTTTGCCCCTTCGGCACTAAGCACCTGCCACGGGCCCGTCATATTCCTTGGAGTATTAGATTTCCATGGATTTTTTTTTGGGGGGGGACGGGGGGAAAGACTAAAAATGACTTGAATTGCTGGGTGAGACAGGCCGCAATTCTGACCCATGGTGTAACAATGCCAGCGGGCCGCTTTATAAACCTCACTACCCTCAATTGCTAGTACATACGACCATAGGCAGTAGAGAATTCGCACCCCGGATCACAAAGTGGCCAGCGGCATGGCTTACAAGAACGAGGGGCTGTGATTGAGGATCCACCACGGCTTCATACGGGTAGCTTACTGGGACAGTTTGGCGCCAAGTATTTAGTTTTAGTTCACCCACCCCATGGGCGCAGGTGTAATCAGGATTTCGATCGTCGCCTATCTGGATCATTCTTGGCATGTATGTAGGGGCTTCCATACAGGTGTCGAGAGATGTGGGGCAACTGGCAGCTGCCCACTGCTTGTGGCGTTTTGCCCTGGCAACGAGTCTCCACTGTTTGCCGCCCATAAGGCAATGGCCACGCCGGAGCAACTGCTAGCACCTCCAGGCTCCACATTGCCGAAGCATGAGTAGGGACGAGACCGAGCATCATGGACGCGCGACGAGAACAGATTCTCGAGTGGATTTGCACCGGGAAGCATGTCATTCGGACCGACTACGACAAGCCCGCCAGCGATCGGACCGCCGACGACGCGACTTGTTCCGCCCACGATGCCGCTCCCTCAGAGATGTCAACAAGCTCTTCGTCTGACATCCCGGACAAGCTGATCGGCGCCGACCACGACCTCCTGATCCCAAGCTCTGCCGATATTGATCGCGTGTTCCACGACGGCCGCGCTACGTGGGCGCGTTTCGCAAAGCTCGCCGAGGCCTTTCCTCTGCACGCCTTCCCCGCCGAATTTGCCAATCTTTCCATCATGCTGAAGGATGTCCCTGCTCTCCCGGACAATTTGCCCAAGGGGCGTTTCATATTTGGGCGGCCCTTGTGGCATGTACCAGATCCCGACCACACCGATGATACAGAAAAGCTGGAGTGGGATTTGCAATATGCCTACGGCGTTCGGAAGTTCTTCCGTCTATCTTACCCAAGGCCGATCGAGTGCCGCGTCTACTCGCAGCCTGCGATCCCAGGCCATGCGCTTTTGGCTGCACAAAGAGGACTTCCGTTTCTGACCATGTGCTGGTCGTACATCCTGTCGGTCCGTATCCTCGAACTGCAGGGCAGTAAGCCAGTGTACTCTCGGTTTTCCCTGCTGCCGGTCTCGGCTAAGACGTTTCGGGCCACAGCCGGAGAGGTCGTCCTCAACCTGGGAGCATCTGCCTCCCGTAAGTTAGTCAGATGGCTGTGCGCTGTGCTCTCGCCTAAGCCTGGCTGGCTGGCGGATGGTGGGGAGTTCCCTCCATGGGCTGCTTTCTGCGCTGGCGATAGGCCCCTTGTGGTCGTTACCGCCGACGGCCCGGCAGGCTTCGTCTTGAAGGAACCGCCACCAAGTGCTGCAGAGGCCACCGAGCTGCTCATCGAATTCTGTCGCTTGTATGGCTTGCTTGAACCGGGGCACAAGTACAAGGGTCAAACTTCAAACCTACCGCCCCCTATAGCCGCGTTCCTGGCTGCACTCGCTCTGCCATTTTACCGCAACGTCGGCCTCCAGCCGCAGTTTCCGATTGCTTCGCTAGGAAAGCCCATCCCGCAGAGCACCAAATCTGCCGAATATACCATTAGCACCGTCCGACAGTACGTCACCGATCTTCGCTACTACATGACGTTGAGCATGCACCCCAGTTCCATTGGCTCTATCATCTGGAGCATATTCTGGCAGCCCGATGTCGAAGCGAACCTTGTTAGCCCTTGGCTGGCCTCGATCAGCACTGTGATCGACCCGATTCTCGAATCCCGCGACCTGAATCTGCTCGCCAAAATGTTCGCACTCCGCCGACCACGCGTTGCCCCATGGTGGCTGGGCATCTTTCTCTTGGGCGACTTCGTCATTCTCGACCGCATTTCCCGTTATCTCAAGACACTTGAGGAACGTTGGGGGTTTGGTTCAATGGCGCTGCCCGACATCACCGTGGCTGCTTGGACCGGATCGCCCCAGTCCTTCCTCGACAGCGAACCGGCACCTGCCGGGCGGGGTCCCATGGAACAAGTATCTAGGGCTGACGTGCTACGGCATCGCTACAACTTTCGTCTTCAGGAAGATGCATATCTATCATGGCGCCCCTTTGGCTACGTTGCCAAAGAGCTCCTCGAGCCAGATCTTTGGCCCTGGATTGAACGCGGCTACATTAGGGAGTACTCCCACTGGGTTTGGTATATCAAAAGGGGCAATGTCGTCCTTCGCGACGTCCAGCTGGGTTTTCGCCGCGATACCGAAAGATTCGTCCCAGATGTTCCAGACCGCTTGAAGACGTACTCTGCACGTCGACGGGCCGGGCACGATAGCGTCATCAAATTGGAACCGTCGAAAACGTCCACGCTTCGCATGATAGACTCCTGCGTGGAGGATGTCTGTGGAGACCGGGATGCTTGCATCTTGGCCATGCCGGGAGCAATGAGCCACCCTTGGCTAAAGGACTGGAGGGGGCTGGAGTGATTGGGACTGGCAGACCCGCTGAATCATTCCAGTGAACAACTAATGGGTAGTACTTCAAGATGACCGTAATGAACGTGAAAATACCTAGACCTCAATCTTGCAACGTGGCCTGCTCGCAAACCCGAATGAAGACTCGAAAGACATATGCAGCATCTAAACCATGTTCCCTGCATTTTGTCGCATAACCCTCCGCTCCGCATCCAACCCCTTACTTCTTCCTCGGCTTCTCCTTCTCCTTTTTCTCTTCTCCTTTGCCCTTGGCCGCTTCTTTGCCCTTCTTTTCCGCTTTGCCTTGGGCCCCTTTGCTTCCGGAAGCATGGCCCTCGGTGGGTGCAAGTGCCCCGAATTCTGTCGTGTAGAACTGCTGCCCAGAGGGGCTAGTGAACAAGGCGTATGAACCATATTCCGTTGTCACCTCCTGCCACTCGTTGGGATTGGTCTTGAACTTGTGGCCTTTGGGGTATTCAAAACGGATGGTCCCTTTCTTGACCTCGGTAACAACGAAAATGGGTTCACCAACGGCTTCGGCATCATCGGCACCAGGTTGTTGGACTGAGGACCTGCCAGACGCCGTGTCATCTCGAATTTTGATTTGAGCAAACATATCCGCAAGATCAGAAACAGCCCGCAGTTGCGGCTCGGCTATCGTGAGTGAATCGTCGGACCCTTCTGAGCCGAAGCGGACATGGCGAGCCTTTTTCTGTCTCACTGGCGCCGCGTTGGGGCTTGCTGCCGTGTCAGAGGTAGAGATGGGGTCTTTAGAATCCTGGACTGGTTGGCGAGGTTGCCAGGCCTTGCTCTGCGGTGGATTCCAAAGGCTCTCATCGTTCAAAGAAGGCCCGGTGGTAGCCGGATCGCCGTCGACCAAGCTGTTTGCGCTGGTCGTGTAGGTGCCCGCGATGTAGGCTGCCGAGGTATAGGAGCTTCCCACTGGATAATCTGTGGTGGTGTAGTCTGCCGCCGTCCCGTAGTCTGCCGTTCCGTGCTCTGCTGTTGTGTAGTCCGTCGTCATGCTGTAGTCCAGCGTGCTGTCTGCCTCCCCTGTCTCCAGTGGCCGAAAGCCAGGATGATCTGGCTTGTACTCATGAGGCTCCAGTGGTCTTGCAGAATGGGCTTTGTCTGGGTAGTACTTCACCCCGCAGTAACACGGCTTGTAACAGATCCTCCAGCCTTCTGGATCATACCCACCAAGGCCGTGGTAATTTACCTGGCAAATATCGAACACTTTTTTGCATTTTTTGCATTTGGCTTCCCTTGCAGCGGTATGCCCATTCATGGGATGGCCGCATCGTGCGCAGAAGCCTTTGCGTCCTGAGGAGGTCGTCATGATGCTTTGGGCAGTAGTTGGCTACAGGGAGCAGAGAGTCGACAGTGTGGTGCCTCAGAAGACCATGGGTTCTCGCTGTTCGATGTTACCACGAGGACTCAAATAGCCTGAGCTGTCAAGGACAAGCAGGCTTCCTTGTACCCCATGGTGCAAGGCAGACACGCTCACCAGGCCACCTGTCTCCCTCGGGCCGGGCATATGCAGACATTCGTGGCCCTGCAGACAGCCATGTCTCCTTGAGGCTGCCGGTGGTTAAGGGATTGGCTGTGATGTCGACACCACACAATGATGCAGATCGCTGCCTAGGCCCACCTACCGTATCGGGGAACCTGCTCTGCAACATAATTGGTTGTTCGTGTTGGTTGCGAGACCGAGCCTTGTTAATCATGCCGAGTAAGTGCCAGGAGGTTGATAACGTACAGAACTGTGGAGGACGCGGCATCGTCTTTAGATCATCTAGATTATCGTTGTAGAAGTCTATACTAGCCTGGCGCTATCGCTTGTTTGACTGCCGCGGCGTGACAATTAGCTCTGCGGTCGGCAATGAATGTCGGGCATGATGACGGTCTGGCTGCCGGCCTTGATGATATAGTCGATCTAAGCCTCGATAGTCGCGTTTAGTTCGCAATGCGAGTGCATCTAGGCCAAAAAGATGGTTGTTACTGTCGCGCTGTTCTCCTTTGCTATCGAGGTCTTGGGTAAGTGTGAACGAGTGAATGTAGGGTTTTGGTTAGGTTGTCATAGGCGATCTAAATATAGGGTAAGCTGGTGGGATATAGCCAATTACAAGTCCGATAAACAAAACTTACTCACGCTCAATTCTGCTGCTGGTAAAAGCGATCGTTCTGCGTTAGAGAAGACTTAGCATCTGTCTCCCAGTTGATGCAACAACCACGCCAAGGCATATATATGCCAGCGCCCCAGGATACGCTTGGAGCAGAGCAAGTGCACCCATTGGACATTGATTGCGACTTGACATGGCGGTAGATGCGGGCCGGCGGTAGATCTTCGGGATTCGGGCGAGCCCAGTACAGCGAACCCCCGCTGGAGTGCCTGTCAAAACCCGGAGAGAGTAGATAGTGGATCCTGATAACAAGACTGTGTGCAGTTGGACTCTCGACAAAACTTGTGCATGCCCGGGGACAGAAGGCAGCTCACTATTCTGAGCTCTGGTAACTTGACCTCGGCAAACCCTGGCGCTGCAGGTGGAAAATGGAAAAGAGGATGACAGTTCAGAAGTCTGGTCGTCCCGTCTTCTGTCTCACCGGCCTCGCCAAATCGAGGCTCACCTGCAATTGGGAGAATGTTGGTGTTTGACTGGGTGTCACTGGCACGCCTGCTCTGGAACGAGTGGCTGGCATGTCACCCTGGTTCGTTGTTACGCATCCCGACCGTGTTGGCCCGGCCCGGGGTGGCACGTGCTGATTCGTTCTTGTGTGCTGCTGCCCTCCCTCTTGTAAAAAGCGGGCTGTGCCTGCCTGCTGCCTGTCTGATTTGCTCGGCCTCCGTCAACAAAACTCGTCGAGCACCACGTAGCATAGTCGAACTCCATAAGCCGACCGTGGTAGTTGAAGTACTCGAGCACCTTGTCCGTAGTCGTCACCATGAGCTGCGGCAGCGGCTCGTGTCCGCAACCGTCCCCAGCTCTGGAAACCGAGCAAACGAGGTGGGTAGAATATGCCTGAACTCGTGCTCAATATTGGCCACGTTGGCTATGGGTCGGCTCAGAACAGACGCGTCTTCCTTGGTCGTAAAAAGCCGGAGAAGTGCGACGGTGCTCTTGGCGCACCCCGTAGGGCCCGTGATGACATAACCGCCATCCTCGCCTTCGATGATGCCGCTGCGGACCTTGTTGTAGTCGCCGCGCTTGACTAGAACGTGAGTCTCGACCGCGCCCTTGACCAGCTGCAGGCTTCAGAGGTTAAATTCTCGAAGCCTGGCGTGCTTGTTGAAGAAGGTCGAGGCCGGCACGTCTTCGGCATCCTCGTCCGCCAACCCCCTCGTCGTCGTAAGGACCAAGCCCGTCATAGCACCTCGCCTTCGACATCAAGCCCCGACTGGGTGAAGGCAAAGTGCTCGTTTGATAATGCGGCGGGGATGATTGCCCATGAGACCTGAACGCACCTCAGCTCCTATATCTCTTCCTATTCGATCAGGCATAATATGGCTTGTGCCCGGATACGGCTCTGGCTCTCTTCCTGGCATGGGGATATGGGAATATACCGCACTGGAGTGAGCATTCCAAACTGTAGCGAAACGGTATGTATGGGGTCTCTCTCTCCAAACCCCCTTCCCGGCCACCTGGCAAGACAATGAATATACGCGTCCGGCACTTGCTAGGAACTTGGACACGGGGTCACAGCTATCCAGCAGCCCCCTTGGGGGCCGGGGAAATGGCTAGGAAACATATAACCAACCCAGCCCTCACCCACCAATCTGCATAACAGGCAAGTCCAAGATATCCGATGGGACATCGTCCCAGGCCGCCCATCCATCGTCTCCCAGGTCCGAGCCGATCTCGTTTCCCTTCAATTTGACCACAAACGCATCGCCAGCAAAAGTCCGTTCGCGACCGGTAAGACGCCTGGGAAAGTTGGTATTGGCAGGCAGCGACTCCAGATCGAAGGAGAAGAAGATGACGTATAAGCCATTGCAGTGGCTCCGCGGCTGGTTCTCGAGCCGGAAGGTCTCGATGTCTCGCTGTCGCCAGGCGGCCTCCGTCTTCCAGAACTCGCGCAGGTCGGGGACGTGGCCCCAGGGGCTGTCGGGGCCGTTGCTCACGTCGTGCGTCGTGGTGGTGAGGGAGAGGAGGTGGGGCTTGGACCCATCGGCGGGAAAGCGAATGCCTCGGATGGTCACGGGCGAGGGGAGCGGGGCCGCTGGCGCGGAGCGGAAAGAGGCCCAGAGTCTGTCCCACATGGCTGAAGTGCTACTAAAGTACTTTGTTCTGTTAGCATGTTTATGAAGGAGAAGAGATGAACAAACCGCTTACTCTATTGATCATGTGTCTTGCAGTTGTTGGAGCAAGCCTCTTTCATCATTGCGGGGTTGCTAACGTTTCAGGTACTAGGTCTTGGGAGGCGCGGGCTTTCCCGTTATTGCGCAGCCGCTGATGAGCGGCAGGCTGAGGTGGGCGTTTCCCGCTCACAGGCAACCCCCCGACCTGACATACTCAATTTCTTCCAGGCGTATCAAGCGCTGCTTGCCACTCTCTACGACAGGCCCTAGCTTCTTCTCTCTGTAAGGATAAATAATGACCATGATTACGCCCCTTGGTTATTTCAGGCCACCTGTCCTTGTTGTTGCATGACAGCGATGCCAGCGTGGCAGGCAGCGCTCGGACGTGTGTGGTGGGAGACGAAAGCCTGATCGGTGTCGAGGGCGATGGGGGCGTGGTTCAGGTCGCAGGTGACCGGGAAGGCGATGGTGGTCGTCATAGCTTCAGACTGCGGAACCACTCGTTGTTGGATCTGTCCTGGACGTGCTTGAGGGTGTGCAGATTGGTGCAGCGCTTGGGATCGTCTTGGAGGAGGTAGGTGATCGAGACCGGTTTCAAATGACGGTACAGTAGGTCAGTGACTTTCTGGTTGCTGACCAACCGATCGTCTCCGAGGACTGCGGTCGCGCAGTAGTTAAAGCGATCACCCCTGAAGTACAGGGTCCGGTGGACGACCCTCCTCCCCTTCTTGTCTGCCGGGCCCTTGGCGAAGGTGGGCTTGTGGTAGATGAGACAAGCCCTCCAACATACGTAAGGTATCTATCTATCTAATTAATATACAGTAGTTTGCTCTTGCGGGTGGTGGTCGTCGCAACCTAGCCTGAGCAATATTCTGAGAGTTTAGCCTCTTCGGCACTAAGCACCTGCCATGGGCCCGTGTCACGGATAAGCACATGGACGGCCCGGCAGGCTGCAGCCAGGACACGGGACATTCCGACAGCCAATCACTTGACGGACCAATCAGAAGATTATCACTGCCAAGACTAAGGTCTTCACTAGTGATAATAACATGTCACCGTCGACAACGCGGAATCACGGAGTGAAAGGAGAAATAGTACTAGTAATAACTATTAAAGAAGGACAGATAATTGTATATATATAGCTAGCTAGTTACTTATTATAATAGACTCTAGGAGTTTACTAGTGATAGTAACCTAACCTATAATTATAGTACTTATACTAAGTATTACTAACGACTATAGGAGATAACTCTAGTGTTATTATAAACCCTTTAGCTTTACCAAATCCCTTAGACGACCTGTACGCTTATCTTGCTTAATTTACCTCCGTCTAAACCCTTTTAGAAGAAGTCTAAGTTAGGTTCGTTATACGTTGCTATTACTCCCTTTGTTCTATTATAGCTTAGAATAGAGGTAATTTCGACCTTAATATTAATATAGCTACTAACGTTATAGCTAAATAGCTGCTTGCCTAGCTCGGTTAACTCTAGTAACAGATTTAGGAGTTAGACTAGAGAGACAAGGTTACTTAAGCTCGGATCAAGGAACTTGAAAATGGCAAAAAGCACTCGTAGAAGCTAGTTAACGAGGCCTACGCTAAAATCAAGGCACTCGAGGGCGCTAAAGCGAGCCGTATTAAGATCGAACTACCTGGCAAATATGGAGGAACTAAGGAGGATCTTGTAGGATTCCTAACAAACCTCTAATCCTACTTCCGGCTTAACGATAACAAGTTTCTAGATGACAAAGCTAAAGTCCTTTATATAGCTACGAGACTAGAGGGTAAGGTACTTAGATAGTTTAAGCCTATATAGAACGACTATCTTACTAAGGAAGATAAAGACGACCGAGATGCGTTTATATAGGTAGTCTTTCAATCTTATGACCGGTTTGAAGAAGAGCTTTAGAAGGTTTTTAGTAATAAAGATAAGAAGATTTATATATAAGAAAGACTTGCTAATCTCCGATAGACTAAGTTAGTAGCCTCTTACGCTATATAGTTTAGATAGGACATGCTTAAGTCTTAGCTTAATGATAAGGTATTAATATAACTATTCTATAATGGCTTAAAGGAAAAGGTTAAAGACAAACTATATAAGTACGACCGGCCTAAGACTTTAGATAAATATATTATATAGGCCATTAGAATCGATAATCGGCTCTATATATAAGAGTAGTAAAAACAAGGTCAGATAAATAGAACCGTAGTCAAGGCTAATAATAAGAAAAAACAAGCATATATTAGTATATTATATAGGACGTATCCTAGAGCTATAGATATAGACGTAATATAGAAGCAGGATAAGAAAAAGATAGCCAAAGACAAGTCTAACATTACCTACTATAACTATAGAAAGAAAGGACACTATAAATAAGAATGTCAAAGCCTAAAAAAAGATTAGAAACTAGTCCCTAGAAAGGAAATTACGGCTATTAACAAAACCGCCAAGGATGTCATCGAAGTAGCGACTATAAGCTATAAGAACAGGGACAGCGATACAGACAGTCCCGGACGTGACGGCAATAGTAAAGATAAACAAGCACCGTACTCCGAACTGGTTACTATAGACCTAGAAACAGGTCTTGCCGAATAGGACATAGTAGGAGAATATATACTACTAATTTCGATTCTCCTAGCCTTGAGGTAGTAGGGTTTTATAGTTACCTAGAGGCAGGATAGATCGTAGACGACTAATACCTAAGGAATCGAAGGACCTAGACCTAATGTTCTATTCCTTTAGGAACGAATCGAATAGTACTATAACGAAGTTTTCCGGCTTAACATGGAACTACGTGAACGGGATAGACGCTTAATTCGACTTGCCTAGTAGAGCGATAAGATAAGGGACGAGATAAGGGAACTCCGACGTATTATAGAAACTATTAAAGGGGAATAGCCTATGACATACGATAGGCCTGATAGCTATACCGAGCATTTTAATGACTAGCAACTTAGCTATGATATATGGAACCCTAAGTACTAGTTTATACACGCGAACCGTAGAAAAGATAAGCGCACGTGGGAAAGCTATTAAAAGAAATACTCCTACCTTAGTATTAGAGTATCTATAGTCTATATATAGTAGGAAGGATTTGGAAAAGAATTCTAATACCTTCTAGGTAACGCTACATGACTATACCTACGATATAAGGCATATATACAAGTGCCCTAGTTCTAGTATATATTATATAAATGCTAATACTACTTTCGTAACAAATTCGAAAACAATCACTAGCTGACCTGACAAGGAAATAAGGATAGAAGCCTCTGCCCTGTGGAATAGGTCCATAATATAGGAAACAGAGCGGCCGAATTGCTCTAGAAAATCGAAGCCCGCGATCTAGAAGGCATTACGGTAGTACTAAAACGAGCCTAGCCTAGGTACTACGGAATAGGACAAGATATATAGGACTTGTACCAAAGTAACGACTACCTTTACTATACGGATAAAAAGAAATTGCGGATCTAAGAGCTTTAGATAAAGCTATAGCACGTACGATAGAAAGTAGAACGGACCTAATGGTAGGAAGTTGCTAGCACTTAATAGCTTATAGAAATAAGTACAATCGACGAAGCCGCTATTAGCCAAATAACTAAAGAGGTTAGCACTGACCTAGGAAACAGGTCAGGGCCCTTTGAGGGGCCCGAAAACCATTAACGCCTATATAGCGGCGAGTGGTAGCGTAGTATAGGAGGAACTAGCGTAAGAGACCATTATATCGAGACCTCCTAGCAGAAACATAGGAAATTGCCGTAATCTTTAGATAATAGTGGCAAGACAAGCAATTATAGATAATAGCACAATAGAAATAGCACGAAATGCTTGTACTAGTAGATAGTAGAGCAGAGATAAACCTGATTTCGCCAATACTTATAAATTAGCTATAGATACCCTAGAGAATGAAGCAGAAGTATAGTATAGTCAAAGGGCTATTTCCGATATAATAGGTATATAGGGAGATTAAACTAATCGATATCACTATAGCAGGGAAAACTATAGTAGTCGTATTTAGCATTATAGATATAGGCGACGACAAAGATATAATATTAGGATTACCATAGTATGAAGATTACGACCTAGACATTAACTAGAAGAATGGTAGCTACCTACGACCCTAAATAGAGTCATATTTGACTAGTAAGATAGGGAGCACGCAAGGATTATAAGCAGACGATGCTCAGGGAAAGGCATATCCTACGGATCTACCGCAAGAGACAGATAGTGGTAGGCAGACTACTATAGACTCTGAAAGAAGCGGTATAATGATACCAACGTTATGATAGGAGAAACGAGCTAAATCGCTGATAGCTATTCTCTCTATTAACGAATATAGAGTACTATAACTAGAGTAGTAGGTTAAAATAGGAGAAATCGCTAGTATTGCTATAGATAGAACCAAGTTTGTATACTATCAAAAAGCCGAGAAATAAGATAAGACTAGGGAAGTACCAAAGGAATATAAAGGACACCTAGCATTCGAACCGAAGTATCTAGAAGGATTACTAGAATACGGCCTATAGGATCACGAGATCAAGCTTAAGGAAGGAGTATGACTAAAGTTCTTCAAGATTTACTATACGAGCTAGACATAGAACGAAGAACTTAAGCGATACTTAGAGGAGAATCTTCGAAGAGGATATATCTGCCTGTTAATATCGCTAGCAGGCTACCTAATCCTGTTTATGCCTAAGAAAGACGGAAAGCTATAGTTATACGTTAACTATTAGCAACTTAACTTGCTATTGGCCTATAACTATATATGGATTAAAGAAGGCAATAAGTAGAAAACGGCCTTTAGGATACCCTATAGCCACTACAAGTACCTCATTATGCCATTTAGACTTACAAACGCACTAGTAACGTTCTAAGCCCTAATTAATCAAGCTATCTAATCCTTTCTCGACAAATTTATAGTATATTATCTCGACGACATACTTATTTTCTCTAAAACGATAGATAAACACCGGAAGTACGTAAGAGTAGTACTAGATACATTATACGCGTACAAGCTATTAGTTAACAAGGAAAAGAGCGAATTCTACATTAGAAAGATAGTATTTTTAGGATACAAAATATCCCTAGGATAAATCCGGATAGAACCTTTAAAGGTCGAAGCTATCAAGGATTAGCTATAACCAACGTTAGTCACAGAAGTACAAAGTTTCATCAGGTTTGTGAACTTCTACTAGATGTTTATTAGGAACTTTAGAGCGATCGTATAACCTTTGTACGAACTTACTAAGAAGAACGCTAAATTCCAATAGGAAGAACAGCACGAGTAAGCATTTACGTAGATCCGCGACGCCATTACTAAAGATCTAGTACTAGTGCTACCAGACCCTAAGAAGCTATTTAAGGTAGAAACGGACGCTTTAGACTATACTATTAGAGGATAATTAGGATAACGAGACGAATAAGGGAAGCTATATCCTATAGCCTTCTTTTTAAAGAAGCTCGATGAACTATATCTTAATTATCCAATCTATAATAAGGAACTACTTATAATTGTTAAAGCTTTTAAGGAATAATGACTATACCTTAGTAGTACAATCGAACTAGTATAAGTATATACAGATTATAAGAATTTACGATACTTTACGATAACAAAGGAGCTTAACAGACGACAAATACAATAGGTAGAATTCCTTATAGAATTTAATTTTGAGATCCGCTACAAGAAGGGTAAAGAGAACGTACAAGCAGACGCCTTAAGCTAACGAACGGATTATACAGAAGGACGAACGGAAATAACGCCATTGTTATTTAAGGAACGAATAGACGGGACGCTATATTACGAAATGTAGACACCTATAGGAGACGATCTACTCGACTTATTCCTAGAATACTATATAATCTTTTAAGAAGAAAGGATTAACGAGATATAGTATCAAGTAGCACCTAGACTAATGGTACCTAACGGAGTAGAAGAAAAAGATGGGAAACTCTAGTACCGAGGTAAAGCATATATCTACGACAAAGATCAATAGCTATAAATGATTTAAGAACTCTATAAGTCGAAACTCGGAGGATATAAAGGAGTTACAAAGACTGTTGCACAAGTCAAAAAACACTACGACTTTCCATAGTTAACGATATAAGTTAAGGAAGTTATACAAAACTACGATATCTGTAATTGAAATAAAACGGCACGATATAAGCTATATAGGCTACTTTAGCTACTACTAATAGCTAATAAACTATAGAGTTTAGTTACGATGGACTTTATTACGAAACTGCTAGAATCCAAGGATACGGCTACAGGGGTAATTTACGATAGTATTCTCACTATAGTAGACTACCTAACTAAATAGGCATACTTCTTCCCCTACAAGGAGTCCTAGACAGCAGAACAGTTAGTAGACGTAATCTATCGGCAAGTCGCATTAGTATATACTTGGCTATGGGAATGGATTACCGATAGAGATACTAAGTTCGTATCGAAGTTCTGGCAAGCGTTAATACAACGATTAGGCGTTAATAGCAAGCTATTAACGGCATTTCACCTATAGACTGACAGACAAATAGAGCGACTAAACCAAGTTATCAAGCAGTACCTCCGTTCTTACGTTAACTACTAGCAAGACGACTAGGTCATACTATTGCTAATAGTATAACTTGCTTATAATATAACGCTAACGGAAACAACCAAAGTCATACTATTCTTCGCGAACTATAGATATAAAGCAAACCTTAGGCAAGGACTAGAGGTCATAGTGCCGAGAGCAATAGTCAAAGTAAAATAAATGTACGTACTATATAAGAAGCTCAAAAAAGAACTCGAGTTTGTCAGAACTAGAATAAAGAACTACTACGACAAATATAGGCTTGAGGGACCTTGCCTAGAGAGGGGAGACAAAGTCTACCTAATTGTATAAAACTTATAAACCAAACGACTAAATACGAAGCTAGACTTTAAGAAGGTTAGACCCTTTATTATCAAGGAACGAATCTCAATATCTAATTACTAATTATCGTTACTATTATCTATATAATTATAAATAGATGTTTTTTATATTTCACTTCTCGAACTAGTACTAAAGAATGCTAAGACCACTATAAATATCGAAGCAAAGGACGAAAAGGAAGAATAGGACATTAAAGAAATTCTAAATTTACGTATTATTAATAGGGAACTATAGTATCTAGTTAAATAGCTTGATTTTAGACTAGAGGACAACTTATAAGAACTAGTTAAAAATTTGAACTGCCCTAAGAAACTAGAATAGTTCTACCGGTAGAACCCGGATCGACTAAAGGAAAACCTAGGACAGAACCAAAGACGGTGCCCTAGTCGATAGTATCGACGGTATTATTAATCTATGACGAGGGTATAGCAGGCGCCTCTTGCTGCTCTTACCGCTTAACCTCCTCTAACTCGTCTAAGGTCGACAGACTATACGCCACTATATCGGCACCTTTCTCTACTAAAAACTCCTTCTACTGACAAAGACGCTAGAGCCGTATAAGCTTTTCGGACAACTCGTACTAGGCTTCTTCTAGACGGTGCTAGGATTTATCTAGTTTAAGTTTAGTATAACGTTTAGCATCCTTAATATGACGCTGCTCCTAGAGAATACGATTTACTAGAATAAACATTAGGAATTATATTTAAAAAAAAAAAACAAAGAGAAAGGAGATGTACTTATAGGAAGAAAGTAGTATACTAGAGCTATTATAAGAACAACCTTGACAAACGTAGGCTTTGTAACGCTTTATACGTGCGATCATTTCATAGATAAGGCCTTACGATGCACACTAAGAGCAAGGTATAACGATAAAACCGTTCTTAGCAATATTCTAAGCAAGGGAAGTACGGTAACGTACAGAATACGACTTCTATTTCTCTATTAGCATTTTGTTAACAAGGCAACCATAATATAGAAATAGGAAGAATATAGTACTTATAAGCGAAGGGTTGTTAGCGCTATTTGAAACGGCCTAAGAGGGCTTTCAGGTCAAAAGCCTTAAAGGAAGGGCATCGTGTCACGGATAAGCATATAGACGGCCCGGCAGGCTATAGCTAGGATGCGGGACATTCCGACAGCCAATCACTTGACGGACCAATCAGAAGATTATCACTACCAAGACTAAGGTCTTCACTAGTGATAATAACATGTCACTGTCGACAACGTGGAATTATAGAGTGAAAGGAGAAACGGTACTAGTGATAACTATTGAAGAAGGATAGATAATTGTATATATATAGCTAGCTAGTCACTTGTTATGGTGGACTCTGGGAGTTTACTAGTGATAGCAATCTAACCTACAATTATAGTACTTATACCAAGCATCACTGACGACTGTGGGAGATAACTCTAGTGTTGTTGTAAACCCTTTGGCTTTACCGAATCCCTTAGACGACCTGTACGCTTGTCCCGCTTAATTTACCTCTGTCTGAACCCTTTTAGAAGAAGTCTGAGTTAGGTTTGTTACAGTTTTATAAAGATCGCTTACTCTATATATGATATCTTCTACTAGTTAGATAAGATTAAAGAGGCTTGTAATACTTGTATTAATACGTCTAATGATATATTAGGCGTTATATTATTACCTAGCTAGGATAAAGGTAAGGGCAAGGCTATTAATCCTAGTAATAGCTAATAGTAATAGATAGGGAGTATTAGGCGGTATTTTATTTAGCGAATTTAACTTATTTTCTACCCCCTAGTTATATAAGCCTATAATTAATATCTTGAAGATTAAGGAGAGCCCTCTAGCGCTTAAAGGCTTATCGGCTAAGTTATTTAGTAAGCCTATCTACTAATATCTAACTAGTTAGTAGATATATAGCTTTAAATGTTCCTTTTACCACTTCCTAGTATAACTATATATTATAGATATCTATATATTATAGGTAAGTATTAATACGTTTGTTCTTAGCTATCACTAGTTAAATAGTTTGCTAATCATTATAGTGGATATTCTAGGGTTCCCTAAGCTTAAGATTAATATCTATAAATAGCCTTTTAAGTGCTATAGCCTCTCTTATTATAAGGGAGAGCGTTAGAAGTTCTACTTTAGTATTCAACATTATAATAATATCCTAGTACGATACCTTCTATGTAATAAGGCCCCCGAATAGAAAGAAGATATATCCTTATAACAAATACTATATATCTAGATCATCTGTATATAAAGCGTCCCTAGCAATTACAAGCGTTAGACTTTCCAGCACTTGCTTACCTCTATACTAGACTAATAGGTAAGAGCTCTTAAATAGATATCTTACTACTCGCTATACCTCTAATAAGTAGTCTAGTCCTAGGTTAGTCAGATATTGAGAAAGTACTAAATAAGTATATATAATGTCTAGATATAATATAATTATATAATATAGGATTAATCTAACAAGCTCCTAATACTCTTTAATCTATATATTAGTAGTACTCCCTTTAAACTTCTTAAGTTCTTTATAGCTTAAGGGAGTTAACTTATATATACTAGGTATATCTAGCCTATATCTTCTTACTACCTTTCTAATATATTAGTTATAGACTAATTATATCTTCTTATATATAGGTTAGTCTCGAATTACCTTAATACCAAGAAACTAACCGACATTACCCTACTTATAGACGTTATATCAAGCTTTGATTCCTTCTATTATACGCTCGGCCGTTATAACGTTACTTTTATAGAAGAAGACTAAGAAGTTATTAATATAGAAGATTAGGATAACTCGTTTGTTATAGCTTAGGAAGAGGTACTTCTCTTCGCCTAATAGTTCTATACCTAGATCTAATAGCGTTTTATAGAACTCCTTATACTATAAAAGTAGCAAGTCTTTCAAGCCGTATAGAGCTCTTTGTAACTCTATATATTTCCCTAGCTACTTAAATCCTTCTAGTAATTTATAGATAATAGAATTGTCTTCCGGTCGTTCGGCATTAAAGAACGCTTACACCATATCGAACTACTTGACTTCTAAGTCAAAGTATATGGTAATTACCATCATTATATAGAACGACTACGCCGCTAGAGTAGCTACGTATATACTTTCTACTAAGCTAATATCTTATAGATCTCCTTATATATAGATCCTTGCCTTACATTTCTCTAAGAAACCGTCCTTATCAAACTTATATATAAAGACCTATTTTAATAGAATAGGTTATACTTTTGCCTACTTATATAGTATAATCTTTTACGTTCCCCTGCTCTCTAAGTTTTATATCTCCTCGCGAGCCATGTCTTTAAACTATTATCCTAATAGGTAATTATATAGGTCTTACTAGTTATTAGGAATGTAAGTAAGATCGTTAATATACTAATATAGCTTATTTAAGGCTGCTCTGAGGTATATAGTATCCTTCTATTATATAGTAGTAGTAAACACTATATATATCGTTCTTATACTCTAGTCCTCTAGGTAAGCTTCTTATTAATTAGGTAGGTAAATCTTATAGAACTATTACTAGAGTTCCTTAGTTATATAGATAAAGGAGTAGTAGTAATTAACCCTCTCTCCATTTTATAGCCGTTCGCTTAATCGTATAGAGTCCCTAGGTATATAAGCCCTCCTCTTGCCTCTGCCTTTCCTTATAAGAGGTTATTAAATAGCTTCTCCTTTACTTCTACCTTCTGGAGGATATATTAGCTAATCTAGACTTTGTTTAACGCTCTACTCCTCTAGCCTAGCTAGATATAATATATTAGTAGTACTATCCCTAGCTTTTAGCTCTTCCGTTAATATATTACGTATATTTGACTCTTTCATAGAAGGCATTTCTCTGTCAGATCTAACGGCTCCCCTACTCTCCCTAGCATCCAATTAGCTAGCTAGTAACTAGGAAGGCCCTAATCTAAACCTTCCTACTTCCTAGTAAATATCCCCTTTACTAGCCGGCGTAAGGCAAGTTACTAAGGGCTTAGGTATATATTTAGGGATTAAGAGTCCTCTAAAGCTCTCTATCCATTTAGTAAGTTTATCTATTATTTATATCTCTACTATAAAAGTCTCTAGAACTAATTACTTGCTTATAGGCTACGTGTTAAAGAGCTCCCTTACCCCCGAGTCTTGACCCTATTAAAGAGGTTAGTCTACTACTAGACTCTCTTACAATAGAGGTAGCTAAGCTACTATAATAGAGTCTTTTACTAGTTACTAGGTCTATTATAATGCTTCCTAGAGAAAGTTGGTATCTTAGGAATCTTTGCTAAGATCGAATTAATTAACTTCCTAGCTTGCTACTGCTAGTAATGACTCTATCGGCTACTCTTTACTTAGATAGTACAAAGTCTTCTTATCAAAGTAAATGTTATAAGTTATAATGACCTTATTAAGCTCGGGTATCTAAACGCGATAGATATTAGATATATAATATTCTATAAGATACCTTATTAGCCTATATAGTAATACCTTAAGGTCCTTTATATACTACTTAGCTTCCCTATTCTTATAGAGGATATATACCTAGTATTTATATATAAAGATATTACTCTAGTCTAGGCGTAAGTTACTAGTTAACGTAATTATTAAGCTAGGTTTGTACTAGCAAAAATACTATTTAAACTAGCTATAGAGTACCTTATTAGGAGTTCTAAACGAGTAAGCATAGCTTAGGCTTATTATATATAAATACGCTACTACTTATACGCTTTCTAACTAAAGCTTTATAAAGAGATTCATACTATTAAGCATTTTAATTAAGCGTAAGATCAGTTCTTACCTTACTTACTTTGCTAGTTCATTAGGCTTATAGATATATAAAGGTAAGAGTTTAAGATTAATACTACTTTCTATAGCCTAAGTCTAGTAGCGTATTAGTATACGCCTTATTAAACTAATCGTTATAGTATTATTATCCTACTTGATCTTATGGATAATAAGCCTATATTAGTATCTTACCTAGCTCTTGAAATTCTAGATAACTCCTATAATCCAGTCTAGCGACTTTATTATCAAGAGGAAGGGGAAGAGCTTCTTACTATACTTATTAATAATTATAAGTAGCTATTACGATCTATTAATCGCTTTAAGATAATTAAATGGATCCTAGGCTACTCGCTAGAATAGGTATATAGACTTTTACTTAGGTAGTATTTTCCTAGAGATAACCTTACTTATATAAGTATAAGTATAGCTCTTATACTTAATATATACTATCCCCTTGATATAGACGTTTCTAGCGTTATTAATAAGTGCTTTTAACGCTTCTAATCTAAGGTAGCTAGCTCTTAAGTGCGAAAGATCCTTAGTATCCTCTCTTATGGTAAGTAACGCTCGCGTCTAAAACCTTTTACTATATATAATAAATATATTCTATAAAGATATATAAACGTTTATAATACCTACTTTACTAATTAAGACGTAGTTTAGAAAGTTTAGATAATAGAAAAGTAGCTTATATTTAAGGAAGGTAAGATTATACTTACGTTCTAACTTATAAAGTATAATATTATTTTCTAGTATTCTAAAACGTAATAAGTAATCTAAGCTATAGTACTAAGCGCTTACCTTAAGTAATAAAGCTTCCAAGACAATATTAATATGGAATCCTTTAATAATAGTAATATTCTTAAGCGTTAGGCTCTTAGTATATAGTCTATATAATCTATCTAGAACGTTCTCGATTACCTAAGTGCCCCTCCTACTAATAGAAAAGGTCGTTATACCTACTTTAATAAACTTAGAATCTTCTACCTTAACAAACGTCCTAGGTAAAAGGAACTTCTTATTGTTAACCAAGTAGGTCACACTATATAAGTCTAGTAAGTACTTTTTAAAAGAGGATAGCATTATAGAGCGACTATACTAAACACCCTATAGTAAGTCGAGAGCTCGCTAAGTAGCTAAGGGCTAATAATTAACGTATTAAGGGAACTAGGGTATCCTACCCCTAACTACCTAGAATAGGATAGCTCCCCCTACTTAGTAATGAGTTAATCTTTTAGTCTAGCCTACTTTAGCTTGTTAAGCTCCTAGCAAATCCTCTTATACTCCTTATTAGAAAGGTACAAGCGTTGCTTGTTACTATAGATAGCTTGCTTAAGTACGTAGCAGTCTACTAGATCCTATAGGTATCTTAGATACTTATAGGGACATCTTATATTACGCTACTAAGTATATAAGTCTCTACCTCTCTCCTTACCGCTCTTTTAAGCTATAGGAAGTATTAGCATATAAGGTATTAAGAAGATTCTATACTTCTAAGAGACTCTAGGTTATATATTATTATTAATTAGGATCCTAGCTATCGTAATAAAGGTACTAAGCTCCGGAAGTAGCTATTCTATACCATTAGTAAGCTCGATTTCTATCCTTTTATTTACCATCTAGGTTAGTAGGATATATATAATAATAGCATTAAGAAAGGTATAAAGTCCTTATATACCTTATACTTCTAGGATATCGTATTAGATAGCTTACTAGAAGGTAACATTAAAGTTATAAATCTAGCACTATAGATTAACTCTTAAATACTTAGCTATATTAAGACTAGTTATATATTATATAATAACTATTATATAGAGCGTTATAATGAATAATATAAATATAGAGTAAAGCGCCTAGATAATCCCTCTAATAAGGTTAATATCCTTCTTTTTATATACTTTTATAACTTTATAAAGTTTAGGATCTATAGTATACACTAGCTAGTATTATAGCTATCTTATCTACTTACTAACATCTATAGTATATATAATATCTTTATAAAAAGAGTCTTATAATTATATAAATTCGGCTATAATAGCTATATTAGAAGGTATTAAGTCTATAGATATTAAGGGTAATAATCCTTTTAAGAGTTACTCCTAGGAAGCTAAGATAAGATTATCTCTAGCTTACTTATAAGTTAAATACTATAAAACTTCTAGATCTAGCTTATAGTTACCATCAAGGTTAATAAATCCCTATATACTAGCAAATTTAGCCTATAATTATAATTTAATATATTACAAGTTCTAGGAACTAGGCCCTATAAGGTATATAGAAGTCTTAACTAGGATCTCGGATATAATAGACATGTCATCGAAAGCGTATTAAAGCAAGGTAAGAGAGTTCGTAATAGAAGAAGCTACCACTAATATTAAAGATATATCAGTAGAGGAGTAGTCAAGGCACCGGGCTTATAACTGCCGAACGTAGTGATAAGCTTCTAGGAGCGTTAAAAGCAGTTTGTAGTAGGTGGCTATACGAAAGAAAAGAGTGCCTTGTTAAAACTATCTACAAAGGAGACAAAACGACTGATATTTATAGACAAAGGAGCTGGCCAAAGCGTTAAACAGCCTTATATAGCTGTGGCAAACGTGTGGCTAATACGTTTGGAAGCTCTATAGCTTCCGACACATGGTTATTTTTTTTTTTTGGAAGGCTAAAAATGACTTGAATTGCTAGGTGAGATGGGCCGCTTATAAACCTCACTCCCCTTAATTGCTAGTACATACGACCATAGGCAGTAGAGAATTCGGGATCCCGTCCGCTCTCCCTTAGACAAGCTACTGACCGCCGGACTAGTACTCAGGTCGGTGACGACTGGGGAATCCCCGGTGTTGTATGTCTTTTTGCCTCTTACTCTACTTCATTTCGCTCTCCCCGTAGGAACAGGGAATCCTTTTTGCTCCGACACGTAGAGACACCTAATTACCAGAGGCAGGGATCTCTTGACAATCCAAACTTGTGCCTCTGCTGCTCATTGCACAACTGTGTGGCCGTACACAGTAATCGCAAGTATGGAGCGGACTATCACTCGTTTCGTCTCCTTTGTAGATAGTTCAACAAGGCACCTTTTGGACCTTCAAGCCACCTGCTAGAGCGAGGAGTATCCTAAGCTCGTTCGGGTTCGGGTTCGCCGACCTGATACCATCAAAGGCCCCGATGCTCGTCAGGAGCCGGATAGACTGCGCGGTCGCGCCGTCTCCCCGGACGACGACTCGCTCGGCCGCGCGGAATATCACGGACATGAGGGCGACCTGGCTGCTCCTCTCGGCCAGCGACGTCTGGTCGATGCAGATACCATCGATCTAAATTGTCCGCTCCACGGCAGTGTGACGAAGTGGCCGCATCGCGGCCACACAGTCAGCCGTGACCTTCAGCACGCTGTTTTGCTGCTCGTTGGCGATGCGTTTGTGCACGGGTACATGTATGGCGAGGCTTTGAGGAGCACGGATAATATACGGCCTGTGGATATCGTGCTTGTTTGATGTTTCGCTATGTAATTTTCGATGGATCTATAATAGCCTTGGATAGGCCTGGAAATTACGCCGCCTGTAGTCATAGGGCTGGTCCGGTGCAGCTCATCAACCCACATCTCCTTCTCGGTCATTAATTACGGGTACCTAGGCAGCGTGCGCTCTGACACAAAAGGCCTCTTCATGTCTCCTTCTTGGGTATTAGAGTGTCGCGGGCGAATGAATCGGAAGGTTTCGTGGAAGCAGCAAATTACTCTAGCTAAGAAACGGCTTGGATCGGATTTATAATTACCTGCGGCTAGGCAGGCGTCTCCGGCTCCATCAGCCCTCGAATGTCAAAGCGCAGGTAACTAACTTACGTTATCGGCTGTGCGGGGTCCAACGACCGCAGGCGGTCCCAAACCCGCCATCGTTTTTTGCATGAGCAACCATCAGAGACAACTCTAGCGGACGACATCAAATCCACCTAGTAATGGTACAAGGCTAACAGGGAAAACACGAAAACAAAACACAGCCTCGAATGAAAACTAATGTCACAAGCCATGATGGCCCTGAGAGCCCCATGGCGAAGTCCATCCACCTGACCGAATTAAGCCCGGTATCACCAACACGGCGGCCACATCAGCAAGACCGGGGCGAGCTACTTCAACAATCTGGACTTCAGAGGCGAATGCTCTTTTCTCCATCATCCCAAGAGCGGCCATTCGAAGCCAACGGTCGAGATGCCCTCTGGGCACCAATGGCGAGCATCAACGTAATTAACCCAAGCCACCACTATCAGGTCCTCCCGACTCCTCTTCCACCAACATCAACCTACCAGCAGAACCTGTCAGCGGCGACGAAATGGAAACCACCGCACGCAAATCCACCATCTGACAGCCTGGCCTAGGGTGTCAGGCGCCGCTCGCTGCCCGCTGCCCGCTGCCCGCTGTCCAATACCAAGCAACCAGTAGACGCTGCGAGTCTCCTTGATCGCCTGGTTCGTTCCGGAAAAGTGGAAGGAGAAGCAAGCAAACCGAGCGAACAAATGACAAGTTCCAGAAACCTTTGCGGCGGCATGCGCCACCAGTCACTCACTCAACACACACCAACATCCAGTCAACCGGACAAACCGCCCCACGCCACGTAGGTAAGTGTCGCGTTGCAGCCTGCTTCTGCAGCCGGAAAGGTCCCTTCTGCCGCCGTATGGAAACCCTCACTGCCGAATTAGCGCTCCGTTTTCCCACGCGGCCCACCCCCACCCCAAGTACCAGTACATTGTATACATCGCGTTTAATATTCCGGGAGGATTTAGCTTGCTGCACGGAATACGGTCCCGCAGAAGCCACATCAAGCCCGCATGCTAGCGTCGGTTCGGTCGTTTGTCGAAAGATCGAGAGTGGGACGCAGCATTGGTAAGAACCAACCGCATCGACGCTCGGCTCCGGCGCCTCGGTGTAGGCTCTCGTTTCTAGGCGAACGTCTGACCGGGTGGGTCATCCATGGGACCGCGGTTAGAGATAGCCTGGATGCCGATCATGGAAAGCAACTGTACCGTGCCGTGGGCATCTCGTTTGGCACCGGGTTAAACAAGCACGCTTATACTTGATGGAGACTCCGTGGACGGATCCGGCCCGTAAAATGAATATCCGTATAGGTGGGACTCCTTTCAACAACCCCGTTTGCATCCCAGTCCGTTGCTTTCGCGTCTGCTCACCCATGGGTCCCGATGACGACGGCAGAACTGCTGCAGAAGCGGCTCATCATGTCAGCAACAGAGACATGCAGCGCTGCAACTGAGTGGCAGCACCAAGCAATGCCATGCCGTCAGGGCATCCCCGGGGCGGAATCACACAGAGAGAGCGCAGTCAGTCGTCCGCAGTCGAAGGGCATGGAACTTCTGGCTGCGGGGCTGTGAGAGCCGGCTAGTCCATTACACACAAAACAAGCGATCGGCAGGTATCAAGGAAGCGCAAAAAAAAAAAATAAATAAATAAATAATAAAAAATAAAAAAAAGGCAAACAACCGGCGGGTAAGGTCGTTAGTCGCGTCAAGGAACCAATCCTGTGTCGTCTTCCCCCCCACGGAATGCGCGTTGGTTGTCACCACCCGCGCTGAGGAGACGAGGATCCCGCGGCCCCAACACAACGCCATCGAGCGACAAGAGGGGATTTGCCGCTGATCCAAGGATCCAAGCAGCAGCTAACCGACAACTCGTATGTACGGACGTCGGTACCAGAAGAATTGGCTCACCGCCAAATTTGGCCGGCAGAATGAAGGCGCTGTGCGCAATTTGAAGTATAGTGGGTCAAGCCACTAAAACCGCTATAGCAGAAGCGCTGTAGATTTGTGTTAGCGACTTGACCTTCTGTAACTTTAGCGACGTTGCATGGTTCGTGCGCAAAAGCGGTGAGCCAGTTCTTTTGGTAGCGACATCCGTACATACATACATACGTACACGTGTCCACACAGCTGCATGGGCTGCTGTGACCAGCGATCTCTGCCACGTGCGAACCTCGGGTTTCCTTCCTGTCAAAGGCAATTGTTCTGCAAGCCAAGACTTGGGGATGGCGTGGGAGCCCTCCATGTGGTTGAACTGGTAAGTCCCAGTCGACTAACTCATCTGAGCAATGTAAATGTTGATCGATCACGTCCAAGATCTCGGTTGCGCCCGGGCCAACAGCACCAACATGGGCACTTGGACCACGGTAGCGATGCAAGGCTGAGGATCGGAAGTCCACGTTGCAATGAGGTGCAAGTGGGTGGTTGGTTCAAGTTGACTAGCAAGATTCGATGATTATCCCCCCGATGCAAGCAAGGGCCCAGATCTCTTGTGTCATCTCATGTGTGCCAAGCATTCTAGCTCACGGGAGATCGTAAGCTCTGAGACGATGAAACACGCAGGGCGACCATCAATGTTGTGCACGGATAGCGTACCTTATATGTGTTCCAGAGCCCATTCTGCGGCATTGAGAGCGTTCGATTTGTTAAGCTGGAGCCGCGAAATTAAAAAACACAATTTGGCAGGCCGAGGGGGCTTTGGCGCGGCTCCTTCCTGCACAAGAACTCGTCTCGGGCAACTGCAGGCAGGCCTCCTGTCAGCAGCACGGTCCATATCTTAGCGGATCGTCTCGTCTCATATTCTGTAGGGACGGGTCTGTGCCTGCACACCACATACCTGCCTGCCAAGTTCGGGGCAGTCGTGGTGTCAATTGCAACCGACCTGGAAGCTGCAATTGGATTCCAGGAAACTGCGGAAATATCAAAAAAAAAAAAAAAATACTTTTCCACTACAGAGCTGGGGCCGCGTTTCAAGTACCGAATTGCACCTCTTTCTCCGTCTGCCAGTTCAGTGGCCGCCAAGTCCAGGAGTCCGACATACACTCTGTTAGCCGCGCACTTCACCAACGACTTAACCACGAGAGGCCAGTCCATCCTCCCACCACCAATGGTCCATCCCACAGCGTCCTGCGTTCAGCACCCGGCGCCATGGGCGATGACAGCCCTCCAGCAAGCCACGGCCGAGATGATGGTTCACCGCCGCAACAGTACCGCAAATTCTATGAGACCTTAGCCACGAATCGAGAATCTCCCGACCCTTACGGCGACCCCTTTAGCAAACATCTCGGTTGAATGTTGAGCAGCTTGTCCACCTGAGACGACGGCAAAAGCGCCTGAGAACGGGTATTCGGCAGCGAGACAAAGCGGTTAGCAACCACTCGCTATCCATCCCCCGCATACAAGGGAACACGGAGCTCAACCGGGTCTCTGTGCAGCCGCATCACGCAAAGCGAAACTGCAGCTTTCTCTCCCTAAAACAAATCCCAACGCAGTTTTCGTGCGCTCCTTCTGCCCGTTCTGGCCGCGGCGCTCCCCGAACGATACATGGTTTAGAGTATGCACGAAGTACTGTATGTACAGTACATACATGCATACATGCATACACGCGGGGGAGATACATTGCTGAGCACCCCTTGCAATGTCCACCCGCCCCGCCACAGTCGCCCGGTCCCTGCAGCCCCAGACGGTGCAGCAACCTTCCAGGGCCTGGTGCCTCGACACAAGGTATGTATGTATGTACATACACACCTCTCTGTATGTACAATATTCCGTACACTACATTCTCTAGCCAGATGAGGCAGTGTACGGAATAAAAGGCTGCCCTCCCCAGCCGCCCGTCGAACCAGGGTCCCCTGCGTCCCGGCAAACGGGGGAAGGGTTTCGTCTTCAACCGAAGTATGTATAGCTGCAAGTATGTACTTGCATTCATTGCTTGATACGTCCTTTGGGGGCCGTGCCGCTCCCGCCCCCGTTACCTCTGCGTCTTTCTCCCCGTCTATCACCCAGCTCAGTTCGGCCGGCAGGATCTGCTCCGTTTGCGCTCTGACCGGGCAAACGCTTCTCTCGTGGCTCTGATATGCCTTGTCCCACGCAAGTGTCTGCGAGGTCTCAGGGTACCACTACATTGGATGACATGACAGGGGCATGCTTCTTTGTTTTGTTCCCTCCCCTGTCTTGACTATGGCTCCGGTGCCTTTTGCCCTCGTGCGGGATAGAACCCTACAGTGCCAGTGGGCACTGCGGAATCCTCCTTGCAAGCTCTTTGACTTCCTGCTCCAGCCCCCTCCTGCCGCTGTTCAACCTTGCCGATCCTGGTCAGCCCTTCAACCTCCTGGTCTGAAGCCGGTGTTGGGGGCTTCATCCTGCAAGCCACCACTAGCTTGTTTGGGGGTCCTTTGGATCTCCATCTGTCGCCTCTCCCGAAGTCCGCCTTATCCCTTGAGACAAAGAAGATATAAGACCTCTGTCATCCCACCAGCCTCACCCCATCATCATCATCATCACACACTCGACTCAGCTCAACAACCGTCCTATCCTCTCCTCCTTCCCCTTCCTTTGCCGGCCATCCAGTTCCCTAGAAACGACCTTTCGAGGTGTTGAACAACGCTCTCCTTCTACGTCTCTTCGCCACCCCAACCCTCTCCCAACTTCCAGAACAAACACCAGTCTCCGGCATCATGGTCTCGACAAGAACATTCCTCTTCGTCGCCTTGGCGGCAGTTGTATCCGCTGCGCCTCCGTGCCCACCACCGGACCCCCCGAACTCGACCGTCAACTACACCCTCCCCAGCATCGGAGGCGGTAAGTCTCCCACCACAGGACAAAAAAAAATGCACTGGCGCGATTCGGTCGGCTAATCCAGAGCCCCAGGCGCGCCCGACCTCGTCCCCCCCGCCGACAACCTAGTCGTCAAGAAGATCGCGGTCGGCCACGGCATCCAGAACTACAGCTGCGGGTCGACCACCGGCGACAGCATCGCGGCCGGCGCCGTCGCCGTGCTCTACGACGTCACGAGCTTCTACCCCGGGACGAAGCGGACCGGCATCCGGAAGCATCTCTGGGACAGCCTGCCGTCCAGGGCGCTGTGGGAGCAGCCTCTCCCGCTCAACAAGCTAGCCGGCTCCCAGTTCGGCGCCGACCCGGTCGCGCCGTTCCCCAGGAACCCGGCCGCCGACCTGCGCCTGCGCCTGCGCGGGCTGCCCGCGGCGGCCCGGTTCCTGGGACACCACTACTTCGACATCGAGGGGGTCCCGACCTTTGACCTCTCCGCCGCCGCGGCGGGGGGGGGGGGGGGGGGTCTCCGCGCCGCCGTCGCCAAGGTCGACAGCAAGAGCGCGCCCGCGACCGCCGACAAGGGCGTCCTCGGCACCGGCGCCGTCCCCTGGCTCAGGCTCGACGACGACGGCCGGGGCGGCTCCCGCGGCGTCGCCTCCGTCTTCCGCGTCGTCACCGCCGGCGGAAACCCCCAGAGCTGCTCGGTCGCGGGCGAAGGCGTGCAGAGCATCCCGTACACGGCCTTTTACTGGTTTTACGGATAACGTCGACCCCCATGGGCTTTTTCTTCTTCTTCTTCTCTCGTCAGCTTACTCACACCCGGTATCGCATTACTTTTTGGCGTTGGTGTTTATGTTCCTCACTTTTTGGAATGACCTTTGAAGCCCAGAAACGCTTGTTATCCGCTTATGGTCGGGATACCTTCTCTGTTACTCAATGAGGGGGGCTGGTAGTGATGATGATGGGATACTGGGGAAATGGGCGGGCGTTCTTCTTCTCGGTTTGGCGTTGTGTCGGAGAGAAAAAAGGCTTGGCTTTTTTTTGTCTTATTTATTGCTTTTTGACTTGGTCTTCTGGAAGAGAGGTTGTTAGTCACCGTCATCCGGCGAATACAACATCATCAATTGTTTGAACAAGGTCTAAGAGGAACGAGTGCCGCTAGCTCTTACACGTCCCGCTTTTTATGCGTATGCACAAGCCGTGTTGTCTAAACTCGTAATCGAAGAATGTACATACATATGTACAGTACATGGTCGCTGGGGGTTTCGGCGCCTATGCTGCCGCAGCGCGAGGTGGGAACTTCCGAGCCGCCCCGAGACGGCCGTTCTCAAGGCCAGCCCTTTCTGAACCTGTAACAGGTGTCGTCGCGGCGAAGGCTCACTCAACCGACACAGGAACACGCTGGAAACTTGTCAATCTAGCTTTGGAAATAGCTATAGTACCTAAAAAAAAGGTACAAAATATGGACGCTCGTGTATATACTCTCTCCGTTTCGATACACCAACTCGAACAGCAAAGAAGAAGCGCCGAGCCGTTGAGAAGGGAAGAGAAATGGAACTGCAACCTGTTATACAAAACGCCATCACCACCCATCATCCCCGCAAAGCATGCCCATCCCGTCCATTCCCGTCTCAATTTGCCCGCGGCCAACCGAGCCAACCGCCAGTTTCTCCTCCTGATCCAATGCCAGACCTACCACCTACCTTCCCGAGTTTCAGATCATGCTCCCATCCCAAGCCCAGCCCGTTTATATCCTCATATCCTCCAATCGAACTACCTTACTTTTACTCCATAGCCCGGCTCAATACCCCCCTTGTTGTCCATAAACGGTCCCGTATCCCTGCCTCCCGCCGGCGCCGTACCCGGCAGCGTTATGCTTGCGGCTCGACCGGCCCGTCCCGATATCGATCTGCCTCAGCTCCTCCTCCAGCGACAACGACCACCCTCCTCCTCCTCCTCCTCCTCCTCCGTGCACACCGTACCCATATCCGTCCTGGTGGTGGTACCCATGACCTGCATACCCGCTTCCGTCCTCCATCCCGCTCCCCGCCCTCCTGGCGGCGCTGCTGCTGTGCAGCTGCAGCGCCCCGCTCATCCCGCCAGCGCTGCCAGGCGAGCTCCCCAGCGGCGGCGACGACGACGACGACGACGACGCAGGAGGCAGCGCGAGCGGGACCTTGGCCGGGATGGGCGGCGGCGGCGGCGCCGAGGTCGATGCCGGGGCCGAGAACCCGTTGATGCTGCCGGCGCTCCTGCTGTACTGATGAAGATGTCCGGATCCGTCGTATCCGCGTTCGTAGCCACGGGCTGGGCTGTGACCCCTGCTGTGGCTCCTCCGGCCGTGCAAGTCACGCTGACTGCCCGGGGAGGTGCCGTATACCCCCGAAGTGCCATGACCGTGATGCGGCGACGCGTGGTTATCGGTAGCGGCGCCGTCGATGACGTAGTCAAACGTGGAACCGCGGGGGATCCCGCCCGGCCGCGGCGCGGTAAACGAGGTATCCTGATGCAGCGCTTCGCCGCTATTGCTCTTCCGTATGACACTAGGCGCAGAACTGGGTCCGGGGCCAGGCCCGTTAGCGCCCGACATCACGGGTGTGAACGTCGACGTAGATTGCCGGTAGGCGGCTTTTTTCTGCAGGCGGCTTCGCCCCGTCGAGGAGGCAACGGGTTGTGAGGACGTTACGGACTCGACGTGGTCTGTGATGCCGCCGGAGAAGGTGACGCCTGATGAAGAGGACCCGGCGGTCGGGAGCATGGAATGCGGTCGGCCTGCGATGCGCAGGGGGCGACGGCCCGAGGCCGGAACAGGATGTGGGCCTGACAGGGAAGGCCGGGACGGGGCGGACGCGGTTGTTGAGGTAGGCTGTTTCGGCTCCGGCTCGGGTGCCCAGCTCTCCATTGGCAGATGGTCCGAAGGGTCGATTTCGCGCCCGTCGTGAGAGATGATTTTGCCCGTTTCTTCCCTGTAGTCGGGGCGCGAGGATGCGGCGTCCTTGAGGGCAGCCGAGGAAGCATTGGGGTTGAGGGCGTCGTACGAGTCGGGACTGAAGGGAACTCCGGAGAGGCGGCGCTCGTTTTCCACTGGGGGTCGCGGGCTGATTGACTTGCGGCGGATAGTATGCTGCTGGTGCGGGTTCGGGCTTGGATCTCGCGGAGGGTTCGGGGAGTAGGCCCGCGACTTGATGACCACGTTGACGCTCGACGTCGACGGCCCGTTGGTATACACGATGGGGCTCCTATTCTGGGTGGGCGGTGCACTGTGCGGCGTAGAGGAAGGGTCGTTGCCATATCTGTCGTTCATGGACCTCCCCCGCGGCGGCGTATCGACCATGGCTTGCTGTGAGGCACCCCGTATCTGGTTCGGCTGCCTCCGGTCTTGGTTGATCCGCTCTGATACTTCCTGGGAAATGTTCGGGTCGATACCCGGGACTAGGGACGCCGGTACGGGAGGCACCGGATAGTCATTCGCCCCCTCGTCCGCGTCACCCCGGTAGGTGACGACGAGCCTCTGCTCAGGGTTGGACCTGTGTAACGGCAGGGAAGGCTCAGAGTGCCGGCCATAGTTTGGCGCATAGTCTGGCGACTCCCTCTGGGGAATCTCGGGCGCCACCATCGGGTACCCATTCGAATTCGCCTGGTACCTGGGCTCTGGCGGGTATCTTGCTGACTCACTGCTGCCCCGTCCCGAGAGATTGAGCGGCGCAGGGCTGGCATCCATGTCGTAGTCCCGGTAGAGGTGTGGCTGCGACTGCGACTGCGGCTGCGGCTGCGGCTGCGGCCAGCGGCCCGAGGTTCTTCTGTTCGTCGATTCCGGGGACTCGGGTACATCTTCGACCGTGGCCTGCATCGTCCTGTTGGGCTCGTAGGGCGGATCGTAAGAGTAGGACCGGGCGGGGGGACCTTGGTCCACGTTGGCATACTGATTACTGGGGAGAGCTGCCGGGGCAGAATCGACGGCCTTGTATGTAGGCCGGCCGGGATAGCTTCCAGAGACGGAATTCCGGTGGGCTTCGCTTCTCAGGACATCCTGGTGCATGGTCGGCGGCGTCGCCTGGAACGAGTTGCTCGCCGGTGGGTTGCTACCAGTCCTGCTCCGATGGGCAGGCGGCGGGGGCGGCCTGTCGTCGTCGGCAGCTCTCGGGTCGCTGATCTGTGGAATATCGTACGATTCACGGCGGTCGGGTCCCGGCTGCTGACGGTGTGGGCTGTTGTAGGCTTGGTTGTGCTGTGCCGCGTACGGCTCGTGCCTCTCGGGAGTCCTGTACTGCTGACTGGGGGCGTCAGCCCGACGTGACGGGGTCCCCAGCTCTCTGACCTGATCCGGCTGCTGGTAGTGCTGGTGGACCGGCGCTGGCGCCGGGTTGTACTCGGCCTGTTGATGAGGGACCGGTGCCGGGTTCGGCTGAGGGCGAGGGGGCGTTTCCACTTGTTCCGGAGCAGGCTGGGGGGGAGCGGGAGGCTTCCCCGTGACGGGATCGGAGGGCAATGGGCGGCGCTTGGGCACCGACCGAGGCCCGGCAGCGGCGGCCGTAGGGTTCGCTTCGGCCTCGGCCGGAGGGGGGGGTTTTGCCTTGGCTGCCGGCTTCTCGGGCTTGGGACGACTGTCGTAGTACGTGATCTCGATGCGCACCTCGCCGGCGTATTTGCCCTTATATCCTAGCTGGTGCCACTTATCACTCTGTCCTCCTCCCGGCACCACAATGTCCCGCAGGTCGATCCACGCCTCTCCGATCAGCTCCGTCTTCTTGTCGTCGTTGAATACCGAGACCTTGATCTGGTAGTAGTCGGGCGAGTCATGGACGGTAAACCGGAGTTCCTGATCCCTGCAATCGCTCAGTCGGTCGGGTCGGGGCCGGAGGAGGGGCGGGGAAGACGAGTCAATTGGCCACTTACCACCGAGGAGTCTGGCCTCCGCGGATGTCTGTTGTCGTCTTCTTCGCCTCCTTTCCCAGACGAGCGGCACAGTAGGGATCTTGCTTCCCAATGGTTTTGCGGTTGGGCAGGTTCTTCGCACGATCGATGACGAGCACCAGGGTGCCAATCTCGGGCCCGTCGAAGCTCATATCGGAGAAGATGCCGGCGGTGTGCATGCCATTGAGGGCAAGCGCCTTCGCCTTGGTCGTCATTTTGTCCGAGTAAGTGTGCGGGACTACACCATGGTCTGATCGCGGCGTTTTAAAAGAAGGCCGGGTGTCGAAGGGTCGTCAAACAAGGAACTCGATTGTTTACTTGAAAGCCGGGGCCCTTTTGTTTGTCCAAGCAGCAAGGTTACCCCGCCAAGTCTCGCTCAGCTGGACTTGGAACAAAGTCGAACAAAAGAGTCGGCTCAGCAAGCAAAGAAGAGGATGTCAATGTAAGCCGAGGACAACAACAAAAAAAAGGAGCAGGAGCAGGTAGAAGCGACAGGAATCTGCGCCGCTCAAGGAAACAAAAATTACGAGGCACAAATTCGTTTTCCGCAGCACCTTTCGCCTCGTTCGCCGGGTGCGCAGCGATGCAGATGGAGCCGGATCCAATCGAGAGCGAGCGGATGCGCGCCAAGGTTGACGGGTATGCCAAGGGTTGGCTCGCATTCGCAGTGGGTGGGATGGGGTGGCTGGGCATTGCGCCGGGGCGACGCAAATCTGAGAGGCTGGGCCCTTGGTGCCCCGCAGTGCAGGGGGCTGCGACATGGCCGCGCCAGTGCGATCGACGCGAAAAAGGTACGGAATGCTCCGGACTCCGTACTTCATCAAGATCGACCCATGCATTTATTTGCATTTTATCCGTACTAGGAAGTGCACGCTCCACAGAAGGTACCCGAAGCTAACGCACGCTGCCTAACAAGGTATCTGGTATGAATGGTATGCATGTACGGACGTTACTCTGTACGGATCCGTATTCCGTGCATACATTAGGTCAAGCTTGGTTTGTGCCATCAAAGCAGCCAAGAGAGCCATGGACTTAGACCTGCAGGGAGCTATATAATTAATCCTTACAGGTACGGAGTAATTACCGAGTATTAGACGCGGTCAACTATTGCCAATCATATCAAATCACGAGTGCATTCACTACCAGGACACTCAGCAGCATGTTCCTTGTATGTACCCTGATTATCTGTTATAAAGGCGAAAGCTTTCAGGTTGCCATCACTTCGGCGCTACGCAGGGATGGGCGCCATTTCTGAATTGCGGTTAGATAAGAGGCTAGTTATCTGTAATTATCCCAAACCTCAACGATCTAGGTGCTCTTTCAATTCTTCAATACAATACGGGAAACATTTCAACCGTTGAGAACACATGAAAAGGCCTCGCGGGCCCTTGGGCAGCAGGGACCCGCCCTATTGGCATGGCCACCTGGTGGTGCAGAACAGACAGCGGTGTCCCCTGATAATACAACGCTCCTCGAGTACATGCGGCCGTAGTATCAGAGCGAGAGCTTCCCGCTGCTGTTAATATACCTATTGGCTCACGGGCAATTCAGCTTCGTACAGTACCTCTGGAGCATGTGCTCTGTGTGTATATGTAACCAGCGAGCTGCCGCTTGTCCACCTTAAATGTAAAAATGATCCGAAATAAAACAGTTAAGCTTGGCTATGCCATCCCCATTCGCCCTCGCCTACCCACCTAGACGTCTAATTAATCAAACGTTGGCGGCTCATGATCAGGACAGTTCTGACCTCTGCCCGCGGTTCCCCCGTCAAAGTCGACAGAAGCTGTGGTTAATCGCAGCGTCAGCGGCACAAACCATGGTAGCATGCCAATGCCTACCTATAATTCGATGACGCGTCTTGCTTCGCCCTCCTCATTATTAATTATGCCCAACCCCTGGAGCACGGAAACCTATAGAAGTGCGGAATCAGTCAACAAACGTGGCATCTTTCCAAACTAGCAAGTCACTGCCTTCGGTATTACAACGCTCGTACAAATAAAGATGGGGTCTTGTACGAGTTTTCTGGACAGACAGAGTAAAGTTGTAAGGTATCTAATGTTTTGGTGTAACCACCAAAATCGATACTTGAACGTCGGACTCACAGCTCTGGCAGCATGCCCTCTTGACCGCCATTGGGGATCAGCAACAATCCCTGCACCCTCGTCCCTCATTCATTGGAACAATAATAACAATAATCGTCATGGACAGAAAAGAAAAGATGAGGGAAGGAAGAGAACAAGGGAAAATGAGCAACACACCGAAGCTACAGACGGGAATGCGTCCGCATCAGCTCCAGTTGACAGGCCTCTCGAGCGGCATCCACTCTGCTTGCATAATTACGTACACCCAACGGCTCCATCGAGACCCTCGTCGACGCCGGGTTCCGCCTCTTCGCCTGACTGCACATTGCCGCCGGACACCTTGAATCTAGAACGAAGCCGTTGTGGGTAGGATGAACTTTCGGTCAAGACGTCCCACGGACCTCGGCCATCCGTATGCTGGGCCCGGGCACCGCTTGTCCAACGTGGCATCCCCCGGAGACACCACGTAACTATCTCGGAGAATGAATTGACCCCGCCGACAGTCTGCGTACTCTCCGCTTCCGGCTTAGAGACTCAAACCGGCGGTTTGGATTTTTTTTTGTTTTGTTTTGTTTTTTGTTTTTGCCGGCGCAAAACTTCCTGCTGGAACGCTCGGGTTTTTGGTGTACCGCTGTCGGCGTACAAATATTTTCCCGTAAATCAGAAAACTGGCAAGCAAAAGACGGAGGCGGAGCACCTAATTAGAAGCAAAGTGAAAACGTGCTAGGAATAATGTCCTTATAGGACGTGGTTGTTCTTTGTAGACACTTTAAGCCCTCATGAGCTGTACGGATTGATTCATTAGGTTTTTAATTCTTTCCACTAGGGAGCACACAGGGTCCCCGTCGATGTGCATAGCCGGATCAAGTGAAAAGACGAGCAACTTTTCCCAATGCCAGTGCTTTTAATTACACATTGCAACCTTTCGTCAGGCGTGTTTGCGGGGTAAGCGATGCAAACATTCTTGTGTGCGCATCTCAGCTGATGCAGTCAAGTCGAACATGTCCGAAAGACGACGAAGTACTGTACATACGGAGTACAGATTACAGCAGCAGCCTCCAGGGAAGTTTTTCTTCCTCGGTCGGGTGCACAGTGCAGATCGCGTGGCTCGGCCCGATGCCGAGGCGCAAGATAAGGTTGGAACGGAAAGTAACGCTAAGCGCCCTACGCTAATTTTAATTGGGTTAAGTTAGGGGTTGTTGGCTTATCGATAACTCAATTCCCTCCTCACTCGCTTCTCGATCACCCGACCTCATTGGCAGCTACCATCTGTTATCGTCTTTTGGGTCGAGTCGACCAGTGAATACAGCATCACCATCGAATCTCAATTTGCCAATGAGTTCTCCCTTCCGGCCACAATGTCTGCCGAGACCAATCAGGGAGAGCATCAACAGCAACAGCGGCAGCCCCCGCTCATAAACTTCGTCCTCTCCTTCCTCCTCGTCGGCCTGGCCTGGGGCTTCACGACGCCCTTCATCCGGCGCGCGGCCAAGGACCACCGCCCGGGCGCCCACCCGCTCCTGGACTTGCCCGCCGTGCGTCGGAGCCCCCTGCGCCGCCGCGCCTGCGCCGCCTTTTTCGCCGTCGTCGACCTCCTCCGCAACCCGCGCTATGCCGTGCCGTTACTGCTGAACCTGACGGGCAGCGTCTGGTTCTTCTTGTTGGTTGGGAGAGCTGGTATGTATTTTTTTTTTTTGTTATATTCTTTTATCTCTTTTTTTTTCTCGCACTCCACTGCCTGCTTTCCTGCGTTATTCCTCTTTGATAATGGTTTCATTCACGATGTATTATTCTTCCATTGGTTACAGTATTTCGGGATGGTATAATTCGCGGGTTAGCCGGGCAGCCCCCAATAGGCAATTCAGTCTGATACATGTGCTTTTGTGTACCCCAAAGTTTACATATCAGGTATGTTCAATGTGGGTGTGGGGCTGACTAGATGCAGAATTGAGCTTGACGGTGCCGATTGTGAACACGGTCGCCTTCTTGTTCACGGTGATCGGTGAATGGTGGGTTGAAGGAAAGGTTATCAGTCGAGGTATGTTTCACGTTGACTTACACACCGCCATTGTTACTGTGATGTGATGTTATGCTGACAGCGTGCGCACGCCTGCTCAGAAACCATGATTGGAATGTTGCTGTCGGTGGGCGGTATTGCGTTGTGCGTGCAGAGCAAGAATGCTTCCTGACGAGTCACGCAACATGGAGGTGAGCGCACGCCCCAAAGTGCGCTCGCATGCGTGGTATTTTTTTTTTTTCCTCTGTTGGTTTCTTCTGGTTATTTTGGATATACTGTTGCGAACATTTTGCCTTCCTTGTATGTACACACGTTCCTGCCAACCTACCAAGCTCAGGGGCTGGTCACTCTGGGCCCTCGTTCCTATGAGAAGTCTCGGTCCAATTTGATGCGGCAAATTCTTATGTTACTCTGTAGTTATTAATATTCTCTGCCCCGGGCAGTCAATCCACCTCCGCCAACACTCTGAATACACTCTGAATACACTCTGCGTTGTAACTGCAACCCCTGCCCGAGGGCATGCATATATATACAACTGAAGGGTGTCCGACGTCCACCCAGAAAAAAATGTACATGCTCGTCATAACCCATCCAGCCATCCAGTGCCCGGTGTCCCTCATGTGATTTTCCGGTGGATATCTCAATGACGAAAACAATACCATGTCTAACCCACAAGCCTCAATCTTTTCCTTTTGAAGATGCCCATGTCCCCCCCGATGCGCCTGAAGAAATATAAACTGAGATAACGATGTAGAACAGAGAAGGGAAAAGAAAAGCTGAAAGCGCCCATAAACGAAAAAGGGCAATGGCTTGGCATTGCCGGGAGATACGAGGTTCTCCTCAGAAGAAGGGAAATGTGATGTGTTTGTGGAAGTCCACAATGTCGTCAGCCATGACGAGGGCTGTTATCAAAGTTGACGGTTCATTTTGTCGTGGTCAGGTCCGTGTCTTAGCATCGTCGAGTCCGCACCCAGCGCTGCACTGCACCCAGGCTCGGATCCTCGGCCGTCCAGCGGCCCAAGCTGATGTCGGAGGTCTGTAGCTCCGAGTAGACGGCTTCGTCGGTGATGTTTGCGAGCTCCTATAATAAGGGACCTAGTCAGTGGTAATCGCGGTTTGGGACCGATACGAACGGGCGGGGGCGAATGAGCGAGCGGTAGATAATGTAAGCGTAGGCAACAAGTCTGAGACGACTTACAGCCCGCAAGTGATCATCGATTGCTCCGAGTTGTTGCTGGTTCCCCGCGTGCGGCCTGCCGCCCATGAGGACCTGGTCCCGCCAGTCGATCCAGCGCTGTGCCGCCTGCTGTCGGAGGTAGATCTTTTGTCCCTCGTGCCTGCGAGCGTACGCGTCGAGAAGGACTCTTAGTGGGAGCGGGAACGGGTTAGATACGACCAGCCGCGAGGGGGTGACAAGGAGAGGTAGGTGGAGGGAATGGGGATAAATGACAGCAGGGGCACGAGAGACAAACATACTGCTTCAGTTCCGCCTTCGCCTGCTCCTCGGGCCCGCCGTTGGCGCGCGGCACCGTAATGTCGGCCGCGCAGTTGAGGATGTGCTGCCCGTCGATCGCGCACTGTCGGAGCTCCGCCCACCCTTCGGTGTAGTAGTCGTCCATGTTGGGGGGGTTGCAGGGCGCCGCGGCGATGTAGTATTGAAGCGTGCGAAAGTCGGAGAGCAGCTCGGCCACACGCGCCGTCCGGTATTCGTTGACTGTGTCCTCCGCGGAGCTCGGGGTTAGTCCGTGTCTTGGTATGGCCGCCCCCGGGGTGTGGCGTCTAGAGATTCGTCCCGTAGGGCCAAAAAAAAAGGGGGGGGGGGGGGTGGGTGAAGGGGGTGCACTCGACCCCGGAGGGTCGTAGGGCTAGGGTTCGGGAAGGGGAGGGGCGAGGCAAGATTGTGTGGAGGGTAGTAAGGAATGATAGAGTAGAAAGTTACGGACGTCCGTCAGCCATTCTGCCTCGCAAGGGCCGTTCGTAGAATGGATATTAGGGTATGGAGAACAGAGTAGGCGACGAGCGTCCGGCTCCGTCGCGGGAGGAAAGAACTCGAACGAGTAGAAGTATGTCGCTCGCACAAAAAAAAAAAAAAAAAAGAAAACAAAGCAAGACAGAGATAGCAAAAAAGTAGCTCCTGCAAGATTAACCCTCGCACGGCTGAAAGCAGAAGAGATTGGCGTCCCCGGAGACAGTGGTGATAACTCCAACGCTACGACGGCGACATTCTGGGTGGCGGCTCCCATGCCTTTTGTAGAATTTGCCATCATCCGGGACTGCAAACCGTCGAGCTAGAAAAGGGGAGGCCGTGAGGACTCCGGCGAACTGAGCTCCCCTGGTTGTACGTAGCAGTCGAGAGGAGTCCTGCGGGGGAGACCACCGCGTGTCGTCCGCGATCTTCAACTCAGCAAAGGGCCTACAGTTGCTCATCTTCGAGCAGCCTCGTCCATTTGCTAGACAACGAAACAAGCTCGACCGGGCCCGTCAGCCATTCCCACAGCCGCGGGTTGAAGCCATGTTGCTTTGGTGGAGCAGCGTAGGTCTTGTTCCTGCGTCGGTTTCTGACAGCCGAAAGCCGCCGCCGATGAGAGGAGCCAGCCGGGCATGGGCCCTACAGAGCTGTATGCACCTGCGGTGAATCCACATCTGCCGTGCTCTCTGCCCAATAACGGGGGTCTGCTGGCACAACACCAAGGGTTTTTTGGGGGAAAGGGGGGGTTATCAACAGCCGGAATCGACGGCTGCAACGGTGTCTTCAAAATTGAGCCCTGGTCGGGCTGGCAAAAGCTGCAGCCGCATGCAGGAGAAGTCTACCACGATCGCCCAGAGGCCCGGAATTGTCATGTCTCTTGTCTCTTGCTGCTGCCAAGGAGCATCTCACCGAGAAATGACTGCCGCTGCGGCACCATCCAGGTGGCAGGCCCTTCTCAGATCGCACAAGCAAGTGGGTGCCAAGAACTAACACTACTAGTACCAAGCAGCGTGGCTTGGTTGCAGCTTGCAGATGTGGAAATGTGTCGACCGGGGGGGTCACCGAAGCGGAAAGGTTGGCGAAGTTTCAGGCGCGCCATGGAACCGACGGAGGCCCAATCCAGCCATCCTCCCCCCCCGGGCGCTGGCCGAGTTTTCGCGAAGGAGGGAGCTCATGTGGCTCAGGTCTTTCGGGAACCAATGGGGGCCCGAGCCTCGACCTTCACAACTCCATAGCTCTCTTCGGCCGAGCTGAACAACGACGTTTCTCAAGAGTCCTCCACCTGGCTGGTCGACGTTTTCCGTAGTGTAGTGGTAGAAAAACCTTGAACGACCTCCACTGAACAACGGGCGTTCCGAGCTCTACGGTAAAAGTCTCCCCCGTCCCCGCTTTAGAAGCCCGAAGGATCGTCGACAGCCTTGCCAAGACCTTAGGAGCGTCAACTTCCGTCAGCTCTGCAAGGTCCCGAGTCTTCTGACTTGGCATCGACACAAGGAGCCTCCAGCCTCTGATGTGCAGTGCGTGGCAGACTCCCCGGCCCTTATGTCCCACTCCATCGAGGTCTCGTGCGTAGAGACCCAAAGTCCCGGTACTTCGCACTTCTTGGCGTGCCCGATTTTGTCACCAAACGTGCTTACTCACACTAAATGACGCACAGCCCGTTGCCACCGCGTGGTCGGGTTCCTGGGTTGGTGAGCAGTCATGCATATCTTGGTCTTCACCCGAGACAGGGGTTCGTCCGAGGAACTGTCTTTGCCACGCACCGCTCTGTTTTGAGCTTCTCCCGCATCCTGCATCTAAACCAAGGAGCGTGGTTCTTCTTGTTCGGAATAAGCAACGTGGTATTTGGGGACATCGACCTCACCATACGCGACATCCAGCTCACCTGCCGCCCCCGCTGTTGGCCTCTCAACAATCAGGAGCGAAGGGGATCCGATCCATCCCCCCCCTTGGCCGCGTCTACTCGGCAGATCTGTTACTTCAGTCCTTCTCTGCAATTGCCTGTAACCTCTCGTCGATCTCTTCTTCCGTCAGCTTCCTGAAGCCGGGGTATGTCCCTTCCTTGCCGTCTGGGCGCGGCCCTCCCACAATGCCGATCTCGATCTCGGTCTTCTTGAAATCCATGCTCAGGACGGTACTGAGGGTGGTGATGGCGAGCTCCACAACCTCCTTCCAGTCGCCGGGGGCGCAGTCCTTGTTCTTGAGTTTCTTCTCGAGGTGGTTGAGCGCCTCCTGCTGCTTGGGGCCCGCGGCGGTTCCCTTGTACCCGATGTAATAGCCGGCAGGATCGCACTTGAACAGCTGGGGTCCAAACTCAGAGTCGAGCGATATCAACGTCGTCGCCACACCGTACGGTCTCATGTATGCCTGGAAGTGGTCAGCAGAAGAGCTCTTCCTTTTGCCTCTTGCTTTCCCCCAAACTACACTCGCACATACCCGTTGAGTGTACACCTGGCTGATGTTGGCCAACCGCTTGGCCAAGGCGTCGCATGGCATTTCATAGCCATACTTGTACTTGAATTCTGCGGCTTCCGATTGGGCACGCTGGGAGAAGGCGCGGGCATCGGCAATGGAACCCGTCATGACGCAGCCGACCGACGGAGAAATTTGGAAGATGTGTGATACAGACGAGGGGTCGATGAGTTTATCCTGGTTGCGCCCGTCAGCTTCGAGATGCGCGGGTCGCCGGGCGGCCCGTAACAACGTACCGGGACTTTCTTTTGGGACAGGACTACGGCGCAGTCCTTGCCCCGCACACCAATCGACATAATGTTCGCCGCCGTGATCGCCTTGAAGGCATATTCTGCGGTTGATCCGTCAGCGCCGAAGCCCACTACTTCACCCATCCTCCACCCATCCTCCACCCATCCGTCAACCCGGCACGGCGGTCATTTCCGCTGGTGCCCCCGGCCACCTCTTACTGGACACTGGATCGCCTGGATCGCCTCGTACATACCGACTTGGTACAGCCGCCCTTGTTCCGAGAAGATGGTGATATGTCTGTCGTAGCCAGCGTTGCCTGTGCCAGTTGTGTTAGCGATGTCCAAGTGGAGCTCGAAGCTATGCGGAGGCCGCAAACAGAAGACGTACCCGCCATTTTGACAGACTGATTCACTGAAAAAAAAAAAAAAATGCTTTTCTGGTATTCGTAACAGTCAGAAAAGGTAGTGCAGCCCAGACAGTTTGAGATATTGTCGGTAATGTGGTGGGAAGGAGGTGGTGGGCTAGGCAGGCGGCGGAGCTTGGTTGTTGGATGATGGGCCAAGCTACCCCCAGCGATTTGACGCGTTGCGGGCAGTTTGCCTAGAGCAAGGCTGATGGAGCTGAAGCTTGGTGCCTCAAATGCCAGGCGGAAACTTTGTGCGACGGCCTAACCCCACTAACTAGTTATTTCATGATCACCCCGATTACCAGGGAAAACTTTTGATACCCTAGCATCATGGGGGGTACGTACCTTAGGTACAGATCTTATCTGCACCAGCACCCCTGCGTCGGGTACCGATAAGATCAATCCGGGCAGAAATTTGCTGCGGGCGGCATGAACAAGCTCTGGAAACAGCACGGAGACGCCCAATAAGACACGCAGAAATGCCTCTTAAGGCTCCAATTCCGGCAATGTCGATGGTCTTGGTTTAGACTGCCTGTCGCCTGGTTGTCCGGCCCTTTGTTTCCTGTTGCTGTGGAATCCCACTGCCCCATTCCCGACCGAACCCCTTCCGTCCCGTTGTCCTGTCTCTGCTTCTGATCGTCACCATGTCCGCCCACGTTCCGGCTTGGAAGCGATTGGGCCTCAAGCTCAAGGGACCTGTGTCAGGCGAAGCTACCACCAGCTCGACTGGCTTCAATGCACCAAGAGCAAGCCCTGCCGCGCAAGCCCCAAACGCCGGCCAAACTCGGGTCAACGGAAGCCCGGCGAGCGCCGTCAAACGAAAGCTGCCAAGTTCCGCATCCGCGCCGAACGCCGCGTCTTCGCAGACGCCGAATAAAAAACCTCGGAGGGAGGACCAATCAGCGGCGGGCCAAGGGACACCGTCCTCGCTGAGAAAATCGGTGTCGTTCGCTGAAGGCACCAAGGACAACACTAAGGACAAGGCCGAGAAGAAGAAGAAGAAGAAGAAGAAGGCGAAGAAAAAGAAAGCCAAAAAGACAACCGACGCTCCCAAAGCAGACACCAACCTCGAACCATCCCTCCACTACCTCCGCCAGTGGCACACGGCAAGGGATTCGTGGAAGTTCAACAAGAACCACCAGACGCTCCTCATCAAGTACGTTTTTAACGGGGACAAAGTACCATCATCCGACATTGCCATCTTTTACGATTACATCCGCGACTTGAAAGGCTTCGTACGGACAAGATTACGGGAAACAGCCGCCGAGATCAAACAGAAAGACATGGAGGCTGGCGCGGGCGCATTCCCCGCCACCCTCAAGGACAAGGAAACCAAGCAAAAAGAATACGAGGAGACAATATCCCGGTTCCTGCAAGACCTTCAGCAGCAGCAGCAGCAGCAGCAGAAAGCCAAGGGCAGCGGCAAAAACGCCAATGGAAAGAGGACACTCGATGAGGTAAATTATGTTTTGCGAACCGCGACGCCAGAAGTCAAGCAGCGCCTGGTAAAGCGCATCCGCGCGGAACTGGTGGCCGACGTGCTCTCTGAAAGCGAGGAGAGCACAACATCACGCGCGACGGCCTCCACAGCAACAACGAGCACGTCGTCGTCGTCATCCGCGTCGGGCCGGGAAGCTGTCGCCGTAGCGGACGGGACAGCTGGGACCAGGCGCGGTGACGGCTCGCAGCAGCCGGCGAAGCGACGCAGGCTGCGCAATATTCGCACGGACATCGGCGACGACGACGATGACAGCAGCAGCAGCAGCAGCAGTAGCAGCACCAATAGTAGTAGTAGCTCGTCCGAGTCGGAGTCGGAGGAGAGCGATTCGGAAGAGAGTAGCAGTGGCAGCGACGAGTCGTCCGAGGACGAGGAGATGGACATGGCGCCAGGCGGGGAAGCGGCGGAGTCGTCAAGCTCGAGCAGCAGCTCGTCCTCTGAATCGGGTTCGGAAGCTGACACAGAGTCGGATGAAGAGAGAGAGTCGCATGAAGAGAGAGAGTCGCATGAAGAGAGAGACTCGCATGAAGAGAGCGAGTCGGGGAGTAGTAGTAGCAGCGAGGATGACTGAGCGCTTGGATGTTAATACCATCTCTCCGTGTGGCGCAAGAGACAGCAATGTAATACCCGTCCTTGTATTCAAAAATGCACGACCTCTCCAACTGCGCATGGAGAACTCGTGTGGAAGAAAGCCACCACTAATCCGTACTGCGTCGTGCAACTTTTGAAAAGCAAATGTGCCACCCAATGCTGTGTGGGATGCCACCGCGGCTGGCAAATCCCTTGGAACATAGCTCCCAACCGTGCCAAACGACGACTACCTCCCTCGAGTTGAACGAGAAGCTAAATAAAAAAAAGAAAACATCAGAAAACCGTGGACGCCATGCCAAAAAAAAAAAAAAAAAAAAAAAAAAAACGCAACCTCATGTAAGCTCATGTAAAACGCAAGAATGCCGCCCCGGCCAAAACCAGTCAAGCTCTAGTTGTTTTGGGCCAGCCATCACCCAAGTTCAAGAACCCACCCATATTCCCGGCATGATGAATGACACCATTCACACGCCCTCAAGCAACCTGCCCACCTCGAGCAGCCCGACACACTCCCCGTTTTCCATGACCGCCACGACCGCCTCGTCCCCGTACCCGCCATAGTCCTTCTTCTCCCCGTCCGCGGTCCCGCCAGGACCAGGACCGGGGGAGGCGCCGGTGGTGGCAGCCCGCAACTCCCTGACCCACTCCGCCGCCCTCTGCACGCTCGTGCCCGCCGCCACGGGGATGAAGGCGCTCCGGGGCGTCACCAGCCAGCGCTCGATCTCGTCCACCGGCCGGGCCATGTCCTCGGCGCTCAGCCGCTTGATCCTGCGCGGCGAGACGACCCCGGCGGGGCCGCCGCGGCCGGCGCCGTCTCGGTCGGGGAGTCGGACCCACCCGGATGGGCTCGCGTACCCGGCGCGGAGGACGTCCAGGCCCGTGGGACCGGGGGAGCTCGCGAGGTCGGATGGAAGAAGGGGAGGGATGTCGTCCAGCAGGACCATCACATCTCGCACGTCCTTGCTTCGCGGCGGTTGCTGTTGCTGCTGCTGCTGCTGGTGAGGCCATAGCGCGGCACCGATCGCGCCGCCCGGATGGTTCTGCGCAAACACGGAGGCGACGCGCGGATGGAGCTCTCTCGACGCGACGATGGCGAGGGCGTCGCCGACGGTCAGGGCGACGGTCGTGGAGGTGGTGGGAGCGGGCACGCCGAAGGAGACGGTCTCGGTCTCGTGGACGGGCGCCGGCAGGAGGATAGTGTCGGGCCGGTGGTGGCGGATGATGTCGCAGGTCTCCGGGCGTGTGTGGGACGTGAGAAGGATGAGCGGGAGGGACTTGTCGAGGTGGGGGAGGAGGGTGATGAGCTCCGGGGTCTTGCCCGAGAAGGTGATGAGGAGGAGAGTATCGTTCCGGGAGATCTGGCCGAGGTCGCCGTGCAAGGCCTCGGTGGGATGCAGGAATACGGCAGTGATGGCGAGGCTGTTGAAGGTTGCGACGAGCTTCTTGGCGATATGCCCGGACTTGCCGACGCCAATGACCACCAGCTTGCCGCCGTTGGTGCCGTGGCGGCTGGTTATGGCGTCGACGGCGCGGCTGAAACCGTCGCGCGCAAGGCGGTCTGTGGAGTAGAGATGGGTGAGGTTCTGGAGGGCGGCGGTCTCGGTGGCGAGGACGTGGACGGCGCGCGAGAGGCGCTCTTCTACGGCGAGACGTCTGCCACAGAGGGCGAGACTGGGAGCGTCGACCGGCCCATCGTCAAAGTCCTCGGCCGGCGTGACGGGAGAGGGGGGAGACAGGGGCGGGAACGGCGGCACTTGGCGCAGCACATACACCTCGCTGTTCTGCACCGGCCGCTGCTGCGCGCATTGCTGGACCATTGTGACGGCGATTTCGCTTTTTCTCGTTTCCCGCCTCGCAACGGAGCACGGAGCACGGAGCTCGCAGCTTGCCTTGGTGCGGCCGCTTCGGCAAGGGTAAGGGTGATAATCTCTTATACGTGCAGCACTGCCTGTTCGGTTTTCGACGGCGATGGGTCGGAGTGTAAGTCAAATCCGGATGATGCCGGCAAGGATCAAGGGTGTAGCTGTCTACTATGTATGTACTGTGCCAACTTGCAACACTCGCAGAACGCAAGCTGTATGGGTCCCCCGATTTCGCCACAGATGGGCGCTCCCCAGCAGGTAAACTCTCGGGATCGAGCACCAGAAATAAACGGCTTTCAAACGTGGGCCCCTGTACGTCTTGTCCGAATGGTGACTGGATTGTGCCGCTCGAAATACATGCAGTTAATTGGGACTGACTTCCTAAAACTAGTCAGATCACCATCCACTCCGCATCGGATAGCACGGGAGGGGGCCCAGAGATGAGATACAGTAGTGTACTGCGTACCGACAGGGGCATAGTCCTACGTAGTAGTAGTCAGGCTCGGAGCATAATGCCGGTGGGGGGGGCTGATAACCATGAGAAAGAAAGGCAGAACGTCCGGGCAGCGCAGCAGCACTGTACCGATACGGCGGGATCGTGCCGTCCATGATATTCTGAGGGCTAGAGACTCATCAAGCTCCAGCGCAACATGCGTGCAATTGGGGGCGGCTTCACGAGCCTTTTCGGCTCAACCTTAGGTTGTGCCGATTATCCAGGCCCCGGTTTCTTGATTTGAGGGGCAATAGAGCGCTGCTGTGCGTCACAGATGCCTCGGAGCTATCGGCGAGATCCACAGACACGGGAACACTGTTGGTTGGTAGGAACATCGCTCTGCTTGGGATGGCGGGGTATCGAGACGAATCTGGCGTCGATGCCCCGCGGTCGCTTAGTTGCTAGTTACATGCAGCGGCGCACCCCTGCAGTCGCGCAACTTTGCGTGATTTGCCCTGTGAAAAGGCTGTTGGGATGCTTTTTTTCTGCCACACACAGCAATAACCGTATCCGATTGAATACGCATCGTAGTCCTCACCAGTCGTATTTTGTAATCCGTCAATACAGATTTGAAAGCGGGCAATGAACATGTGAGGGTAAGACGCCCAGTTGTTGTATTTCATACATTTCCTGGTAACGGCGAGAGGGCCCCTCGATCCCAGAGCTTCAACTCCATACGCTCGCTCATCTACGCACTAGCCAAGCGGTCCCGTAAGTTACCATACATATCTCGAGTTTTAGCGCATGATCAGCATAAGCCCAGAGAATCCTCCGAAATAGCCCGTACTCCATGCTTCTTCCCCGTGGCCCGACACAGCGCCGAGATCACGGTGAAAAAGATGACATCAAAAATTATGACCGGAACGGCCCCGAAGGACAATTCAGAACGACGTGCTCCACGATGTGCAATGCAGGCCCATCGCTCTGGTACCCCTGCTTCTTGATCCAGGTGTACCCAATCAAGGTAAGTATGAGGAAAAAAAGAAGAGAAGTAAAACTAAGATTCTGCGAGAGGGAGAGGGCTTATATATCTGTATAACCTGGTCTGTGCACGCGTGCATGCGCGGAAATTTGCAGTTGCTTGCACGTGACCGTGTTGCAACCCCAACCCTTATCTGTGGTGGGTTGGAGCTCGGTACCCCGCAGCCCCGCTCTGTTGGCCGAATTTCCTTATCGCTCACCTCTCACCTCGTGTTGCGTAGGGAGCGAAGACGCAGCAGCCCCCATACCAGACATCAACATCTTCGAACCCGGGTTTGGTCATTTCTCGGACAGGCGTTCGGCGTCTTTGCATTGCTCTCTATCCATTTCCATCATATCTTTCTCTGTTTTCATCTGACCATGTCGGACCAGCTTTCGGTGCTTTTCGTTTGCCTCGGCAACATCTGCCGTTCGACCATGGCGGAGGGTGTATTTCAATCACTAGCGAAGAAAGAACCGTACGCGGGTCTCATAGGAAAAATTGACTCGTGTGGGACAGGTAACTTCCCTGGGACGTCTTCCGCAAGCATTCCGCGCTGACTTCTCTCTACCAGGCGGCTATCACATCGGCGAGGAGCCAGACGACCGGACCATGTCAACCCTGGAGAGCCACGGTATTACAGATTATATCCATTATGCTCGGAAGGTATGTACATACACCAAAGCTAGGTTGGATATGGCTCTTTCGGCTGTGCCTGACGGCTTTCGTAGATTGATGCGTCTGATTTTGACAAGTTCGACTACATCTTCGCCATGGATCGAGGCAACCTCGAAGACCTCCAACGCATTCAGCGACGCAAACCGAACTCCAAGGCAAAACTCTTGCTTTTCGGAGAGTACTCGGGCACTGGCAAGGCAGAAGTCATCAGCGATCCATATTACGGGGGCAAGCAAGGTTTCGAGAAAGCGTACGAACAAGCGCTACGGTTCTCGTTAAACTTCTTAAAGGAAGTGTTCCCGAACGTGGAACCTCCCAAGCTTTAATTTTGGGCATGGGAGGCGTTCTGGAAGGGGCAGACCAGCGAGGCCAATGCCCCATTGTTCACGAAGCTGGCAGATCAGAGACCGGGTAATCGACCGAAGTCGTAGCAGCTTCACTTGGTAAGCCTCGGCTTGTGTTGGCCAGACATTTTCCAGTGTTAATCTTGTATCTTGGCCTGGAAGCGGGCCATGGGTCGCGGTCAGTGAACCCCGCATCCATGTAGTAGTGTCCTGTATGGTGCCTTGAATGGCCTCAGCCCTACGGCCAAGCCCGTCGGCATATCAGTCAGGGGTTGATCCCAGCTTTGCGCTGGCAAGCGCTTGTTTGGCCAAAGCTGTACTACAACAAGAACACACATTTTCAATTTTTCAGTCGAACAATTTTTCCAAACTCCTTAGGTATGCGGCGAGGAGCATTCAACACTGCACGGAGCCCCCGTTTCCACCATTTCGGACCGAGACCCGACTTGACGTTCGTAAGAGAGCAATGCACATCACTTGCAGCGCGTAATTTCCTGGAGTGAAGCCTCGAGCTCTCGCGCGCGCGTAACGAAGCGCTGAAGGGGTGATCAGATGCAGGCGAACCGGAGCGCACCAATTGGATTTGACGCCCAAACCTCGCCGCCGGCCCCAGCGCCGGTTGATGCAGCGGGGGCTGTCCTTCGCGGCCCGGCCAGCGACGACTGAAACGGAGTTTGTGGGCCAGACTCCCCCCAGCTACACCAGGCAGACGCCCCAAAAGCTGCTGGCATGTGGTCACCCTTGGCTCCTCTTCCCCCTCTCCCCCCCCTCCCCCCCCCCCGGGCGGGTTCCTCCAGTTCGTCACAGCCGGCCAACAGACTGAGCTGCGGGTCGAGGTTGCATGCACCGCACATTCTGATGGGCCCCGCGGTTGCCCTCCGCCCCTCTACGCTAACGTTCTCTTGCTCCCTTGCAGTGCCTCGACTGCTTGCAATAAATAACCAGCGAGGCTTTGCTGCGTGGTATTTGATTATTTTTGTCGCTTGTAGCTGTCCCGTGCCGCTTTCGTCTCGGTTCCATCTCTCTTGTCCTTGTGCCTGACGGTTTCGGCTCGCTTCGTGCTGCGCCCGAGTCATTTTCCGAGGCCCTTGCCTGGCTCTTGCCTGCCCCTCACCTCCATTTCGGACGGAGCGTATCCCCACTTCGTCAGGGACCTGCCCGAGACGCATCGCGAGAACTAAGGACAACGAAGACGGCAAAGACACATTCGCCATGGCTGATCTGCAGGGCCGCAAGATCTTCAAGGTCTTCAACCAGGACTTCATTGTCGATGAGAGATACACGGTGACCAAAGAGCTGGGGCAGGGAGCTTATGGCATTGTCTGGTACGCTGCTTCGCTTCCTTTTCTCAGCGGCTCCGCATCCACGCACCCCGACATGAGCGTGGCCTCTTGGGGCTGCCATCACATCGCGACTGACCGATGTTCTGTGAAGCGCCGCCGTCAACAACCAAACCAACGAGGGTGTCGCCATCAAGAAGGTCACAAATGTCTTCAGCAAGAAGATCCTCGCCAAGCGCGCCCTGCGCGAGATCAAGCTCCTGCAGCACTTCCGGGGGCACCGCAATGTGAGAGATGCTCGAGTCTCGGCTCGCGTGGTTCCCGTCTATATACTGACTCGAGCCTGTTTCGCCCCCATTAGATTACCTGTCTGTATGACATGGACATCCCTAGACCCGACAACTTCAACGAGACATACCTCTATGAGGGTGCGTATATCTCTCTCTGCCCCTGCCTTTGTACAGCCCCGGCTCGACCTCTCGAGAGCTTTTTTTCCGCTGACGGACCACACTTTGTAGAGTTGATGGAGTGCGACCTGGCGGCCATCATCCGGTCCGGCCAGCCGCTAACCGACGCCCACTTCCAGTCTTTCATCTACCAGATCCTGTGCGGCCTCAAGTACATCCACTCGGCGAACGTGCTGCACCGCGATCTCAAACCGGGTAATCTGCTGGTCAATGCCGACTGCGAGCTCAAGATTTGCGACTTTGGCCTCGCTCGCGGCTTCTCGATCGACCCCGAGGAGAATGCCGGGTACATGACCGAGTACGTGGCGACGCGGTGGTATCGCGCCCCGGAGATCATGCTGAGCTTCCAAAACTACACCAAAGCGAGTATGTCCACCTTATCTTCAAGATCTGTGCCTTTTTTTTTTTTTTTTTTTTTTTTTTTTTTTTTTTGGAATGTAGACTCACACCTGTCTCCTAGTCGACGTCTGGTCCGTGGGTTGCATCTTGGCCGAACTGCTCGGCGGCCGCCCGTTCTTCAAAGGCCGCGACTACGTCGACCAGCTGAACCAGATCCTGCACATCCTGGGCACGCCAAACGAGGAAACCCTCTCCCGGATCGGCTCGCCCCGGGCGCAGGAATATGTCCGTAACCTGCCCTACATGTCCAAGAAGCCGTTCGCGCAGCTCTTCCCCAACGCCAACCCGGACGCGCTTGACCTGCTGGACCGCATGCTGGCCTTCGACCCGACGCGCCGCATCTCGGTCGAGGAGGCGCTCGAGCACCCGTACCTGGCCATCTGGCACGACGCTAGCGACGAGCCGGACTGCCCCACCACGTTCAACTTCGACTTTGAGGTCATCGACGACGTCAACGAGATGCGCAAGATGATCCTCGAGGAGGTCTTCCGCTTCCGCCAGCTCGTCCGCACCGTCCCCGGCTCGACCCCCCACGCCCACGCCCAGCCCGCCGCGCCCGGGCAGGTGCCGATGCCGAGCGGGGGGCCCAACCACCAGTGGAAGGCCGATGAACCACGGCCGGAGGAGTACGGGACTATGCAGGGTCTGGAGGCCGAGCTGGGAGGCAGATGAACCACCGCTCATCCTTGTGTCTTTTGGGTCTAGCTAGGGGGGTTGGAGAGTGCAAGAGACGAGGGCTTGGGACGAGGAAGACGAGGATGAGGGAAGTGAAGGAGCGCGGAGAAGATTGACGACGCAAGGGCAGGCGACAAGCTTGATTGAATCTTTGACGTGCCATCGCTGATCGAAAGCTCTCGGAAAGGGATGATTCGGTGGTGTGTCCCCAAGGGGGGGGGGGATGGTTCACAGTCTACGGACAGGTAGGCCACACCACTGGGACTGCTGCCGAGGAAGGAAAGGAGCGGATCGAACCCGGACTGCGCAGTTTATTGTCGAACCATTCTTGGAGATGGATGGTTTTTGAGGCAGGGAAATGCTGGCCACGTTTCTTCTCGTGCGCTTTGAGTGATAGTAGTGATCTCGTTCCAAGCAGGCACGGTGCCCTAAACGGAGATCTCGTGCCTCTCCGATTGCCATTTATGAATATGTGAGAGGGTCCAAGGTGAGGAAGCTCAATGACGTGTTAGTGACAAGCCAGCATGTCCAAGAAGAACACGGGGCGTGAAACAGCCAGTTCAAGTCTCGTTAGATTTTCCTCAACATAGTATCACAGGTATCGATTGCTCTTTTACCAGCTTGATTAACCATTGAGCATGGCCCATCCTTACAGCCTAGATTTTCATTCTTATTTTTTTTTCTTTTCCCAAACCCGAACCAGAAACGCCGGCGCAATGCAAGAAAGAAAGATTGGTAACCCACATCCCCATTCCATTCCCCCAAGGGTTGATAAGTTGGTACAGCCGCACCCTCCCCATTTACTGCATCGCTCCAAACATCAAGCTCTCCACCATCCCGTGCGTCTGGATCGCCATCTGCGCCTTCTCCACTTCCTTGGACACCTTGCCCAGCAGCGACTGGAACTGGGCGGCCAGCTCGGCGCTGCCCCCGACGTGCTCGCTGTAGAGATCCAGAAGGTGGAAAGACAGGTCGACGCAGATGCTCAGGTACCGCGGGTCGGAGATATACTTGCTCACCCACTTAAGGAGGGGCAGGACCGAGATCTCGTCGCGGCCCTCGAGCGCCTCGCGCAGGGCCGACCGGTGGCGGAGGGCGACGAGCAGGGTCAGGGCGGTGACGGGCTGGTACTGCTCGTCGGTCATGTCGATGACCTCGTCGAGCGCGGCGGCGTAGCGGCCCTGGCGGAAGTAGCGCTGCCACGGCTTGAGCTTGGGGCGACGCCCGCGGCCGCCCTGGGCGTCGGTGGGGATGATGACGTCGACGGCCTCGCCGAGGAGGTCCATCGACTTGTTGGTCATGGCCGCGCGCTTCCGCTTGGCCTTCTGGGCGTCGAGCTTCTCGAGCGCCGCGGTGCCCATGTCGCGCGCGGCCTCGACCGCCGCGCGGTCCCGCGCCTTCTCGGCGGCGGCGCCCGAGAGGCGGGTGCGGATGGAGAGGACGCCGGACTGCATGCCGACGACGAGGTGCCGGTCTTCTCGGGCGGCGCCGGCGGTGACGACGGAGAGCGAGAGGATCGGGCTCGGATACTTGGACCCGGCGACCACGTTCCAGTCCGTCGTCTCGAACACCTTGACGTGGCCGTCCAGGCTGCCGCTGACGACGCGCCGGCCGTGGGACGCGAGGGAGAGCGACGTGACGGTCTTTTGGTGATTTGTGATGAGACGGAGCGGTTTCGCTGCGACGAGGTCGAGAACCGAGATGGCGTTCCCCGCGGCGGCCAGGAGGGTTGTTCCGGACGGTAAAGGGAGGACGTCCTCGATGGGGTCGGCGTGTTTGAAGGTCATGACGGCGCCGCCGGCCGTTCGCGCATCCCAGACGCGGACCGTCTCGTCGTAAGAGCCCGAGACCAGCAGGTTGCTGTTCCCGCCCGGCATAAACGCACCGCTGCGAACGTAGTCGGAGTGGCCCGTGAACATCCGGCTCGGTTCGTTCGAAGGCAGATCCCACAGGCGAACCGTCTTGTCGTCGCTGGCGCTCATGAGCGTCGTCAGCTCGGTGGGCGACCACTTGGTCACCCACACGGGCTGCTTGTGGATGTGCCATGTCTTTAGAATCACGGCCCGCGTGCCACCGCCAACGTCAAACACCTGCATCCTGCCCGTGTCCTCGCCGGCGACCAACACCCTCCCGTCGGCGCGGATCTCGCCGCAGTGGGCCTCGCTGTCGAAGCGGCCGATGGTCTTGAGGGGCTCGCGCTTGCGGATCGAGAAGATGTCGATGCGGGGGCCGGACGTCACAGCGAACAGGTCATTGAGCTTGGTGGCTGCGACGAGCGAGTTGGACAAGGTCGCGCCCGTCGCGGCGGGGAAGCTGATGTGGGAGATGGGCCATGAGGCCGTCGACGTATGGGATTTCTGGTTCTTGAACGACCTCCAGTATCGCTGCTCGGGCGTGACGGGACTGGGGCCCGATGGCAGCTTGACCTGTGCCAGCGGTAACACTTCTGCCGCCATTGTTGTCTGCGGCGATCCGACCTTTGCGGCGTTTGGGCTTGTCGGTCGTTGGTTTTGCTCGGGCTTCCCTTCGAGGCGTCTCTCGATTCGAAACCTTTTTTTTTTTTTACTCCGGGCGCTGCAGCTCCAGAGCCAATCCCCACTGACCCGCTAAAGCGGCCTGCCACCCCATTGGCGTTTTGTTGCAGGCAGACTGACCCCGCTTGCAATTGGAGATGAACCAGGGCAGGAGGGTCCCTTGGACCACTTTGATCCCGTACTGTAGTAGTAATCCGTACATACAATATTACTTCTTAACAACCACAACCATTCAGTTAATACAGGTCCGTATACACGGACATATTTAGTTACACACACTGCGCAGTTCCTCGGAGCGTGGTCCGGCGCACCGCGGGCAGGCAACTAACATTCCTTTCTGTAGAATTCCACAACTCCTGACAACAACGCAATCGTTACGTAAAAGGTTTAAGAATTCTGCATACAAAGCGTTGGAATGGGACTCTCGTGACGAAATAAAGAAGTAACTTGCCTGAACCCAAAGCACCAAATCACGGAAGACTTATTAAAGTGTTCCGCGCTACCCTTAGTGTACGGATTAAATTGACGGGCCCGCTCCTGTCCTGCGGCTCCGCCCCCATCCGCGGGCGACCCGCAAGGATGGAGAGCCTATAGTTAATCCTGGACCAAAGGACGAACAACCAAGTTAACACTTTGAGACTTGATCTCTATGGCCCACCATACTCTGCTTAGCCTGTTCGATGATTGAGAACACTTCCTGTTATTTCATCCAATGTATTTTGTATCTCCAAATATCCCCCATGCCACGCCTTGACGCGTCGATTATCCTCCCCTTCTCGCAGTGGATGCACAGGGGACACAGTTGGCGGGGGTCTTCTGACGCCGCGGTGCTGCAGCATCGCCATGGCCTCAAACACTGGTTGGTTCCAGCTTCTCGAGAAACGATGCAGGAGAAGGGCCAGAGTTCTACATGCCACAGCTTTCTTTGCCTGACCCTGCTAAGCCTAAAATACTTCAATTCCTTGCTCAGGCTCTTGAGATTGTTGTGGGGCCCTTGTCAGTGAGGGTGGCTTCCACGACTTCTTTGTCATGTTGCCAGGCTACAAGTCACGCAGCCGTGACCTCCCTCTCTCCCTCTAGAACTAACCGCTCTTTCTTTGCCACGGCCTTTCCCACGCCGTCATTCATCCCATTTTGTCTCGTTCCGCGCACGAAGGTTCGGATCACGCGCTCTCGCGGCATTTCTCCCAGCATTTCTCCCGGACCTGATCGACTTTCGCTCGGCATCGCCTTCTGGACCTCCATTTCAGCAATTCAATGGTGGGTGGTTCTTAGGCACTGCCGCCTCGCGCACTCGCATCATCGCGCCGAGCTATAGCGTTCAGACCGTTTGCGCGCCTTTGGTTGACTTAATTTTCTGCAGTCTCTAGGAACCCCTGGTCGCTCGGCGACTGCACGATTGCAGGGAGAGTAAAGTAGGATGCCGCCTGCTCGGCGCAGCTCGGGCGCAAACCCCGGTTTCTCCGCTGCCGACCACCAGATCGCGTCCTCGAATGCCACCGCTAACGCCTTTGTCGGCGGACGACAGCCACCATGGATGAATCCTGGCGCACAACCGAGGAAGAAAATCTCTCGTCCCTCCGTCCCACGACCGCCTGCCGTCCAGGCTGCTCAGCAGCAACAGAAGCAGTAAGCGCTCCCGCTCCCGCTCCCCCTCCCACTCCCCCCTCGGCCGTCGCAGACCGGAGTCACCGGCGCGGCACTGCCCACCGCTTGGCTCGTCCGAATATCGATGGCTGATCCTTATCCGCCATTCTTATCCCAGGCCTGCTGTCCTACCCTCCCCCGCCCCTAGCGACGACACGAGCCCTGGCCTCTCGAGCGCTCTGGATAGCCCAAAGACGAATGCTCTCTCCCTCGCCGATGCGCACAACATGGGACCAACAAGTCCCTCGGCTCCGCCCACGCGCCCGGTCACCAATTTCCGCTTCGTCTACGCAACCGCTCATACTCGGGACCCTCAGGAGGCACCGGAACATGGGACGGTGGGTCGCATCGATCCGGTCGAGAACTACCCTCCGACGCAGTCACACATATCTCAGCCTCCTCGCAGCGCAGCTCAAGTCGCAGGTGCTAGCTATGCCAGGGAGTCTCCGCCCACGGGTTCAGGTGTGGCCGCCCCGCCGTTGAAAAGGCGGCGCCTAGAGTGAGTCCAAGCCAAGGGTTGCCGAAGTTTTCTTGTCACGGAGCTATTGCTAAATTCGCCGTAGCAATGTACCCCCCGACTCGCTCCAATACCCTCTGCTACTTTCGGCGCTGGAACAACATCTCCAGGCCTGGGGAGGGTATGAGGCCCTCGAGCCCACCGTTGAGAAGCCGCGGGTGATGCTTCTCAGGGAAGCCTGTAGAGATAACGATGGCTTCTTCGTCATCTTGCACCAGCTGTTCTCCATCTGGTCCCTTAATAAGCGGGAGGCTTACGATTGTCTGCCCCTGAATCCCCCCCTCGTTGACCAGGCATTCGAGATGCTCGAGACAGTTCTCAAGAAGAACGAGCTACTCTCGCCGACACACCGGCATTGGTTCGTTCAGTTCCCTGTCCCTGCCAAGCAGCTTGCTCAGTGGAATAACGGCCAGACCGTCGTCCAGCCTATCGCCTTCTTTCTGGAAGCGCTGGTCAATGAATGCGGAAACATGATGACGGCATGTGTGCAACGGAAATACCCTTTCCTCGTAGACGAGCTGCTGGGTCGTCTGAAATGCTTCTCGCCGGTCTTGCAGCTCATTCTCTTTACCGCATGTCGGAGACGCTTAGGGGTGCTGGACGGCCAGTTGGGCAGCTCGATGGAGCAGGCGTTTCGAGAGGACCAGAGCAGACATCGCGACGCTAACGGCCAACAAACCCTGGTGCCTCTAACCTACCCGGGGGAGCTCGAGCAGCGGAATTCGAGCCTCATAGACTTCTACAGACTGACCGTCCAGGCGGCAGCGTTCCGGGCTCCTGGCCAGTCCGACCATCGGTCCCAGCCCCTGGCAGGGCAGCCACAACAACACCAAGTGCTCCCACCTCACTCCGGTCCGAGCCCTTTCCGCCCAACATACTCAAGCACAGCTCCACCGACGTCATCTGAAGCTTCTAGCGCAACGTCAAGTCCATACACCACCGCCCCACGAGGGACAGTCGGTACGGGGGCAACACAGGGGGTACCACTAGCAACCAACACACCGGCATACCACCACCCAAACCAGGCCTCATTTGTGTCAAATGCACGATATTATCCGGCGGGTGGCCCCCAGGACTTGCAACAGCGGGCTTCGTGGCAACTCAAACATTTCTTGCAAGGGCAGCAGGTTGGCTTGCAAATACAGCGTAAGCTCTCGCAGCTGACACAGCAGACGAACCAGCAGCAGCAGTATCAGCACAACTTGCAATTCACGACATCTCTTTCTTCGCAGACCACTTTCCAGCCTCGGGCACACCTCCCGCCTAGCACGACGCCGCAATACCACAGCTCCCCCCAGCCCGCGCAAGCCCCCCAACTGCAGCAGGTGCACTACAATACTCGGCCGCCACACGGTCAACCTCAGGCCCCTACCATCAACTTTGTCCTGAACGGAGCGCGTCCCGGATCGGCCATGGGAACCGGGCCCTCGACGCCGCAGTCACAGCAGGGCAACACACCGCAGCGACAGCAGGCAGTGGGAGCGAGCGACCCCCTGTTTCCGCCCAAGGGCACCATGATCATGAGGACGGATTGGCCACACGATCCAACCGAACGAAAATCGATTCTGATGTCTCTGCATCAGGCCCACGTCCGCAGCCCCAAACGGGTCCTCAAGGAGGGTGAGACGGCGCGTCTTTACCAAGCGGTCAAATCTCTCCCGGTCCCGCCGACAGCGGTGCCCCCCAAGAACACCATGTACGAATTCCGGTTTCAGGTGACGGAGGAGCAATTTGCCCGGCTGGCAACCAAGTCGAGGAGGCCTGGTGAAGTGGTACCGGTAGTCGAGCACTTCGACGGCGCGCTTCGTTGGCGGGTTCGAAGCTGCATGGTCCAAGGCTCGACCGGGGCGCTCAGCGAGCGAGACTGGGTGACGCTGGACACGAGCTGGCCTTCCTTCATCCACATGACGCTGAACCACAAAGTCCTCGACGTCCGCAGGAAATCACACAACGGGAAAGACCTGCCCACGGAAATCACCGACTTCGTCGTACGCGGCACCAACGTCCTCATGGTCGCCGTCCACGACTCGCACGGTGAGAAGGCCAAAAACTGCCATCTCGCGGTCGAGATGCTCGAGACGCTCGGCCATTCGGCGGTCATGGACATCGTCCGGTCGCAGGGCGCGATCCCCGAAGAGGAGACGCTCAACACCATCAAGAAGCGCCTGACGTCCTCCGTTGTTGACGACGACGACGACGAGATCTCTTTCGAAGCGCCCGACCTCTCCATCGACCTCGCCGACCCCTTCAGCGCCAAGATCTTCACGATACCCGCCCGCGGGGCCGACTGCACGCACATGGAGTGCTTCGACCTCGACACCTGGCTCAGCACGCGCCCGGCGGCCAAGCCGACCATCAAGTGCGCCCACAGGCAGGTCCAGTGCGATTGCCGGAACGCGGCCGAGCCGTCCAACCCGGACAAGTGGCGCTGCCCGATCTGCCTCAAGGACGCGCGCCCGTACAGCCTCCGAATCGACGCGTTCCTGCTCAAGATCCGTAAGCAGCTCGAGGCCGACGGCAAGCTGCACACCAAGCGCCTGTTGGTCAAGGCCGACGGGTCCTGGTCGGTCGTGCTGGAGGACGAGCCGGACGATAACGAGGCCGAGGCCGATAGCGATGGCGAGGGTCGCGCCAAGGCCGCCAATACTGCTGCTGCTGCTGCTGTTGCTCCTGTTGCTGCTGTTGCTGCCGTGGTGCCGAAGCGGCAGGTGGAAGTAATCGAGATTGACTAAGTCGGCTGATCTCGCTGGCTGCTCATCATGTTCTCTTCCTGCCCATCCTCCTCCTCATTGAGCCGAGCCGCGGCCTCGCATTGGCCACGCAGTGGGCGCCATCCGCTCCACTTCCCCTCCTAACCTAGGGCCATCATCGTTGCCTTGGTCAGGGCGGAGCATGATTTCTTACAAGTCTTCGGTTTTGCTTTTTTTTTTTTTTTTTTTCCCTTTTTCGAGCCGGCGTTGGTCGGACACGGGAATATGTTCTCTCTCCTCTTGATCGGGAGAAACAACAGGTGGCTGGCTGGCTGCATTGGGTTATGGGATGCATGGTATATCATGGCACGTAATGCCCTTTTGATTCATCCCAATCTTGTTTTGCGTTTTTTCCTTCTCGTTCTCGGTCTCGCATCACGGATGGAGTCAGGGTGTTTGGGGGGGGTGAGAGATACTAGAGTATTCTGGAAGGGGGGGATTCATCTCTAGTCGTTACGTGCCGGGGTTCGCTCTCGGACCATGCAATTATTCATTGATTCTTGTTATTATCCCCCGAATCATAGAATTTAATCAGAGAACAGCACGCGTGCCCTTGGCAATTGCTTGCGCGGTTGCGGAAATTCAGGTATTATTTCGTCGAGCCTCCGCCCCTGGCCAGGCAAGGAACCGCGCATGCAAAGGTTACCCTCACAGTGTCTCTGAAGCTAGCATGGTCTGTCTGAACGGCCATCTCGCCGTGAAAGCGACGAGGCTACGCCTCGCGCTGCTGCAGCATATTAGGCACTATATATATACAACCATGGTATGGACAGACACACACACACATATATATATACACGGCATTGGTATTGAATCCCGCTCTTCGACCCAGATAATGCAACTCTCGTCCCATATCGAACGTCGTCAGAAATGCACCTCGCTCTCCTATGACTTAGTCCCCTCGCAGAGAAATTCTACTGTTTCCGTTTCCATCATCGCAATTCGGTCATTCATTCCATCCATCACAATCCCAATCCCCAATTCGAACAGTCGCTACGGATAGAGGAGCTGCTACCCCTTCTCCCCACCGGAACCCCTGCCCGCGTCCAGACTACTGGGTCCGTTCTCGTCCGTGACCCCGCTATAGGCCGGGCGTGCGGCGCCGGGTGGGAACATGGGACCCGTCATTTCCTCCGCCATGGCCTCCTCGTACGTCGGCGGCGCGTCGTCGTACGGGGGGCTGACCTGCCCCGGCCCCAGCTGCGGGGGGTAGAGGGCGTCGGCGGGCTGCTGCTGCGGTGGCTGGGCCGGCCGCGGGGGGAGTTCTGGCGGTTGTTGTGGCGAGTGTGGTTGGACTGTCGCTGTCGCTGTTGCTGCTGCTGCTGTTGTTGTTGTTGTTGTTGTTGTTGTCGTCGTCGTCGTCCCTGGGGTGGGATGTGAGGTTCGGCCTCGGCCTTGGCGGATGGCTTCGACAAGGGCGGGTGGCGGAGCGAGACCGGAGTAGACTTGGATGGTGCTGAAATGGAGGGGGAGGTGCAGTTCCTGCGGAATCTCGGAGGCGTCTTTGTATTTTGGGCGGCCGAGGAAGGTGTTTTGGGGACGGGGAGGCGGAGAAGGCTTGCCCCAGGCGAGACCGAGTTTGACTTCGAGCTGGTAGTCGCGGCTGGATGGCGTGAGCAAGTGAGCGCGTGTTAGACTCGATGGACCAAGGAGCCGGGGGGGGGGGAATCACGTACCTGAGATTACATGTGACGAAACTGGGCATGACGGTGTTGGGCAAGGGAGATCCGCTCCACAAGGTGTCTGGCACGAGGAACTCGGTTCCCACGGGGTCCTCGGGTTTGGATAGCAGGATGGAGAGGCCATGGCGGGCCATGACGACCCAGCGGCTGATCTCCTTGTTGATCAAGTTCTGGCAGCGCACGGTGGTGGTGCCGATGAGATCGATTTGCAATGCTATCAGGTACACCTCGGCGTGTGCGGGGACCAGTTTCTTTGCGATTAGGCGTAGGGGTATCGGCTTGTTGCAGGTAAGGATGGCAGGGTGTGGGAGGCGGGCGGACATTTCAATCGAGGGAGGGTCTGGGGGAGCCGTGGGCGATGGTGGACCGCTGGACAGGCCGGGAGCGGGAGCGGGAGGTTGGAGGTTTGGGGAGCCGTTGGCGGGCGTTGAGGGACCGGCCGGCCAGCCGAAGATGGAGGAGCGCTTCTTCTGGTAGGCAGCCGGGTCGGGGCTCCTCGGATGGAAGGTGAATGGGCGTCTCGCGTAGGCCTCCTGGTTCGTCTTGGGCGGCCGGGGTGGCTCGATGGGCAGGAACTTGAGGCCCATCTGATAGCGCCAGTTCTCCTTGAATATGCCGGGCCGCTGCACGGTAACCTTGAGGTAGTACCGAATCTCGGCCTCGCCCGGAAAGCCGGTGAAGCTGGGGGGCAGCGTCTTGGTGACGTGCGAGTACATCAGCTGCTTGGTCCCGTCCATGACCCGGAAGCCGATGCCGAAGGGGCCTCCGGTGCTGACGACGCCGCCGATGCGTGCCATGGCCTCGACATTTCCGCAGGCGTTATTGAAGGGGAACTTGAACTGGAAGGGGAAGCGGTGCTGCCCCGGGTTGAGGATGTAGGGCGAGGCGGCCGGGCGCGCATTCTCGTCGGGGAAGACCTGGCCGACCTTGTAGAGGATCTTATGGTTCTCGTGCAGGGTGTCTCCGCTGGGCGCAGGCCGCTCCCTCCCGCCAATACCTATGCCTGGGTTCTCGCTAGGGACGCCGAGGGCAGTTCTCGACTCGCCCTCGAGCTTGACGATGATTGCGCCGATGTGCTCATGGCGGCTCAGGTTGAGAAGCACGCTGCCCTTGATAAAGTCGAGATTGGTGTAGAATTCGGGCGGATGGTCTAGGACAATACGTATCGACATGATGCCGGCGAGGGGGACGGCGACGGCGGTACTGCTTCGCGCTGGCGTGATGTCTGTATGTAAGGTACGTTATGTATCGTATGTATGTATGTATATACATACACTACAATATCTGACGTGAAATAATGACCAACATGGCCTAGAATATTCCCCAGTTCCCACCCCACCTCACTTGGTGCCTTACTTGCACTTATCGGACGTCTTTTCGAGTTCAAGGGAGCGAGCGAGGACTCGAGAGTTAAATAAGACCTGTGGACGATGGGCTTGAAAATCTGCCTATTTTGATGGCACTGACAGATCGGGCGTTAGCGCATGGAACCAAACAAATGCGACCGGGGACCGAGAAGGGCCGTTGAGAACCGGCCTGATGGAGTCAGCCTTGGCCCTTGATTCGGCTCGAGCTACGCCGCAAAAGCTAGCGCGGCCTGGTTACGTCAGTAAGTTAAGATGCGCCCATGCACGCAGGGGGGGGGGCGGCATTGGGAATGCGCAGACAATCTGCGACAACTTTTCATTAGGACGGATTACCAACCCTATTCTAGGGCTTGACACAGCCCGGTAGCTAAACGTCAGCGCCAGCAGGTGCCGGGCTGTGGAGGGCGGTTTCCTTTCTCTCAGGTGCGGAGTGCTGAACGTGGTTGCATGGTTCGAAGCACTTGGCCCATCGTCTTATCTTATCGGATGGCGGGGTCCCTTTTTTCTGCCAGACCAAAAAATATTTGGGAACCGATGCGGTGAGCGGCGGTTTTGGCGCTTGCAGAGGGGAAGGAAACCCGAGACGGAAGACAAGGCCGGCTCTTGTAACTGATAACAAACACCAATCCGTTAGCTCCGAGCGCGACAGCATGCCCAAGGCTGCGAAGCAGAAGCGGGCGGCGGCCAGCAGCGGGCCCTACGACCGCAAAGCATCCAAGGCCGCTGCCGCAAACATATTCCGCTTCGACAAGGATTATGGTCAACACATTCTCAAGAACCCCGGCATCAGCGACGCCATCGTCGAGAAGGCTTTCCTCAAGCCCACCGATGTCGTCGTCGAGGTCGGCCCGGGTACCGGCAACAGTGAGCATCACCCGATCGTCGAGATTACCTGCCGACGGAGAGCGGTTTGTTATTGTTGGCCTTGCACTGACGACGTCGCGACAGTCACGGTCCGGGCCCTCGAGAAGGCAAAGAAGGTTATAGCGAGTACGGCGAATCCCCCCCCCCTTTTTTTTTTCCTCCCACCGCTCAGCAACAGCTGACCCGGCCATCGTGCAGTCGAGCTCGATCCGAGAATGGGTGCCGAAGTCACCAAGCGCGTCCAGGGCGGCCCGCTCGCCAAAAAACTAGAGGTCATCCTAGGAGATGTCATCAAGATGCCTCAGATCCCTCCGTGTGACGCCCTCATCTCCAACACCCCCTACCAGATTAGCAGCCCCCTCATATTCAAGATGCTGTCCATGCCCAACCCCCCCAGGGTTGCGGTGCTTATGGTGCGTGCTGGCTGGCTCGCCCCGGCAGGGCTCCATAGGCTATCCGGACTGCCTCCCCTGACATTTCGCTAGTTCCAACGAGAGTTTGCCAAAAGACTGGTAGCGAGGCCCGGCGATGCGCTCTACTCACGCTTGAGCGTCAATGTCAACTTCTGGGCCACATGCAAACACATCATGGTGGGTTATATAGTGAATTTTAAGAGGTAGGGCGGCTGAACTGACGTATCGTGCAGAAAGTGGGAAAGGCAAACTTCAAACCACCACCAAAGGTCGAAAGCGATGGTGAGTCTTTTCCCCAGCTACTGCGTGAGTGCACAGTTGGCTGACCATTCCAAAGTTGTCAGGATAGAGCCGCTGGTGAGCTTATCCCTCCCCACTCCCTCGTGTTCGCGAGAGAAATGCTGACGCAGCAACTTAGCTCGGGTCCGCGCGGCCAAATATTGCCTTCGAGGTAATGACATCCCCGACGATGGACTTGCTGTAGGGCTAACTAACCCTCCATCAGGAGTTCGACGGCCTCCTTCGTATTGCATTGTGCGTGGCCCTTCTTTGCAATCGTTGGATCACGCGGACTAACCCGTCTCAGCAACCGCAAGAATAAGACGCTACGCGCCGCCTTCAGCATCAAGGAAGTCCTCGCATTGTGTGAACGGGTCAGTTCCTCCCCCTTCCCCCGATCCTCATACCCGCCCTGCTTACCAAAGACAGAACTACAAAATCTACTGCTCCCTGAACAATATCCCCATTGACGAATCCATCGTTGATTCCGCTACCGCCACCGCCACCGACGATGGCATGGACGTTGACATGGACGATGACGATGGCAAGGACGACGGGGACGACTGCGACGATGGCGAGGACGGCGAAGGCGAAGCTGGCAACGAGATGGACGAGGGCGAGGATGACGACGACATGCCCACCTTCTTCAAGGAAATGAAGGATGCCGAGGCTGCTAAAGAAGCCGCAAAGACGCCCAGCAAGAATCCCAAGTCCAAGGTTGCCCTGGTCGTTAGGGCCAAGGTGGACAAGGTCCTGACCACTACCGGCCTGGGAGACAGGCGGGCGCGGCAATGTGACCAGAATGACTTCTTGAAGTTGCTTCTTGGTGAGTCTCTCTCCTCGATGGGCTTCCGGGTCTAAAGGACTGTCGCTGATGCGGCTGGACAGCTTTCCATGAGGAGGGGATCCATTTCTCTTAAAAAGAGCGGAAATACTAGTAGTCGTCTATCGCACCAGGGTGGCGTTGCAGGCGTTCGGGATTGGAAAATTCAGTGGCCAGAAGGGGGGAGATACCTATATTTACCCGTTGTGTTCTGTTATGTTAACAAGACCGAGATGCGTTCCCATGCCGCTATCAAGAAACCTGACATAGGGATAAGTAGATGGAATTTACGGTGACGATACCCAGCCAGTTACTTTGCTGGATTCGGGACAGAGAGAAGCAACACGACAGCTCGCCGCTGGCAGCAACGAGCGAAACTCGGGCTTTCCCGAAACTGAGATGGGAAGTCTATTATCGTACCCATACGTACATACATATATATAAACGTAAGCAGTGAGCGAGTAGGTATCTCCAGAACCCCCCCTCCCCCCCCCCAATATCCAATGACGAAACCGAACGCCGACCAAGCCAAAAATATGATACGCTCGCTCCCTCATATGAACCTAACCCCCGAACGTTACGCCGCCTGCGTAGATGCTCCCGACAATTACCGAAACCAAAACATGTAAGATTAATGCGAGATCGACCCGCCGCTATACGTAAAAACCATCGAAGTGACTCGGGAGGAATGATCTGTAGAGCGGCCTTCTTCACCCCCACTGGGTATCCAGCAGCCCCTCGGCCGACTCTGGCCCGGCCGGCCCCGCAGTGCCGTCCTCGTGGATCCGGAACCCCATTACCGAGCTCCTGCTGCTGCTGCCACTACCACTTCCCCCGCGGGTCATCATGTGCGGCTGCTTCTGGGCCATGCCGACGTCCAGCTCGCTGCCACCAACCCCCCTGTTGCTGGGCCCTTCCGTCGTCGGCAGCGGGATGATCTGCCAGGGCCCCGGCTTGCTCGAGTACTCGCTCGGCGCCTGGCTGCTCGTGTCCCCGTCCTCGTCGTCGTCGTCGTCGTCGTCGTCGTCGTCGTTGTTGTTGTTGTTGGTGGTTTTCTCGGCCTCTCGTTTTCCTCCTTTTCGTCGTCCTTGTCCTTGTCCTTGCCCTTGTCCTCGTCCGACGATTTCCATCCCGCCCAGTTCGTCGTCGTCATCTTCGTCGTCATCGTCCTCGTGGATCGTGATCTGACCCCCTCCCCTGTCGTCGTCGTCTCCCAGCGACAGGCTCGACTGCGAGGTCGGGTCGATGTTCTCCCCGTCCGACATGTTGCTGTCGCCTTCGAGGTCAATGCCGCCGTTGGCGATGGGATCCTCGATGCCGGCCCATGGTATGTCCTCGGGCCGGAGGGGCTGCTGCTGCTGGCTGGCGAGGGAGGGCGTCTGGCGGCCGAACCCATGCCACACGCCGCCGCCACTGCCGGTGGTATGAGAGCGGGAACGGCGGTGGCGGGAAGGCGGATGATGAGGATGATGAGGATGATGATGATGATGATGATCCGTGATGTTCCCGGCGTCGGTGTCGACACCGTCCAGCTCGTCCTCGTCCTCGTACACGTCGATGTCCAGATCCGCGTCATCGCCGCCGTCGGTGCCGAACCCGAACGATCCGTTGCCGACCTGCCGCTCCACGCTTCGCCGTCCGCTCGCCCGGTGGTGGTAGTTTTGGTGAGAGTGGCGGTGATAGCCCGGATGGTCGGGTCGGTCGGTCATCTCGCTATCTCCCTCGTCGCCGGTGCCCGAGCTTCCCGTGGTCGTAAACCCCTCGTCCTCGGCCATATCCTCGTCTTCGTCTCCGTAGCCGTCGTACACCCTCAACCCCGCATCACCGTTGCCATTTCCCAAAGCCACCGGGCCTCGACTCCCCCCACGGTGGTACCCAAATTCGGGCACCGCCTCGCTATGCGGCGTGGCGTAGTAGAACGGCGTCGTCATCCTCCTCTCTCGCCCGTTTTCGTCCTCCCGATGGTGATGACGATGGTGATGGTGATGATTCTGACCGTACAACCCCCCGGGCGCGAGGGAGGGTGAGCGGCTCATGCTGGTTCTGCTCCAGCGGGGCGTGTTCCGCGGCGCGAGGCTGGGCGAGCGGCTGGCGAAGCGGCGCTTGGTGGACGAGGTGGGCATGTTGTGGCTGTGAACGGGACCTGGTCGGGGACTCTGGAGGCGCGGGCTAGCGCGGGGCACGAAGGGAGAGGAGCGGCGCTCGTAGGGTGTGAGCGCTGCGTGGGAGGAGACGCGGCGGCGGGATTGGGCGGGTGAGAGGAGGGCGGGGTGGGCGCCTGGCGGGAGCGAACCCGCGCGGATGCTGGATGGCCAGGAGCCCTTGCGATCGCGCTGGATGAGGGGGGATTGCGCGCGGGAGCGGCTGGGGCCGCCGTGGCTGTGGCTGTGACCTGTGGACAGGATCGGGGATTCCACGCCGGTATAGAATTGGCCGGAGGGTTCGGTGGAGGAGCGGCGAGAAGCTGCGCGCTGGTGGATGGACTGTCGCAGGCTGATGGCAGAGGCGGGCACGCTGGGCGGACCGTCGAGGCGGTCGTTCCAGTTCCAGCACTCCTCGAGCGCGTCGGCCTCGGGCACGTCGGCGCTGCTCTGGGAGTCGGGGTAGACCCTACTCAGCTGGCGCAGCTTCTGCCACGTCCAGCCCGCCTCGATGGCGTGATAGCCTAGGGGGTGGTCCTGAAGGTAAGCCTCCGGCTGGGTGATGTAGAGCCTCTGGGCGCCGGCCGCCTTCATGACGACGCTGGATGCGAGGAAGGTGAAGTCCCACAGTGTCGGCGTCGCCATCTCGGCCGGGGAGAGGAACCGGAGTCGGGAGTCTTTGTGTAGCTTGCGCAACGGAACCCAGGCCTGCCTCAGCCCGAGGAACTCGGTGAGGGGATAATCGGGTGCGAGCGCAGATCGCGCCTCTGAGCTGGAGGAGATTCGCAGGACATCTTCGAACGCGTCGTGTATCGCAAGGTGGACGCTCCGGGCGTCCGGCCCCCTAACAAGAACCGTCTTGATCAAGCCGCGGCTCCTCAGCCGCTGGTCAATGATGCGCCCGGCAGCAAAGGCCCTGGGCAACAGCCAGTTAGACTCGGGGCCTTGTCCCGGCCATTCCTGGAACTTGGGCGACTGCGGATCTGGCGTCGCTCGGCTGAGAGTGTTTGGCATCTGCGTCCAGCCCTCAAAGTTGGATCCCGTAGATCGGCGGTGGTTGGCAAACTCCTTCGCTTCGATCCATATGCCTTTGAGCGGAAACGGTAGGAAGACGACCTCTAGCTCCCAGGGTTTCACGTACGACGGCAAGGCGGCCGCCTGGAGCTGGTTCACCTGCGCTTGTAGCTGTTGGAGTTGGTTGTAGACCTCGGCGCGATTCGAGGCAAGCACGGTGGCATTCGTCGAGACGGAGGCAACGCTGGCGGTGGCGTCGTCGGCGCCGCCGCCGCCGCCCTGCTTTGGCGCCCGCCTGCTGCTGATGACGCTGCCGTTGTCGTTGAGGATCTTTTCCACCTCGTCTACCCGCGACTCCAGCTCGGTGACGCGGAGATCGATGTTCTCGTGCCTGTCGTGGCAGTCCTCGTGGCCGGCAACGGAGAAGGAATTCGTTTCCAGCCTGTCGAGCCGCTGTTCGTGACTATCGACCCTCTCGGATAGCTTCTGGTAGGCAGTCTCCAGCCCCGACACGGGACGGTCTTGTGACGGTGCTGCCTCGGGAGTGGGGGCAGCCTCCGTAGGCGCCTGTCCCGGGTCATCTGCCTGCTCAGCATGTTCCCGCCGGCGCGACTCTGGCCTTGGGGCAGAGACGCCACTTAGTGTCTGCAGCCCCTTCCCGGCAAACGGCCGGAGATACCTCGCTTGGCTGGAGGCCGAGGTCGACGGCGGGGGCGGGGGCGACATCAAGCATTGGGTGGGCATCGGCGGCAGTCCTCTGGCATGTCCGGCTGGGGACCGGGTCAGCTCTTCCCAGTTAGTAACCGTGTCCGGCATTGGGCTGTCCTGTCCGGCATGGGTGTCCCCAGCCGGGGATGGGTTGGCGGCCTCGACCCTGGCGGCAGACAAGGATGCTTGGAAGTCCAAGAAGTTAAAGTCCAGCGACGACCCTAAGCTCCCCGGAGCATGGAGCGATGGAAGCTGAACCGGGCTCAGAGGCGCACGGCTGACGACGGGCTTTTGGTTCTCCTGTCCTGGAGCGTTTGCCATGGCGAATTCCTGTTGCGTCTGTCCGGGCTGGGCATCCTCGTGGAAGCAGGCGTGGTGTGAGCACATGCAGACTTCGGCCAGGGAGCCGGCGTCCTGGAAGACTGGGCTGCTGAGCGACGCGCGACTCCAGAACCGGCGGCAACCGCAGCGCGGCAGCGTCGAGTCCGTGTAATTGCAGGGCCCTCCCGGGAGCGCCGGCGCCGGCGCCCGCGGCGCGTGGGACTGGGCATCATTGTAGATATCAAAAGCGTATGCGCTGCCGGGCGCGGGTACGTCAAACGGTGTGGCAGCCATTGGGGTCTCGGGCGACCATGATTCGGAGCGATTGGACTCCGAATTCCCAGGAAAAATGTACGTTCGGAAGGGTTGGGACCAGGATCGGGATATGCGATGCTTCGGCGCCGGCGGCCCAACACCGTTCGCGATCAAGGACCGGGCGTTCTCAGTTATACATGATACTACAAGCGGTCAGTATTCAAGGGGGAGACAGCGTTTGTCGCGACCCCGCCGCGAGTCGGGAAGCAAGGCAGAACAGGACAGATGATCCCGGTTCCGCGGCCATCCGATGGATAGCAGAGAATACGAGGGAAGAGAGAGAGAGAGAGAGAAGGGGAAAGGAGCAGACGAACCCTTGATATATATACTCGTTCGAAGCTGCGCGCCTGATCAGGGGCCGAAGAGACGAAAAAAAAAAAAACCAAAAAGGCGCCCCGGTCGCATCCAGACAGAACCGAGTCGCAAAATCTCACAAGGTGAGGCGCAACGTCAGCATTGGCTTCTGCCAGAGAAAGGCGTCGCAACTTTCAACGGCGGGCGGTCGGGTAAATCAGGCAAGGTGTGGGTGCACAGGGAACCTTTTTGGGGAAAGGCAAGGCGGGGTGCGGGCACTGGCCCATTTCTCTCGCACAGCACCTCGCAGGCCCAGGCCAGCCAGGGAAGAGCAATGGGAAAGGAACAAACTGTGGAGCTCTTATCCCTGCCGAAGTGCAGAGTTACATCGGTACAAAGTCAGGCGAACGGATGACTCGACCATGCGCCCAGAACGGACAGGGTTCATGCCGCCGTCCGAGATAAGATAGCGCCGAAAGCGAGGGGTCACTTCCGCTCGATTCTCTCTCCGATTCTCTCTCTCAGGCTCGAGTGCAATCGCGCGGCCATTGGACAGCTGCCCAACGAGACGCGTCAATGCCTAGGTGGTCCGCGCGGGCCGCAACGGAATTGGTTGCAGGCCCCCTGTTTGTTTTCGATTCGCTGGCAAGTCGCAGCTTTCTGATTGGTTTCAGATCCCTGCATCCATTTGTCTGTCGCGTCGCTTCGCGTCTGGCGGTGGTTGTTAAGAGGTGGAAGGCCATACATAATCCGTACAATAATCCGTAATCCGTACACTTGTGGTAGTGTATGTACGGATTACATACGTTACGGAGCACGCAGTGGTGGACGAAGCACTCCGGACCATGGTGAGCAAGCTTCACCGTTCCATTTCCCCCCAACCGACGCCGCTTTCCTTTCTCGGCCACCTGCCTGTCACGGGAACGGAGTAGCCCCAAAATGAAGGCGGGATGGGGAGCCAGCAGCACCGATGAGGCGGGGCTGTTGCACCCCAACCAACATATAGCTCAGCTCAGGAACCTGTAAATTTGCAGAACCCCGAAAACCGCAACAGGGAACAGTTGGAACCTGTTCCTGCAGCACTAGCCAAGGTCAAGAACAAGGCGAGCGAAATGGCTGCACGGATAGGCCCCAGCATTTGAGACATCCTTATTTCAAGACACCAGGGATTTGCCGCCAGTCGAAATGCAGGGCGAGAAAAGTCCGCGGGCGGAGTTGCAGGGTGGTGTACTGCGTAAAACACTGCATCCATCCACATACTGTACAGCATAGGGACGCACTATAACCCGTATTTTCGAGAGACGCGCCAACCACCTCTGCCTGGTATCTAGCGTGAACATCTCAATGCGAGTCTAATGGCAATATTTCTCGTCATTTGATAGAGAAAAATGCCCCTTGCCATCAGAATGCGACCCTAAAGTGTTGTCGTACGAGAAGACAAGGCCGAGAGTCGATAGCTATATAATACAACGCCCGTGGCGGTCAGCCCCCTTGTCGTGAACGACTGGCTGGCACGTCTTCCCCTCAAACTTCGCCCCAGCTTCCCATCGGGCCGGTGCTGGCAATGACGCTCCCGGTCCCAATGGACCCGCCGATATCCCAGTAATGGCGGGATGACGGCCGCGACGAGATGCTGCTCCTCCGTGCAGACCGCCTAGTGCTCTGACTCGCGCAGCTGCCGGGCGCGTGCCTGACCGCGACGGGGCTGGATGGCACCGTCGCCTTGAACGTGCGCCGCTCGACGGCCGGGCGTGTACGGTGGTAGCCATGCGTGTGTGCGTGGGCGTGGGCATGAGACACGAGCGGGTGATGCTGACGGACCCTTGCCACCTTTGCGGCCACGTCCTGCGTGCTGGAACCGGTGCGATGCGGCGTACCACCCGGCGAGAACGACGGTGATGTCTGCCGAGAGGAGGAGAAGCGGGATCGCAAGTACCGGAAGACCAGCCGGATGTCAAGGTCCTGCTCCCATTCTTGCTGTGTAAATGTGTGTTGGTCCTCAGTGGCGGTCGCGCCCGAAGCGGACGTGGCCGAGTGCGTGAGCTGTTCCGAGGGGCGGCGCGCACTAAGGGCGTCGACCGGCCGGCTGATAGTGGGCTTGAACTGCGGCATGGACGGAACACTGTCGTCCAGCTTCTGCCCCGAGTCGGCCACGTCGGCGGGTGCCTCGGGAATGACTGGCAGGCCCGCATACGGAAGGGCTACGTGCTGCACCCTTGTGTAGGTCGAGAAGGCTCCGGGGTGAGTCGACATGTGGTGCACAAGCACGCCAAGCTCTCGAGATATGCGTTCCAGCATGCGCAACTGCCAGTCCGACTCGAGGTGTGACTCCGACCCGACGCCGCTCGGTGCGGGGTTGCGGGCATCCGCTTGGGGCGCCGTAGGTGTCGACGAGACCATGTCCACGTCCTCCGGGAGGGCTTCCCCGAAGAGGATCGCAAGCAGCCTGTCGTCGATCCCCAGCAAGTCACGAATGACGGTCCGGGCAATCCGGTTCCAGAAGCCAGGCTTCGCACCGCCACTCGGTGATGGCTCGTCTTGATCATGCCAGTCCGTCCCGCTGAGGTTGATCTCTGCCGCCTCTTCGTCCGCGACGCTCCTCCCCTCCGCCTCTTGTTGTACCGCGTTGTTTTGTTGCGCCGCCTTTCCGAGGGACGCCTCGGACAGTCGCCTCCTCCTTGTTTCCTTTCGAATGTCCTCGAGCAGCAGCCGGCTCTGTTCTAACCGCCAGGCCTCTATCCTACGGTTCCGCTCCAGATCTTGCGCCTCTTCTGTCTCGGGCTCCAGCAGGGCCAGATTGAAGCTATCGGCCCTGTGCGTCACGCGGTTGGGGTTGAATCTCTCGAAGGCGTACATTCGCTCCTGAACCTCAGCGCTCATGGCTGGAGCCTCGAACGGAAACGAGCCTAAGCCATCGTGCCCCGGCAGCACCGGTGCCGCATGTGCGACGACTTCGGGTTGGTCGTAGGTACCCGGAACTGTTCGAAACTCGGGGAGATGGCTATCGAGGCTATCAAGCTCGGCATCCTCCTCGGCAACGCTCTCTGTCACGCCCTCTGACGCGGCTTGCAGGTCGAACTCGGATCGTGCAGAGGTGTCGAGACTGCCAAGATCACCGATCCTGGACCTGCCCGCTGTTATTTGGTCATCTTGGACTGAGCTGAGGTATGAGGCGGTGGTCCCCGCATCGGTGCCGGGAGTGAAGAGGACCCATGTCTGAGACTCGTTGGGCGCCGGCTGGTCCTGCGGTGGATGAGGAACCGAACGATCCCCAGTCCCTACTTCATTGCGGATCACCCGTGAGGGGAGCTGGCGTGTGGGTTGCTGAAAGGCCATAGTGCATGCAAAAACCTCCAGTCTTGGTAGGGGAAGATGGCGGGTTGATTCCAGTAGATACTTGGGTGTTAAAGAGGGGGAGAGTTTCCCGGAGTCGTGGGTCGACGATCCGAGTAGAGGCTATGTTTCGACAAGGGAAGGAGGCACAGCAGCAGCCACGTCGCTGGTGTACGACAGGTGGTCGCTTTAGTGCCTCGAGCCGCGTTTCTGGTGCTAAGGCGGTGAATGAATCTAGCCGGGATCTCGTTTCAAACACTTTGATTGCGTGCTGGATGTATGAAGTAGTCGAGTGGGACGAGGCGACGGGCCGGGAACCGAAGGTTATCGATGGCGGGACGACAGTTCCGTTAAGAGGGCCCTAGTTCAGCCCCAGCCGCAAGGTGTTTGTTGATTGCTGTGTCGCGGGGTTATGTATGTATGTATGTACTGCCCCTTAGCACCTAAACTATGGGCTTCAAACCAAGATGCGGAAGGCGCGAGATATATACAGTATGTGCGACCAAACTAGCAAACAGCCAGCGTACGCGGTAAAATGGAGGGAGGCCGGAAGGGCCAGGACTGCACACTGAGAGATCTGTTGGGAAACGGGGAGGGGGCCCTGGCGTAGTTCTGGTTACGCTCACGGCAGCACGGGATTAGCGTGGTAATGGAGGGGAGAGACGGGTTGCTAGCGCTGTGCTTGGTTGAGACCCTAGTCACTTCGGCCCACCGCCGCCTGACCATTGCAGCCCCCACTCTTCATCACATCATGCCGCCTCTTGCCATCGTGCAGTGTATGTATGTACATACATACAATACACACAACATACAATACCTGAGCCGGAAGCAACCTCAATGTGACCAGCCCAGATGCTCAAAAGTGACGAGTGTGAGGGGGCTAAAGCTCAGGAGGCACAAGAGGGGTTCAGGTTCACTACGCGCTGTATGTAATGTACATACAACAAGACAGGATACCGTACGGACTCGATAGAGAGACACACCCACACATACGGTACGCGCGCACGTACGTACCTGACGCACCCACATAGGTATGGACACAGACGCATAAGCAAGTACAGTACTTTACATATCGCTGACGTTCCAAGTTCCCAGAGGAAAATGGATCGAAACATCAGGCTGATATGAGAGCATACCGGGTCCACACATCGCCAGTTCAACAGCTGCACTATACTAGCGTACAGAACAGATGACCAGGAAGCCTGTACGTATTATCTAGCTTATCGTAATGAGCTATTGGGTGCTGAGTCCGCTATGTGCCTCTTGACTCCATGAGAGCGGTGTCTCCCAGCTAGTTCCACTCATCATCTACCTGATATCCAACTAGCGCGATTCAGAGATGCAATTGATTCCCAACCGGGTGATGGAAAACATGGGGCACTACACGCATGAACAGCAGCAAGGAGAAAGGCACTGTCCCCGAAACGACAGGATATCGCAGGCTGATGATTCGGGATTGTCCGCATTCTGTGCACCAAAGACTCTTCCTGAGAGCACTGCTGATGTCGGATCTGCGCCTTTGCTTTGCGATCATGCTGGCTCGGTTCCTTCCGGCACCATCGGCCTTCAACTTTCACGTGTAACTGTCAGCAACATCTCACACCCGAACTCACCCGGCGCAGCCGGCCTTTTCCTCTAGGCGGCAACAACTACGATCGCCTCGTCCTTGCCTCACCCGGACTTCTGTCGCCCAACCCCATCCTTCCACCCCATTTGGCTGTTGAGGGGATGTTCTGTAGGACAGCGGCGGTATGGGAGTGTTCCATTCAGGCACCAAAACAGCGTCTCGCGCAAAGACACCAGGAACACAGCCGAGAAACGAGGATGCACTGTCCTGTTGTCCATTGAGAACCACTGTGCTTGAATGGTTCCATTGACTATGCCGAATCAAGACCACGATGTTAGTTAACATGCCCTCGTTTCAGCCCTAAAATGACCGTTTACGCCACCCTAAAAGCCAGACAACCATTCCTCCTCTCCCACAAGGCTCCTCTAGGCGCTGAAGGCCTCCGGGAAGCGCTTCATGTTCTCCTCGAGGTTGCCGTGGTTGCTGAGGAACTGGACGTAGGCACCATCCACCTTGACGCGGCCAGCAGCCTTCTTCTCCAGGTACTCCTCACGACGGAGGGGGGTGAAACCCCAGTTCTTAGAGATGATGATCTTTTGGCGACCAGGGAACTTGTACTGGGAGCGGCGGAGGGCCTCGAGGGCAAAGGCGCGGTCTGCGATCTAGGTTAGCGGCTGACATATCCAACCGAAAGAGCCGACACGGATACGTACTGGAGTCACGAGTGCGCACGCTCATGAGAATCTGGCCAATGTTGACACGGGCGACAGTGCCGTTAGGCTTGCCCCACGCACCACGCATACCAGTCTGCAGTCTATCGGCACCGGCGCAGGACAACATCTTGTTGATGCGGACGACATGGTACGGGTGGGCACGGACGCGGAGGTGGAAACCTTCCTTGCCCGCCGTCTTGACGAGGTACTTGTTGGCGCAGATACGAGCAGCCTCAAGGGCCTCGGAGCTCAGCTGCTCATACTCGTTGGAGACGAGGTGGACGCAGAGCGGGAAGTCATCGACGGTGGCACGCTTGCGGCCGAGATCGAAGATGCGGATCTTGGGGTCGGGCACACCACGGTTGAACCGCGACTTGGGGTACGGCTAGAAGCGCTTGTCGTTAGCAATCTGGCTTGACACGATCCATGGCATATAACGGGCCAGAATTTCCTCCTCTTGTCCATCCCTTGCAGGAGACTTCCGACGCATCCGCTTGTCCTTCTCTTGCCCTTTCGCTTCACTATTGGGAGTGCATGCGAAAACCCTCAACCAGGAGGCCAAAGCAAAGCCAACAGCCGCTTACCTTGTTCTTGCAGTAGCGGTAGCAGCGGGCGGGACGGCGAGCCATTGTGACGGTGTTTTTGCGATGTCACGACAACGGGTATCGACTTGGTCTTGGGGAGAGGGGGATGGTTGGGAGCCTCTGCGGTTTTGACCAAATCAAATTCGCCTCGCGATTACCAATCCAAAGATTCGTCATGCAACCGGCCGAGTTGTTGGTCGGAAAAGAGTGGAGCCGTTAGGGTTTCGAGAGAACCTCTGGCACACCCAAAGCTCAGCCAATGAGAACTCAGCCCACTCTGCAGGCGAATTCACATCGGCAAAAAGAATATTTCGGCGAGTTTGCGATTCTGCTCCCTCAGCGACAACCCCAGCCAGCGACGAGGACAACACCGCCAGGAGCCGATTTGAGTCTCACTTCTTCGACAAACCTCAGCACCGTCGCAATGGCCCCCAAGAAGTCAAAGTCCGACGCCCAGTCCATCGGCGCCAAGGTCCGTTTCTGCGACTGACGATTCGACGTTCTTCACTGACATCGAAAACAGCTTGCCCTCGTCATCAAGTCGGGCAAGGTCGTGCTGGGCTACCGCAGCACCCTGAAGGCTCTTCGCTCCGGCAAGGCCAAGCTCATTCTCATTGCTGTGAGTTTTTGTCCCTTTGACTACCTTCTTTGCGAATGAGCCATATGGATGCTAATTGATTGCTAGGCCAACACGCCTCCCCTTCGCAAGTCCGAGCTCGAGTAGTATGTGGCAACCACGAGTGCGAGATGAAGGGACGGGTCTAGGCGCGTGCGGCAGCAGCCAAAGGCAATGGGCCATGGTGCTCCCGCCCATGTGCCTTGGTCCGTCCTGGACATTGAGCAAACGAGATCCGGAGGATGACGACAGGATGGCTAACCTATCGATTAGCTACTCGATGATGTCCAAGACTGCCGTTCACCACTACACCGGCACCAACGTAAGTTGAGACCCTTGAGACGTCTGATTCTGTGTATTGGACAACACAGGCTCCTGCTTTGTTGTTCCCGGCCGGAGAGACCTCGGTCGCCCGGCCTGCCCAGAGAAGAAGTCTCGTTGCAGACTTTGGAGGGTACCTGTTCCCATGCTTACTCGCATCCTTTACAGATTGAGCTTGGTACCGCCTGCGGCAAGCTTTTCCGCTGCTCTACCATGGCCATCCTGGACGCTGGTGACAGTGATATCCTCAGCGACCAGCAGGCTTAAGAGTCATGCAGCAAGGCGGGAACCGGTTGGCATTCACACGGCGTTCGGGTCTGAGATGGGGAAACAAAACGACATGATGACTTGGCGATATCCGGCTGCAAAGAGGTTTTTTTGACGGCCACCTCCGACATTCGGTGTTGGACCAGAAACGGCCACTCCGTAGACTAGTCGTACGTAGTTCATGACAACTTGGTCTCCTAGCCCGACCATGCTCGGGCGCCTGTGCTGGCGAAACTTAGATGTACCGCTTCAGAGTCAGAACACTAGGTGCGACTATTTGGGAGGGTGATTCAGCGCTTTCCATTCACGGTTCACGTCCCACAGATGCCCTGGCGTGCCCGACTCAGGCGAGGGGACTTGGACAGCGGCTCTCCGCTTGATTCGTTCCGCAGCCCCGAAACAAGGTTGTTTCATGCTCCACGACGGACCCATCAAACCATGCGAGCCGTGTCAGTGCTGGTAGATGCATTGATTCCCAGATTGCCCCGTACACCACAATCAAACTCGAGCCAAACTTGGATTCAAGCAGTGCCTGTTTTCTTGCATGTGGGTCCCTTCTCACGTATGTACAGTACTTGATAACTAACGTTCTGAGCTTTTCTCGACGTGCAGCAAGAGATTTCCTGAGGGTCGAGCTCAGCTCCCTCGAGCCTACTAGAACTGCCTCGAATCGGCGCATTTCAAAACCCAACGGATGTTTGTGAACCAGGCTGCTTGCATGATATGCGAAGGGACCCGCTCATTCACCAATATCAGTACTCTGTACTCGGCTACAAGCATTGCACAGTCGAGCAGCAGTGAGATAGTCGGTGCAACCTGAGACTCCTCGGCTGAGGGAGGCGGTCAGATACACTAGAGCGGCATCTGCAAGCCGATTTCTGTTTGGGGCCATCCATGCAACTGGGTACTTTTCGACGTCGCATTTGGCAACTTCTCGTCCTTTGGTCTCTTGGCGACCTTTGCAGTAAAACAAAGAGGTGGAAACGCAAACGGCGCGTACAGTCAGAACGCACAATTGTAAGAGGAGCAAACTCCATACTTCCGAAGCGCAGACGGTCGAAGCCAATTTCGTGCCTTATTTGAACAAAGACAGACTGCCTCCGGGCTACAACCTGGGATTGTTGGGCTTTGAGAAAAAGGGGGGCGGCTTTGGCTGACTTGATTGGACAACAGAACCCTGTCTTAGTGGGCAGTTCTGCCTCCCTGTTGCTGGAGCACCTTGGGCCCGGGCCACAACTGGTTCTAGTTAGTGGCCGTGCCAGCAGTCAAACGGTGGCCGTCGCCTGCTTGGTCGGGTAAGGTTGCAGTGGGCCAGCAAATATCCATCATCCCCGTGCTCCCTTTGAAGAGTACCGTTCCCCGTTGAGCCCCAACCGTCGTCTCGCACGAAACAAAACACGGTGAACGAAGCCAATCCTAAGCCTACCGCGTACCGAGTAGCATTCAGCATCGCGATTTCATTTTTTTTTGACCGCACCCGGGCGGTTTTTTTTTCGCATACCGAAGCGAGTCGAAACTCGTTTCCGGCAGACGAAAATATCATGGCGAGCGCTGTCAAGAAGCCTCCGGCAACAGGCCACGAGACGCCCACGGGAACGCCTACGGGAACGCCCTCGCGACCGACTCCCAGGGCTTCCATGCCCTCGTCAACCTCCAGCCCGAGCGGCGCCGGCGTCGCCCGGACTCTCTCGAACCGCAAGGGAAATCCCGTGTCCGCTCGCGCGGCCGCCCACCAGAGACGCGAGTCCATGCTGAGTAACAGCACCACCATCAACGGCAATGGCACCGGCTCGCCAGACATCGAGCGCGAAGAGGCCCTGCGTGCCGAGACAGTTGCCATAATAGATGACCTCAAAGAGCGGCTGGCTCAGGCCGAATCCGGGTTCGAGACCTACAAGCGCCAGGCCGAAGTACTGCAGAGCAAGCTGGACGATGCGCTGAAGGAGCAAGCAAAGCTGGAGGAGAGGGTGCACGAGAGTGAGGAGCAGATCGAGGCTCTGACCAACGAGAAGCGCGATGCTCTTCGGCAGATACGCGAGATGGAGACCATCTACGAGGGTGAGCGGAGCGCAATGATGAAGGAGAAGGAGGAGATGGCAAACCGCGAGGAGGAAATGCAGGCCGTCATCCAGAGGCTCAAGGATAGCCTGGCGCAGAGGAACCATGATGAAGACCGGCCAACAAGGCAATGTAAGGGGTCCTCCTTCAGTCATCCCCTCTCCGGACGTCCACTGACATGCCCACCTCTGAATAGCGGTGAACACCTCGCCAAGCATCGACAACGGCAGCTTCGCCCCACCGAGCTCGATCCATCGGAGCGACTCGCGCAACAATTCCAAGCTTCTGCTGCAAAAGGACAAGCTGATCGAGTCGCTGAGGCTCGAGCTCGCCGAGGTGCAGATCAAACTGGTCGAATCACAAAACCAGGGCGGCGGCCGCCTTCAGGAGGTCGAGCGCCAGCTCATGGAGGCGCGCATGGCCAATGCGAGGCTGATGGAAGACAATGAGAGCTACCAACTCTTGCTGCAGGAGCGCACCCTCAAAGGGGATTTTGGCGCCAACGACCTCGCCTACTCGGGCGGCGCGTCGGCGAACCAGGACGCCCTGGCCGCCCTCGAGGGCAGGACCGGCGGCACCAGCCTGGCCGATGAGCTCTCGGGAGCCCACGACGAGCACGCGCACGAGCACGATCTCGAGACGCAACGGCGCCTGGAGGCCGAGCTGAGGTCAGTCAAGGACCAGAACAAGGCCCTGACGCTCTACATCAACAAGATCATAGAGCGGCTGCTGCAACACCAGGGCTTCGAGCACATCCTCGACCAGTCGAGCGATTTCAAGAGCGCGCCCGACACCAACAAGGACCTTCCGCCGCCTCCCCCGCCCAAGCCCGCCCCGGGGCCGTCCTTGCTCCAGCGCGCCAAGTCCATCGCCATCGGCGGCGGCTCCAGCAGCGCCGCGCCCAAGCCCAAGCCCCGCCCCGTGACCCTGACGCACTCGACCGGCCAGAACTCGGCCATCAGCAACCCGGAAACGGCCCCGAGCATCCCCATCGGCCTGGCCCGCTCGGCGAGCACTCGCCGCGCCCGTCCCATGAGCGAGCAGTTCACGAGCGTCCCCGGCGCCGCCAGCATCGTCAATGCCATGTACAAGGGCCCCTCGACGACCGACGGCCCACTCTCGCCCTCGCTCCGCTCCAGCCAGGCCTTCTTCCTCCCACAAGGAGCGGGTAACCGCACAAGCGGCGGCGGCGGCAACTTCCCCGGCATGAAGTCCGAGACGAGCAGCACCAGCGGCGACTCGGCCTCCGTCTCGACCACGGGGGCCGGCGCCGACGGCGTGAGCACCCCGCCCAGCCAGGCCAGCCCGCCGCGGTCGACGCACCACCACGAGAAGACGACGACGTTTGCGGGCAACAAGCCGCGGCCGCTGAGGCTGGTGCAGGAAAAGGCCGAGGCCACCGCCAATGCCAACGCCAACCGGCGCCAGAGCTGGGTCGGCTGGGCGGCGAGCGCGTTCGTGGGCAAGAAGGACGACAGCGGCAGCAGTGGGGTCGGGGAGGCGATTAAGGAGTGAGGCATGCCTTTTTTTTTTTTTTATACTTGACGCCCTACGACTGATATGTTTGGCTGGTCAGGTAGATATCGATAGATACCTGTGTGACGATTGATGTTCTGGTGGTTTCGGGAACGGAGCGGGCTTTCCCGAGGGTGGCTGGTTGAGTTGAGCACAGCTGGGTGGAGGATGAGATATGGAATGTTGGGAGGCACGCATGGTCGGTCGCCTAGCCAGCTACCTCTCGCGAGCTCCTTAACTCACTTCCATCCGGGCATGGTCTCTCTCACGGCACGTCCCGTGCTCCACGTCTTTCCTTTTTCCTGGCCTTTTTCATGTTCTTCCTCCATAAACCTGTCTTACTTTCCTCTTGTTGTCTCTGGTTGGAGCGGCCTTGTCCGGTAATGCGCTGATGTATGCTTCTCCGAGGCATGAATGATTGATTGATGTGTACCGACCCACTACATAGGATATATACGACGATGTCATGGATAGGATAGATCGATATCTTTGGCAACTCACTCTGTTACTTCTCTCCGAGTCGATAGGTAAGGTTGAATTCAAGAACGGAGAGTACGTGGAAAGCTTTGGCTGCTCCGTCCAGTGTGCATGCTGAGTCTGCATCCTTGTCATCCTTGCCGAGGTGCCGGCTGCCAGGAAGTCGTTGGAGGGAGTTCAGGTCGAGATCATTACAGCCATGCGAGGTGGGACGCTCATTTACAACTGACCCCTGAATGAGACTCGCCACATCTCAAACCCCCACCACAAAGAGACATCGAGCCAGCTGTATGATGGACGGCGTCGTTGTACGCTCGAGAGTGATATAAAATTCAGTCAATATGCTACTTGATAATGAGAGGTCCGAGCTGGCAGCTTATATCGAACTAGGTACAAAGACTGAGAGCTCACAGGCAAGTTTAACAAAACCTCCTCGGCGAGATTTGAGAAGACACCGCGAGATTGTCGAACTGAGTCTAAGCGACTTGGAACTCGAAGAGTTAGGTCTTGGGCGCCATGCCAGAGTGTGTTCTGCCATACGGCGATCGAGGCTTTTGGCTCTCGATGTAGCAGTCAGTGTACGTCCGTAGTGTAGTCTTGAAGCTGCGATTCCGAAAGCTGCCTTTCTCGGCAAGTCCTTACCTGCGGCGTGACTTAGGATACGCGAAAACAGCGGCGCTCGGTGACGGAGGAGGGAGCTCGCTACCCAAGACCGCAGGAAGTCGGCACAAAGCAGCCTTTCGCCGCAACACTCTTCTCAACCTAAATTTAGCAAAGGGTGTGTGACACACTCAGCTGCGTCGATTTTCATCTTCTCCAAGCTCCGAGCAGGGCACACCATCAGCGCAAAGTTCGAGAGGGAGGTCTTCTTGAGTCAACGAGACAAAATCGGCCGTGGGGGGCCGCGGCTTCCCAGGGCTTTTAGGATGCAATATCCTTTTGTCAGCGGCGTCCTGTGGTTGAAAACGCTCATCGGCCCGTCAGCAGCGATAACAAGCCCATGTTCATCGATCTCACTGCAGCGGGGGGTGGGAGGAAGGGCGATCGAGGCAGCATCATCGGCGGCTTTTTCAGTTGGGGCTGAAGGAACGGCACGGGCTCAGCCCAGGTGACCTGCTGCTGCATCTTAGCGGCGCCGAGCGAGTGAAACGCGCGGGTTCCTGCGCAGGGCCAAAGCTGGTCGGGATGAGCGGCGATCGAATGGGCGATGATTTGAGTAGCAGTGTCTACTGTAGTAATAGTTAATGGGTGCCGCTAGGAAAGCAGCTATGCCGCCTGGCGGCTGCTCATCCCAAAATGAGAGCGGGCAGGAGCGCCCCGAGACATCCCAACCCAGCCCTATTACCTATGTATGGACTGTACATCAGGTACCTCCATATATTAAAGTATATACGTAACGACCTTACATGCATTCGCGGAGCATCATATTCCAAGTACGCGCTACAATCCCAGTGTCTTTTCGTGATTGTGTAGCACTTCATGAAACCTTGTTGGAATAGCCGAGCCCGCTTTCACGTCCAAATTGGGTAGATGTGAGTCTTCAACCAATGCAGTGCCATTGGGGGCCAAGCGCAGGGAAAGAATTCTCGATTCTCACCCGCACCACGTGTCACACAGCCGTTGGTACCATGCATGGTAGGGCTCGAACCGAGTCGCGCGGTTTGCGGAACCCGCACAAACGCTCTCACCATCTCTCTGCCTGCCTGTTACACTAGTAGAGCCACTTGAAACTAACGGTGCCGTGGGGTAAACACAGTACGAAGCAAGGTAGCTACACTAGGTAGAATAGCGTGCGGCTTTTTTTTTTGTTTGTACCTCCGTAGTGTGCTGTACAGTACTTGGAGAACGCAAGGGCCAAGAACGGACGAGTTTGTTTTTGGGATCGATCATGGCAGTTTGTTGCCCCTGTGAGATGATGAACTTGTCCCTTGCATTGGTCAAGGGCGGCGCGGCAGCGGGGTCGCTTCGGCCCCTGCCGGGACCGTTCTTGTCCTCCCGATTTTCCAGACGGAGGCGGAACGACGGAGGGGCGGATCCCATCATGAATTCACATTATCATGATTACCAACATTTACCGGAATGAGACACACAACTACACTAAGCCAGATATCAGGCAGCACTGCTGACTTGATACCTCTCGACCTTTTTTTCCCGTCCCCGGCGGCCTTCACCGTTCTGCCAGCGAAACTACAGCGGTGGTAAATGACACCCAAAACTGCCGGTCTGTGGCACGTTGTTACACTCGCTTCGCTAAGCCACCCGTCCACTTGGCCACTTGTGAGAGGCTGAAAAAAGTCTCGCGGATGGCACACTTGGTCGTCGTCCACATTCATCCCACGCTTCCTTCAAATTGATAACCCGAAATGTCGTCATTACTGCTGTTCAGAACCTGCTGCATCGCACCTAATCACTCTTCGTGGATGCCACGCGGGGTGGTCTACAGGCTGACAAGAATCCAGGAGAAGACCCGGTCCTGACGCCGTCACGATGAAGCAGATTTCATCAACTCCGTGCGTCACCAGCTGTTCGGAATCAGCGGGGAAGAATTTCTGGAAGCGAAGAAAGTGGAGCCATGGGCTCGTTCGCAAGGGAACCAGGACTTGCGGTGAGACGGCGCTTCGTCGAGGGTACTTAACTCGATCACCTGTACAATATACCACGAGCGTCCCGTCTAAGTACACTGTAACAATGTGTAGACTGATGATTGCTCAGCGAAGCTAGCTAAGTCAGACCATCTTCGTACCACACGTCGTCAATCAGGCATTGGGCCACATCACAAGAGCAATTTGTTGGCCACCACTTCAGATAATCTCTGCGCCTCTGGGCATCGGGTAGTTATCCCTACTGTAACGTTCATACTGTGCCACCGTCAGGTACCAGTGAGATCCAGCGGTCCGGTAGGTGGAGCAAGTCCTCCGTTACGCATTGCTTTGAGGCGTTTCAAGGCAGTACCATCACGGTCGCTAAGGAGAACGAACTCTAGCCCCAGAGCTCCCAATGATACGTGTAACTACTAGTACGGACGTGCAAGAAAACGAGAGGAGATGGAAGAGGTGCCAAGGTTCGGAACGGCTTTCCGGGTGGCAAACGAGTAGCGGATGTGCACAGTGGTGCATAAGCATCAAACGGTTCTCGGTTTTGGCGTGTTGAGTGCCGTTTTGGCCGGTTTCAAGTGTGCAGACCCAAAACGGTGTGGGCAGACCCAGTACAATTTCCCCACTGCTTGCTGTGCCGTGCAAGACAATTGAGCCAAAGCTTGTGTGGGCGCTCTTGAACCGTGGCCAACGAACGACATCATCCAACCCATTTCCCGTGCTCCATCGCCCACCACACATCGAATCCCGCGTCGGCCGACCCTGTCCAGTCAACAAAACAGCTGCCTGGTCTTGTCAACAAATGAGCGTCTCCTGATCCCGCCGGTCCTCTGTCAATCCCGCAGTGCGAGTGCGAGAAGCCCAGAGCAACAACGAACGGGCTTGCACGAGCACCGCCCACGTCGAGACGGTGTCGCACAACACACGATATAGTATAGTATACGCACACGCCAGCCCCAAAATTACTGATCGCCCTCTCCCGCGCCCACGACAGTTTCCGTTGCAGGTTGGGCGGGCTGTGATGATTCGCTGGCCCGGCGGAGTTGGCCCGGATTCAACCCGCGACGGCTAGGCGTGGAATGTGTGGCCCGGATCGAGCCCCCATTTCTTCCCTCTCATCATCCGGCCCAGCCAGCACCATCGCTCGCATGCAGACATGGACAAGTCACCAAACGTACCGGCCGGGTCGTCGGTAGCCCCTGGTGGCAGTCAGAGTGCGAACCCCACGTACTCCCGCGAATCGTCTGCCAGCACGGCGACAATAACCCCAATGACCGAGTCGGGCCCTTCCAAGTTCACATCCCAGGCGTCCGCCACGTCCACCTCGTCGTCTGCCGCGCCATCGCCTCTCGCATCACGCGAGCCCTCGCCGACCAGACCGCTGTCACGGACGACGACCTCGCGCACTTCGTCGGCGCACTCGGGAATCCGGTCAAGGAAGAACAGTCAGCAGGATCTCAGTCCCACGCGATCTGCCAAACAACAACCCAATCCTGCGCCCGCACCCGGAGCCAAGACACTGTCTTCCGCCAACACCCCTACGCTCCTCCCGTCCGCGTCAGACCTGAGCTCGAATGCGGGCGCGCCCGTCAAGTCGCCCACGACGATGGAACACCTGCGAGAGTCGCCCAGATGGCCCGTGTCTCCGAGGTTACGATCTCCACCGCCCATCCTCCACAAGCCGAACACGGGATTACCGAGAAGGCCAGAACCGGAAACGCCTCTGATTAACGTTCAGCGCGCCACTCCGCCGACGTCTCAGCAGCAGCAGCAGCAGCAGCAGCCTCCTGCGGACCTCCCATCCGACACTGATGCCGAAGATCTTCACATAGCCATAGGCACGAGGACACCGGCGCGGGGTGGAGGGGGAAGCTCGTCGACCCTCGAGACTGTCCAGGAAGTCAGCCCGATAGGATCGCCGCGGGGGCCGGGCGAGTCGATACAGGAGAAGCTTGACGACAGCATGGTTTCGGAAACGCCACAGGCAGACTCGGTAGGTCTTGGGCTCGCCCCGAACGCGGAGGGCAGAACAAGCGCGGGCGATAGCGGGAGTGAGACGGACAACATGAAGGCTTCGCGTCGGAGCGGAGCGGCCAGCGCGCCGCCGCTGACGACCAGGCAATCGAGCACATGTATCAAGCAGGGTGTCACCAAAACCAAGACGGGCGAGGCGTCGTTGCAGAGCATGACGGTCGAGACGGAGACGGTGACATCGATTCCGCAAGCCCCGCTCGTGCCGAGCTCGGGAGCTCAAGGTTCAAGCGTGAGCCTACGCACAAAGGGGAGCACAGAAACGATACGACCAAAGAAGGAAAAGAAGAGGCCGACGCGGAAGCAACCCACCGTAGCGGCCGGCAATGGTGAGCCACCGAGTCCAGCTGTTCCACTACTGCCCCGGTTGCGCCACTACCAGTCAATGGGATCAGTCTTCTCATGGACTGAGCAGTGGGTTTCGCCCGCCACAACATGCCACCCCGACGAAGGAGAAAGTCACTCTCGTCAAACTCACCCCCGCAGGCAGAGCATGGTCGTGCACCAGATGAGCAGCTTACTAACAAGGCATCGCTTAGCGTCGTCCAAGGCGGATATCTTCGAAGCCAAGGTGGCGAGCGCCGTCGAGGAAGCGAACTCGTCCGACTCGGACGAGACGTTTGTCTACGACTCTAACCCCCCAGATGGCCGCGACCGACCCATGCGGTTTCACTCGCGGACGCCCAGCGCCACCTCGATGGCGAGCCAAATCGACCGCCCAGGCATGCGCTCCATTCACGCCGTCATGGAGAGCTCCGGTCCCGCGGTCACGGTCAAGAAGAGTATGAAGTTCGTGAACTCGTCTACCACAAACGGCCCCAGCGATAGCGGCTATGCCGACGACGATGGCAGGGGCACCGGTCGGAGCAACACCGGGTCTGCCCGCGGAACGGCCCGTCATCACCACCACTTTGGTCGCTGGGGTCGCAACGGGGGCGGCAACGGCCACCCGTCTCTGTTTGCCGAGCACGGCCCGTTCGGCTCCTCCCTCGCTGCAGGGAACCCGAACTCTCGTCAGTCGTCGACGCCTCCAAGCCCTCGCTTCGCCAACCGCGGCGCATATGGGGCAAATGGCAAGCGAGGGACGCACCTGTCGCCCGGGTACGATTTCGACGACACCACGACCGGCGCCGACGACGAGACGACACCACTCATTGGTTCTGGAACGGTACGATCATTACGCTCGGGCAGGGGACGGAGAGGAGGACATTCGTTACGGTCCATCGAAGCGCAGACGTACCACCGCTCTGCGCCCTCGGTGCTCAACCGGTTCGCTAGCTGCCTCGTCCTGACCGTCATGCTCTTGCTCGTCGTATCCGGCGTCATCGGGTTCATGTTCGCCACGTCCCAACCTCTGACCGACATCCAGCTCGTCTCCATGGACCACGTCGTAGCCAGCCAGCAGGAGCTGATGCTCGACCTTACCATCAAGGCGCACAATCCCAACGTCGTCGTCGTGGTCGTCGACTCTGCCGACATCGAAGTCTTTGCAAAGTCGCCGCACGCCATGACCGACTCGGAATGGTGGCGCCACACCCACCCGGGTGAGATCGGGCCACCACCTCCGCGCACACCAGACGGCGACGGGTGGGACACGGCAACGCAAGCGTTGACGGTTGAGCCGGACCAGTCACCGCCCGACGATTCGGCGCCCAACATGCGCCTCGGCACCATCACGGGCTTCGACAGCGCCCTCTCGTTCGAGGGCTCCTTCTTCCACAAGGGCATCTCGTACTCGACCGGTGAGGTGCGCCTCAAGAGCCCGGGCAACGGCACATACGGCGGCCAGGAGCGCTGGGAGCGCATCATGGAAGACGAGTTCCAGCTCATCCTCAAGGGCGTGCTCAAATACACGCTGCCGCTGAGCCAACGGGTGCGGACCGCGACCATATCGGGCAAGACGACGGTCAAACCGAACGCCGCGAACGATCCGCCGGGTCTGAGACCCAACGGGACCGACGGAACTCCTGCTCCTCTCCCATCTGACAAGGGAGGGAGCGAAGTGACCATCTCTGCTGCTAAGCCGTAGATCGAGCCACCTTTTCTCTCTTCTTCCCCTTATCTTATCCCCTTTTAATTTTTTTTGTTTTTCTGTGTTTTCAAAAATAGCGGGGTCATACTCTCTTCTGTACCCCTGCGTTCCAGCGACGCATACCCATTTCCCTTGTCGAGACGTTTACCGAGTCGGTTTCGCATCTTTTTGGAATGGGTTTTTTTGGGGGGGAGGGGTTGGAGGTGTGTTGATTCGGAGCGTGTTCTGCACCCTGGATGAATTGATTGAAGCGTGCATGGCGTGGCATGATTTTACGGACCAACATCCTTTCCTTCTTTCTTTCTTTCTTTCTTTCTTTTTTTTTTTTTTTTTTTTGGTTTTCTTGTCTTTCCCATTTTCGTTTCCGTGGAAAGAAAAAAAGAAAGAACACCCTGGGAGGCTGACTTTCTGCTGTTTCTTTGTTCTATTGGGCGTTTCCCGGGTTCGATGGGTGGTCGATATTATACGGATAGGCTCAGGCACGAAAGAGACTTACATACTGCGAGACCCCGTTCCAGAGAAAGAAGCGATTCCCTCATGCCGATGCCCTTTGTTTTACCCCCTTCTTTCTCTTCCATACTTGGTTGCGATACAGGCATAAGGGGCGAGTTTCAAAGTGTCGGAGCCAAACGGCGAATTTGTACATGGCGGCTTTCTCTCTTCTTAATGTATACAACTGCCTCGGGGCCCAGTCACGATGATGATGCTTGGGTTTAGGACTTGATTCCCACTTATTCTCCCTCTTTATTTATTAATTAATTATTTATTCGTATTTCAAATATTCGAAGTAGCCCGTTTCTCTCGGCCTCCCTTGCCTGATTTGTCCTTGTATCTTGTTCTTCACCATGTTTATCGCCCTTTAGTCACGTTGGTTTTCTTATGTCTCGGACACACAGAGCCTTAAAACGTCCACGGGTTTAACGATATAGAGCTTAGCATGGGAAACGAAGAGCTCGAGTTGTTCTGTCGCTGTCCATCTTCATTTGTACGCTTTAGCTCCAGTTGCCAGACGTCGCAGCTACGTGTATACATAGAGGTATGCAGTCCTGTTATGGTTTGCTCGTATAAGGTGATTCGCTATACATACACGGGCCGAGGTTCTCGCCCTCAAAGCATCGTAGATTGTGCCTATCTCATTACCAAAGTCTATCCGCGACAAACCCCGCGCGGTACAGTAATCTCACTCGGATACCCAAACGTTATTAATTCTACAAGGAGGGCGCTGTAACTAATCCCTCTAAATACCTTTTTTTTTTTTTAATCTTCCGATGCCTACCCGTCGTCACCTCTCAGGCCTGGACTTCATCCTCCTTCCAGTCCGCCACCTTGGCCACGGCCGTGCCGCCGCCCACCACCCTGCCTCCCTGCTTCCTCTTGACGCGGCACCGCAGGCCTACCTGGTCGTCAAAGATGAAGCGCCAGATGACGTAGGACCAGCTGCGGTGGTAGGGCAGGTCGGCGTAGAACTCGTCGGCTATCTCGCGCAGCTTGGGCAGGCGGGTCCAGGGGATGGCGGGGAAGTCGTGGTGCTCGTTGTGCAGGCCGACGTTGTACGTCACCAGGTTGAGCGGGCCGTAGTAGCTGAAGGTCTCCGGGATGGGGATGCGGTTGGCCGGCTGGCGGGCCTCGGGCGTGACCTTCTCGTAGACGTAGTGCTCGGCAATGAAGTGGCCGGCCGTCGGGTGCAGGGACCCGGCCAGGAAGGAGGAGAGGAGCAGGTAGAGAAGCGACTGGGCGGAGAAGATGCCCGGCGCGAGGCGGACCAGCGCGTAGTCGAAAGCCAGCTGCACGGCCAGGTTGACCCAGTGCACCCAGGTGAAGGGCACGCGGTAAACCGTCACTGGTCGGATGGCGTAGAAGAAGATTTGGAAGGTACAGAAGAAGGCCTTGCCGAGGATGGAGTCGAGAAAGACGGCCTCGAGGGCGGTCGGCAGGTCCGTGTCGAGGCCGTCGACGCCGAGGGACTTGTGGTGCGTGAGGTGGTACGGCTGAACGGAGGAGAGGCATGCTAAGGTTAGTGTTCTGACTTCTTCGAACAGTCGGATGATGAATGGGGCTGAGGCGTTACCCGGAAGGAAGCGCTGTAGGGAACCCCGATGGGAAGGTTGGCAAAGATGGCGAACAGCCGGTTGGCTAAGGGCGACCGGAAGGCGAGGTTGTGGGAGATCTCGTGGATGGCCAAGAACAGGTTTTGGTTCGAGGTAGCGCCGAAGACGTAGGCCACGGCCCAGAACTTCCATGACCAGAAAGGAGTGTCGCGCAAGAGGTGGGCGAGCAGCAGCTGGAGGCCGACGACGCCGGCAACGACGTATTTGGTCAAGGGTTCGGGGCCGCACAGTTTGGTAACCTTGGTAAGCAAAGGTTGCTGGTCAGTTTGGGGTTTTGTTTTCTTTTTTCTTTTTTCTTTTTTTCCTCTCTCGACCATGGTATGTCGCGGAATCCCATGCTTTAGACGCACTCACCTCCGGATGGGCCTTGATGATGGCCATTCGCCTCGTCCGATGTGGTTCCTCGGTGTAGGTCCAGAAGAAGTCCTTGTAAGTTGCATCGTCGACCTGCGCCTCTGCAGCCGCTGCACCGCTCGAGGCGGCGTTGCCATTAGCGCCCCCCTTCCGCTTGGAGACGCCGTTAGTCGGTTCTGTCGCCGGGCGGGCCATGGTGATCGATAGCTTCCGAGTTTCGACGGGCAGCTGACTTGGGGAAAGTCGAAACAAGCAACAGCGCCGTATGAATTAAGGTAGGTAGAGTTACGACCCCCAAGCAAGCTTCCCGGTCGAAATAATTCACCGCCCTGGAACTACCGCACTTAACGCGTGGCGGTTGCAGCAGGGGGGCGGGGCCATCCGTGGGCAGTTAATTAGCAGGGATCACTAACTTGGGGCCAATCAGACGTGCCCAGGGACCACCCGTGCACAGCAGGGCCAGGGCAAGTCGTTCCACCAGATCGGCAATGGACCCTTCCTGTGCGGTGGACTGCCACAAGCACATGCGCGAAATCGCCTGATGTGGTACGAATCGGTTATCAAAAGTTCTGGTACCACCACCATACTATAGATGCTAATGGTGGTGTGGTTGCACGCACACTAGAGTCTGTTACATAACCGTTCATCCGGGTTTTCCTAGCCCATTTCTTCTCCTCTCCTTAGTACCTCATCGTCACCGACGGCGGCTTGTTGTTGAGGATGTCATCAATTTCCTTCATGATCTCGGGCGTCAGCTTCTTATACGCCCGCACCGCCTCGACGTTCTCATAGACCTGCTCCGGGCTGCTGGCGCCGGTGATGGCCGAGCTGACGTTGGGGTTGGCCAACACCCACGCCAGGGCCAGCACGCTCTGCTTGATGCCCAGCCTCTCGGCGATCGGCTCCAGCTTGCTGACCGTGTCGGCCATGGCCTGGAACTCGGCCTTGCCCGTTTGCTTCCAGAACCCGGCGATGAACTCGACCTTCGTCTGCGCGAAGCGAGAGTTGTCCGGGATCCCGTTTTTGTACTTGCCCGACAAAATGCCTTGCCGCATGGGCGAGAAGACGGTCAAACCTAGGCCGACCTCGCGGTACAGGTGCGCGTACTCCCTCTCAACCTGGACTCGCTCCAACATGTTGTACCGTGGTTGTTCTATTTAACTGTTAGCTACTCCGTACCGGATTGGCTATCTCCCGGGGTGCGAGCCCAGGTATTGGTGGACCATACCCATCACGGGCCCAATCAGACCCAGCTTGTCGGCGTACCGCCACGCCTGAGCAATCTCATCCGCGTTCCACTCCGAGGTCCCCCAGTACAGCGCCTTACCCGTGTTGATCAGGTGGTTGAAGGCGCGCACCGTCTCCTCCATGGGCGTGTGCCTGTCGGGGCGGTGAGCGTAGATCAGGTCGACATACTCCAGCTGGAGTCTCTCGAGAGACTGGTTCATGCCCTCGATGATGTGCTTTCGTGACAACCCACGGTTGTTGACTTTCCGGTCGCTGAAAGCGTCGCCCCAGTAAAGCTGCCGAGAACGGGATGTTAGCAGAGTCAAGTCGAGGATGGGAGGGAAGGGTTGGCGGGCGTGCCGTGCCTTGGTAGAGATGACAATGTCGTTCCTCTTCCAGCCAAACTTCTTGATGGCCTCACCCATGACTTTTTCAGACTCGCCGTCGGCATACGTCTCGGCGCAGTCAAAGAAATTAATGCCACAGTCATATGCGGCCTTCATGCAGGCAAATGTCCCCTCGCGGTCGACGTGCCCGCCGTAGGTAAGCCAACCGCCGAGGGAGATGGCCGAAACCTGAAGTCCCGACCGCCCCAGGAACCGGTATTCCATCTCGGGGAGGTTGTCCGGTTTCGACATGATGTTTTGTGAAAAGCTTTGTTTTCTCCTTTTTCTTCTCTCTTTCTTCCCTCTCTTTCTCTTTACTAGTTTTTCTGTTTTTCCCTTGCGTCTGAAGGAAACCCCAAACTTCGGGTCTGAGACGAAGTCTGGTAGTTCTTTAAAGCCGTCAGAGCATCTGGTCCACTTTCCCTTTGGAACAACCCAAATGGTGTCGCGGGGTCAATGGCGCCGGTCCCGCATGCATTTAACGTTAACGTTGTATGTACGGAGTAGTTGCGGGGATATTCAGTCGGAAGCCCCGCCGTTTACCCCTCCTCCGGAGCCCGGGTTTTGCCAGCAAGCATCACGCTTACCAAGAACATCCCAATGGGAGCCGGTGATCCAAAGAAGTCTCGGTGATCTGATTACAAACTCACATCCTTGAGCTTCTAGTCCGGTGAAAAAGGGCCGTGTGGATACAGCCGCACTTCATATTGGAGCTAGCGGTTGAGGATTTTTCCATTTAGCCGCCAAGCCCTACTCCTGGCCATCATGGACTCTTTCGTGCTCGCCGGCGTGAGTCAAGTAAGGAAAATGAATAACTAGTCGGGGGCTAAACAGCGAAACCGGACAAATAGTGTGAAATGGACCTCTGGGAGAACTAGGGGCCGGGTGTCAAGAAAGCACATGTATGTACTGTACGAGTACAAACCACATACGCCCCGTTACCTAAACACAAATATTTTGGTCTTTCAACTTGTGTGTCATTTTTATTACCTGAAACTATCATTTAAGTTGAAATTGAACAATAAGACTTTTGAGGATAGATCAGGCAAGGCTTGTCTGTGAACTTCGCACACTCACTCCGTCGAACCGACCACGCCGTACCAGATACTCTTTTGCCCTTAGCCATAGCCGTTATTATCTTCCTCTCTTCTGGTTGCTAACTGATCTTTGCGATACAAATCATATAACAAAGCCACATGTCCGACCTTGTGAAGTCTTCCTCTGCTACCAAACAGAATTTGGTCCGTGCAATGCCCTGGTTGCACGGCGCACCCCTGAATGATTGTTTACATTGCCCCTTTTTCACTTCGTAATGTTGAACACTACAACGCCGTCGCGAGATCAGTATTGCCCTGGTACTCTGCTCAGCTTAACCTGCAATGTGTTGCGAGGGCTGCTCCTTCGCTTTGAAGATTTGGTACATCATGTCATGCGGCCGTTCATATTGGCGCCATACTGGACCGCCTTGCTCCTTCCCTATGTCGTTCAAAGGCTTGCTCAGCTAGCACAGATCGCAACCCGGCCACCTCAGGCAGACATGACCCGCGCCCTATTCTTAATCATCCATCAACCACTCTCGGAAACGGGAAACCACGGTGTAATTGCCCAAGTGCTGCCTGAGAAGGGTCCGTAGAAGCTTGGATTCTCGGAGGGTTGCGCGAGCACAAGTCGAAAATTATCGCCTTCTTCTGCGAATTTGTTCCCCCATCTCCTAACGTTACGCCTGAGGTTCTTCTCCCCAACTGCAAACAAGACCTCGGCTTCTACAATTCAGTCGCTCAATCGACTTCGGTTGTTGATTGACTGCATTGAGGTTGAGGCAGCGTCAGCCAGGTACGCCCTTCAGTCTTTCCGAGCACAAGTCGAAAATTATCGCCTTCTTCTGCGAATTTGTTTCCCCATCTCCTAAGGTTACGCCTGAGGTTCTTCTCCCCAACTGCAAACAGACCTGTTCTACAATTCAGTCGCTCAATCGACTTCGGTTGTTGATTGACCGCTTTGAGGTTGAGGCAGCGTCAGCCAGGTACGCCCTTCAGTCTTTCCAACGCTTACCCTGTCTCGTCGTCCCTTAAAGCGCTTGCCTCCACTCCATTTGGTTTCCCATCGTCCACTACTAAATGTCCCGTCGCTGTCACGACTCGACGTGGTGTATCGTGCCTGCAAGAGCTAACGCGGCCAACGCCATCCCGTCTCAGGCATTGACCAATTCTCTTGGAATTTAGCCTACCCAGGTAAGCCATCGTCAATCCCTCTTCCCAAGCCCTATTTCCGTGTGAAAAACGCTTGAGCTGGTTGCCGAGCTCTTCCAGCGCGCACACGATGACTCGGCCATTTTCTCCGTCGCGAGTTCTTTCTTCCTCCAGTATAATTCCTTCTCCCATTGATTCTTTCCACAGCCCTTTCCTCGCAACTTCCTCCTCCGATACACATGCCATCAAAGCGTTTGAGTTCATATATCAATTCATACATGAGATTCAAGGAAGTTCTCTGACACGCCATCTGCTAGTCATCTGAAAAACCCAAAGAAGAAACCATGTCTTGGAACAACGACGTCTCAGCCTGGGGTGGCGGCGGCACTGCCGACAACGATTCCTCTTGGGGTGTTGGCGACACAGCCAACGACAAGTCCATGTGGGGTAACGGTGATACCGCCGCCGCCGATTCGGGTTGGGGCAACGGAAACCAAAATGGCGACAATTCGGGCGACGCCAACGGCGCTGGTTCTGGCGACACCCATCGTGATGATGACGGCAACGCCGGCGGCAACCGTGCCTGCTTCAATTGCGGCGAGACTGGGTAAGCAATCGAGCCTTCTTGACACCTCCAACCACCCCGACTGACATGGGAGCTCTAGCCACAACAAGGCTGACTGTCCTAACCCTCGCGTTCCAAACGGTCGGTGCCGTCGCTGCGGCGAGGAAGGCCACTGGAGCCGGGAGTGCCCCAATGCTCCGCCGATGCAGTGCAAGGAATGCCAGTCGACTGAGCATCTCGTCAAGGACTGCCCGAACCGTGTCTGCAAGAACTGCAACGAGACTGGTATGGTCCCAATTGTCAAATGTCAAGGGTGACTAGGAGGTGCTGACTCGACGCCACCATGTCCAGGTCACACCATCAGCCAGTGCAAGGGCGCCCGCAAGATCGACCGCAGCGATCTTCCAGAAATGACTACCGAGGAGACCTGGACTGAGATCAAGCGTGCTGTGAAGGAGCGTGACATCGACGACATCAAGAAGGCGATTCAGATCTATGTCAAGTCCTCTCCCGACACCACGTACGCGGAGCTTGAGCGCGCTTTCCGCGCTCAGGACGTCCCAGTCTGGCTGATCGCCATCGAAAAGACCCTGGCGTCCACTTTTGTCAACATGGACTTGCAGGGCAATCTCGGCAAGAAATACACGGTCACATACCGCTTTCAGTGGAATCCCCCTCGCCCGCGCGACCGTGAGCTCTGGCCCAAGGATGTCGACGAGAACTTGGAGCGCCTCGCCGATGCCGGTGAAGTTGTCTATGGGGGTCTGCCCAAGTGCACCAATTGCGGTGAGGTTGGCCACATCGCCAAGCGCTGCCTCCAGGACAAGGTCGAGCAGCCCAATCGCTTTGAGATTACTTGCTTCAACTGTGGCGAGTCGGGCCATCGCCTTCGTGACTGTAAGTGACTCGGGGTACCGCAGAAGACCGGGTGGGATGTCAGCTGACGAGATCAAAAGGCCCCGTTCCTCGTGTTGACAAGTTTGCTTGCAAGAACTGCGGGTTCGAGACACCTCGTCCTTTGAGAAGCTTGGGTGTGGCACGCTGACAGTTTTCAAAAGTCAATCGGGCCATAAGGCCGCTGAGTGTACCGAACCTCGCTCCGCCGAAAATGTCGAGTGCCGCAAGTGTGGCGAGAGTAAGTTCTTATTCCTATGAAACGGCCAGGTAACCTAGTAGTCGCTGACTGTCATCAGTGGGCCACTTCTCTCGCGACTGCCCCCAGGGCGGTGATAGCCATGCTTGCCGCAATTGCGGCAACGAGGGCCACATGGCTCGGGACTGCACCGAGGAGCGCAACCTCGCTCTGGTTCAGTGCCGGAACTGCGATGAGTTCGGACATATGAGCAAAGATTGCCCGAAGCCGCGCGACAGTGAGTTTTCCCTCACCCGTCTCTCGCGTGAGCGATTGCTGACCTTGCTGCAGTGTCGCGTGTCAAGTGCAACAACTGTCAGCAGATGGGTCACTACAAGTCTCGATGCACGAATCCCTCTGTGCCCGACGAGGCGGGCAATGGCAATGATACTGGCGTTGCCGAGAACGACACTTTTGATAAAGCCGACGCTAGCGCTAGCAATGGCGGGTATGCCGCTGACGATTGGTGAGGAGGGTTATCAAGCTGGCTATCCTATTCAGGGTGGGAGTTCAAGCTTTCGGTCCCGGGAGAGATAACGATCGTATACTTTGGCTGATCTGTGGCCATTTTCTACGAGCCTTGTTTCATGACGGGAAGATGATGGATAGACAGGTATAGCGCCCGAGATAGCCAGGCAGTGGGTAACTGATTCGGCCAGGGAAATCACTCGATGATCTGAGAATTGACTTGTGAATGATAGAGGTGGTTATCGGCTGTGATAGCGCCGGAGTCCATACCGAACTCGTACGTACGGTTGGCTGCTCGGTGGCTCTATTTTGTCAGAACCCCGATGACGTGCGGCATGGTAAAGTACCAGGGCTCGCCCTGCAGCTGGCACAAGTCAACCTGGCTCCAGGGGGCGACCTCGGTGAGCCACTTGCCCGTGTCGCGACACATTTCGCAGCCGCCGATGAGGTGCGGCCAGAATATGCCAAGGAAGGCTGGGGGGGGGGGGGAGCAGGTCAGAAACGCGATCACGGCAGAATAATGGCACAGGCAGAGAGAGGAGGGAGGGGGGAGAGGGAAAAGAGAAGGAGAAAAAGACGAGCGGGGAGGGGGAAGGCGACCAACTCACCCTGGTACAGCCGCATGCTCCAGCCCTGCCAGTGGAAGCACCTGACGTGCTCGTAGACGTACCAGCGCCCGCCGGGCTTGAGGAAGCGGTAGAGCTGGGCCATGTTGCGGCGCGGGTCGGGGATGCTGCACAGGCACATGATGGTCACGATGCAGTCGACCCTCCCGAGGGGCACCCGCCCGGACGCGGCCAGGTCCTCGATGCCCAGCGGCACGATCTCGTAGGTCCCGTCGTCCAGCCCCGCGGCCGCCACCTGCCGCCGCAAGAGCGAGTGCACCGTCGGGTTGGGCTCGACGCCGTAGATCTTGCGGATGCCGCCGCCGCCGCCGCCACCGTCGCCGCCGCTGGTGGACGCCGGCAGGTTCTGCGGCGTGTAGAGCGACACCCACATCCCGGACCCGGGACCGACCTCGAGGACGGTGCCGGACACGGCGGGGTGCGGTGGGGCGCCGGCGGCGGCATCGCTGTCGGAGGAGGGTGCTGGAGTCGTCGGCGGGGGGGGAATGATGGCGCCGCCGGCGACGCGGCCCTGGAGGAGGGGCACCACGTTCTTCTCGGCGTTCTGGCGCACCGTGGGGCCGACGTGGGCCCAGAAGCGGCCGAACCAGGCCGACCGCAGACGGGAGGGGGACAAGAGGGTGGCGAAGTCGCGGGCGAGCAGGGCCGAGAGGACGGTGGACGGCAGGAAGGAGAGGGCCAGCCCCATGAAGAGGAAAGGGTCGACCAGTGAGGCGAGGGCCGGGGGCAGCATCTTTTATTTTTAGGGCGCCGCTTGTCGAGACGCTGTGTATGGCGGTGGCGGAGGGATTGGGTGAATGAGTTTGAGTGAGAGAGTGAGAGTCCCGGTGGATGGGGTGAGTGAGTAAGTACTTGAGTGAGTGAGTGAGTAGAGTGAGTGATCAAGGCAGATGAGAGGTAAATAACCAAATATGGTCAACTACACTAAGGAGCAAAACAACTTCGCGAGGCAAGGGAAGCTAGCTTAGCGAGAAGATAAAGGGGAGGGGAGCAACGGTGAGGAGTGACTACTGCAGCGACGTTATGGCCATTCTTCCACCGGAAACTTCCCGGAGACTTCTTAGCCGGAATGTGGATTCGTCGATGAAGGAGACCTGGCGCAGGGCAGGTTGGGGCAGGGCAGCGAGTGGAACAGGGGCCGAAGTCAGTAGGTTGATGCCGGGCAGGGTTAGGGCTAGATATGGCTGCAACTATCCGTAACATCGGGTATGTGCGAGGTGCGGAGGTCTGTAGTCCGCAGCTCGTTGAATAAGAATAACTACTGTAGGTAGTGTGAGATAAGAAAGCTTGGCGCTCGCGCCTGGTTTCTAGCCAACCACAAGCTCCCGATAACTACCGGGTATCCCAGGTACCTCTGTACTTACGTCAAGTGGCAGCGGGCCACTATGACCACGCTGGCTGCATTTGTGGCCTTCGCCTCTTATTATTGCGTGTAAGTGTTGCTTGCGCTTCAGCAGCCTCGACCTCGCCCCGAAACCTCGACGACTCGGCCGCCCACCTTAGTCCACCTTAGCCCACCTTCCACTTCTCGTCGCTCATTATAGACGTGCTTGTATCCCATCTGGCATCGAGGATACCGCGGCGCCCGCGCTCTGCACCGCCGTCAATTGACTTTACGGGAACCAAAAGTGGACAGCCTGGCCAGAGCGGCCGCGGCGCACTTGCCATGAGGTTACTCAAGACGATCCTGCTGTCGCTCTTGACGCTGGCGCAGGTTGCGCTCTGTGCCGAGGACTACTACAAGGTGCGATCCCGCTCTCCTCCCTTCTCCTTGCCCCTGCCGCCTAACAAAAAGCCTTCCAGGTCCTGGGTCTCGACAAGCATGCCACCGAGAGGCAGATCAAGTCCGCCTACAGGCAACTAAGCAAGAAATACCACCCCGACAAGAACCCGTAAGCTCTCTTCCCTCCCGGACTTTTTGTTTTTCCCCTTCCAGGCTGACATGACTCTCTCCACACAGAAACGACCCGACAGCCCACGAAAAGTTCGTGCTCGTGTCGGAAGCCTACGAGGCGCTGTCGGACCCCGAGTCGCGCCGGATCTACGACCAGTACGGCTACGAGGGCTACCAGCAGCGCAAGCAGCAGCAGGGCGGCGGCGGGCACGCGCACGACCCCTTCGACCTCTTCAGCCGCTTCTTCGGCGGCGGCGGCCACTTTGGCAACCAGCCGGGCCAGCGCCGCGGCCACGACGTCGAGGTCAAGGTCGGCATCTCGCTGCGCGACTTCTACAACGGCCGCACGACCGAGTTCCAGTGGAACAAGCAGGAGATCTGCGACGCCTGCGAGGGCACCGGCGCCGCCGACCGCGTCGTCCACACCTGCCAGGCCTGCGGCGGCCGCGGCGTCCGCACCGTCCGGCAGCAGCTGGCCCCCGGCATGGTGACGCAGGTGCAGATGCAGTGCGACGCCTGCGGCGGCCGCGGCAAGAGCATCCGCCACCGCTGCAAGGTCTGCGGCGGCGAGCGCGTCGTCCGCCGACCGACTACCGTCTCGGTGACGGTCCAGCCCGGCATGGCCGACGGCGTCCGCATCGCCTACGAGAACGAGGCCGACGCCCACCCGGACTACGTCGCCGGCGACCTGATCGTCACCCTGTACGAGAAGGAGCCCGAGCTCGAGGGCGAGGGCAACCCGGACCGCGTCGACGGCGTCTTCTTCCGCCGCCGCGGCGACGACCTCTTCTGGCGCGAGGTCCTCTCCCTGCGCGAGGCCCTCATGGGCGACTGGACCCGCAACATCACCCACCTCGACGGCCACGTCGTCAGGCTCGGGCGCAAGCGCGGCCAGGTCGTCCAGCCGAACCACGTCGACACCATCGTGGGCGAGGGAATGCCCAAGTGGCACGAGAACGGCGACAGCGTCTACCACAAGACCGAGTTCGGAAACCTCTACGTCGAGTACACCGTCGTGCTGCCGGACCAGATGGAGAGCGGCATGGAGAAGGAGCTGTGGGCCCTCTTCGAGAAGTGGCGGGCCAAGAAGGGCGTCGACCTGCACAAGGACAGCGGGCGGCCCGACAAACCTATTATGCATGATGAGGCGCATGAACATGAGGAGTTATAAGATAGACAAATAGACCGGCGCGTTGTTGTGTGTCACGTATCCTATGACTGTATATATATATATACCCACATACATACCCACTTGTAGCTGCGCACTACAACCTTGTTTGGGCAACCACCGTAAGGTATGGTATTCCCGCTAGAATGATGCTGATTAATCACCTTACAAGTACCAAGCATCGAGATATTCGCTAGGCATTCGTGCATCATCACCCTCTTTGTGTAGTTCGTAACGAGGTATCATTGATCAGCGTAGCCGATATATAGAGGATTATCGCGCATCAGCGTCAGAGAAGGACACGCAAGCATCACGTCTAGTGTAAGTAGCAATCAGAAACAACCAAGGAAAAGAAACGGAAACAAAACAAAATAAACAAAAAAATACATATGGAAAGAAAAAGGAAATGAACAGTCAAACGCAAAAAAAGCAAAACATCAGAACATTCATAAAGTCATCAGTCATGATCATCACCATCATGCCCAAGTCTGCGACCGCCCCATGCCCCTCTCGTAAAGCTCCTCTTCCCTTCTCCGCCTTCGCCGCTTCCGTTCCTCATGATAATAATCATCATAGTAGTAGTCGTTGTCGTCGTCGTCAGAAACCTCCCTCTCCCTCCCACGAGCTCGCTTGTCCTCCGCATGCCTGCTGCTCTCTCCTCGCTCATCCGCCTTCCACCTCCGACGACTCCTTTCACCTCTCTCATCTCTCTCATCCTCCTCCTCCTCCCTTCTCCGCAAACGCCTACGACTATCCCCGTCATCATCCCTCCTTCGTCTCCGCCTGCTCTCGTCCCTGTCATCCCGGCTTCTGTCACGGTCACGATCACGATCGCGACTCCTTTCTCTCTCCCGATGCGATAGCCTCCGCCGCTCTTCTCCCGTTCCATCGCCTCCGCTCAACAGACTCCCACTTAGGATTCCACTAATCAACCCCAGCCAGCTGCCCCTTCCCTCTAGTACTCCAGTGACGTTGCGTACGATACGTTCTACCGCCTCCGCGTCCGTCCCGGCAACTCCCCATTCCCCTCGCATACTCATCCCGTTGGCGCCGCGCGGGCTCCGGTACTCAAAGTCCCCGCGCCGGCTATGCCACGCCGAGCCGCGTCCACGTATAGGACTAGATCCGTCAAGGGGCCGACCTTCAGCGTCGAAGCGGTCCGGTAGCATCTCTATCGCTTCTTCGTCGTCGGTTTCGGGTTCCGAGCTTGCATCCTTGCCATACACCCGGCGACCGGGAGTTAACGGCCGGTCCGCGGACGGATCAGAGTTACGACGCCGGCGCGAGAAGATTCGGTTGTCATCGCTTTCACTGGCTATCTCTACCGCGTCCGACTTGGCTCCTTGCTCCTCATGATGGCGACGAAGTGTGGCGGATGATTTGGGGGAAAGCGGGACGAAGACGACAGACTTGGAGGTCCGAGGAGTGTCAGGTGCATCCGTCTCCGATGTTGTATTGGCTGGCGGGGTGAAGAGATTCGCTGGCTTTACACGATCTACAGGCACGTTTCGTCAGTTCAGAACTCCCGGATGCAGCACAACAGCGGTTTCCGGTCTTTCAAGAGGCCCCGCGAGACGACGCACCCTTCTTTTCACCAGCAGCGGAGCGAACGGCAGCTTCTGCCTCTGGAGTGGAACGACCAACACGGGAAGCTTCACTCACATGTTCAGGAGCCGTGGGGTTTGGCGGTGGAGCCATGGGCGGAGGTACGGCACCAGTGCCTACAGCCGAGTTGGGAGGCGGGCCCGGCACTGGCGGAGCATACGCTGTGTACGCCGAGTCTGGAGGATAGGGTGCGTACTGTTGGTGTAGATTCGTGGTGGCGATGTTAGGATGCTGTGTGAAGCCGTTGGTAGGAGCCGGAGCTCCTTGGGTTGCCGCTGGCGGAGGGTTGTAGTACCCGCCAGACGCATGCGGAGGTGAAGGGGCTCGGCGGCCGTAGGTCTCGTTTTCGTCCGCCGGGTCTTCGTCCGCGTAGCCTATCGTTGTCAGCCTGCTGTTTCAGAGAGCTCTTACAGGAATGACTTACGACGCCGGTCCCTCTCCCTGCCCCTCTCCCGTTCCTTCTCTCTATTTCTCTCCCTATCTCTCTCGCGGTCCTTGTCGTCTTTCTCCTTCTCCTTCCCTTTCTCTTTTCTGTCATTGAGTTTTTTCAGGCCAATGGCGGCTGCGCCGGCCGCTGCAGCACCAGCTGCGAGGTCCCGCAGCCTACTTCCACTCCGCTTCTTCTCTGCCTTCTTGTCACGATCCGTCTCCGACTCGCTGTCCGCAGAGTAGTCGTCGTCACTCCTCCGCCTCCTGCTGTGCCTCCTCCTACGCCTGCGACTCCTTTCCTCTGCCGCAGACTCGTACCCCTCTGAAGCGGCCCCTCTATCGTCCTGGTATGAGGGGTCCGCGTACAGGGGTTGGGCCCCGTACTCAACCATGCCTAACTCAGGATCAGCGACGGAAGAGTCATTGTCGGGGTACATGGGTTCGGACCGACTCAGGCTTCTGCTCCTGCTCCGGCGATGATAGTCGCGCGCATCGCGGTCGTAATACTCGTCATCACTGAACTCGCGCTCCCGTTCGCGGTCATGCTTTTCCTCTTCCTTCTTCTCCTTGTGTTTATCATAAAGCTTCTTAGCGCCGGCGCCAGCGAGGCCAGCGGCCAGTATCTCGGCACCGGTACGGAGGCGCGAGCGGGAGCGGCTCTTTCCGTCTCTCGACTTGCTCTTGTGGCGGTAGTGCTGGACCAAACCGGCAACGGCTGCCGTGCCCAAGCCAGCCTTGGCAACTGACGAGGCACGGCTCTTCGACCGCTTTCGGCTGGGAGACCTGTCGGTGTCACTATCGCGATGGAGGGTTCTGCCACGGTTCATCTCCTCCTTTTCAATCTTGCTGCTCTGGTAATACTTGGCTGCACCCGCAGCCGCGAGGGCAACAGCAGCGATGCCGAGGCCAGTCTTCAGCCTAGAATGAGGGGGCCGAGAGCGAGAGCGAGATCGGGAGCGAGATCGGTAGCGTTCTCTCTCATCGTCGCCGTACCGCTCCTGGTAAGCGCTGTGTGCGCGCCTCGCAACCTCGGTGCCAAGTGCGCCAAGGGCAGCACCAGCAAGAACCTTGCGGCCGCGATGTTGCTTATACTCACCGTGGGAGTCACGCCTCGATGCAAGAATCGCAGAGATGCCGGCTCCGGCGAGAGCTCCTTCGGCGATATGACGCTTCCGGTGCGGGCTGCTCGATGAGCTACGTTCCCGCCGAGAACCGCTGCGCCTTACGTAGTATTCGTCGTCAGTGTCGCCACCATCGCTGTAGCTTTCACGATGGTGGTGGCGATGGTGGCGATGGTGGTGGTGGTGCCGGTGCCGGTGGTCATCGTCATAACGCGCCATCGCGTACTCCTCCTCACGGCGCTCTCCCCGGTAAGGGCCGACTTCACGAGACTCACGGTGATAGTAGTACTCGCCGTCGCGCGAGCCCTGGCGGGCAAGGGCAAGCTCCCGGTTGTCTGCGTTCTGCTCCCGGATGACTACAGTGGCCGGAGGAGCCTCTTGCAGGATGATTTTCTGTTCCGGGGCGCGTTGCCGGATAACGATGGGAGCAGGTGCTGGCGGTGCGGGCTCGTAGTACTCGGTTTCCTTGCGCCAGCGTTCGACATCGGCACCTCCGCTGGAGAAACCCTCGTCACGGCGTTCTTCGACCCGGCGCTCGAGACGGACCTCGCCGCCATGGGAATCCCGGAGCTCGACCCTCTTCTCGACACGTACGTCCGTTTCCCTCTCGTCGTCCCAATACGAGCGTCGGTCCCAATCCCGGGGCGAACGTACGTCATCGCGATCGACCCGTTCAACCTCCTTGGTTGACTCGTACACGACCCTCCCGTGATCTCTATCGATGCTGCGGTGGTAGTCGTCCTCGCGGACCCGCTCATCACGCTCAACGACCCTCTCGCGCTCCACTACCGCGCTGCGGGGCCCATCTCCACGATACTCTACCCGGTCAACTCGGGCGTAGTGGTCATCCCTGGGGTCTCGCTCCCGCTCTCGTTCAATGACCTGACGCTCGACGTAGGTTGCGCTGTGTGGAGAAGGATCGTACGCTGACCGAGGCCGCTCGGGGATGTACATGCGCTCGAGGCGGCGGTCCACCTCGACAATCTCGTCCCGGCTGGAGCGGCGAACGGGAGCATAACGGCTACGGCGCTCCTCCTCGACGACGTCCACCTCGCGCTCGATCCGCTCGACGCGGTCAGGCGTTACCTTGTACCGGCGCACAGTCGTTCTCCGGTACCCCTCATCGTCTGAGGGAGACGTGTCCCGCTCCCGCATGTAGCGGGACTCGCGGTACACCTCAGGCATAGCGAAGTGAGAATGCCGTCACACACGGTGTAGTGCAGTGAGAGGTCTTTCAGAGTTCGGTTTAATGTCGTTTGCGAGAATTAGATTAAGCCCAGGAAAAGCAATGAGTAGAGCTGACTTCCGAGTATCAAAAGCAAACGGAAAATCGCAAAACGGCAAAACACAAAGCGATGGAGTTGCAGAATTTCCAAGGCAGGCGGGGCGGGGGGGGGAGAGAAACACCTGTGAGAAAGAGTCACGGTGGTATATGAGGGGGCCTTGTGGACCGAGAGGAAGGAGGGGGCATGGGATGGCTGGGGCGGGAGGGTGAGATGCGCCTGCCTTGGGCGCAAGGGCAGCTGGTGCTGACGAACCTTGGCTCGCATGCACCTGCCTCGCATGCACCTGCCGTGACAAGGTGCATTACGTTTTTAGGTAAGCACCTATGTATGCATGTACGTACACAAGAGAAAGTTGCATCCCCTTGCAGAAACCAACTGCGGCGCCGCTCGCCTCTCTTCGTAGAGGATGCCTCACTTTCGGGTTAGCCACATCGGCCATGCCAGGGCTCAAAGCTTGTTGGTTTCCCTGCTGGTGTTGGCCGACGGCAGCAACCCGTACAACAGTCCAGATCCTTCTTCTCCTATTTTTGACGAAACAAGTCCGCTCTGAGACGAAGCGACGGAAGAAACGGGTCGCCATGGTGGCGGCCTTGCCGGGTTAGTGAGGCGTGTGATTCCCAACAGATCGAGGCACGCCGTAGACAGGATGTTGCATCGCGCCGCCCTCAGCCACGCCGCACACGTTGGGGCCTCGCGCAACAGTGGCTGGAAGTTGCACCCCTCACAAAAGGCCAACTGACCCTCGCAAAAGACGGTGATATGGTCGAAGAAACCAAACCCGTCTGGCCTTTGGGAAGTGACTAGAAGCGGTAGGCAGCTACACCCTCCTAAAGATTGCTGGTCTTGTGCTCCTATCAGGAGGTTTGCTCAATGACCCACTGTCGCACACACCCGGGACCAAACGTCTCGTTACCTCATGGCTCATCTAAACTCCTGGGCCGTCTCAGGTACATACCTTCGAGAGCATGACGGAACGTAAGCAGGTGCACAACCTTGGAAGGGCTCCGATTGTGGGACGCACGAATGCCGACACGGCCGACCGCCCCACAACAAACGCCTCGACGTGTGTGATTGGGATACGTACCGGGATTAGCGTCGACGAGGCGCAGCCTTGTGACTTGATCACCAGTGTTTCCGAGGTTGGGACTCGTGGCTTGCATTATGATACAAACAACGGAGTATGGTGTGAGGATGAATGCTACATTTAAACAAAGTGAGGGCGCAAACAATGCTCTCAAGGCTAGTGGGTCTTGTGAAGAGAGAAAAATTCGGGGATGCCTCTGCCATCAAGCTGAGTTGCCAACTTGGCTGCCTTGAAACCGTCATTTCCAGGTCAAAAGCGTAGCCTTGTCCAACCAAAACGGTGCGACCGAACTCTAATAGGAACAATGCTCGAGACCCCAAAATTCGACAGTAGCTCAGGGTCAGTTGGCCGTTCCGCAGCGTGGTCGGCCCTACCCCTCCCCCGCAATCAGTTCTCAGGCACAGCATTCTGGTCGCATTTTCTTCAAGGCAAGTGGTATAGATTGTTTCCATAAAGGCACACTTGGAAGGAGAGTGTTCAAACCTGCTTTGAGTGTTACCAGCACATCGAGATTGGGGAAGTATTAATGGCCAACAACATTGGGACGTAGTTATTGACTTCCTGGATTTTGGCCTTGGTGAAGCCATTTCGTCATAGGAGCCCCACTAGGGTGTTGAAGCTGGAGAGAGGGGCAAGTGCGCCATGGCCGCACCCAGAGCGAGGCGAACGCCGAGAAGGCCATTCCCGAGAAGCATCGAGTTGAACCAGCATCGAACTGCTCCTTGCAAGTCTTTCAAGGGCGTTCCCTAAAATCTCAGGCAATTCACCGGGTGGGTTCCTTCTTACGGATAATTCTAGCATAAGTTACCTTGCTTGAGCCTCAACTTCACTGGATTCTTCGCAAGGCTATGGCGATTACGACGGAGAGTCTAACGCTTGTTAGACTCCCAGCCTGCCTTAGTACTACCGACCAGAAATGAGAAGACCCGGTGGGGGATGGTCATCAATCATCGATGAACAACAGCCAGTGGTTGACAGCGAGGCAGCAAAACGTTATCCATGATTGAAGGCTTACCGTTGTACTCAACCCTCGCGACGGTTCTAGACTGGCGTTGAACAAGTGCATACGTTATAAACCTTATGGATCGTCGTACGCTCACGTAGGCTGATGTAAAGTTGGGAAAGGTGGCTCCAAGGGCCTTGCATATCTGGCTTTTCGATGAAGAGCACCTTCAAGCTGCCGACCACATTAGAACTCGGATTACGGCTTTCCATTGCGGTGTGGCATATTCCGAAGCATACGGGCCTAGCCAAACCTGCCAGAACCGCGACTCCGAGGAGTTGCCCTGATGGGGCCTTCATCACCGGTCCCATGGGATCGGTCGGCTTGCGCTGATCGAACCCTACCACAGTCGTTCAAAAGCGCATCTTCAGATTCCATGTAAAGCTACGCCGATGAACCCGGACCCCCAATATCATAGCCTCCATCCCTGTGGTCGTGTGTGCGAAAAGCCGCCGCAAATCCATGCAAGTTTTGGAAGAACAAAGGGAATCCGAGGAGTCAACACCACGCCTTGCCCGAGTCGAAGCCAGCTTAGTCGAAGAGACCGAAACCCATGTCCTCGTCCGACTCTTCCTTCTCTGTAACAGGTTGTTAGCGTCAGGGGTATGCAAATGGCCGTGAGAGCCGAGGTTTGCGGATAAGGACTCACCCTCCTCCTTCTTGGCCTCCTCCTTGGTCTCCTCAGCAGCAGCACCAGGGGCAGCGGCGGCGGCGCCAGCGGCAGGGGCAGCAGCACCACCGCCAGAGCCAACGGCGGAGAGGAGCTCCTTCACATCCTTGCCCTCGAGAGCCTGCAATGTAATGCACCGGTCAGTCAACCTGTTCATTGCTTCGATTCCCGTGTCCGATTGCGAAATCGTGCGTCTCCGGTCTTCGTACCTTGGCGAATAATGAGGACCAGATAGGCTCAACGTCGTTGACGTTGGCGGCCTTGATGAGGGTCTGGATCTTGTCGGACTAGACTCGACCGTTAGCCCTCCGCAACTCGTCGCATTTTTGACCTCGTGCGATGAAGCACGAGGCTCCAGGGGCAGGTTCTTACGGTGATCTCAACGCCGTCGTCGGCGAGGATCAGCGCCGCGTAGGAAGTGGCCAGCTCAGCGTTAGACATTTTGACTGTGGTTGTCGAGGCGCAAGGTGCTGTGACTCGAATGGGCTTCTTGACGTGGGATGTTGAGACCGAGCTTGAAATTCGCGAAGCGGGAAAATAATTAGTTGTGGGCAATACGAAAACAGAATAGCGTGGCCCTACGGTTGCCGGCTGTAATCTTAGGCCTGACAGCTGCAGGTTGGCTGTCAGGAAGTGAAAAGTCTTGGCATCCGTGATTGGTCCATGGTTCAACACAGCAGGACAAGCAGCCAGGATCTCTGGAGCGACCTGATCCAGTACACTACGGATTATGGATTAAATTTAGGTACCTGCACCTTAGTACTTTGTAAAGTACTCTGTACGTACTACCGTATGTACCAACATAGCAATTTTTCTTCCACGTACAGAACCAAAGACAAAAAAGGCCATTCTTGAAATGTATCACTCGAGCATTATCCATATTTGTCACCGCCACCCGTGGATAATCGTTACGGCTCTTCCCGCTCAGTCATCAAACAGGTCTTGGACTTACATGCATAACTACATCCGTACACTCCGGGCGTTGCGTGTTGAAATAGCAGGTCCACAGGTAATCAGGACCCATGCAGCCACCCCACCTACCTTTTTAAATCCCCCACCACTGACGTCGCGAACAAGACACCCCGAAGCTGTAATTGGGACCTGCACTTTCAATCACTTCGGCGCAAAGAAAGCACAGCCCATTTCTCCGGTCGGCAAATCAGTTACTCCTGTATGCCCCCGAGGTGAGATTCTAGTCCGCGCAACTTTTTCTAACTTCCAGGCGACAAGTTTCCTTACGAACCTCTGTGGCGCAGGGACTGGTCGAGTGTAAATCGGCCTCCAGATCGAGTCACGCGGGCGGCAAGTTCCTCCCACACCACAATCTATTAGAGCAAACCTATTTTGTCATTCTCGGACTCTGAAGAGCGAGCTAGCACTTTTCCCTACGGCATCTCTCTTTCTCCCCTCAAGAACGACTCCGGGCACCACCATGGACACTCCGGCAGTTCCAATGCCCAAGGATGAGCGCGAGCGTCAAATCCTCGACAAGCTCACTGCCATTCAGGACAAGCTTCTGCTCCTGAAAAGGGATCGAACACAATACATTAGAAGCCAGGATGTGATGGTGCTGCACGACCAACTGGTGGAACAGGTTAGGCAACTGAACGAGATTCGCAAGGGGGAGCACAAGGGAGAAAACCGATGTATGTTGACGATTCAAGCGGCTACCCCCATTTTAGCGACATGCTGACGGTTGCCACAGTGGACAAGGTTCTTGAGAGCTGCCTTCAGCTTATCTCATTGTTCTTCATGACGATCGGGCGGACGAGCGAGGTGCCAGCAGCTTATGCGCTCACATCGACCATCAAGCGGCTGCTTGACCACCTGACCGAAGCAAGGCTCTTCTCGGCCAAGGACCTCACTAGCATATCCAACACTCTCGACAGGTTGGAGGGCATTCTAGCGAATGACGAACCGCATCATTCCCCGTATCTCGCCGAGCTCTTGGCACACCGTTGCGCACGATGCAAATCGACGCTGGCCAAGCTGCGGGAGCAGCTTGATCAGCTGGATGAGCCAGTCCAGGTCGTATGGGAGCGACTGATTTCGATCCTGCGGTCGATGTCGCTCGCAAATACGAAGTCGAAGGTGAGAAATGGAAACGATGTCGATCGAAGCGACGGAGTCCTGACGGCGTGACAGTTCTCAACGACGGAGGTCCTGAAGCTCAAGGCGAAGTTGAGGGAAATCGAGGAATCAATGGTAGATGGCAAGTTTCTGGGCGAGGACGGCCAGGAGCTCCGGGGAAGCGAGGCGGTGGCTGAACTGCTTCGCCGGTGTTTGGCGTGGTCGGACATCGTCCTTGAGCGGTATGCGCCGAACACCTACACGATTTCCAACGGCTGCTAACTTTTCCCATAGGAAGGGAGTGATCCCGGACGCTTTCAAAGACAAGTACAACATTCTCATCAATATCCGCAACGACCTCGAAAAACTCTCCATCACGCAGGCTTGGTCGTTGCGCGAGACGGATCTCTACGATTTCCAGCGGCAGCTCGACAAGATTGATGAGGCGCGGGTCGACGGCAACTGGCTGGACCAGGACGGCAACCCGGCCGAGCTCTACGTTCAGCGCACGCTGTTGTACCTCATCCGGCGCAGCTACGGCTACATCTACCATCTCATGAACTCGTCCGAGCCCGTGTCGGAGGCGCTGCTGCCCATCTACAACCAGCTACAGACGCTGAAGCGATGCTTGATCGAGGTCAAGAATTCGGGGGGCGTGAGCTCTGTGAGGGAGTTGTATCCGTACAGCATGAAGGTCTGTCCGCTTTCTCTCTCTTGCCTACCCTATCGTCACGAGTCAGCTAGGGAGGACACTAACAGTATTACAGTTGAACTCGATCGACAACATGAGGGTAGATGGCAAATTCATGGTTGGCGATGACATCCCTGAGGGTCAGGGGAGCGTCAGCGAGTTGCTTGCCGAGTGTTTTGAGCTCAACTACGAGCTAAGAGTGGCCGCCGAGGAGGCCGCCGAGAGGCGCGAAGACGAAGAAAGTCAGTCCTCTGCTCCGCAAACGACTGCCTCATAATTGTCAGAAGTTGCCGGGGTCTTTTGTATGAGTATATGATTGTTTCTTATTTGGTTTATCCATTCGGTCGGGGCGTTTTAAGTAGGCATATGGTTGGTCTTTGTTGGCGGCAGCGCCGGTTAGCGGGTTCTGGGGTCTGGCGGGAGGTTGTGTCCCAATATGGTTCTGTACTCGACAGTATTGCTCCATTATGCTGCTAAGCTCACAGTCCGGCTCTCTCTCTCTCTCTTTTTCTTCCGTGCAAGGTAAACGCTCTCCGTCATGCGTAGTACGAACCATCACCTGGACCTCACCCCAATCGTTACCTTGGTACAAGCATCCAGGTGGTCATTCATCCCTTCATTTCTGGGTGCGGAACGCGCAAAGGAAAGGCCACATTTGAGCCTATACCCAATCCTTGTCAGTCATCATGTCACAGAGTTGGATATAAGACAATAGAAGAGAACACCGTGGAGGGCCGGTGTGGGGGAGGAAAACGGGACTAACGTTTTCCGCTCACATCCTCTCAAAAAAAAGTCTTTGATTGCGGCAGAGGAAACCCGAGTACGGGACAAGGGCAAGGGGAAAGGCCTACGAGGGGAAACGACTCACATTCTCAACGTCCCACACTCCCTCCTTGGCATACACGTCCTGGCGCAGGATCTCCTTGATCTCCTCGCGGCTCGAGGCTAGCACAACGATGGTGCTGCCGGCGAAGGAGAAGTCCTTGGGGTCGGAGGAGGTAGGCACCTCGTTAAGGACGGCCCCTGTATTTGTCGTTCTCCTTGTTAACTCACAGGACACCCTCTCGATGGACCGCTAGAGCAGCCAAAGGCGGCGTAGGAAGGGAGGGGCAGGGGACAGTGGAAGGAGAAGAGGAGGGAAAGGGAGGGTACGGGGGTTGGGGTGTTTCGACATACCGCCCATTTGGAACACGCCTGATTCCTTGACAGGACCAAGGTTGGCAAAGTGTTGCCTTTTCGATTGAGTGAAAGAAACACGGTCAGCGTCAGCTCATCCTGGCTCTAGGCTTCAATGAAAGGAGGGCGGGCCATGAGATCACGTTCGACCCGTACTCTGGGGAGGTTCACTTACGGTCGCACCGCTATCCTCTTCTCATGAGCGCCGGGGAAGTCGGGAACGACCACGAGCCATTCCATCTTCTTGGGCGCTTCTGTCGCCATGGTCTTGCGCTGCGCGAGGAGGAGACGAGTGGGTAGGGCGGCGTTGCTGCGGAATGGGGCAATGCAAGGGGTGTTGTTGTGGGAGAGGGAGGCAAGAGCGCTGGTGAGAGGACGCGAGTGAGCCCGGTTAGAGAGGTTGCGAAGGAGTAAAATCATTGATTGAGGGGGCGTGGAGAATCGTTGAGAGAAAGATCAGGACGGGAGTCTCAAGGTAGGTCAGGCTGCCGGCTGATTTATAGTGCCCGATTAGTGAGGGCGCGGCAATTGACGGGTCAACATGGACCGGGTATCTCGGGCGGTTGGGATAGTTGGCAATAAGGTGTGTGAAATCGCCGCCCCTAATGCGGACGGGAGTTCGAGTTTCCCCCCCTGTAACTTTCCCTAAGCGCTCCGTACAGTTGGGGGCGGAATGCGGGGTTGTTATATGTATCAATGCCGGACTACACTACAATCTGGTAGGCAAAAGTTACCACCGCTCCGGAACTATTTACTTATCACTACAACATATTCTTCTTTTCTCACGTGAGAGGTTGGGACAATGTCAAAGAAAAGGCGGCTGCTTAAGTTGTTCCCTGCGCCCTTGCCAATACAAGCTGGGTAAAGCCCGCGTACTATCTGGAACTTGCGTGACATCTGGCTTTACTCCGTAGTTAGTGCGGGGGTGGTGGTGGTGTTTTGGGGAACCCTCCAGAGCCTCCACTGCAACGCCCGTTCCACCATTCAGGTTCTCTGGTATTCAACGGACGATCGAGTTGAGGACATGACGAACAACGCAAAAGTGGTGAAGTCAATGGCTCTGCGAGCCGTCTTATCAGTTCCCTGGAGGCGCTTTTCTTTGCCCCACCTCACATCTTGCTGTCTGTGTGTGTAAATAAAATATGCGTAATTGACTTAATTTACGACCAACACCGCGCTGGGCGCCAGACCAGCCTCTGCGAGGGTCTGCCCAAAGTCCACGCCGGCCTCGAACGTCTTCTTCGGGAAGGTCAGGGAAAACCTCTGGACGGGAGCTCCCAGCTCCGCCTCGATTTGCTGGGCCACCTCGAAGAGGGTGGTTTCGCTCGGGTACGACTTGACAAGGTTCCCGTTCTTGGTCTGTAGCCTCAGCCGGGCGGTAGCAGCGGACGACCCGGACGATAGAGCGGCGGGTGTCGCCAGGGCAGTGGGTGGCGCAGTTTGCGACGGTAGAGGCTTGCCTTCGCGCATCGCCTTGGCGTCCTCTTCCCGGCGCTTACGTTCGAGCCTGTCGGCCTCAATCCGGGCCTTTATTCGCTTCTTCGCCTCGATGTCTTCGAGCTTCTCCTGGCGCTTCCTGGCCGCCTCCTTCATCTGCTCCTTCCGCTGGAGCTCCTCCTTGATGTCCTGTGACTCCCGAGTGGCTTTCTGCCGGATTTGCTGGAGAAGTAAAAGGGTTGGTGTTAGGTCAGTCTAGCACGGGTTTTCAACCCAGCCAACTTACCTCATTTCTCCTGGCCTCCTCCCTATCGATGATTGACTGGTTCGCCCTCTTCTCCTTCAGCTTCTGGCGGAGCTCCTCCAGCTTAGCCTTCTTCTCCTCCTCGGTCAACGGCGCAATCTCCTCTGTCGACTCTGAGAAGTCGGTGTGGTCTCTGCGGCGCGCGTAAGTGGTCAGACTTTGTGAATAGTGTGGGTTGGGCTGTAAGCCGGACAACTTACGTCTTGGAGGCATGAAAAGAAGCCAAATCACGGTTGCGGAATTTCTTGCCACACTCATTGCAGACGAGCGAGGCGGCGGTTGCGCCTGGAGGGATGGTGGATGCGGCACCCTCTTCCTCGCCGCCCTCAGTACCACCACCAGCTGCCTGGCTTGCCTGCAGTTCTTCCAGAGGCTTGTCTTGGTTCTCCTCAAGCCAGTTCAAGGCTTGCTGCACTGATGTTATGTCAATATACGTGACGCTGATATAAGGTGGCGTGGTTGGAGGAACACTGACATCCTCCGGTCTTCTTCACTGCGAGCTCGGCGCGGGCCTGCTCGAAGCCCATTTCGAGCAGCATGTCGAGGTCTGACTTGGTCATGGTAACAGTTTCAGGCGCAATGCAGTTATGCAAGAGTTTAAACTTGAACGAGTGAGAAATCGCTGATGGGATCTCAGTAGGTAGGTGCTGCGGTTGAGGAGGTCAAGATGAGAAGTGATTGGAAGGTCCGAGAATGGCGGGGCAGGTACCTCAATCAGGTAGGAGGTACGGATTACTGCATCGGAAAGAGAACCTGATGGCTGTGTATGAAAACTGGCTAGCAACGGCTTCTAATCTGTTTGTGCAAATTGGAGAACCTTTCTCAGTTTCAAGATCTGACTTTGTCTGAGATTCACGCTCATCTTTTGCATTCTCCATGCTGCTCACGTTTAGTGGCTCGGGTCAGCACAGCAGGCGGGCGGGCGAACGTCATCGGTGTTGGGCCCCTCTCTGGTCGACTTCAGAACCTAGGGTTAGGGTTGTTCCCAGTACCTCCCAAGCACAACTCATCCAGGCGGATACGGTTCGGGTACAGCAAACAGCGCCCCACAGGCTGTGTTGGATGGTCAGCACGGGCCCACTGACCTGGCCCCAGGTTGACAGCGCAGCGGCTCGGGAGTGGGCAAAAGTCGAGCTGGACAGCTTTGCCGTCAACGTGCCTGGAATATCGTAACACCCATCGCAGGCTCTCGACCAACTTTTGTCAGATAACGTGTCTATCCGCCGCGAAAACCCCCCCTCCGACCTTCTCTTCCTTTTTCTAAAACACGAACGCGGCGACCCAAGACTGCGAATCCCTTCTCCTGAGGCCACAGCGCATTGCCCCTATCCTGAGAAGGGTGCATCGTCCTGCGATCGATTTCCCCGTCTAGTCTCTCTCTTCCACCGCACATCCGCCTGCGCCAACGACCCCGACTGAAGTTCGCTCCGAACCCGCTCGCACACTGCGGCCACCATGTCCGTCGAGATCGATCCGCTAGAACTTGGGTTCCGCAGTACGCTGTCTCGCATTCTCATCGAGTCCGCCGTTTTCTGACCGGCATCCAGGGCCCTTCAATGCCGAAATTGCGCAGATTCTCAGGATCAAGAATTCAAACTCATCGCCTGTCGCTTTCAAGGTAACCCAGAGTTGATTCCTAGGCCTTGATGATGTTGGTCTTTCTAGGCTGACAAATGCAGGTCAAAACGACAGCCCCTAAACAGTATGCACGCGCCGGCTGCTAGATGTTGTCCTCGAACTCTAGAGGCTAACTTGATCCTCCAGGTACTGTGTGCGGCCAAACTCGGGCCGTATCGAACCTGGCCATGAAGTTGAAGTGTCAAGTACGTTGCAAGATAAGATTCGCCCAAGCTCATCGACTAGGCTCTTAAGAGTGCTGACCCTCGCAGTCCTTTTGCAGGCGATGAAGCAGGAGCCTCCTCTCGATGCCAAGTGCCGCGACAAGTTCCTCGTGCAGTCCGTCATCATCACCCCCGACAAGGAGTTCACGAACGTGCAACATATTGTGGGTCTAAGCAATCCGAACGTGAGGAGCGATCCACTAACCACGCCTTTTGTAGTGGGATGGAATAGAGAAGTCGGCAATCCAAGAGAAGAAGATTCGGGTCAGTTGGCTCCCGCCAGCCAGCGAAGCGCCGTCACATCCCGTTGCCACTCCGGTCCGGCAGGCGGCTGCGAATGGGGTATGTTCTCTTTTCTTTCAATATTCCTTCCCTTTTTTTTCGATCTGGCGACGGCGACTAATGCTTATGTACACAGTTCGATGCTACCCCTGACACTGCGCCGCCAGCCTACTCTTCCCCGCAAGACGAGACCACCATACTCGAGGACACCACCGCCGTTTCCCACGCCGGACACAACGAGCCCGAGTCCACCCAGGCCACCCAAGCGACAGCCTTCGCCGCCCCCGCCACCAACGTGGCCACGACCGTCAAGTCGGCCGCGGCAGAGACCTACGAGGAACTCAAGGAGCAGCTGGCCAAGGCGGAGGCGACCATCGCCTCGCTCAAGAACGAGGTAGCCAGCGGCCTGAGGCAGCGCAAGACGGGGGCCGCCTCGGAGGACAGCAGTGCCGAAGGAGCGAAGCTGGCGCAGGCAGAGAGGCAAACGGACCAGCCGCCGCGGCCCACCGAGGGCGTGCCCGTCCAGGTCGTGGCGGTGCTCTGCCTCGTCAGCTTCCTCCTGGCGTACTTCTTCTTTTAGTGGAAGCCGCGACCCGTTTTCTTCTGCCGGGGACGCTCATGGGCCGCCCGGCTCCGGCTTCCGTGGTGGGAATGCTGTTAGACGCCGCTGCTGGAGACGCAGCATCTTCGCTCTCTCTCTAACGCACACACGCCAGATGACGTACGCACGAAAATGTGGACGTATGGTGGAGTTCTCCTTTGTGACAATGGATGGATGGTTGGTTGATTGGTTGGATGGACGTATGGATGGATAGACGTGGCTAATGCGCCCCGGTGGGCTTCAAAATGCACCAAGACCGGGATGTGATCAATATCAATGGACAAGAGGGCACAGTTGAGGTGTCGTCCTGTGGGAGCATAAGGGTTTGTGTTGTCAGCTCTGAAAGCCCAATGTTTGCTTTTATCTCTTCCTATATTTTTTTTTCTCCTAAGTCTCGGCTCGGCTGCAGCCTCTTTTTTCCTTTCGGTGTTCAATCAGCTATTTTTTTTTTGTTTGTTTATTTAGGTGGGAATAGGCATATTTCGCTGTGTTGTAGCCATCCACTTGTCGGTAGTGGCCAGCGGAACGACGGTCTGGATTTGCAGATGTATGTACATACTTTGTGCCCTCGGCTTTGCGCCACGTGTTTCGGGGAGGCTTGAGACTGCCACCACAGCAGGGGGGAGGGGGGAGCCTTGCCCCCTCCATTACTCCCGAGCGCTTCTTGGAACATGGCCCGCGGACGTCGAGTCGGGTAGTATTGGTATATGTACTCGTTTGTAGACCGTTTCCATTGGCCTACCGCTTGCCCTCGAAAAGGATGGGAGTGAACACAGGCGAGGACAAACATGGAACGAAGAAGAGTTGTGCCCCTGTCAAGAATCAGCTCCGGGGATATATGGGAGCCTCTCTATATATTCATGTATCTGAGGATGTCTATCAGTTACCCCTCGCCAGCGGTTTGCTTGACGACGTCCTTTTGGACGCACTGTTTGTACACAGATACACAGACCACGTGCATCGACACGCCGGCCTACCTAGATCTGGTGAGATGGCGATATTCTACACTGCCCGATATTTATTCGGCAGAACAGTTCAGCCCTTAGCCCTGTATTCCGTACTTGTAAGGAGCTCATAGCTTGGACCGCCCCTCCTGCTTCTGCATAGTCTCGGCCACGATGCGCCGCTGGATCTTGCCCGTGGCCGTTTTAGGCATGACATCGGTGAAGTACACCTGTAAGCGACCGTGAAGGTCAGTTTGCTTGAACTCTTCCTCTCTTCTTTTTTTTTTTTTCCTCTTCTTCTTGTTCTCACCGGGAGAAGGTCGGGAGATTGGAAGACGGTCGGTAGACAGAAACTCACCTTCTTGGGAATCTTAAACTTGGCCATCTTCTCGGCCACCCAGCTCTTTAGCTCCCCCTCAGACAACCTCACGCCGGGCTTCAAGACGACGGCGACGCCAATATCCTGGCCGTATATCTCGTCCGGAATGGCAAAGCTGACGGCCTCGCTCACGGACGGGTGGCGGGTGAGCACGTTGTCGAGCTCGATGGGGGAGATCTTCTCGCCGCCCTTGTTGATGAGCTCCTTGATGCGGCCGGTGATGATGACGTAACCGTCGGCGTCCTTCTTGCCCTGGTCGCCGGTGCGGAAGTAGCCGTCCTTGGTGAAGGCAGCCGCGTTGGCGGACGGGTTGTTGAGGTACCCGGACGTGACGTTCTCGCCGCGGATGCAGATCTCGCCCTCCTTGCCCTGGGGCACGGGGTTGCCGGCCTCGTCGAGGATGACGACCTCGACGCCCTGGCCGAACCCGACGGTGCCGGGCTTGCGCCGGCCGACCGAGGGGAGCGGGTTGGAGGTCATCTGGTGGGCTGCCTCAGTCATGGCGTAGGCTTCGAGGACGGGGGCGTTGAACGTCTTCTCGAGGGCGTGGAAGACGGTTGGGGACAGCGGGGAGGAGCAGGAGCGGATGAAGCGGATGGGCGGGAGTGGGGAGGGGACCGGGTTCTTGAGGAGGATCTGGTGGATGGTGGGCACGGCCGTGTACCAGTTCGCCTTGTGGGTGATGAAGTCGCGCCAGAAGTCGGAGGCGGAGAACTTTGTGGGCACGATCATGGAGCCGCCCGAGAGGAGAGGGGCGAGGAGGCCGCAGAGAAGGCCGTGGACGTGGAAGAGGGGCATGACGAGCATGGTGCGGTCGGAAGGGGTGAGCTGGTAGGTCTGCTGGATGTTGTGCATGGTGCGGGTGAGGTTGCGGTGGGAGAGGGGCACGACCTTGGGGCGGGAGGTGGTGCCGCTGGTGTGGAGGACGAGGGCAACGTCGTCCGGTCGGGGCGTGAGGACTGGCTGTTTGGGCTTGCCCTGGAGCTGGCCGAGCTCCTTGACGTCGAGGGCGACCTCTTTATTGGCCGCGTCCCAGTAGCATTCGGCGATGGCGGCGTTGAACTTCTGGGCGGCCTTGACGGCCGGGCTGCCGCTCTGGTAGGCGCCTCTTGGGACGAGGACGATGGCTGACTTGACATCGTCGATGTAGAACTCAAACTCGTCCTGCTTGTAGGCCGGGTTCAGAGGGGCGGCGATGGCCCGCTGCCACGAGGCGGCCAGGAAAGACACGATGAACTCATATGAGTTGACAATCGCGATGGAGACGGGCGATCCTTGTGTGATGCCGATGGCCGCGAGCTTCGCCCGGAACGAGGCCGTCTCCGACACGAGATCCTTATATGTGACGGTCAAGGCTGGCTTCCCGGGCACGATGATGGCGGTAGACTCGGGAGCGCCCTTGATGGCCGTCTGGAGCGTGAGGCCGGTCGCCATTGTGTATTGCTTGAGACCCGGGGAGGGGGAGGGGGTTCTAATTAAGGTTGGGGGCGAGTGTCACACCGTCGCCCGGGAATAAGAGGGATTTCGAATTGCTCAAGGAGCGTAACTAAGCGAATGTAGAGGCCGGTATCACGAGAAAACCATGAAATTGATATCTCTAACTAGTTCTGAGCACTTGTAAGGAGGCTCGACGCCGAGATCCGGAATTGTCTCAGGAATGTGCCGAGTACCGTGAGTTGCAACAACGGTTCTCGGATGACACCATCGGAGCTACTTGAGACGAGTGGGTCCGACACTCTCAGTTCGGCACCAACTAGAGCTTCAAAGGCAGTGATTCCGTTCACTACTTCCAAAGCAGCAGGCGAAACGGGGCTAGAGAGGAACAGAGAGCAGGGCAGGAAGGGAGTGCTGCGTTTTACCTTGTAGGTAATTGACTTGACTTGCAAGTCAGAAATACAAGCCTACTTTTCGAATTGAACGTGACTCCAATCTGACTCCAATCTTAACTTTTAAAAGTTCCTGAATCATTGGAATCTGCCTCGTCATAGTATATGGTTTGGAACGCGATTGCCTTTGGCGAGCAATTGCTTTCTGCGGAAGGCGGCAACAGCAAAGAGTTCTTGTTGGACAATGGAAAGAGAAGACATGCAGAATGTGGATCTGGAGCTGTGGAGCTTTGCCGGGTGGTGTGGTCTTTTGGAGCACCCGAGCATTGCTGCCAGCAACTCGGGCCCACGCAGAGGTGCTCCGATAAGATAAGAATCTGGGGCCTATTGTGAGTGCTATTGCAGGATGGCAAGCGAAGATGTTCGTCGCTGCCGTCGATACCTTGCTCAGCCCGTTCGAGCCGTTCGAGCCACCACACACCGATTGTCCATATAACCTCCCTCATCCCCACCAATGTCGTCCAAACGCTACGCGTTCGTCCCGATGGACGATGAGCCGGCGCCTCCTTCCAGGGACGACAGGAGGGAGAGGCGAGACAGGAAAGACCGGAAAGATCGCAAACGCGACAGGTCAAGGTCCCGCGATCGATCTACATCGCCTCGACGGCACAAGAGCAGACGACACGACGGCGATGAGTCTCCTCGGCGCCGCTCGCGGTCACCACGCGGCGACCGGGATGGCGGCTCGAGGACGGGTCGGGGCGACGACTCGACGAGGCGCGATGACTCGAGGCGCGACGACGACTCCAAGATGTCCGAGCTGCGGCTCAAGTCCCGCCAGCAGTACCTCGCCAAACGAGAGGCCGAGAAGCTCGCGCTATTGCGGAAACAGGTCGCGGAGGAGACAGCCGAGCTGAGGTCGGGCGTCCGCTTGTCCGAGCGGGAGAAGGCCGAGTTCGCAAAGAACCGCGAGATCCTGCGACTGGCCGAAGAGCGGGCCCGCATCGACGACTACCAGGACGGCTACCGGCTACCGGACCAATACGGCGTCGACAGCAAGAAGAAAGAAGAGGCCCTCTACAAGCGCCATGTCGAGCGGGATGCGTACGGCAACGAGAAGCACGTAACGGAATACGAGGAGTGGGAGCGCGAGCAGACAGTCAAGGCCAAGGCGCAGATACAGAGCCGCGAGCGTGAGGACGACGGCGAATATGACTTCTTGCTGGACGAGGACGCCATCACCTTTGTCCGCGACGCGGCCAAGCACGCCCAGCCAACCGATGGGTTAACCCAGGAGCAGAGGATCCTGAAGGAGAAGATCGACGCCGCAGAGAAGGCCCAAAAGACAATACAGGAGGTCCGCAAGAGCCTACCCGTCTACGCGTACCGCGACGCATTCTTGGACGCCGTCAAAGAATACCAAGTGCTCATATTGGTCGGCGAGACGGGTTCGGGAAAGACGACGCAGATCCCGCAGTACTTGCACGAGGCAGGCTTCACCAAGGACGGCATGAAGATTGCCTGCACGCAGCCGCGTCGAGTGGCAGCCATGAGCGTCGCCGCCCGTGTCGCCGACGAGATGGGCGTGAGGATCGGGCACGAAGTGGGCTACTCGATCCGGTTCGAAGACTGCACCAACGACAAGACGATCCTCAAGTACATGACGGACGGCATGCTCCTGAGGGAGATGGTGACCTCGCCCACGCTCGAGGGCTATTCGGCCATCATGATCGACGAGGCGCACGAGAGGACGGTGCACACGGACATCCTGCTGGCGCTGATCAAGGATCTCGCACGCGCAAGGCCGGAGCTGAGGGTCATCATCTCGTCCGCCACGCTCAACGCCGAGAAGTTCAGCGCGTATTTCGACGACGCTCCCATCTTCAACGTCCCCGGCCGCGTACACCCGGTAGAGACTTACTACACCTCGGCGCCCGAGAGCAACTATCTGGAAGCGAGCCTGGTCACCGTCTTCCAGATCCACGCGACGCAGCCGGAAGGCGGTATCCTCGTCTTCTTGACCGGCCAGGAAGAGATCGACCGGGCGTGCGAGCGGGTAGAGGAGATCAAGAGGAAGCTGGGTAGTCGGGTGCCCGAGATCATCGCGCTGCCCATTTACGCCAACATGCCCTCGGAGATGCAGGCCAAGATCTTTGAGCCGACACCGCCGGGGGCGAGGAAAGTGGTCTTCTCGACAAACATCGCCGAGACCTCTCTGACGATCGACGGCATCGTCTACGTCATCGACTGCGGCTACGTCAAGGAGAACACGTTCAGCCCCGTCGGCACCACTGGCCAGTCGACGCTCGCCGTGGTCCCCTGCTCGAGGGCGGCGGCGAACCAGCGGATGGGTCGGGCCGGCCGCGTGCGGCCCGGCAAGTGCTTCCGCCTCTACACCAAATACGCGTACCTGTCCGAGATGGACGAGTCGCCGACGCCCGAGATCCAGCGGACCTCGCTCTCGAGCGTGGTCCTCCAGCTCAAGGCGCTCGGCATAGACGACCTGCTGGGCTTCGACTTCCTGGACCCGCCGCCGACCGAGCTCCTCATCAAGTCCCTCAACATGCTCTACGCGCTCGGGGCCCTCAACAGCGCCGGCGCCCTGACGCGGGTGGGCCGGCAGATGGGCGAGTTCCCGACGGAGCCGATGCTGGCCAAGGCGCTCATCGCGGCCACGCAGGAGGGCTGCGTCGAGGAGGTCCTGACGATCGTGTCGATGCTGGGCGAGGTCGGGACCCTCTTCTTCCGCCCCAAGGACAAGAAGGTGCACGCCGACAGCGCGCGCGCGCGCTTCACCGTCAAGGACGGCGGCGACCACCTCACGCTGCTCAACGTCTACAACCAGTGGGTCGAGTCGGACTACTCGCCCATCTGGGCCAGGGAGAACTTCCTGACGCAGCGGTCGCTGACGCGCGCGCGGGACGTGCGGGACCAGCTGGCCAAGCTGTGCGACCGGGTGCTGGAGGGCTCGACGTCGTCGTGCGGCGGCATCTCCAACATGCGGCCGGTGCTGCGGGCGCTCACGGCCGCCTTCTTCCTCAACGCCGCCCGGCTCAACCGCGCCGGCGACGGCTACCGCACCCTCAAGAACAACATGACCGTCTACGTGCACCCGAGCAGCGTGGTCAAGTCGATGGACCCGCCGCCAAAGGTCATCATCTACCACGAGCTGGTCGTGACGTCGAGGGAGTACGTCCGGTCCGTCATCCCGGTCGAGCCGAGGTGGCTGACCGAGTTTGGCGGGCACTACTATGACAAGAAGGACGTCGAAGTGCTCGAGGCGAAGAAGTTGCCCAAAGAGAGAAAGTACTAAGATAGAATTGTTTTTTTTTTTGGGGGGGGGGGGGGGTTGGTTGGGTTGGGTTGGGTGACAGAGTTCAAAAGAAATCGTTCACGGACAATAACTACAGGGGGACATCGATCTGGGTTTTTGGAGCGCTGCGAATCTAATGGGACCTGGAATGAAGCATAGGTTCTAAGAAATAAAATGGGGAGGCCGCACAGGAGGAGTTTTGAAGCGAGAAAGCGAGCATTGGTTATTTCTTAACGACCAAATACCCGAATACTATATTATATACTATTGTAACCTTGGCTGTGAGCAGTCTTCAAAAAGTGTCTTCTGCCTAGCGCTTCGGTCTGGACGAAGTATGCGCTCCAAATCTATGTGCACCGTTAGCGGAGAGCGAAACCTAAGACCGCCGGAAATTGGAATTAGATAAGATGGCCTAGGGCCCTGCAATGACATACGAGGGCGCTGCCTTGCTGGCTTCAAATTCTATTCTTGATGTTAGCGGTGGTCCTGTTTAACCGCCAGAGGGCTGTCAGGTGGTTGCCGCTACGGTGACGAACACTACAGGCAGGCGTTAGTTAGGTCAGGTACTCCTGTACCAACCCTGTCAACTAGGGCTTTTATGGTCAAATGTCGGTCCATTTTTTACCATCCGAGCGGTGTTTCGCTTTGCTTTCCGTGTTAGAACCCGTGGACGGCCGGTTCGAGGTCGAGATTCGAATGTATTGTGAGATTCCCAGAGCTTGACGGCATGGTGTATCGCGTGTCGGGAGACGCCGAAGAGGCTGGCTAGGGACCGCTCGCTTCGACCTGCAGCTATAAGCGCGCAAATGGCAACGCGTAACTCGGGGCTTAATTCCTTGTTACGGCTATGGTTTGCCGTTAATTTCCGGGCAAAATCGTCTAAATTGATCCCCATCTGGCTGAGTTGTTGTATGTAGAAGAAAACATAGTCTACGCATGTATGCCGCGAAACGCGTTAAGTATGTGGGTTGGCCCCAGACTTTTTGCACCTGACTGTAGTTAATGCTTGGAAGGCTAAGCCCCACCGAACGGCAGCGCACTAATTGTTGCCTACTAACTAACTATCCCGGAGAGCCGCGCCATTGAATTGCAGCGCGTTCAGTGGCGCCGGGCAACCTCTAAGCTCGCGTGTTCCTTGCACACCTTCTAGGGCTAATCTTGGCCTCCCAAGATAGTCACCTTTTGACGACGACGACGACGGACGACGACGGCAACGACGACGTACACTCTCGACATCGAGAGGTCACAGCGACACAAGAATGTCAGCGCCACCTCCGCAACCGCCGGGCCGCACCGGCATGTCGCTCTATGCCAATCTACTCGAGGGCGACAGCTCGGCCTCCATCTCGCGCGACCCGGTGCTGTTCAAGGACGACAAGGAGGATGCGCCGGCGAAGAAGGCCATTGACCCAGGCATGTTTGCCCCGGTTCGCTTGCTTGTATGTACAATGTTTAGAAGCCATATATCTAACACGGACCTGCCGTTAGCTCTCCGCTTCCAACCCATCCGTCGCCCGCAACTAAGCAAGCCGTCCACCAAACCCAAGCCCGGCTTCCCCAAAGCCCCTCCTGCCATCCCGGCAGCAACGCCGGCAGGCGCGGCGACCTCGACGACCGCCGCGCCCGCCCAGCCACGGAGCACCCTCGCCGACTGGGCCGCCACCGAGGAAGACGAGTACCTGTACTACGGGACGGGCGAGAAGCGGCAACGCGGCGGGCGCAAGAAGAAGAAAAAGAAGAACAGGGAGGACATGCCCCGCGAGACCGACTGGGATGAGCTGTACGACCCCGCCAGGCCGACGAATGTCGAGGAGTACTTGAGAAGCGAGGAGCGCATCAGGGAGATTCGGGAGTGGAAGGCGGTCCTGTATGCCCATCGGAGGAGGGACAGGAGTAGGAGCGAGGACGGGAGTGAGGAGGATGAGGAAGAGGAAAGGGCGGGGAGGACCGGGTTGGGCAGTAAGTCACATTCTCGGGAGATTTGGCTCACCGTGGGGAAGATGGTGTTGACGCTGTCACAGATCAATTTGCGCCTCCACCGTCGCTTACATTCGCCCCGCCGCCCATGTCGCCCCCCCGCGCCGCTGCTCCCGTGCCGGACGATGCTACTGGCGACGATGCCTACGCCCGGCGGTTGGCGCTCTCCGGCATGGCACCACCTCCGCCGCCCCCCCCAGAAACGACATCACCACCACCCCCCCCACCACCACCACCTCCTCCTCCTCCCCCAACAGACACAGGCACAGCCACCATCTCGCGGGCGCCGGTCCGCTACACTCAGCCCCCTCCGCCTCCTCCGCCCGACGCAATGGACGTGGACGCGACCAAAGGCGGCAACAACGACGACGACGACGACGACACCGACTACGACCCCGAAGTCGACTACGCCGCCATCCCGCTGCCCCCTGCCCCCTCAACAACAACAACAACAACAACAACAACAACAACAACAACAACAACAACAACAACAACAACAACAATCCAAGATCCCGTCTCGGGACAGCCACAGGCGCCACAGCAGGAGCAGGACGGAGACCAGGGCCGGGCGACCCGGCCGGGCCAGAAAGGCAAAGGCTTCGCGCAGCGCCTCATGGCCAAGTACGGCTGGACCAAGGGCACCGGCCTGGGCGCCTCCTCCTCCGGCATCACCTCGGCGCTGCGCGTGCAGGTGGAGAAGCGCAAGCGGCGGCCCGACGCCGAGGGCGGCGGCTTCGCCACCCCGGCCGGGATGGGGCGGATCATCGCGCCCAAGACGGCGGCGGCGACGACGCGGCAGCCCGGGGCCCAGCAAGCGGCGGCGGGAGGGGATGGCGGCGTGGGCAAGTTCGGCAAGACCTCCGTCGTCGTCGTGCTCGACCGCATGCTCGACAACATGCCCGACCTCGAGGCCGAGGTCGAGGCCGGGCTGGGCCAGGAGATTGGCGAGGAGTGCGGGGAGCGGTACGGGCGGGTCGAGAGGATCGTGGTGGACGTCGAGAGGGCCCGCGTCTTTATCAAGTTTGTCGAGGCCGTTTCGGCTCTAAGGGTGAGTTTCTTTTTAAACTTTCTTCGTCATCTTTGCGTCTGTATTTTATGCATCTCGCATGTCCGTTCCTTTCCTTCCCTTTCTCTCTCTCTGTCTCTCTCTCTCTCTCACATCGCCTCTACCCTTTCTAGCGTTGTCATTGTTGTTGTCGAGAGCCAGTACGCTGACATGTCCTGGTTGCGCGCGCGCGTGGGTGATAGGCCGTCAATGCGCTCGAAGGCAGGATATTCAACGGGAACTCGATCGTCCCGCGGTTCTATGACGAGGACAAGTTCGAGGAGGGAGTATACGACGGATAGGATACACGTTCCGTTTTCCGCCGCCGAGCTACTCGGAGACCATCGGATGAGCTACATAATATCCTTGGGTTATCTGAACCTCAGAATGTTCCACTACACCGGTCCTGTGCTAGTTCGCTAGATGTGGTCATCTGTGCGGTGGAAGCTGTGAATGCAAGGGCCGAGAGCGTGATCATGTCCTGGGCAACTGAGCCCAAGTCGGCAAGAAGCATCGCATTGCGAACACTTGATACACACAGCTAGGGGCAAGCACCAAGTTTAACAATACCCCAGTCCATACAAGAATTAAACTTGATACAAAACAAAAAAAAGACGCCGACTATTACCCTTTGTTGACCGACTGACTAGACTACAAGACTCCCCCGGACCTCCCCACACCCTAGGGCACCTTCTCCCTCTGTGAGTGGCTCATTCCCACCTGGTCAAACCTTGTCGTCCACCCAAAACCGTGGATCTGGCGTCAGGAATCATTCTGGAGGAACTTAGCGCACCTACGCCAAAATGCCGTCAAACACTGACGCAAGTTACCCTCCTGGCGGGGAAATGAGGCCTGTGTTACACGGAGTCTGGCAGAAAGAAAATCAAATCAACAAATCCAGCGTCTCTATCGAGATATTAAGTCTAGCGGTGACAGTATGTAGCACACGTAAAACGCGTGGCGGGTATGCGGAGGGGCGCAAAAGCAGAAAACTCGAAGAGTCCGTATAAAGGAAAGACAGGGGTGCGCCGTGGTGTTGATTGATCCGACCGTGTTCGCAGCACAGAGAACTCGCATTTGCCCGACCAAACTGAACTCCAGGATCCCAGGTTGACGAGGTAACCATGCTTTAGAGAGCCGAGGCAACAGCGGCAACGGCAACAAGGCCAAACAGAGCGGCATTCAGGACAACACCAGAAGCGCTGTTCTCGTCGTTCTCATCAGAGCCATCGACCTGGCCAGAGCCAGAAGTCGACTGGTCCGTATCCTCGTTCGCCTTGTCGTTGTTAGCCGTGCAGGTAAAGACACCCTCGATCTTGCCGTCGCCGCCCTGGCTGCGAGGAGCAAACTCCGAGAGCTTCTCGCACGACTTCCTAATGTCTGCGGTGCTGGAAATATCAACGGCGCCCTTGACGTTATCAAGCGAGGGGAACGAGATCCTGTTTTCAATGTTAGTCTCCGACAAGACAGCATCCATCAGATAAGCTTAAGGAAGCGTACTCAGTGAAGTTGCCACGCAGCTTAATCGCACCGGTAACCTTCTCGAGCTTGGGGAAGAAGGTGACGCGGTCCAAGCCGGTGTTGTTGGCAATGAGAAGACCACCGTTCAGATCAGTGAACTTGGGGAATGACATGTTCTTGAGGAAACCGTTGCCGACAAACGAGATGTCGCCATCCTCAGTGTGCGTGAGGTTGGGGGCACTGAAGGTCTCGAAAAAGTTGGAGTCAAAGCGGGCCGAGCCGTTGACGACCTGGAGCTGCGGGATAGAGAACTTGGTCACGTTGGCAATGGCCATCTCCGTGATCCAGACAAGCTTGGGCAGGTCCACTTCCAGACTCAAGCCGTTGGCCTGGATAACCAGCTGCCCGTCCAGGCTGGTCAGCTCAGACGTGTACTTGGACAGGCGGCGGTTGTTGTCAAGCTTCAGGTCGGTGACGGTGCTGAGAGCGAAGCCGTCCAGGGTGTTGAGGAAGGTGTCGCTCAACCGGACGCTCTTAGCCTTGGTCAAAGGCCCGAGGGTGAGCGTGTCGAGGCGGGTGACGGACACCCACTCGACGGTGGTGGCCGAGGTGAGTTTTTCGAACGAAATCACGTTGAGGCTGGTCGCGTTGTTGATCTCGAACTTGCCGCCGATGGACTCCAAGCTCGAGCTCTGCAGGTTCTGGATCTGGCCATTGTTCCGGACAATGAGGTCGCCAGTGATCTCCCGAGGGCCCGTGAGATCGATGGTAGCGCCACTCTCCGAACCCAGCACGACGGATCCCTCCACCTTCCTGCAGCCAGAAATCTTGCTGACATCGTCCTGGCTATTGATCGTGGTCGTCTTGGAAGAGCAGGAAGATTGGGCTGCACCATCGAGGTCAGCGCCTGAATCAGGGAGACACGAATCGTCACGAATGAAAAAGATGTGGACACTGACCTGCTACTGAGCCGATTGCCACGAAGGCAGGAAGAAGATGCTTGACAAACATTTTCACCAAGTCTGCTGTTTCTCGCTTGTTAGACTTATATCGTCAAACCGCGACGCAGGAACTCAATTGCGAGAGCCGGAGGAAGCCAGTAGTGAAAAGGGGGGGTAATAAAATGGAAGAAGCGAGAATGAGACGACCCTGAGCGAACTATTCTTCGGAAAAGCTCTCAAGGTTGACCATGGGTGCCAAATGAGACGGAACAGGAAAGCGCGAGGCAAAAGACAGTGCGGAGAGGATTGACCCGCTCCCCCAGAGGTCCGCATCAGGATCCAAATAATCCGGGGAACTCCTGCCGTCGGTTTGCCGCGGTGTTCTGGACCGGGTTATCGGGGCTGAAAGCGCGCATCAGCGCAGCGGGATAAGCCCGCCCGGTCGAGATGAGGAGACTCGGTCCGACTCGCGAAACCCAAGCCCGGGACGTGGTAAGAGCGATTCGTGCAGTGGGGAGGTTCAGGGAAGGAGAGGGATGGGACATGTATGTACATGGCGGCGCTCCTCATCGCTGGGCACCTGCGCGCAAGTTGCGGGCGCAAACCTAGGGATCGATGACAACACACCTCTTTCTCAATGGATGAAGTCGCTGATGTTTCGAAACGGTTCGCGGTCGGTTGTTGGTGGTAGGGTCTCCGGAGAGATACGCCGGAAGAGCCGAAAGTTCCAATTCGCGAAAAAAGAAAAAAAGATAAACGGGCGATGGTCGTGGTTTGACCTCTGCTTCCGCACGAGAGTAACGAGTGAAGCGAAGCTAAGGTTAACGAGAGGAGGGAAGAAGTAAGGCGATGTAAACCGGGAAGGAGAGAGGGAGGCGTGACTTGAGGAAAAGGGATTTGGGCTCAAGGGGGAGAAAACAGAGCAGAAACCTGCCAGGAAGGGGTAATTGGAGCTCAATTATTGCAAGTGGGCCAGCAGTGATCTGGACACACCCCTTGCCGGTTGGCAGTTGTGCGGACAGACGCCCCCTCGGTGCCACCCCCGTTGCTTTGTCTCAGCTTTTTCAGGGGCATCGTCTTGAACTTTTGTGGAATCGAGGAGTCCTTCCTGCGCAAATCCATTGGCCTCTCTCTGTACCCCCTCGGTGACAACCATGCACGATGGTGTCCACCTGAAACCCCTTCTTTTTTTTTTTTTTTTTCCCTGTGTCTCTCTCTCTTGCTTTCTCTTCGGGTTCAAGGCTTGATACACAAAAGGACAACCCATCGAACGACGCAACGCGTTCTGGCTCGTCCTGTGCACGCATGCCTTTCCCGATCCCGTCCGAAGCTTGGCGAGATGAGGGCGTGCTCTTAGTGGTCATTCTCGCTCTGGCCCATGACACTGCTGCAGCGGGTCTCGAAAGGACAAGGACCCCCCGGAAAAGCCATTCCAACTTCCAAGCTTCTGATTTCGGCGGACGTCATACACGAAACGCAGGGAAGGTTCCAGCGCGCCGTCCGTGTTTGGGAATCGAACACAAAAAATAACTCCTCTCTGCCTGCCGGTTACATTACGCATCCTACTGTAGGCAGGGTCACGCTTTGTTGTATGTACGGACACTGCACATGCATACCGTGCCTCGCAGCCGTGGTGATAAACAACCGCCTAAACTAGACCGCATCCAACATCACCCAAGGATCGGATAGTGGTCGAGGCCGCTCATGTGCCTCCTCTGGTGGAGCCAATACCATGTAGTACAGAGTGTAGTGTAAAATACCTACTGAATACCGTACAGTACACTACGACAGTACACACACTACTGTAGGCCTGTCGAGCCGAGGAATGAAGGAAGGGCTAACTATCTTGCCCGTCGATACGAATCAAGTCAAGGTCACCTCGCATATAATTCGCTCCCGAAGCCTCTCGCAACTGGCATCGCTGGCAACCCGGAGCGGGACTCAAAACGGCGATACGAAGGCACTTTTTCACCCTTGAGCCATGCTTGATTGGCCAAATCAAATCGAAGCGAAGCGCAAGTCCACCCCCCAACTTTTGGTACGGAGACGATCTCCATGGCATCCAAGCAGCCCCCCTGATTGCTCCGTGCTTCCAGATGCAGCTCTTGGTTTGAACATTGCACATCCAATTTCGTTTCGTTTCTCCTAGAAAGCCACAGCCACCCTCCGATCCCGACCTGCATCCTCAGGTATGCATCAATCAACAAGGTTAAAACGCGCTTGAGCAGGAAAGCATGGGGTTCTCCGGAACTAACTAAGCATCCAGCATGACAACTGCAATGCCACAAACGATGCCAAGAAGGTGCTTTGCATTTGTGTCGCCGTGATCCAAGGAAGGAGGGCTTTTAAAAGTGTATGGAATGTGCTGCGACAGATACACACAAAAGTCCGTAGAATACGCTTGACGTGCGCAGGCGACTACATGCAGAGTATGGCCGTGCGGCAAACTCTACCGCAGTATGTAGTAGGCGGCCTCCAGCATGATTGCGTCAGTTATGTAACTACCTGTCATTCAGCCGATGGCTGTGCATGTTGTTTATCTGTACTCTGACGCACCATCGTTGTGTGATATCACTGAATCAATAAGCGGAAGAGTATCCGCTCTCTCGGACGCCGCCTTGAGTGAACTCATTGCGCCCGTCGCCGCCTGCGATCGGCTTCCGGTGACCGTGGTGCTTCCAACATAGGTCTGCGCATCGACGTATGTACTGAACAGTACAGGATGTACAGTACATACATGAAATAGCCGACAAGATATACAGTGGCTGAGAATGCGCGGCCGGTTCATGAGAAGTCTCCCGTCTTCCCATCTCATGTCCCAGGAAACCGCCCTCCTCACTGGCATGCCACTTGTTTTCACATACTGTACGTATGGCGCATGAACCATGCTAGATCTGGTCGGAAACCGATCAGCGCCCCTAACTCGACGGCACTGGGTTGCAAATCTGTCCCTACCAGGAAGCTCCTTATCTGGTTTCAATCACCCCCTCAGTTGATCTGCAGGCGACAGGAATTGGCAGCGGCAGATCTCAAGGTCAATGGCTTATATAGACGGGGGTCTTCATTTTTTTTTTTTTTTTTGGCGGCACTGACACCACACCGGATTGTCCAGGAATGGAGAGGTTGGCTCTAGTGTATGTATAGACGCGCAGGCGAGGACCCAGGAAGCGCTGTTACGGCGAGCGCCCGTACAGTACAGTACATACACTACCACCAGGGCCCTCGGGGTCAGTTTAGAAGCAGCCGTCGTGTACCGGCAGCTGCACTACGCGTACATACATCCACAGAGCTGTGACCCACGCCCGCGGCATGTTTTGGGGGGGGGGGGGGGGGATATAACATCCCACCTACTTCTCCATGGTGCTCACGTCCGTCTCCTCGACGCGCCACATGTACCACATGAACAGGCTCCGGTAGGGCCTGAAGCGGTCGCTGATCTCCTCCATCTCGCGCTCCGACATGTACTTCCACTTGCCGCCGCCGCCGCCCTTGGCCTTGAGGCGGCCGACGTCGCGGCCGACGAAGGCGGCCATGCCGCGCTGCACGCCCAGGTCGCCCGTCGAGAAGACGTCCATCCGCTTGAGCGCGAAGCACGCAAACATCTCGACCGTCCACCGGCCGAGCCCGCGCACCGCCGTCAGCCGCTCCAGCACCTCCTCGTACGGCGCGTCCGCCAGCATCTGCGCCGTCAGCTCCCCCGTCGCGAACTTGGCCGCCAGGCCCTGGATGTACTCGGCCTTGCGCTGCGACAGCCCCGCCGTCCGCAGCCTCTCGAGCGGCATCGCGGCGACTTCGTCCGGGCTTGGGAAGGTCGCCGCCACGGCGGGGCCGTCCACTCCATCCACTCCATCCACTCCATCCGCGCCTGCGCCCGCGGTGTGGCTATTGTTGTTGTCGTTGTCGCTGCTGTCGTTGCTGCCGCCGCCGTTGTTGCTGTTGTTGAAAAGGGCAATGAAGCGGGCCTTGATGCTCTTGGCGGCGGCGCCGCTGACCTGCTGCGAGATGATGCTGCTGCAGAGAGACTCGAAGGGGTCGATCTGCTCGGCGAGGCCCTCGGGCGAGAAGATGCGACAGTAGTGCTTTTCAATGAGCGGCTTCATGCGCGGGTCGACCTTGATCAGGTGTGCGCAGGCCTCTTCTAGTAGGTTAGCTGTTGTTGTTGGTCTAGTCGCCGCCGCCGTCGTCGTTGTTGTCGTCGTCGTCGTTACTGCTGCTTCTGATGCGGCCGCTGCTGCTGCCGGCCCCGTAGACTTGTTACCGTCTCGCAGCTTGGAAGGCACAGCTTCGACTGGCGTGGGGACGATGATGCGCGATGTCTTGGGGGAACGTAGAAGCGCATTGGTGCGGTTCGGGTCCGCCAGGCGGGCGATTGCTGCGGGCTTCGGCTTTTGCGTGTGCGCTTCTTCTGCGATGAGGCTCACTGCGACAGGCGTCGGCGTCTCGGGCGCATCGTCGGACCCCTTCGCTCGTCGTTTCCGTGCTGTGGATGGAGGGTCCGCTGGCTTCTCGGCAGCCGGAGCTTGTAATGACGCCTTTCGTTTTCTTGTCGCCGACGATGACCGGGGCAGCGGCTGAGACGCTGAATTGGCAATTTTGGCGTCGCTGGCCATGGCAGCCAGCCGCGCGGATCGCCGTGATGCCATGACCGTCGTCTCTCGAGAAACTCGATCGGGCCGTTCACGCGGCAAATCAGCAGATGGAGTAAGAAGGGGGGGAGGGATCTCCTCGATTTGCTGGCTTAGTGATATGTTCCCTCGAGGTAAGAATAGAGGGTCGCAATGCAGCACTTTGGCGCGCTAAGGAGACGAAACACGCGGCGCCAGTTCGCCCGTTGCCAACCTTAAATCGCTGCTCCAAGGCCACACTGCTTCGGCTTAAGATGGTGGACGATCGAAACCGAGGAGACCTGAGAGGATGCAGATTTCAAGGCGCGAGAAATCCCTCTTCTTTTCTTCTCATTTTCGTACACATTGCACACAGTTTTGCTGCAAATGAAAGCGGATCGCTCCCGTCTTCGACCAGGCCCGGGGGAGACGCATCTTAAGCGAGTAAGAACGCGCGCCCTTCAGCATGTCATCGCGCTCCCGGCGCCTGATCACGTGGCATAAACTGAGAGACGTACTGTAATCCGTACAGTACGGATACTCCGCAGCTCAATCGGGTTAATCGCAGCGGCACTTCTGGTGCCAAGACGGCCAAGCTTGCTTCTGGAAGACCTGAAGCCAAACTTTCGAGTCCCACAAGAAGCTTGGAAGTGCCAAGTACAGCGAAATCTAGAATGACCTACGGACGTACAGGGGCCGGATAAGACAGGCCAGGTGGCAGAAACTACGGATTACACCTTCGGGACGGCGTTCTGTTTTGCATGCTCAAGGGACAATTGCGTACCAGCGTACTCCGTACATACCTACAATACGACAGTGCAAGTATGTACAAACAAGTCCACTGTAATCCGTACTGTACATACATACATACATTCATACGTAACTACGTGGTCCGGAGAAGAGTCGAAGAGGCAGTCTTCCAGCACCACAAGGCCCTCGCATCCGGTCCCGGGCGAATCGGCAGATACCTTATGCTCGGCCCGCTATCCTACCCTTTTTGCAGTTCTTGGTGTGTACTCAGGTTTAAGACTCGAGTATGCTTTGCTTCCCACACAGGTGAACCAAGGGAAATTAAAGTATGATTACAGTAAAGAGGTAATAAATTGTCGCTCGGCTGTTTCCTATTTCAAGAAAATTTTGCCTTTGCAACTGGGGGATCCAGTTGGGCGAGATCCCTTCGTTATCATTTAGTTAGCAGGTCGAGGCCCGAAGGGATCTCTCTGAGGAGGCTTGTCCAAGCACGTCAAAAAAGTGGACCCCCTTGGCTTCAAGTCCTGGCGCTTTCCCTGCCGAGCACCAGACGCTAAATGCAATCGAGGTAAGGTGCCTGGTTCCCGTGTTCATGGCCTGGAACCAGCTCGCAACATCTCCCGCCCACCTGACAGCGTGAGAGCTTCACACCCGCGGCCACAGCATACGCATACAGACGAAGCCAAGCCCTCCGACGCCAGGATATTCGCTCAAATCGAACAACGACCTACAACGCCCTCCGTACCCACTGTGTTCTCTGCGCCGCACCTAATCGGAGCAGTCTGCTGTGATACTTTGTGGCCCCCAACCCCACGGAGCTCTCGCCTTGACCCGGTTCCTGGATTGGCTCATCTTGCAAGGCACCAGGGAGCAACCGGCTACGGCCGCGCTACAACGTCGCAGCCGCGCCATTTGGTGTTGTGCAGTCGCTGAGTGCGACCGAAACACTCGAAAATGCTACTTCCCAAGGGCGGCGTCAGCTGGAAGGCTGCGAGAGCAAATCTCCCTCCGAGGAGAGCAATATTGATGTTCTTCACCAGGTCGCGGTTCCTCCTCCTTATAGCCCTCGCCAGCATAATAGTGCTGCTATGGCGCGGCATCCGAAGCTCAGCACCCGAGATGCAGAGGTCTGAAGTTCCGAACCTCGTCGCCGTGCCCAAAAGCAAGGTTCCCGTATCGCTAACTGGCCCTCCTTCTTCAGGTTCTACTGTTGGGGCCCCTCGAAACCGCCCATGGAGATGACGCCGAACGAACAAGCAGCATGGTCATCCCACCTCAATACCCCTGTCATATTCAACAACCACGCCCCGCTGGAGATCAACTCGTCGACCATCCAATATATTGACCTAAACCCAATCAAGTCCACCACCAGAGCCATTCAGAACAATGAGCGAGTCCTCATCCTCACCCCGCTCAAGGATGCCTCCCGATACCTCTCCAAGTACTTTGAGCTTATCGCCAAGCTTACGTACCCCCACCACCTCATCGACCTTGCTTTCCTCGTCAGCGATAGCACGGACGATACAATGGCTGTCCTCGCCGCCGAGCTTGACCGGATTCAGAAGCGCCCGGACAACGTTCCCTTTAGAAGCGCTACGGTGATCCAGAAGGACTTCGGCTTCACGCTGAGCCAGGATGTTGAGGACCGACACGGCTTCGCCGCCCAGGCGCCGCGACGCAAGGCTCTTGGGAGGGCGCGGAACTACCTGCTGTACTCGGCGCTCAAGCCCGAGCATTCGTGGGTGTACTGGAGAGATGCGGACATTGTCGACAGCCCCGATAAGATTATCGAGGACTTCATCGCCCACGATAGGGATGTTCTTGTTCCTAGTACGGACCGGCCCGATTGAAGTTTGTCCTCGTGCAGCAGCTGACCTGGACCAGACATCTGGTTCCATCGCTACGAGAACGGCCGCGATATCGAAGGCAGATGTGGGTTTGGACCAGTCCGCGCTGTCTCTGCAAAAGAATGGAGCTAACCGGGGGGTATCAGTTGACTACAATTCATGGATCGAGTCGGACAAAGCTCGTAAGCTGGCCGCGAGCCTGGACAAGGATACGATCCTGGTCGAGGGTGCGATTCCCACAATTACCGTGCCGTGTTGTCAGTCAAAACTGACTCCGCGCCAGGCTACAAAGAGTTCGACACGGGGCGGACGTACATGGCGAGGATGGGCGACTGGCGGAACAACAAGGATGAGGAAATTGAGCTGGACGGCGTCGGTGGTGTCAACATCATCGTCAAGGCCGATGTGCACCGATCAGGTATGCGGTTCTCGTGAGGCATGTGAGTTCAACGCTTACCTAGTCCTAGGTATCAACTTTCCGTGCTATGCCTTCGAGAACCAAGCAGAAACGGAAGGCTTTGCAAAGATGGCCAAGCGTGCCGGCTATGGTGTCTATGGCCTGCCTAATTACGTCGTCTGGCACATCGACACCCAGGAGAAGGGCGGAAACCTATAAGCGTTCCGCACCTGCCTTTCCTCGTCAGTTCTGTGGGCACAATTGAGAGATGTGCCGCTAATCAAGGCGGTCACCCTCGTTTTGTTGGACCGCAGCCCTCCTCTCCTTTTGAGGACACCGAACTACGAACCCTAATCAACTTTGGAGACAGGCGTTCAGCGGTTAAGAGAAGGGTCATTTTTTTTTCTCTCCGAACTTTCCCTCAGTCTGCTTCGTTTATCTGGAAAAGTTGGGCCTGGTGTGAGCTTCGCATTTGTATCGAGTCCTTCGACGACCTCCAAGCCTCGTTAGGGAACTCATTTTTTTCGGGTTATTTATTTTATCATGATGCCCTGGGGCGTTAAGGGTGGGAGAAAGAGAGGCAGTGCCTCATTAGTTCGGCCGTTGGGAAGGATGGGCTTACCGGTGCGCGTTTGGGCTAGAGGTTGGGAAATGGAAGGAGGCCGGGACGCTCACATTTTGGCGGGAAACCCGCGGTGGCTGTCACGAGCATTCTAACGGGTTGGGGCATCGATCAACATGTTTTTGGGGATGATTGCTGGTTTAATGCTGGGAGCCTCACTGCTCCTATGCGGACGTTTGAGGGATCGTCTGTCTCATTGCTTAATAGCTTCGGCGTTCAAAGGGCTGCTTGCAATGCAATTATTGGTTTGGGAATGTTCGATAGTCGGTGTGATTTAATTATATAGTAATTTCCCCGTCCACTTAGCAGATGGCGGTGGTCACTTACCTGAAAGCATCCTCGGGCAGCCAAAAATAGGCGGACAGCCTAGCACATTTACGTTTGCGTATGGTTAAGAGCTCACTCTGTAGATGCCCGGAGCCCAACTACCTGCGCGGAACCACCCTCGATGTCGTCCGCTGTGGAATGGCCAGCAAAGAGCAAAAGAACATTTTGGACGAGCGAGTTCTGATTGACGGACAATCCAGGGTCTATACACATACAGGCCAGCTCGTCTCCTCAGGGTCAGAAAACGGCTGAAGATTCTCTCCCTTTTTTACACCGCCCCGCTACCTCTATGTGCCTCACGGTGCGCGACTCCCCTTGCTAAAGTACAGTCCCCCATCCAACCACGACACCCGTGTCCCGGATCGTACTCTTCCTCTTCCTCGGTCGCTCATTTAGTGCTTCTTGAGAACGGTCATGGTGTCGAGAGCATCCCTCTCCGCGTTCTCGGCGTAGATCTGCTCGAGAATGGGCGACAGGTAGGGCACGTCCTCCTCGGGCTTGGTCCACTCGTGCTTGGGCAGGATCTTTTGTTGCAGGCTGAGCTGCGTCGCGCGGCGGATGCGGTAGATGCGGTCGTAGCTCTCCTTGGGCGACAGGCGGCTGAGCGCCTTGAGGACGTTCTCGTCCTCCTCAACGATCAGGTCGTCGGCCCTGTTCGCGCGGGCGTTAGCGGCACTCGTCAACTCAATCGATCCCCCCTAAGGACGCTCGCGACGGAGCAATTGGCATCGTGGCCTGGGGAAAAAGTGGAGGGGAAAGCGAGTAAGGGTTCGCTGGGAGAGGGCAGTCGAACGCACTTGAGACCCATCTGACGGTAGCCGGCGGCGTTGGTGTACCAGCTGGCGAGCGGCTTGAGCAGGCTCATGAGCCAGGGCCGCTTGACGGCGGCCGAGTAGAGGGATGGCGCGACAGGCATGGCGACGGTTGTGGGTGATTCGCGGGGGAAGACGTGGTGAGCTTCTTTCTGAAAGGCAGCTGTCACCAAATCAACCAAATTGCCGCGAAATCAGTCGTTTAACGTTAGCTGGGAAGCTTGTCCCGGGATTTACCGTGCGTGCCTGTGTTGGTGCCTGAATCTTCGGGCATTCCAATTCCCTTGTCACGTAAGGAAGAAGTTATTACGTATGTTACACACAACCCTCAACACACTTGCACCGGAAAGTACATAATAGGTAGCATTTGACTTGTTGGTAGGCACGATGAGGTAATGGGTCAGCAGCCGAGCGTTGTTCGCCCGATAAACCACTCGATAGGTATCTGATAGACGTCAAAGACCCTGCTCGCAGGAAATCTCAACCTAGCTTGCGGATATACGGCGTTACCGGACTAGCTGGCGGTCAATGTATTGCAACCCAGGACAGCTGAAGCTGAAGAAGCAAAAGGTGGTTGAAGCATCGCATCACACCGCGGCAAACCGTCTTTAGTGTGCGCAGTACGGAATACGCGCCTTACATCGCTCTGGTCCGCTTCCTGTTTCGGACGCGGGCCGGCCGGTATAAACGCCGGCACCTCGGTATCCCGATCGTCGGTTCTCCTCGTGCTTCAGTAATTGTTGAGTGACGGAGCTCAAGAAACGACCCGAATCAATCCATCAGCGAGACCTATCACGCGTTGGTCCTCACCAGTTTTCAAATTCGCGAATAGCCTGTCCTTCGGCGCTCACCGGCTCTCCGCACCTGCCGATTGTGCAATCCATCTACCCGGTCCACCCGCAATCGCCAAGCGCATTTCCCCTTCCTTCTAGCCCGTACCCTCCCTCCGCCTTCCAACTGCAAACCAGTCTCCTCACCACCGGGGCGCATTCCTTCGCCCACCGCTTCCAAGCCGAACTTTCACTCGTCTCACAGCACCCGCCTCGTGCGCTCGCACCCGAGTCCATGACAAGTGACAATCGCTGAGGGCCGTCACGATCCCCTGCCTGCGCGGGCGCCTTCCCCCGCACATCGGCATCAGAGGGAATCGCAGACAACCAGCACACTGGGCGCTGCCCCTCGATGATTTAGCACACGGCCACTACACGAGACGACAACACCTGCCCCGCCTCGCTCGAAAGTCCTTGTCTTTTGTAAATCTAGAGACGTAATCGACACTTGCGAAATTATCCACCGAGAGCCGAGAATCGAAAATCGAAAATCGAAAATCGAGAATCGAGAATCGCGACTCTGCGCCTCCAGAGGGGCGGCATGTCTCACAACCCACACCTCTCTCCCCACGGACAAGCTGCACCTGCATCTCCGGCAGAATATGGGGTAGCATTGCCTGCGAGTCGGGCTTTATCGCAGTCTCGGTCGGCGGATTCACCTTCGGAAGGAGCAGGTTCGGCCGGTCTGGCGGCTAGCGAAGCGATGCCGAACTCAACCAAGCTCACTTTCAAGGAGCGATGGGCTGTCAACGCCTCCGAGTCTCAATTCAACGCGCTTGCCGGCGCAATAGGCGGTTTCACATCGGGCATCGTCACCTGCCCGCTCGACGTCATCAAGACAAAACTGCAGGCCCAGGGCGGCTTTGCCAGGCAAGGATCACGGCACCCGAGGATCTACAAGGGGCTGTTTGGAACAGCTAGTGTCATTTGGAATCAAGAAGGGATCAGGGGCTTGTATAGGGGCCTGGGGCCCATTATCATGGGTTATTTGCCGACGTGGGCGGTGTGGTTCACAGTCTACAACAAGACGAAGCGGTTGCTGGGTGAATATCAGAGTAGGAGCTGCCCCCTCTCCCTCCCTCACTGCTATAGGAGAAATCTCTTCTCCCGCTAACCTTCTCTACAGCAAACAGTTTTGTTGTCAACTTCTGGTCTTCGATCGTGGCCGGCGGCAGTAGCACCATCGTCACGAATCCTATCTGGGTCATCAAGACCCGCCTCATGTCACAGTCGACCAGCCACGACAGGACACAGTTTTCGCTCTTCCCTAGAAGTGCCAACACACCAACATCACGCCCGGCCCTGCATCAGCCATGGCACTACAAGTCCACATGGGATGCGGCACGCAAGATGTACACGACAGAGGGCATTCTTTCATTTTACTCCGGTCTCACGCCGGCCCTTCTCGGCCTTACCCACGTGGCCGTGCAGTTTCCCGCTTACGAGTATCTCAAGGTGAAGTTCACCGGCCGGGGTATGGGTGCAGCTGTCACAGAAGGCGAGGACGACAAAGCCCACTGGTTCGGCATACTGTCGGCCTCCATAATGTCGAAAATACTGGCCAGCAGCGCGACATACCCACACGAAGTCATCCGTACAAGGCTACAAACACAACGTCGGCCGATCCCAGGACACGAATACATGGAGGGCTTAGGCGGCGTCCAGCCCGGGGTGAACGGGGCTTCTCAGCAACCGCAGTCCGGGCCTAAGTACAAGGGAATCATCTCGACGTTCCGGATCATGCTTCGCGAGGAGGGCTGGCGGGCATTTTATGCCGGTATGGGCACCAACATGATGCGCGCTGTGCCGGCAGCGACGGTCACAATGCTCACGTATGAGTACGTGATGCGCCACCTTAACCTCGCGCGCCTAGGCGGGAAAGAGAAGCTGCAGTTGCAGCAGCTTGAACAGCAAACGTTCCCGGGGCCATAGGCCGACGGGCGATTTGAATCTCCGGGGCTACGACCTACCTTTACCTGAAGAGTCGGTGGGATACGAATCTCGCCAGCGTTTTCCTCCACCCTTTTCTCGGGCTCTTGAGCATCAGTTTGGACCGTTTCGGTCCACGATCTGTGCAGGAGGCATCCTAGCCGCCTCTTGGTGGCCCGTTTCCCATACCCACGACAGCGGCAGGCAACGGAGCTGGCATATTGTACCCATTGAAGAGTAAATGGGTATCTTGCTTTGCACGATAATCGCGTTAGCCTCGAAACGGCGCGCGGTTCCGTGATAGATTTGGGCGGGCGTTGTGTTTAGCGACCGGATCGACAAGCATGCATGCAAGCAAGCGGAACACCCTCATTCATTTCTCCCGGACCGACGAGTCTTCCTTTTCTTTTCTTTCCTATTCTTTTTTTGCTCTACCGCCTCTATTTTCGGACGGCTGGGCGGGCTGGCATCTCTTGCATCCCTGATTTAGGCGCACTGGGTGGGCAGTTGAGCTACTTTCCTCAGAGGTCCCGGTTTCAGCTGGGCCCCAGGCTTACTCGGCTTTGGGTTTTCTGTTTGCATGCAGCAAGCAAGCATTGCGGCGTGTTGGGGAGGGGCCATGCATACACTGGCGGATGGAGAGAGAGAGAGGTAAGGAAGGGTTGGGCTAGAATACGGCCCTGCTGGGCTGTGGTTCACATTGTACATATACATACGCACAGGTATAGAGGATGGCCGTAGGCGTTTTGCGGCAGCACGGAGGAGCAATCCGAGGTATGATGTGCCGACCTACGCGGAGTGAAGAAAGCCGTGTCTCGATTTACTCGGTACTGTATCGCTCATACATGGTGAGGCGATGCCGAGTCGAAAACTTGCCCCTCGAGTGCCCGGTTGACATGCCAATTCCTAGCGGAATGAAAACGTCTCGAAATGGTGCATTGTATTGGTTTCCTATCAAAGGGGGTCATGATGGTGGTGCTCTTCCAGGGGTAGTTAGGAAGCCCATGGGTTCTTGACTCTTTAAGTTGATAGGAAAGGCCCATTTCCTCCCCGAAGCCAACCACTCAAACAACTTCCCCCACACCACAAGCTCAACAACACCTGTTCCACAGCCACCCTGCAACCATCACAAAACCAAATCATATCCCAAATGAAGGAGTAGAACCATGTCAGGCAATATCAACCCGAGGGTAGGTTGCCTCGGGTTTATTCTACCTATCCATTGGCCTCGGGAGAGTAGCGGAAGAAACGAGTTGCTGACCCACTATGCGCTTTCCATCAAGACCATCATGGCGCCTGTGGCCGCTTTCACCATGGCCGGGGTCTTATTCTTGTGAGTACTCGATGCCTTGTTGCTGTCGCTACTACCCCTTCAAAAAGAAGATGAGTGGAAAGTGGGACGTGCTGATTGATTGGTCGGTTGTATGTAGGTATACGCGGTCCTCGATTCGCGCTGCGAGGAGCAATGCGGTAACGCAACCCGTCCCCTTCCCCCTCCCCCTTCCTTGGTATCATATGGATTAAGGCTCTCTCCCCTTGCCAGTGAGCCTTAGGTGTTGGGAGACAAACCAGTAGCTAAGCTCGGCCTGGGATATCCTCTCCCTCCTTATCGCTTGAGACTCTATGATGATTGACGCGGCACACACACACACACAGAAATCGAGGCGTGAAGATGAGCGGTTTCGGCGCCAGCAACACCAGCAACACCAGCAACGGGAGGAAGCAGGGCGTGAGTGATGCGAATGTGACGGGGGGCTCGTTCGCGCGAGTAGTTCAGAGATTCAATCGTTGGGGAGGATGGCCGTGGCGGACATAGAAATCACGCCCGTTTGTTTTTCCCTCGCTATCGTAAAAAAGAGAGAAACACAAGTACCAAAAGAGCATACGACAAGATAGTATAGTATATACACACCACTCGAGTTGCCAAGGTTTACCGCCGCAACCATCCAAAAAGCGCCCACCAAAGACATGAACGAAAAAGCCCAGGTCTCGTTACGTTCTTTCTTCTCCCCCCGTCCCTCACTCATTAGCTTCTTTTTTTGATCCTTATCCTTTCCTCATTCTACTCCTTCTTCTTTTCCTCCCCATTCGCCGTAGCCTTGGCCTCGCCCTCGGCCTTAGTCTCGTCCTTGTCCTTGGTCTCACCCTCACTCTTGCTCTCACCCTGGCCCTCACCTTCAGCCTTGGGAGCGTCCTCGGACTTGTTCTCAGCCCCGGCGCCCTCCTCCTCCTCCTTCTTCTGCGCCTTCTCCTCTTCCTTCTCCTTCTCCTCCTTCTCCTCCTTCTCCTTCTCCTCCTCTCTCTCCTCCTTCTTCTCCGCCACCTGTTCCGCCTTGACTTTTTGCTCGGCAGGAGCAGCAGAGGCCGAACCCGAGGGCAGCTCTTCGACGAGCTTCTTGACGACGGCGACGGTGGCCTCCGGCCCGCCCGGCTGGAGGGCGAGCACCTTGCCGGCCTTGTCGACGACGAAGACGGCGCGGGTGGTGCCGCGGGGCTGCTTCTTGAGGCCGAGGGCGCCGATCAGCGACGCCTGCGGGTCGCACAGCAGCGGGTACGGCAGCTTCTGCTTGGTCTTGAAGGTCGTGTTGGCCTTGGGCGAGTCGGTCGACAGGCCGTAGATGGCCAGGCCGCTGGCCGAGGTGAGCGCCTCGTGCGAGTCGCGGAAGAGGCAGGCCTGGCGGGTGCCTGTATTTGCAGGGTTGGCAGGGAAAAAAAGGGAAGGAGACCACGGTTAGAAATGGTTCAACATGTTTTTTTTTTTTTTTGACTCAATCGGCATGAAGTGTCTTACATCCTGGTGTGGAAGCCTTGGGATAGGTAAAGATGACCACGCCCGCCTTGCTCGCATCAACGAGGGATTTGAGGGTGGTCTTGGTGCCGTCGTTGGTCTCGATCTCGCCGCCGAATCCGTCGAGGTTGATGATATCGCCCACGGTGGGCACGCCGGATGAAGAGGAGCCATTGGTGCTTGCGGCGACCGGGGCCGCCTTCTCTTCAGCGTCTCCCTTGGCTTTGGAGGCGGTATCCGTCTTTGCCGTCTTGGTCATCTTCCTCCGCACCGGAGGTGGAGGCGCCGGGGCCTCCTTGCGCTTGCGCAGTTCCATAGGCATGATGGGCGTTGAAGGGGGTAGGTAGGGCTGCGCGCGCGCGCGGCTTCAGTTACGGGCTTACAAGATATCGGGGGAGTCGAGAATATCCGATTGGGCGAGTGAGGGCTACAAAGGGGCGGTCGCTACCTGGTCGCGACCGAGATATAAGGAGAAGGGAGAAGCTAACGGCAAAAGTTGGGAAGAGAGACGGAAGGAGAAGAAGTCGGGAGCTCTGGGGAGGTAAACAGGAGGTTGAGCTGGTTGCGCAGCGGCTGACCAATCAGACAAAGGCGCGACCCCCAGACGAGGCCAGGCCGGCTTAGGAAGAGAGAGGGGGGTGGTCTCGGTTTGAAGAAGCTCCGCTGCTGCGGCAGAGCACGGGCAACGCAGCACAGCAGGAGCGAAAAAAAGGGCCCGTGGCAGGTGCCGTCTGGGGGGCGGCCCGGTAGCCTCGCCCTCCAGCTGCGCAGCGTGCCTATCCACACCCACACACTCACACACACACACTAAGGACACAATGAACGGGAGCCGTGGCTGTGTGAGAACGTCAAAAGACATCGGGGCATTGGAATGAGCCATTGGACTTGCAGCTTAGTGGATTTTTGAGCTCTGCTTTGTGCCTCGCCACCCTCGCGGTGCCATCGAGTTTGGGGGTCCGACGACCGTTAACGGCCTGCGCTCTTTGTCATGTGGCATGGTGCAATTTCGGTCCTGTCAGACTGTTTCTCCGGGAAAAGAATCCAGTCGAGCTCCGCCTGAGGTGTCGGATGTGGTCAAAGCGATCCCTGTTAATTACTGTGGCCCAGGCTCTTGAACTGGTAGCAATAGGTCACGGTATACACCCCAATGAAATGGCCGAATAACTCTTAAGTTCAGGTACCGGGCTGATCGAATATCGAGGGTGGAATGTACTTGCAGTGTACTGTACAGTACGAAGGTACGAAGTACTCTGTCGGGAAGTTGATTTCGTGCTTGGCATTCATTAACGCTGCGAAGTTAACGGTAAAGAGATGGCCAGTGCGCTATTGGCCGGCTAAACCACGGCCCTCGAGCTGCCTTGGCCGAGTTCACCAACGCCTGGCTCGAATCGACGGCGAACTGCACATCCAGACCCGGAAACAGCTCCCACACGTCCCGCTACTGCTGCCACCATGGCGTCCAAGGCGGCAGCCTCCGCTGCTGGCGGAGTCGTCAGCATTTCGAAGGTGAGTTTGGGAGCCCACACTCTCTTCAATGGCATTCCGGAAGAGGGAAAATCGACCTGATCCTCGTCGTCTTCGATCATGCTCGAATTACCCGAACCCTCCAACCCCCACCCTTTCTTTCCCATTTTCCCTCTTCTCTTTATCTCTCTCTCTAACATCCACACGCTCACCACCTGCCTTCGTCCCAGAAATATACCCTCCAATCGACCGGCATCTGGGAGCGCATCCGGCGCGCGACCGCCATCGACCCGAACCGCTCCAACGGTGTGCCGCTCAACCCGTACAACCGGAACCCGGCGCCCGGCAGCAACGACCCGCTCAAGTACGACGACCCCGTCACCGCGCCGGCGGGCGACATCGCCGACAACCCGTACTGGAAGCGCGACGTGCGCCGCAACTACCCGCGCCCCAGCGTCATCAACCAGGCCCAGCAGGTCGCCCTGCTCACCGTCGGCAGCGCCGCCCAGCCGCGCGTCGAGCTGATCGGCGAGGAGGGCAGCAAGGCGCTGGTGGCGGCCGAGCAATCCGGTAAGGAGCTCGGCGTCGCCGGCTACCTGGAGAACAGCGGCGTCGAGGCCGCCAAGAGGGTCCTCGAGATGACGGGCGGCCTTCCCCCGCTGCCTAGCGGGCAGAGCCTGCGGGGGGGCAAGTGGGACGTGCACAAGTATAGCCTGAACTCGGAGCAGTCGTATGGAGAGAAGTGAGTGCATCCGCAGCTTTCTGGGCTCGGCTGGCTTAGAGACGATTTGCTAACTGTGTCCCCCCCCCTTCCCAAAAAAAAACAGCTACCCGTGCAGGACATTTGTATGAGAGGAGTTAGAGAGGTAGACGGTCGGGATACAAGGGGTTGTAGAGTGTGTATATAACGCCGCAGACGTGTTATAAGAGAAGAGTGCCTTAGACTCGATACAGACACACACACCCACACACACGCTGTAGTTGCGTTCGGATCGAACCGTGGATAACCCTCCGAGAAAACACTATGTGGTTTTGGGTTTCAGCAGGGTCCAACCAAAGCCCCAACGCTCGATCGATCGACCCTACTTAACGTCGGAGACCGCTACGCACACCCCTCAGATATCCGTCGTCCCCTCTCCCTTGCCTGCCCTTGACCCAGGATCGTGCCCGTGCCCGTCGGTCCCCTTGGACTTCGCGCTATCCCCCTCTCCCGTCATCCGCTCGATCACCTTGAAGCGCCCCTGTGCCCTCCGTAACCTGTCGTCAAAGTCATCCACCGCCTCGTCGGTGTTCTCGGTCGACAAGCTCTCCGTCTCCGCCAGCGCATAGAGCGTCGTGACGTGCTTCCGCAGGCGCGGGTTGTCCGGTAACGGGGGGAGGGAGAGCTCCGCCGCCGGGGGAGGGGCAGTCCCCTCCCCATTATTCTTCTTTTCCTCCTCCTCTCGGTCCCCCCCACCACCGCTTCCCCTTCCCACCCCTCCCCTGTCTCCCTCCCCGGCTGCGCCGTCCCGGGCCTGGGCCCCTCCTGCTCCTGCCTCCTCGGCCGGGTTCGCAGACCCGACCGCCCCGTGGTGGGCCCCCTGCCCGCGCCCGTGCCCGCGCCCGAGCCTCAGCCGGTTTGCCCACACAATGGCGCGCCCCTGCATCCGGCCGGCCTCGACGAACTTTTGGAACCCCCGCTCCAGCCCGAGCTGCCGGCCCTCGGTGCGCCCGGCGACCAGCCCGTCGGCCATGCCCTGGTTGTACCCCTCGGTGTAGAATTGGTCTTCGAGGGTGAGGAGGGTGTCGAAGGGGTCTCCTGATGAGGACGGTGGTGGAGGTTGGGAGGAGGGCTGGGCGGATGTGGTTGCCATGTTTCTGGCTTTTCTTCTTCTTTCTTTTTTTGTATTGTATACCTTCTTTATCTCTGAGAGCCTTTGTGTTTCGTCAAAACTGTCGAGGGGCTCGACCGGCAAGTTGTCTTTCTGAAAAAGAGGCAGGGCGTGCGAGTGGTTGAGGTGTCAAAGTCGACAATTGGGCGATGATACATATATGTATATGTATATACCGTGGACACGGCGAGGATGGGGGTGAACCAAGCCCAAGGCTGTTATTCCTCCTGATAATGGCGGGGTCGGCAGTTGGAACGCGGGGCCAAAAACTCATGGACCCCGCCCCCCCCCCCCCCCCCCCCCCAAGGGCGGTGGCGGACACTGCGTAATAAAAGAACGCTACGCATTCACTACGCAGGCGAGGCGGACTTGTCACTGACCACGCGTCCGCTATCTGCAGGGCACACGTCTGGCAGGAATTGAATGGCGGTCTGAAAAACCTGCAAGATAGTACGGATACGAGCACCACAGCAAGGGCGGAAAGAACAAAAAGACGGAGAAACAAAATATAAAGAAGCGGGATTAATTAATAATGATGAATGAGCCCTAGACCCCGTCGATGTGCCTGCTTAGGGAGTTGGACTCGGAACTCTAATATCATAAACAGCCTAGGCTCTAGGTCCCTCTAAACACAGCCAACAAACAAGCTCATCAAGAGAAGCAAAAAACAAAACAAAAACCCAAAAACTAGTGCATCAGCATCCCGCCATTGGCGCACACCACCTGCCCCGTACACCAGCCGGCGTCCTCGCCGCACAGCATGCCCACGATGCCGGCGACCTCCTTGGTGTAGGCCGGGCGGCCGCCGGTCTCGTTTGCGTCGCGGACGACGTCGTCCGGGTCGACGCCCTCGCGGGCCTTCATGAGGGGGGTGTGCAGGATCCAGCCGCGGATGCCGTCGAGGAACTCGGGCGTGTTGGCGGCGTACATGGGGCCCTCGACGGGGCCCGGGTTGACCGCGTTGACGGTCGCGTTCTCGGCCAGCTCGCGGGCCCAGGTGCGCGTCATGGCCTCGAGGGCGGCCTTGGTGCCGCCGTAGACGGACTGGGTGACGAAGCCGGTCGAGGACGAGACGGACGAGAGGTTGACGATGCGCCCGGACCGGTCCCGCGGCAGGTGCGGCTGCGCCGCCTGCACCACCAGCAGCGGGCCCAGCACGTTGACCCGGTACGTCTCCTCGAAGTCCTCCACCGTCACCTGCGGGAGGAGCGCGTTGCGCGCGATGCCGGCGTTGTTGACGATGATGTCGATCTGGAACCGGGCCCCTTCCGAGGGCGGCGGGAAGTGCTGCTGCGCGCCCGCGATGAGCGCCGCCGCCCCCGCCGGCGTGCCCACGTCGGCTCGGACGGGGACCGCCCGCACGCCGTACGTCTTGCTCAGCTGCTCGGCCACGGAGGCGGCGAGGTCGGCGGAGGAGGACGATGTGTAGTTGATGACGAGGTTGCAGCCCTTCGAGGCGAGGTTCTCGGCGATGGCGGCGCCGATGCCTGCGAGATTGTCCAGCGTCAGCCAGCCACTCTCCATGTGAGGAGCACTCTCCATGTGAGGAGGGCCAGAGAAAAAAGACGGAGTCGTAGGATAAACAAACCTCGGGAGGCGCCTGTTACGATGCCGAGCTTGCCCTCGAGAGGTCTCGTCATTGTCGCCAGATGGTTGTGTTTTTTTGTTTTCTTTTTGTTGTAGTGGTTATTCTTCTCAACTCCTTGTACTCGGGTACTTTCAACCAAGCAGCCAACTCGAAGGATGGAAGTATGATTCTCGACAGATCAACACTTATGCAGAGGTACCGTCGGAGCAGGAGAGAAGACGGATAGACAGCAACAAAGCCAGTCGATTGAAATCCGGAGCCCCCCCCCACCCCCCTTTTATATACAGACACTGAATGCAATAATAGGTGGACACTATTAACCCCGCCGGTGTAAGGCTGGTCTTCTTCTTCTGGCGAAGTTGGAGAAGGGGAAGATGTGCCCCGCACCGCGATGTCGGTCGGCCCTCAGCAATGTGCTGCCCCGCCATTTGCGCGGCTACGGGGATCTCCACAGCATGGCCCCACGGCTGGCGGGCTCTCTGGAGCCCACGCCAGTGAATTTCACGCGGCCCACAGCGCTCAAGGTATGAGTACAGTACCTTACCGTTAACCTCTCGGCGCTCGAGCAGCTCAAACCCGAAACCCGCCAGGGCACACCTACACCGGCCGCCGCGCCATCGCAGCCTTGCCTGGCGAACACAACCCGCTGCTAATCTCGGGGGCCCCTCTTTTTTTTATTTTTATTTTTTTTTTTTTCGCTCCCGCCTCCAAAAACCCGACGACGACCAGGCACGCGACCCTGCGGACGTCCGGCCCGCCCCAATCAAGATGGATATCCGACTCCTCCGGGCGTCCGACATCCCGCTGATCCAGCACGCGAACCTGGAGAACCTGCCGGAGAACTACTTCCTCAAGTACTACCTGTACCACGCCCTCTCGTGGCCGCAGCTGTCGTTCGTCGCCGTCGATGTCTCGCGCCCGCCCAAGACCCCCTACGACTACCCCAAGATCGTCGGCTATGTGCTCGCCAAGATGGAGGAGGAGCCCGCCGACGGCGTCCAGCACGGCCATATCACGTCGCTGTCCGTAATGCGCACCCACCGCCGTCTGGGCATTGCCGAGAAGTTGATGCGCCAGAGCCGTAAGTTCTTTCTTTTCCTTCCCTCTCTCTTCTCCTTTTCTCCTTCTCGCATTGTCCTTGCCAGCAATGTCATAAGAGCTAACGGGAAAAACAAATCAGAGCTGGCCATGGTCGAAACCTTTGGCGCACACTACGTCTCCCTGCACGTGCGCGTCTCCAACAAGGCGGCCATCCACCTGTACCGCGACACGCTCGGCTTCAAGACGGAGCGGATCGAGTCCAAATACTACGCCGACGGCGAGGACGCCTACTCCATGAAGCTGGACCTCGGTTTCCTCCGCGAGCAGATCCGCGAGCAGCAGGAGGAGGAGGAAGGGAAAGAGGAGGGCAAGGCGGATGACGAATCCAAGGGGAGCAAGAAGAAGGACGGAGAGCAAGGGCAGAACGGCGAGTACGCCGACGAGGGCGAGCCCGTCGGCGAGGTCGGGCGGGATCCGGCAAAGGGGAGTAAAGGCGAACAAAAGATCAAGGTGAAGGTGGGGAGGGGCCTCGGAGTCGGCGAGCTGGTAGAGAAGGTCGAGAGCAAACATAGCTGAGGGACGGCGTTGAGGCATTGAAAGAAAAAAGCGAAACAAAAAAAAGTTTCTTTGGTGTTGTCGGCGCACACAGAAACCGGGTCACGGGGGAGAGGTTGTTCATGGTTCAAGTTGCTCCGGTGCTATACTAACATGACAGTTGAGGCATGCAACAAACAAAACTAGCGCCACAATCGGACATTCCAGGGTGCATAAGCAATCACTATATTAAAAGAGCATCAAAACGGCAAAAGCTACTAAACTAAAAGGTTTGGTTGGGGGGAGGGGGGAGGGGGGCCGGTTGTCAGAAACCAAGCATTACAAACCGCAGATCCTGCAAGACTCTCGCAAACTCCCTTACCCCCTATATCCCGTACCAGGCCTGCTTCCCGGGGGGAGGGTATCCAGCTTCCACGCTGCCCCATCACTACCTTACTTGTTGTACGCAGCGCTGGCAGCAGCAGCTCTCTCCTCCTCCGCGGCCAGCTCCCTGGCAAACTCCTCGTCCGCCTCCGTCCGCAGCCGCTCCATCTCCCGCGCCAGCTCGTCAATCTCCCTCTCCACCGCCTCCGCCTCCGCCTCCATCTTGCTCGGCCCGGTCCGCCCTTTCTCCTCCACCCCGCCGCCGCCGCCCCCGCCGCCGCTGCTGGCCCGGTCCTCGGCGATGCGCTCGTGCAGCTTGAGAAGCTCCGCTTCCTTCTCCGCCACCTTGGCCTCCAACTCCCACGCCGCCTGGTACTTGGCCTGCGAGGCCGCGTAGGCGCCGGGCGCGGGCTCGACACCCTCGTCGTTGGGCCCCGCCGAGCGGGGGCGGTAGTCGGGGTCATCGGCGGGCCAGGCTCCGGGAGCGCCCCTGGCGGGTCCGCCCCACGGGGGGTTGAACCAGGGGTGCTGGTGGTGATGAGGGTGCCCGTGGGGTGGCATGGGCGGGTGATGCGGCATGGGCGGCATCGGTGGCATCGGCGGCATGGGAGGCATGGGAGGCATCCCGAAGGGGGGAGGAGGAGGAGGAGGAGGAGGAGGAGGACGGCGGCGGGCCTCGCGCCTCATCTCCTTGGCGGCCCGCTTCTGCTCGCGCCTGGCCTGGCGCCTCTCGCGCTTCTCCTGCCTGCGCTGCTGCTTCCTCTCGCGGCGGAGCTGCCTGCGCGCGCGCTTCTGCTGCCTCTTGAGCTGCTTCCAGTCGCGCAGGAGGTCCTTGACCTCGCGCCGCAGGGCCGCCCGGTCGAGGGCCATCACGGCCGGGTCGCCGGAGGAGGAGTGCTTGGCCGCCTTGATCTTGTCCTTGATGCTCCTCACCTGCTCCTTGGTGATGTGCTGGTCCGGCCGTTGAAGCGACTCCTGAAGGCACTGCTTCGCGACCGGCAGCTGGGTATCGCGGAGGTCGTCGTAATCGGGCAGCGAACCGACCGACGACTCGGAGCTGACAGACGACGCGTCCGACCTCGTGCTCGTGCTCGTGCTCGTGCTCGATACCGAGCCGGACCGGGACCGGAACCGGTGCCTCTCGCCCGGGCCCCGGTGCTCCCCGCGTCCACGCTCACATGCATCTCCTCCATCCTCACACTGATTCCACCATCCTCCCCTCCCCATCCCCCAACCCATCCCCCACCCGCCTCGTCCACAGCCGAAACCTCTAGGCCCACCGCCCGCCCCCCACCCAGGCGGTCCCCAAGGACCCCGACCGGCACCGGCACCGGCGCCGGCCCTAGCCCCGGCTCTCCCCGGACCGCCAGGAGGGAACAGGGGCTGGCCGTGGAGCCGAATTCCGTTCCCGTCCGCCACGAACCCGCCGATCCGCAGCGAGCCCTCGCGCCCGTCCGCGACGATCTTGTTGCCGATGCTGACCCGGTCCGGCTCGACGTTGATGCCCGCAAAGCGAAAACCGCCCCGGCCCCGGCCCGGGCCCCGGCCCCAGCCGCCACCGCCGCCGCCGCCGCCGCCGCCGCCAAAGTGCGTCGCGAAGAAGCCGCGGCGCGGCGCCTCCTCCGTCGTCCCGCTCCCGGGGGGGTTGGGCTGGTCGAAGGAGGGGTCCCAGCCGCCGGGCGGTGCCGGCGGTCTCTTCTCGTCTTCGTATGGCTGGGGCGGGGGGAGGTCGGCCAGGCCTCTCTGGCCGCTGTCGTTATGGTTCCCACTACTACCGAGCGGAGAGGTTTCCTCGAAATCCACGCGGATACTGATGCGGCGCGGGCCAAAGAAGCCGTCGTTCCATTCGCGCACCGTGGATTCGACGCCCTGCCGGTGCTGGCTGGCATCGACGGGGTGGTCGCCGGCCGGGCGGATGCGGTTCAGCTGGGCCTCGGCGTGGCTCCGGCTCGAGGCCTGCGAGCGGGCGTCGTCGCCGGCACCGGGGTTGGTGTTGGTGGTCGTCATGGTTTCGGCGCGCATTTTGCGTTCGATAACTTGTTCGTTGGTAGTTGTCCAGTGGTAAGGCAACAGGTGGTTGACGAAGGTCTGCCAGTCTTCGAGCCGGACGTCTCTGGCCGCCAGTTCGGCTGGATATGGCAGGCTGTCCGGGGAGGAGTCCGGGGTGAGGGTAATGGAATGTACGATGCCTGACTGGCTATTCAGGGGAGGTGCTGGCCGAGTCTCGAAGTACGCGGCGGCAGACGAGCTTGGCCCGTGGTCTGCATCACCCGGGAAGTTGGACTGGTGAGAGCTATGGGGCGTGAGGGGAGGGGTATAAATGACATCACCGCTAGTGGATGTAGTGGATCGAGAAGCGTCGTCAGCCCCGTGCGCGTCTCGCCCCGGAGCCGAGAAGATGTCCGTCTCGGTGTACGGCGGGGGAGGCACGTCCTCTAGGTGAGAGGGCATGGTTGGGTTAGGGTGTAAGAGGGCCGAACGTTCCTGGTGTGCAAGGGTCCGCAGGAGAGCAATGTCGTCGGCTTGCCACTCGAACGGAGTCCGCTGGTTAAATGTCTAAACCTCGAGGAGCCACAGTCCTGCACACAAAAGGGACGCCATCAGGGAGAGAAAACAGCGGGGTGGTATGGTCTATTGGATGCCGCAGAAAGTGGCATGGAGCCCAAGTCATAACCTCAGCTTCACGAGAGGCGTAAGCCCAGAACCTTGATCAACCCGCGCCCCCTGTCAGGACCCCGAATGCCCATTCGCCAAGACGCCCGTGGCAGAGCTTAAGCGAGTGCGATCTGAGGGCTTGGCAGACATCGCCCCATTGCTGGGGGGTCCCGTTTTGTTCCCCGCATCCTTCCATTCCACGCAATCCGCACCGGGCTGACGCGGCCCATTGATGCGGCTTTTGGGCGTGCAGCTAGTCCGAGGGATGTGACCACAAGGCGACTGCAAGCAGTGTCTATCCATTTCTAGTTTAGGGCCACGAGGAGCTGTCGCGTCCTTTGGCGGCTTTACAATACCGCAGTAGGTCGGAGTTGCCGATGCGGACCGGCTTCAAGGCTCGCCAAGCTGCATAGAGAAGCCTATATCCTCAGTCTTGTAATGATCTGCCAAAATGCTGGCGAGATGGTGTCGCGTTTGGGGACCCCTGTGTCCGTCAGCAACGTCGGACTCAACAGGAAATAAAAAAGAGGGGAAAAAAATAAAAGAGGGAAGAAAAGGGGGAAGAAAAAAAAATAGAAAAACGGCGCTAAGGAAACATACAGATTGGTAAGGTAGACGTCGACGAGCTCTGGCGGGATGTAGTCCGTGACCGTGTTTTCAACATCGAGCGCCTCCACCGCAGGCCCGTTCGCATAGCTCACGTAACTGGACGGATTTCCAAGCTCTCCCCGGGACACCTCGTCCGACGGATCCTCGGGACAAAACTTATAAACTGGGCAGAGAACAATGACAGGTTTGAGGTACTCGTGCGCGGCCTGAGCGGCAATGCAGCAGCCGCTGTCTACCAGCAGCCCTCCGTTCTGGTACACGGCCTTTGCGCTGAATATGACTTTGTTGACCCGGGGTATGTAAGCCATTAGACCGTTGCTCGCTAGGTTAATGGTGTTCACCCCGGCCGCGTTGAGCTTCTTGCGCAAAGCGGCATAGGGAGCCTCGGCGGTCCCATCAGGGTATTCCAGGCCGGCGATGATGACGGTGAATTTCCTCTTTGATGCAGCCTTCACCAAAAACCTCTCAACAGTCCTTGTGGGCTGATAGGCCAGCACGTAATCGCCAGGGTGGATCTGGATCTCTGAGAAACCCGCAATCTGATCATCGGCCTGATTGATCTCGTCCAAAATCTCCTCAATCCCGTCCATGACCTCTGACCGTAGAGCGTGAAGGCTGGCGGGCTGGGCTTGTGACATGGGCGTCGAAGCTCCCGTTATGGGCGAGTCGCCAGGGTCTGCAACGGACAACAGGTTGAACATGGACTTGGACACCTGCAGGCCTGTCGAGATGGCCGAAGGAGAAGGGCGGACGGGGACGGGGACGGGAACCGGGGCAGGTCGCTGTGGTGGCGGGTGCGTGCTCGGACTCAAACTCTGGATGTCGGAAGCGGCCTCGCTGACCAGGTCGTCGGCATTCCTCTCCTCAGATGCCTCGTCCCGGATGAGACCCAAGACGCGCCGCACCACGTTTCCGATGACGGGCTCCAGCGGCGCAGCCCGAACCAGCCTTGACCCAGTGCTCTGAACCCTGAACAAAAGCTGGTCGACATCGTTCCATCTAGATTTGGCGACGACCTGACGGAGGATGTGTGCTGTTGCCTTGGCGCATTCGTCGCCCTTCACTTGCCGCCGCTTAAGGAGGCTGTAACCCAGGGTTAGAAGTTGTGAGAGATGAAAAGTATTAAAGTATTGGCGGAACACCGGCTTACAATATCAGCGATTCGACCGAGGCCTCCAGGCTCCGGCTGCCGAACGACTTGATCAAGCCGTCCAGGTTCGGCACATGGGTTGCTTGAGAGGGCGCCATAGCTTCTTCGTCTTTGTTTTGGGCTGATCGGTCGCGGGGCACAGAAAAGGCTCGGCGATTTAATGACCCCGCGTCGGTCAGAGCTCGAAAAATACCGATAACAGTTAATACCGGATCGTGAGTCGGGCTTTAGAGTAGCTGAAACCGTGAAGATTCCGCCGGCGGCAGTGGAGACAGCGCGTGCTTCCGAATCGAGTTCGTGCCCAGTATCGAATTGGCTCAGAGAGCAATGGATGTGAGTCAATGAGCATGTTCGAACTCCAGAACCGAGAAAAATACAGTGGGGTCACAATGCCGTGCCCCGCGCAAGCCCGCGCCAGGCGGGTAAAGCTCGGAAGTATCCGTATTTGCAGGTACTTACAAGAGTAATACGAAATCCGTAATGCCAAGAGCAGACGAGACAGCCCATACTAGTAGGAACAGGAGTGGCTCGAGAGCCCAATATCGCGCTAAGATAAGCGGAACGGCGATACAATTGGCCTTCAAAATTTGGCTTTGTAGCACTTCACATCTGGAAAATCTGCAGACGAGCGACTGTGCGAACGTGGCGGCAGCGATTGCAAGCACTTTTCCAAGCCAGCCCTTATCTGATAGCGATCGACTTGCCATTGTGGTCCTGTTTCCAAGAGTCCGAATCATTCGCATCTAAATCCAAATTTTTTACGAACACCAACACATCAAAATGGCGGCCGAGGACAAAGTCGAGGTCGTCGACGACAAGAAGCTGAAGAAGGAGAAGAAGAGCAAGGACAAGTCGGAGAAGAAAGAAAAGAAGCGTAGCGAGAGCGACGGTATCCGCAAGGAGAAGAAGGACAAGAAGAAGGACAAGGCGAGGCAGGACAAGCTGGCGCGCGCCCTTGATGCCCACCTTCAAGCCGATGCTGCCAAGTCGTTCGAGGCTCAGGACGAGCAGGACGACGTCGACCCCGAGGACATCATCAAGCCCGCCGAGGAGCTGGTACCGTTTGCGCTGCCGCTTGCCGACGAGAAGACACACAAGAAGATCTACAAGCTGATCAAGAAGGGTGCGTCTCAGCTCTGGTGGAGCAAATCGCTCCCCTCCCTCCCTCTCCTCCCTCAAGGCATTGCGTGGAAATGAGGGTCCAAAATAAACTGACCCAATGTCTCAAACAGGCGCCAAACTCAAGTCGATCCACCGCGGCGTAAAAGAGTGCGAGAAGGCGATCAAGAAGTGCCCGCCCAAGACGGCCGCGTCGGGCGAGACGCCGGCGCCCGGGCTCGTCATCATCGCGGGCGACATCTCGCCCATGGACGTCATCATGCACTTCCCCATCCTCTGCGAGGAGCACGGCGTGCCGTATCTGTACGTGCGGTCGCGGGCCGACCTCGGCGTCGCGGCGTGTACCAAGCGCGCGACCAGCGTCGTCATGCTCAAGCCCGAGGGCAAGAAGAACGCCGGCGGCGAGGGCGGCGCCAAGGACAAGAAGAAGGACGCCGACACCGAGATGGAAGATGCGGGCGACGACAAGAAGGTCAGCGCGGAGGAGTACCTCGAGGCGTGGAAGGAGCTGGTCAAGACGGCGGAGAAGCAGTGGAAGATCCAGGTGCAGCCGTGGGTCAAAGGCACGCACCCCCTGCAGATTGCTGAGAGGGAGAGGGCGAGGCAAGCGGCAAGGGCTTGAGTTAGGTCGGTTTCAAAGGAAAAAAAGGGGAGGGGGGATCACAGAAAGCTGCTTCCGGCTTCCCCCTGGCTGCGCATTGAACGACACGACAAGGGCAAGTCCACTCATCGCCATGCGACGCGGGCTTTCCACGACGATTTGTTCGTGGTTCCGTCATCAGCTCCCATGACACGGTCACATTTTCGTTGGCCCCAATCTCCGGGCAGCACAATGGCAATTCTTGGGTGGGATTGCCCACATTATCATCATCTGCCGGCTGTATCACCACCAACGGTCAGCTTGCTCTCTTGGCTTTTATGGCTCTCTTGTGTAATGGATGGCGTTGAGAGGGATGGGCTCTTTGCATCGGTTCCGGGAGATTACTGGGCTCCTGTTGTAAATACCAAAATGAAAAGTTACTCTTGTCACGGATCCCCAGCCATAATAACAATGCTGCAGAGCGAAGAGCACCAACGACACCCTGCGAGAGAGTATCAGGGGGAAAGAGTCAAGCTGCGATTATAAAATGTTCCAGATTCATAAATGTAAAAAAAAAAGCGTGATACATGTACAGTCAATTGGCAGGTGAGAATATATCATTGCCGAATTCCTTGTACCGAGGCCACTCTATCGATGTGCCCGATGCAAGGAAAAGAAAGGTCTGGCCGCTCCGTCTTTAACTCCACCCCATTCATCTTCCTTTACTCGGATCGGAAGGCGTTCCGGCTCAGGGGAGTGCCACCGGCGCCGGAGCTATGACGGACGTTAGCATCAATTTTGGGGGGTTTTGGGGGGGGGGGGGGGGCTGCTTCACGAATACACCGGCCACTCACTGCTCAAACGGGTTGGTGCGTGTTCCCCACCAGGTCAAGAAGAGAGACAGGCCGACGGTCTCGAACAGCTTAGCGAGGATGCTGACGCCGACCTGCTCGGTCGCGCGCTTCTCGACGAAGAGCTGGCTGATGAACTGTTGTCGCAGTCAGCAAAGGAGCCCGCTACCGCTTTCCGGAGACACCCTTCTCGCATGCTTGGGGTAGGTAATAAAAGGGAATGAGGGGAGACAGACAGTAGGAGCGCTGGTGGCAGCAAAGATCAGGCCGCCCAAGTAGGCGGCGCCCTTGTAGCTGAGGGTGCCGGTGGCGTTGATGAGGGCGCCGACGCCGTACGACTGCAGCGCCGAGCCGACGAGGGCGGTGCCCCAAGCGACGGCGGCGCCCGTCGCCTCCCGCGAGCGGAGAAACTCCTCCTTGGTATTGGCAGCCTTGGCACGCTGGTACGTCTGGCCGAAGAGGGGGGTGAGCACAGCCAGCTCGGCCGTGTGGTTGAAGACGGTGCCGAGGGCGATGGCCGAGGGCTTAACGGCGGGGAGATCTGGAGGAAAACGTTAGCTTTCTGAAACGAGGGAGGATGCCGCGTGAGCGGTGTTTGTGGTCGTTGTTGTCATTGTGGTTGTGATGGTGGCTGTCGTTGTGATTGTGGTTGTGGTTGTGGTGGTGGTAGTGGTGAGGTCCATCGCCTGTTGCCCGTTTTCAAGCCTACTTCCCCCAAGTTCTAAAGTGTGAACGGATTCCCCACACTTTGGGACGAGATGACATCAAGGAACCGGCGGTACAGCCCACCCGATTGACGAGCGAGACCCAACCCGTCGGTCAAAGAGTAGTCTGACATCCAATCTCTTCTTCCAGATCCGAGGTGTCGACTTGTGAAGATGGCAATGGCTGACAATTGACCATAAATGAAATCTAGCAATTGAGGCCATGCTAGGCCTAATATCCGGAGACCGGAAACGGAAGGAGGTGCATCATGAATGCGCGGGAGGGGCGGGTACTAACAGTGCAGAGACATGTTGGATAGTGAAGATTGTTCTGAGATTGAGTCGAAGTCGGGGGTCTGTCGACTTTCTGTGGAGGATGAGGTTGAGAAGCGTTGTTTTCTGGTTAAAGATCTATAGGACGAGAAAAGGTAAGCACACCTCGGCCAGACGGTAGAGGGAGAGCAAGTCAGTTTATAGCAAGCACTACGGCAAGCCTGGACGGAAGCAGGACCACTTCTCCAAAGTGTCTAACCCCCCCGGTCCCGTTTGTGCGTCACTCGTCTTGCATGCTAGAATGGGGATACACTTCGTCCATCCTACTGGCCTCCACTTGTTAGGGCCACCTGAGTTGGAAGGTTTTCCCCTTGGTTTCCCCGGCGCATAACATCATCGCATCGTAGCTGCCCAGAACTTGCGCCTCTGAGAAGCTGCAGCATGACGTCACCACCTTGGTTGTTAGAAGCGACCCTGGCTCGCCAGAACTCGTCTACCCCACTGCAACACCAAACAGATTGTGTTGCCTGCGGCTTCCCTTGCAAGTTTGCATCTTGCAACACTCTTCTAGTGCCAATTCTTTTTGGGACTGAGAGGAAGAGGGTCCCATACCTGACGCAATCGAGTGACATCAAAGGTGCCCTGGCGGCAATCTCTCCGCATGGTCCGTTGTTCCTGGCAAAACCCCGAGATCTGTTCGATCCTGATTCCGCAGGAACCCGCAGCAACAACTTCCGGCATGGCCGCGCCTGGCCGGAGACGCGGAAACCTCATCAATGCATCGGGGAAGTTCCGAGAACCTTGGCATTGGCTGTTGACAGCTCCCTGCCTGCATTTGAGGGACTTGCTGCTGCTCGCAAAAGTTGACCTATCCCGCTCGACCTGTGAAGTCTCGTCTGTTCGGTGTTCACTACACAGAGCACAATATTCAACCGAGCACCTAAGCGAAGGAGCATCCATCACCCACTTGCATTGCCTGCTGTCAAAATCCGCACAATGGGCAGCTGAGTGTGTAACTGAGAAGCAAGAGAATCGCGTATCGGTGCACCGCAGCCCGCCGACAGCAAGGGTTAGGGTTAAGCGCCCCTTGCCAAATGGGAGCATCTGCGCTCCGTTTGTTATTGCTGTTGTACGTCTTAGGGATGTATAACAAGACAATCCCGAGATTGACTCCTCAAGGCATCTATCTTATCACGGATCTCTCATTACGCTCTTGCTTGCTTACCCGACTTGCTCACCTGCTCTGTAACACCGAATTCTCTTCCTTTCCTCTCCTTCCTTCGCTCTCTCCAAAGAAAAACAATGCCACAGATGCTCCGATCCTTGCCGAGCACCTGGATGCTAGTACATGGATGCCCAAAGATCAGCTTATTTTTTTCTTCTTCTACACTCGTTCAAGCCATATGCTGCCCGTCCTCGCCCCCGCGCAAGGCCAGGAGCGCGCGCACATCAGACACATACTGCAGGCCCTCTAGTAAGGGTATTAGATACATGAGGTCGCTGTCCGTCGGGTCACTGATCCAGCCTTGTATCGGGATTGCATTGTCTAAAGCGGCCAATTGTTAGCAAGGAGGCATTGGACAGGGGAGAGAGAGAGAGAGAGAGAGAGAGAGAGAGAGATTCACCTTGGTGGAACATATAGCTCAGTGGGCTATTATCGAGAATCATAACTTTACTCAGGTCCGGCTCCACTGAGCTGAGGTCTTTGATAAAAGCCCCATGCCGGAAGGTGCAATGCTGGCGGTAGTAGCGAGCCGAGAAGTACTTACGCTCGGCCTCGAGCCAGTCGATGACCGGGTCGGCATACTCCTGCACCGACGCCGTGAAGACGACCAGGTTGTACCACTTGCTGACCCGCCTCAGAAATTCGTCGCAGTGCGGACGCTTGTGTACGTAGTACAGGATTGGGTGTTGCGGCCCGATGGCCGTCTGCCCGCCCGCGCTCTGGTACGTCGTGTTGAGCCGCACCTCGACCATGTGCCCCGACCCCATCCGCCCGCCCTTGGAGAGGCTGTGTATCAAGGTTTCGTCAAGATCGAGAATCAGCGTCTTTTGATGCCTGACGTCGGTCATTTCTACGTTTTTGTTGATGTAAGAGGGTTGCCGACGGGGTATCAATGGCCGCGGAGGAGCAGGCGTCTTGGGATATTTGGTGAGGGCGCCGGAGGGAGAAGTTGGCGACTTGAGCTGGGCAGAAATGGTTTCTATGGCGTCGCCGGAATCGCTGCTTTCCCGGATACCAGTCGACTGCGATTTCCGGTGCTTCCTCTGTCGGAGGGCCTCGTCGGAGCTCAGCTTGATCCTTATGGAACGCTGAGCCGGGGCGGCGTCGTCGGAGTCCGGCAACGACTTTGAGCGCAAGTGTTTGCCACTTGTTCCTCGACGGCCGCCCTGTCTCTTGCGGTCCGGATCTGTTTCTGATTCCGATGAGAGGCCGGACGACGAAGAGCCGCTCTGCCCAGTGACGCGTAGTGCCCTATTTTTCCCTCGACCGCTTCTGCTGGCGGAACCATCCAGACCCTTTCGCCGCTTCTCGGACGCCGCTATCCCCTCGTTATAATCCAGCGCCATCCTCTTCGCATTACCGCCATAGAAGCCGAACAACTTCCCGAGCTGCTGCAGTGGCGCAAAATGGCCGTTCTCGTCGCAGAAGCAGGCGTACAAGTAGACACCGGGCGCGGTCAGAGTCGACAGCATCCATCGTATGGAATCTACAAAGGCGTTGGCGATCCGCTTCGGATAGAGCACCCACATCGAGCCTCTCGGGCTGATCTCCTTCGCCTGAGGGATCACGGGCGTCGTATCATCGACCCCATACCCATGGCTACGGTCATCTATGGGCGTGCTTTCCAATCGGAAGTCGTCGGGCTCGGCGACTAACCCGTCTTTCTCTTCGACGTTACCGAGCGCGCTCTCGGTCTGGTTCTGCCGCGGCCCGTCGGCGTCGGAGCTCACAGCTAACCCTAGAGCGTTGAGCGAGTTCGATCGTGACGGTGCTGGGCTCGGCGGAGGGGAGACTCGGGCCGAGATGATATTGAGGGAGTTCATCTTGCCGTCGACATCGAGAAGGCCATGAAGGATGGATGCGACCGCGCCAGGGGATATCGACCGGGACCGGGGGCTTCCGTGGAAAAACAGTCGGCGTGCGGACTTTGCGGCCGAAGAGGCCCAGACGCAATGGCTCTGCGCTCAGCACGCCTCGCTTGTTGCTGCTCGACGCACTAGATTTAAATTCACCTGTGTGCAGTGCCGCCCGGAAATAGGTTGCAGTTGGGCGTGGAGGATGATGCCGAGAAAATGGGACCTGCTGCGGCAAAGACCGGGGGTTCGTATTAGTTCCAAAAGTCCAGACGGGACGGGCGATGTCATCGGCTTTGGTTTCTTCAGGTTGGAGCCCGACCTTTTCCCGCTTCGAACAGGCCTGCCAACTGGAAACGACAATGTAAGGCAGAGAAAAAGTGGTTTGACAAGAATTTGCCAAGTTTCCGGGTTCAGTGCAAGCCTGCTCACATCGCTTCGTTGGGAAGACGTCCCGTCGTCTGGTACTCGAGGCGTGTCGAGCCGGCAATGGCTTTACGGAACGCGGCGCTAGCGGGGAGCTCCCTTACCAGAGGTGGTACTGTAATCCGTACTTCGTACTACGGTACCAGGTGACGGATCCTTGGCCGGGCCAGCCTGCTCAACAAAAAGTGAACGGCCCTGTGTCGCCTTCCCCAAATCCAATGCCATTCTTTCACGTGCCAATGGCAGCACAGGACCCCTCCCCATTTGGCGCGGATCCACAGCAATAGCCCCTGGCCCAGGCAAACGGAGTATCTGTGATCATCACGTACTATTAGTGTAGAGCATACACTTACTAGCGAGATCTGCAGGTTCAGAAAAGCACCTCGCTACTAAGATTTTGACTATTAATCCAAAAGTGTAAAGGCTGCCAATCTAAGATTCGTGCCGAGAACCTCATTTAAGCCATACTCCAAAGCAATTTCAGGGAAACTCTAAAGTAAGACGTTGTTGGCCTAGAACAACTGGAATAAGAAACAAAGATGGCTTACCTGAGCTCCTCATTATTCGGCGGAGGGAGGAAGGGATCCGGTGCTTCTACCAAGGGAAACATGAAACTGCACAAAGTCAAATGAATTCTCATTTGACTCGCCAGGCCCGGCCCGGAATGAGAACTTGTAAAGAGCAAGCAATATCCTCTACGGGTTACCACTGCAGCATCGCAAAATGTGTGACGGCCTAGTTGGGAGGGGAGTTAAACACCAATGTGTTAGCTGTCAGGCGCCCGGGTGATGGGTGCTCCCAGGACTTGCCGCGTGGCTCGTGGGACTTGTCCATGGGCCAGCGCCAAAGGCCAAGTATGTCCGCCTCACACAAGGAGAGACGACAAGTGACATAGGTGTAGCTCAGACAAAATCTTGGGTCAATCGGGCCGTGGTGCGGAACACTTGTTCCACAGCCAGTTGGCAGATGTATAAGTGGAAATTGGCCCTCCCAAGCCGTCGCGGCGACTCGGCACCAGCGTGACTGCCAGCCTTATTCCGGCTAACAGGGAGGAGCACGTCTTCTCTTCTTGCACACCTTGATTATGCAGATGACCACAGAAGATACCAATAGACCACATTCGGAGAAATAATCAGGTCTATCCACAACTCCCGTGCTTTGTGATGTACATATATCTATCACACGTATCCCCTCGCCAACTGGTATCGTAATCCCTCCAACCCTTACTCTTCGCTTCCGAACTCGGCACGGCCCTGCTTCGAGTTGAGGTAGTGGTTCCTATCACCCCGGTGAGCATTAAACATTGTGCACAGCCGAGATGGATTCCCTACCTCTCAACAGCCCAGCTGATCAGGTAGTATCCGGCAATCATGGGGGGGGCCCAGTACAGAACCTGGGAGCTGAAGCGCCTCCAGGTGTTGAAGACGGCGTCATGAGCAGCACCGGCGAGGGGGTGCTGGCGGTTGGGAGCAATGCCGTAGGAGACGATGCCCTTCTGCTTCATGCCACCTGTTGATTATCCCGTCAGAAGTCGGTCAAACAAACGCCTCCCTGTCTGCCGGTGAATCCGTCGCGATGGTGCCGTTTCCATTCTCTAGAGGAGCCCGTGTCCTGCCCTCCATCCATCAATCCCGCCTCGCTTCGGATCTCACTCACCAAAGTTGCCCCAGTTCCCGAGGAAGCTAAAGACACGTCAGCAAGCAGTTCTGTGGAGAATTGGCCTTCCAGTGCGCCGTGAGATTGTCGCCTCAAGGGCTCGGGAAAAGGCGCACGGAAACGGCAACCACGTTATCGGGATACTGACTTTCCATGCTTGCCAACGGGGGCACTGCCGCCGCCGCCAAGGAGAGTCTGAGTAGGGCGCATTTTGAATCGGTGTTTGTTGGGGAAGAGGCAGCGCGTGGGGGGAAGCCGTCAAGTTTGTAGCGATCGCAGTGGGAGATCGGAATAGCTCGCGCCGGTTGAAGTTCGAAATCAGTCGACAGAAGCCGAGAAACAGCGCCTCAATGCGGCTAGTGGTTGGCCCGGGCTGTCGAATTGGCAAAGCTTCTCACGCCTTGGGCCACATCGAGGTCCCACTTCCACAAGTGGCTGCTACGGCCCCACTTTTCCAGAAGCTCCAATCCATTCACTCGCCTGTGGCAAGCCCGCGCGAGCCTGGAACAGAGCCGTACCGCAACGCAACGGCGAGCTCAAGCAACCGCCGACAAAGCTTGCCTCTGTCCCGCCGCAACCCCCAACTCGCACAGCCGACAGTAACGTCTGTTGAGCAACCAGGATATACAATGGCGGCAAGAGGTCTGGGGTTCATTTATTCGGCCGCCGTTCCGGCGGCGGTCGGCTACGGCCTGATTCAAGCGTCCATGTACGACGTCAAAGGCGGCACGCGTGCTGTCATCTTCGACCGGCTGTCGGGTGTCAAGGATACGGTGGTCAATGAGGGCACGCATTTCCTCATTCCCTGGCTTCAGAAGGCCATCATCTTCGACGTCCGGACCAAGCCGCGCATCATCCCGACGACGACGGGTAGCAAGGATCTGCAAATGGTCAGCCTGACACTCAGAGTGCTGCACCGGCCCGAGGTGCAGGCACTCCCCAAGATCTATCAGGTCGGTCCTCGCTTTTTCTGCCGCGTTCTGTTTCCTTTCTATTAGGATGCGTACGTCGCTGACAAAGAGCCCACAGTCCCTCGGCCAAGACTACGACGAACGTGTGCTCCCCTCGATCGGCAACGAAGTGCTCAAGTCCATCGTGGCGCAGTTCGACGCGGCCGAGCTCATCACGCAGCGTGAGGCGGTCTCGCAGCGGATCCGGCAGGACCTGATGAAGCGGGCGCGCGAGTTCAACATTGCGCTCGAGGACGTGTCCATCACGCACATGACGTTCGGCAAGGAGTTCACCAAGGCGGTTGAGCAGAAGCAGATTGCCCAGCAGGACGCCGAGCGGGCACGCTTCATCGTCGAGAAGGCCGAGCAGGAGCGCCAGGCCAACGTCATCCGCGCCGAGGGCGAGGCCGAGAGTGCCGACATCATTAGCAAGGCCATCGCCAAGTCGGGCGACGGCCTGATCCAGATCCGCAAGATCGAGGCGAGCAGGGAAATTGCGCAGACGCTGGCGAGCAACCCGAACGTCGCGTACCTGCCGGGCGGCGGCAAGGGGACAAACCTGTTGATGAACGTGGGGAGGCCATAGGCGAGTAGGACAGGGCGGGGGCGATTAGGGTGTGATGAAACGATATCTGACGAGGAGCTGTGTACTACTAACTCTATGACTTCTGTTTATTCCCCGCTTCGAATTGGCATGAAAATAGGAGCCTGCCGTCTTCAGCTGTGTCGATGTCCGCTGGCGCACCCTGTATTCGGCTCAAAGATTGCGTGCATTGCCAACCACGGCGACGCCGGGACAGTTTAGGTCTCGTCACAATGCAGACATTTACAAGATAGGAGTCCTTGAAGACGGACAAGCCTGTTCCTGACGAGGCTTTCTCCGAAGATCCTTCACGGCCCTGAAATTATGGCAGAGTGTAAACCGAAAAGAAAGGGCACACAGGGGCGAGAGAAAAGAGAAAGCCGAGGGCAGGAAAGTGAAAGAACATGCTTGATGAATGTCATCGGGAGTCACTGCTGTGAACTTGCCTGTGTTATCCGTACTTGTATGGATAACTAGGACGGAGTACGAATTGCTCCGTATTCTACATGTATTGTACATAAACATACATCCATCTTCCGTACTCCACGGATTACCCGAAGTACGGAGTAGTACCTAGTGCAAGCCGGCTTTTGGGATATCCACAGCGATGCAGCTGCACACGGATAGCCTTGCCAGGCTGCCAGATTCATTAGTTAGTGGCTTGGCAGGCCTCATTCCAACCTCTCGACTTACTAGTACCAACCTTACCCCGAGTTGCACCAAAGCCATCGAAGCGTAACTACGTCAAATACATGGCTCTTCTACGACCTGAGCACTTTCTTGGCCGAGATTCTCTGATGGCTAGATCACAAGAACCCTCGTAATTTCCCTTTTTGCATCCTGCTAGTGGAGTCGCCCTTTTGCATTCGCCGGCCGACCCATTAGCTCCTGCATCAACTTCACAAACGCCCTTTCCTTCCGTCGCTACAGCCAACTTGATTCTAAGCTCGCCGAAAGAATTAGTCACACGTTCCGGTAGCTCGCAAGGCGGACTTGGCTGAGTGCACTCTCTTTGTCAATTCCCCGAGGCCAATGTTCAAGTTCAGCGACAGGATCGCCTGGCCTGAATACTTCTCCCCACCGCTCGCTTGGTTGCAGCTTCAGAGTTGACCCTCGGTCTCGACACCTCTCCTCCCTCGCTTCTTCTGCAGTGCTCAGCCACGCATCATAATACTTCGGTCCGCCTTCTTCGCTTGATTCATACGCCAGTTATCGGTCCATCCATCCTAACTCCACTTCTCAACGAAGTCGATCGCGCTGGGGCCTCTGCTGGATCTGAGCCGCTGCGCATAAGGTACCAGACGACCGGGCCTGAGCTGCTAGATCGGTCTCTCATTCTTCAGAGCCATCCACTTAGAAGACTGGAACTAGTTTTGGTTCTCTCCGTTAATGGTCCAACTGATCTTAAGCGATCCACGTCCTCCCGGTCACCTGCTAGTGACCTCCATCGGCAGCCACGGGCTTGAGCTGCCAGCACAACCCCGCTTGACTCGTTCCCTCGTGCTCCCCAGCCGCGGATGAGATGGATGCCGTTCTGCGGAACTTCAAGTTGATTCCCTGCCCCACAGGGGACAGCTGCACCAAGGCCAACTGCCCGTGGCAACACCCTCGGGACCAAAGCACTCCAACGAAACAAGCAGATGGTGGTAGCCAGGATGAAGACGGGCCACGAAAACGTCGAAAGGTCTCTTCCGAGCCTGCGTCTACCCCGGATCAGCCTACTCCGGCGAAGCCTCAGCCTTCCACAGCCAAAGGCCCGGTTTCGCCGCCACCCTTGAAGCGAAAACAGCCCGAGCTGCCAGGCCAACCAGCTGCGGGTGCAACACCAACCAAGCCATCACCAAACTCGGTCCCATCTCCCTCGACTAGTAAAGGCCCTGAACAGGGTGCCACGCCCCGAAAGGTTACACCGCAACAGGCCACGCCACAAAAGGTCGAACCTAGGAAGCCTGAATCACTCAATCCCCGACACCTAAAGACAGCTGCGCCAGCTCCCCACGACTTTCGATATAAAGCTCTCAAGCTTCTTCACGAGCAATTCCAACGCCTCAACAACGAGCTGAAGAAAGACGCCAAGGAAGATGAGCAGCAGCTGGTTTTGTCGGCCCAAGAACTCATCTGGTTAGCATTGGACGAGGAGCAGAAAATGGCGACGGAGAAGCCGTCTATCTACCAGAACGTTATCAAAAACCGCATCATGACCTACAAGAGGATGACCGTCGGCCAGTGGAGGGACGAGCGCGTTGCCGAGCGCAAGAAGAAAGAAGCCGCAGCAACACCGGGGTCGAACACACCAAGAAAACCGGTCCTGGGACCGCCCAAGGTCATAAACACAGGCCTCACGCCCGAGCAGGAAGTCAAGTTCCTTGTCTACTTGCAAACGCCGATTGATAAGCTCGCCCAGTGGGGCTATGTTCCGTCAGCCCCTACCGAGGAGGAGATTAGCAAGGCGCGCGAAGGGGAAGAGGCGTCGTTGGGTTACGAAGTGTGCGACCGCTGCAGGACGCGCTTCCAAGTGTTTCCCGGTCGCCGCGAGGAGGATGGGGCTCTCACATCGGGCGGCAAATGCGTCCATCACCCGGGCAAGGCGTACTACCCCGAACGGAGCCTCGGCGACACGGAGAAACCGTCCAGACGGTACCGGTGCTGTCAGCAAGTGGTGGGTGAGTCAGCAGGCTGCGTGAGCAGCAACACGCACGTCTTCAAGACGACGTCGCCGGCGCGCCTGGCGTCTATCATCCCGTTCGCCGAGACCCCGCCGAATCCGCTCGCGCCAAAGGACCGCGCCGTCTGCTTCGACTGCGAAATGGGCTACACGGTGCGCGGGATGGAGTTGATCCGACTGACGGCCACGAGCTGGCCGGACGGAAAGGAGCTCTTGGACGTCCTGGTGCGGCCGGTGGGCGAGATTTTGGACCTCAACTCGCGGTATTCTGGTGTGTGGCCGGAGGACATTGTCAATGCCGAGCCGTGGTCGGGTGAGGAGGATGTAAACAGTGGACCCCAGGAGGAGGAGGATGAGGGCGGAGACGGGAGGGCGCCCGAAGGGGGCAAGCCCAGGGCGCGGAAGAAGATGCGAATCGTCCCATCGCCCGTCGTGGCTCGCAACCTGCTCTTCTCGCTCATCTCGCCCGACACGCCACTGATTGGGCACGGCTTGGAAAACGATCTCAACGCAGTCCGAATCATCCATCCTACCCTCATCGACACCATCCTGTTGTTTCCTCACCGCCGCGGCCTACCGATGCGGTACGGTCTCAAAATGCTCATGGAGACGCAGCTCAACAAGGCAATCCAAGTGGAAATCGAGGGCGAAGAGATGGGGCATGACAGTGCCGAGGATGCCCGGGCTGCGGGCGAGCTAGTACGGCTCAAGGTCCAGGAGAAGTGGAACGCCATGAAGGGCGAGGGATGGCGCTTGGTGAACGGGGAGTTTGTGCCGCCCGGGGGAAGGAAGGATGGGGAGGGCAAGCTGAGCGAGGCGTTTCTTGAAAGCTAGGAGGCACGCGTGCGCAGCTAGTCTGCGAGAGACTGAGGGCTGTCTAGCTGATAGGCATTGGAAGGGGGTAAGGGGGGAAGGGGAGGAGGGGTGGGTGCTTCGGCTGAGATACTGCTGGCATTCTGCTGGCGTTCCTCGTTGGCTCCGGCAATAGCCGTGGGTAGGGGGCCAAATTTGGAGAGGCGTGCATGGATTCCATCACTTCTGCATACAGGCATAAATTGAAGTGCTTTCCCAGCGGTCGTTTTGTTCTTAGGCGTCGACTTGGTTGAGGATTTGGTATCCAAGGTTCAGTTGAGTATATTTATCGCTGGTTAGTGATCCGCTTGGCTAACCCAGAGAAGACTCTTAGGTCAGGGAGGGAGCGCCATGTCTGGGCACCAACAAGGCTTCGGGGTTCAAGACGAGAATGGCCAAGAGCATCCACCTACTCTTCATCCGAGGGGTTTTCCGGGTTTGTAGTTGGAAGCCGGGATACAAGCCCTTCCTTCGGCTCCACCACGGCATATCGCTTTCCCTCCGCCGTGTGACGTCAACCGCAAGCGAAGACCATAGAATATTCTGTGATTCGAGACAGCTCGTGGGCGTTGTCGGCATTCGAGGTAGAAGACACACATTAGCCGCTCTGGAGCTAAGGAGACATTTCGTTGTTGCCCGCAAGCAATCCAGCTCCTTCTCCCAAAGACCAAAAATGGTATTCTGCTGCGTCAAAATGCCCTGAATCCTCGAGGGATACATCATCATCATCCTCATCATCATCATTTTTGTTGTTGCACTTTGCTTTGCCTAGGTCCAACATCATCACCGTGCCCTCGTATCATCCTTGGGAGTTCTCGCCAAATCAGTATTTACCAAGACAGAATACCAAAAGCAGTCGAAGAAATCAGTTGGGAGTCCCTCCCTCTCTTCCTATAAAATGAGCGCCCACGAGAAGGTGGTCGCTTCCGATAAGAGTACAGTACACACGCCTCTACACTCCTTCTTCTCACCGAGCTCGCTTTGCTGGCGCCCCCTACACTTACCCCCTTCTACCGTATCTCTCCACCCTTATTTATCTATCGCAGGCGTGGTGGGCTAACACGGCCGGCCAGTTTGGGCGTCCCTGATAACCAAGGACTCGTACCTGCCGGGCCTCCTCACCCTCGCCTTTTCCCTCCGCCGGGTCGGGTCCAAGTACCCCCTGGTCGCCCTCCACACCGGCACTCTCGCCGACGATACCGTCCGCGCCCTTGCCGAGAGAGGGATCCCCCTCCAGCGCGTGCCCTATATCTTTCCCGGAACCCCGCCGCCGCAAGCGGGCGCCGTCGTCGGCACCGACGGCCGAAACGGCGCGGCGGCGAAGCGGGGAGGCAGTGCCGTCGCCGACCGCGAAGCCGATGATGATGATGATGGCGGCAGCAGCAACAGCACCACCACCACCACCACCACCACCACCACCACCACCACCACCACCACCACCACTACCACCAACGGTAACAGTACCAACGGTGGTGGTAGCGGCTCCCGCAACGGCTGGTACGCGCACGACCCGCGCTTTCGCGACTGCTTCACCAAGCTCGCCGCTTTCTCGCTGGCCGCCTACTCCCGCATCGTCCTGCTCGACGCCGACATGCTGGTCCGCCGCAACATGGACGAGCTGTTTGACCTGCCGCTCGACAACGAGAATCGGTTGTTTGCCGCCACTCGTACGTCTATTTCTTTTTCTCTTTTTTTTCTTTTTTTTTTTTTGTTTTGTTTTGTTTTCCCACCACTCCCCCCTCCCCCAATTCCTTCCCCCTTGTTCACCACGTTCAAGGGACACTAAAACAGAGAGAAAAAAAATAAACAAAAAAAAAGACGCCTGCACCTGCAACCCCCTCCACTTCGCGCACTACCCGCGCGACTGGACGCCCGACCACTGCGCCTTCACGCAGCAGCACGCCGACCCGGCAGGGGCGCAGACGTCCGGGGGATCGCCGGACGACGGCATGGGCCAGCTCAACGGCGGGCTGCTGGTGCTGGCGCCGTCGTCGTCGTCGTCGTCGGCGGGCGGGGTAGACATCTACCGCGCCGTGCTGGACGCGCTGTGCGGGCCGGAGCCGACCCCGCCCGAGCGGCTGCCCTTTGCCGACCAGAGCCTGCTCGGGCTCCTCTTTGCCGGCCGCTGGGTGGCCCTGCCCTACGTCTACAACGCGCTCTGGCCGATGCGCCGCCGGGGCGTGCACCGCGCCATCTGGCGGGACGCCGAAGTGCGCAACGTGCACTATATCCTGACGCCCAAGCCGTGGGAGAAGAAACAGAAGAAGAAGGAGGAGGAGACGAAGGTGAAGGCGAAGGCGGTCGACCGTCAAGAGAAGCAGAACGGGGGTGATGATGATGATGGAGCGCCAAACGGGCGACAGGCTCGGACAGGGAGGGATGATGGTGGCGACGGCGACCACCACACCGACGACGCCGACGGCACCGACGACGACGACGATGTGCTGGATCGGTGGTGGTGGGAAGTCGATGCGGAGAGGAGAGCATGGGAGGCCAAGAACGGGATTGGGGAGCAAAGAGGGTAGTTTCCGTTAGGGGGAACGCAGCCAGACCCGAGAAGACCCTATTCGGTAAATGGGGTTTGGATACCATCCTCAGCAAACGTTGGGAGCCTATTTGAAGCAGGCCTTCCACTCTTTTGGAATGCCCGGATGGTGGTGCCTTTGGACAACTGAGACGGACTCACGACCCGGTAATCAACCAATCTTGATAACTGCACAACCACGACCAAGCTAATCATGATGGAAAATGCCGAATGAATGACACAAGGGAAGCATGGCTCAGCCGCGGCGATCGACGCCAAATGCTCCACGAATCGCGGCACATCTCCTGCCGCACCATCAGCATATCAGAACATCAACTTTTATTTTTACTTCATACGCGATACGTTAATCCCGTCTCTCTCTCTCTCTCTCTTTCTTTTTTAGGTAGGCATAACGTGACCGCGTCGGACAGACGTATCATAACCTCCATCACTAAACCTGAAGTCGGCCAGATCGGTAACGGATTCGCCCGTTGGCACTCCGTTCGCCAGCCGAGCTAGCTGCACCCGATGCATTCGACACGAGGATGTCGCGGGGGGTGTGGTGCTCGGTAAGTACGACTCGGGTCGAAAGGAAATGGTGTCGACTTGTTTGGGTGATGCAAGGTGTATAGGAGGCGGTAGCTGTAGATTGTATGGAATCATGTCGGCGAAGGGTGCATCGGTGGCTAGTCGGGCCCGGCCGAGACGCTTGGCGGTGTTGTCCCTGGTCCGCCGGCCGACATTAGGATTATTGGCGTCATAAACTTCTTTCCTTGAGGTGAATCAGACATTGTGCCCTGATTTGAACAGAGAGGCCCGGGCAATCAGACGGCTTTCCTTAGAGCCTTCGTGGGAACGCTCTTCGAGCAAAGGAAGAGGAACGATGCGTCTATCGGCCAGGTGCCCTTTTTTCCCCTTTTTCTTTTTCCTCCGTAACGCCACGTTGTCCTCATCATGGTGGTGCGCCTAGACGGTGTGAATCACACACGTCATCTTGTATTCCCTGTAGTTGGGACTGCGTACCCGTATCCATTCGAATCCCGCCGATCGCGGGATTCAGATGCGCTGGTAGAACAGCAGGTAAGCGACCTTGTTCTCCTTCATGCTCTCCTTGTGCTGCTGCTTGGCTTTCTGGCCGTTGGAGGAAGCCGTCGACGCGCCGTTGACGACGCTGCTCCATTTCTTGCCGCCAGCCGCCTGCTTCCAGCCGTCGTCATCCCCAGTGTCCTCGTCGTCGATTCCAAGGAAGCGGTTGCCCGAGGCAGCGGCGCCCGCGTCTCTTCGGCCGTCGATCTTGCCGGCGTCCTCCTCGGCGCCGCTCTCGGCGACATCCTCATCCCGCACCCGCCGAATGACTGTGTCATCAATCCGGATCCATTCCCGGCCGTCCTGGCGGCGGACGTCGACAGTGTAGTGACCGCCGCTGGCGTTCTTGCCGTGGTGGTAGACGACCGCAATCAGACGGTACCGAGGAGTGCCCGAGTTCTCCGCAAGGATGCTGTTGCGGGTCTGGCGCGACAGCACTTCCCGGGGGAACTCGAACTCGAGCGGATAACCGACCTTCTTCCAGATCTTAACGGTGCCGCCGTAGCCCTCGGCGTCGAATTGGAAGCGCTTCAGGTGCAAGATCAAGACCGGCGGCACAGACTCGATGAAGACCTGCTTGGTCGCCCGGACGTCCTTGCCGTGGGGTGAGTTGAAGTCGCCATGGAGCACTTCGGGTCGCGTGAGGCCCTTGAGGGCGTCGATAATGTTCCGCACCTCAGGAGAGCCAATGTCGAGCTGCAGAGGCTGGTATGGCTCGAGCGTGACAGAATTCTTGTTGCCCGGGACGCGCAGTTCCGAGCGCAGCTGCCCGCCGAAGATCTTGGTGATGGGTGACAACGTATTCGAGTGACCTGAGGACCGCGTGACGGCGGACCGCTGACGGGGACCAACCTCGAGCCAGTCATCACCACCCTCTGAGGCATCGTTTGCCCTCGACGAGGTCGGAGACGGAAGTGACGAGTTAGGAGCGGTAGATGCAGTCGAAGCGGGCACCGTACGCATCACCTGGACGCACTCGTCATGGAGACCCTCGAGGAGGAACCCGAGGAATTCTTGGGCATCTTGTTGATGACCGCGCTGCCGGCTCGTTAGTGTGATACCTAGATCCCGAGATACTCCAAACTTACCCTCATGCTCGCAAAGCGAGGAAGCGTCCGGATGGCGTCATAAACGAACTCGGGGGTGAAAGGCTCGCCGAACTTCTCGTACTCCTCGCTCTTGAGGCGCTTCCTGAGCTGCTCCGCCGACGTGGCCGAGTCTATCACCTTAAACTCGCGCATGAACATGATCCTGTTTGACATCAGCAAAAGTGCAGCGTTAAAATGAAACCGCGCGGGAAACTTACATCGCATCCAACAGAGGCGTCTCGCTCTTGAAACTGTGGGCGGCCTTCTTGCTGACTTGGTCGAGGAAGTCCAAGAAAGGAATGCAAAAGATGAGAACTTGCAAAACCTAGCGACGAGTCAGAAAAAAAAGAAAATGCAAAGTCGGGAAGAGCCCCCCGAAGAGTGGTGCTCACCGAATTCATATAACACATATTACCGGTATTCACGAGACCCCTCGGCTCTAGGAAGGCAAGCCGGTCGGGGATGCCGGGGCGGTAGGCTTGCAGGGCCTGCGCGAGCGAGTTCGCGTTGGCCTTGGCGAAGCCGCCGGGTCCGGGCACCACGGTCGAACCCTCTGCCGTGTTGCCGTTGGTCTGCGCCTGGGCGGCAGCGGCTGCAGAGCTTGTGCTTGCGACAGAGCTGCCAGGCTTGGAAAAAAGACCCGTCCAAAGCTTCGGCTTGGACCAGGCAGGTGCCGGCTGGGCAACCTCGGCGCTCCCATCCACCTTCTCCCCAGCCAGCTTGGCGGCCTCGGCCGGCTGTTCGGCAGGGGCGACGGCGGCTTGGGCCCTGGCAGGGGCCGCCTTCTCAACGGCAGCCGATGACTTGGCCTCTTTCGGGCTCGCCTTGGGCAACGCAGGGACAACGGGAACTGCGGGTACCGCAGGCTTCACGCCGGCCGGAGTGCTTGGGGTAGCGGCAGACACCTTGGGCGGCTGCGCAGAACTCGGTGTGGTTGGTGCGCTCGAAACAGCGGGCTCGGAGGGCTGATCTTGGGTGGAAGGTGTCTCAGACCGGGTGGCGGGGGCCTCGGTCTTGGACTCCGCTTTCGGGGTAGAACCACCGGCTTGCTGCGCATCCTCCGAAGGTTGCCGAGCCACCGGGTCTTCGACGGGAGCGTCAGTAGTGGGTGCGTGCTGTCCGGGCAACTCGACTCTCTCGGCATCAGCGCCAAGGTGCTTCTTTCTCCTCCTCAGCTTCGATGTGCGTTGGGGGAAGGGAAGATCAGGCTGAGAGAGCCAGGGGAGCTAAAACGGAGTCAGCACACGAGACGCGATACCCGGAAGCTACCCGGTTTCGGCAACATACCGGTGGCCTGAAAGGCTGTCTGGGCGGCTGGACAGAGGGAGTCGGGGATGGCTTGGTGGCAGGTTCGGACGCCTGCTGAGGAGGGGGAGGGGGGGGATACGCCTCTTGCTGCGACACCGGGCGCGACCCAGGCTGGGGCTCGGACTGAGGAGGCTGCTCCGGCTGGGGCTGAGGAGGGAGTTGCACTGGAACGGGCATCTGGGGTTGAACAGCAGTCTCGTGAAACTGCTGGACTGGAGGAGTCATAGGAGGCGGGAGGACGTGAGAGTGGGTGGAGGACGGAGTGTGTGGCATGGGCGGGACGACGGGCGCGGCGGCGGGAGGTGGGGGGTGGTAGGGTGAAGAGACAATGGGGGAGTGTTGCGGGGGGCGGCCATACGACTGCTGCATCGGTACGAAGTGCTGCATCGCGGGAGGCGACCGGACATATCCTGGGTTGGGATAGGGCATGTAGCCGGCCGGGCCGGGCATGGCGCCGTTCTGGTAGGGCGGAGGCATGTAGTAGTGGGCGCCGGCGTAGGGGGCGGCCATGTAGCCGGCGGGATACATTGGCTGGCTGACATGTGGTTGTGGATGGTTGTGGTGACTGTGATGGCCGTGGTGGTAGGCGTGGGCTGGGGGGTAGTGCTGGGGCCGGCCGCCGCGGCGAGGTAGAGGACCGCCGGCGGGCGCGGGACCCATGTCAGCACTCCCTTGCACCTGCTGCCCAGCCGGCAGATGCCCCCGATTGTTCATCATGCCGGCGTGGGGTGCGTGGTGTTGTGGTTGTTGCGGTAGCTGCTCACCCGATGTGAGGGCCACCGCGGCGAGTCGTCGTGGGTCGGGAGCCCAGCAGAGAGGCCTGGATCGGAGGGATCAACTCGACGGCGAGTTGGCGGGATGGCGTCGGGGATGGCGTCGGGGATGGCGACGCTAGTGGCTCTGGGACCGGCGGTCTTTTCAATGGATGGTGCCCGGAAATTCCTTTGTTTCCGACTGCGCTTTCCCTGCCCTGTTGCGCCTTGCAACTTGCACACGACCGAAGAAGTCCTAGGTTTGGGCGCTGCTGCTGCTGCTGACTATTACGAATTAAAATGCAATGCCGATTCGCTGCTGCTCTGGGCTGCTGAATGCGAGTCGGTCGGGGCACTTGTCTCGCCGGGGGCGTCGCTGTCCACTTGCCCCGGTTCAGTGTCGAGGGAAGGAAAGAAAAAAAAGGCAGGATCGAGATGCTAGCACATTGGATGATTCCGTCTGTCGTTGAGCAGCTGAGCGCGCAAGGGTGCGCCAAGAAGAAGCGATGTAGGAGCTGGTGGGTTTCGGGGTTTCCACTCTTGCGACAAAATTTACGATCGCTCAGGAAACGCTAACTAAAGCGCAGGCGGCAAGAGCCTGGTCGACGCTCGGACCCCAAAGCCGCTATCGCCCACCAACAATGGGTTCACTTGGGGTCAGTTATCTGGGGGTTTCGTCGGGATGTTTTGGGGGGAGACGAGCAAAGACCCAAATAAAACTAAAATAAAATAGTAAAAAATAACACAAACCCACATCAACGGCACTGCGAGTCAAAGAATGGTGCGCTGTTGGTCTACACTACCAGCACGCAGAGTTATCAACCGTCACGGGCTACAGAAGGCTCAGTTGGCCATGTTCAACCGCCCATTCGTCATGTTTCATTCAAAACAATAACTCTCAGTGGTTGGGTACTCTTTCCGGTATCCGACGGAAGCCGGTCGCTCGCGCAATCCGCCTACTTGAATTGCAACTTCACTCGTCCCTAAATAACCACTTCCCTCCCCGCATTGCTTCTCGCCATCTCTCTTCCACAACTTCCCTCTCAAGCCGCTGAGCTTCTTCTTTGCTTGCTCTGATCTCCTGTGTGCTGGGGAAGTCGGGATTCCAGTATCCGGGCGGCGAGGGTCTCCTCGCAAATCTGTGTCTGTGTCTTCCATACCGATCTGCCAAGTCTTGTGTTTTGGCCTTGAGCCAGATCTCCTGCCGCTCCTCGAGCGGCATCTCGACGAGCCGGTATGCATCGTGACCTAGGTAATTCTCCATCAACTTGATGTCGGACACGCGCGAGAGAATGCCCGGTCCAGCAGCGCTAAGTTCCGACTCCGCCATCGCCCGAAATTTCTTGCCGCAGCAATTGGGGTCGGTGCAGCCCGCAAGCTCCGCCCGCTCCTCCCTATTGCGCACAACCTCGTCGAACGCATACTTATACCCGTTGTTGGACCTGGGGTTGACCTTGAAATCCTCGGGCCGCAATTCCGCCAGTGGCCGATCTCGCAGTCGACTCGGCCTCGGAAGACTGTCTTTGCCTTGTGGCTTCCTTCGCAGAGGGGATTCCGTGGAGGATTCTGCGGTTCGAGACTGCTTCATGAAACCCTCGTGATCCTGCTCGCCCTCCTCACCCGGTGCAATATTCTCGGTATCCTCTTGGCTACAGCGGACTTTCACCTTAGCACGTCTCAGGCGGGCCGGGGGCAGAATAGCACCGGCCTTATTTGGTGAGCCTTCGTGCAACAGTGAGTGCAGGCGTCCCTGCGCCGCTGTTTGACGCGGCGGTCTCATTCCGGGTCGCGGCGGCTCGGGAGAGTAGAACGATTCGAATGTTTCCTCAGCGACATCAGCGATTCCCGAATATCTTGTCCAGCCCGGTCTGATGTGTGGAACGCGGTCCTTTCGTGTCTTTGGCGATTTGTTGGGGGATACACAGGGTGCGGCCGGGAGGGCATCCGGACCTTGGGCTGGTTCTCGTTCTTTAGCCGAGCGTGTCTCGCCAAGATGCCGACCGAACGAGGCATCCTCGTCTTTCTGCTCCTCCCTCTCTTCACGAAGGAGACGTCGTTCCCAATCTCGCAGCTTCCTCGGCGTCGGAATCCCTTGCTCCTCTTCATCTAAATCTATACTCTCGTGGGGGCAAAAAACGGGCACCTCTGCGGTGATGACAGGATCTGAACTGGAGCTGTGCTCGCTCTTGATTCTGCGAAGCCGGACTGGTGTGCCTGCATTGTCACCCCCGTGCTTCCGTTTGCGCACGGGTCTTTCGGAGACAACGACCGGGGGATCCGATGAAGGTTCCTTTTTGATGGTAATCTCGGGTTTTTGTACCATCTCCGCAGGTATGGTCGGCAGCTGAACCGCTTCGTCACTCCCGTCCTGAGTCTCCTCATCGGCCAACCGTGCTCCATCCTCCGTCACGGGCGTTGCTGGCATGCATGCCGCATCACTGCCCATCAAAGGTTTGGAGGGGCGACTGCCTCCCTTGAGACGGGCCTCCGGTTCTCGTCCAGAGAGGGGGTCCGACCAACGAGCGTTGGTGTCAGAAAGTGTACCACCCTCGCCGGCTGGAGCGGGTTGTGGCTTCGCACTGCTCGAAGAAACGGGCCGGCCATCCGTACTCTGATTGCGCTGAACCTTCTTCTCTAGAATCTTAATCTTTGCCTCGAGCGACCGGGCGTATTTAATCCATCCTTCTCGCGACTCGCGAAACTCCCTCGCCCTGCGCCCTACATCCAGGAGTCGTTGTTCGAGAGCTGCAAAATGCACCCGCAGCTTCGAATATTCTCTCTCCCAATCTGTCGTTGGCCCAGAGCTGCATAGTGGAAGCAGAGTGCTCGATGTGCCAATCTTGCTGTTGACTGACATCTCTGCAAGCGCGCGCCGCATCATTGTGGGAGGTTTCGGAGACGAACTGGTTGACCCTTCGAGCAGTTCAATCCACTCTTTGCGCTCCTCGTCAAACAGGGCTTCGGTCGACAGCGATGGGTCTCCAGCCATCTTCTAAGGCTCGAGAGCGTACGGCTTCGATCCTGTCGGTAAGCGTGATCTCGGAGGGTCAGGCCGCCGTGCTGAGAGCTTCCAATGGTGAGAAAAGATTCCAACCACCTTGCGCGATTCGCACTCCATTGAAGAGGTTGGTAAGAAAGATAGACCGAGAAACAGCGTCGGAATGAAGCAGGAGATCTCAAAACCGATAATGTGTTGAATGTTGAGAGACGGGACCCATAGGCACCAGTCCGTTACCGTGTCCAGCGACGCGTTGGGACCCCTGTAATACAGGGGTTTTAATGGCGCTTCTAACGCGCCAGATCACATGATGGGGCCGAGACTGCTTTGCCAAACAACCTGGCAGTACAGAGTAGTTACCTTAGTTACCCACTCCGCAGCCACTATTAAACAAATAATCCGTACTAACAATAGTTAAGGTACGTGAGTTGCCAGAGTCAGGTAGTACGTACCAGGTGTTGTGAGTCCTTCCTGGTAACGTTATCAATTATCGGAACTGGGTACCAGGTACTTATCCAGGCAGCTTCCGTACCGTCTAGGTAGGTGGGGCGGGACCCTTTGCGCAACCGCAGATCGAGCCCTTGCTTCCCTTCCCTCCACTCCCAAACCTCGACTGCTACTCCGTACTGTAGAGATATGCCGCATCGCCTACGGGGGAGACCGGGGTCCTCAACGGCATCCATAGGTTGCTTTATATGGGTAACTGGGGCTACTTGTCCAGGGCTCAAGCTGGGACCACCAAGACCGCGTAGTTAGTTGAGACCCTACTGCAAGGTAAGGTAGGTACTGTCGTCCGTAGCCCAGGCATCTCCCACGTAATAATCACGGCACAAATCGATCAGTGGTACATCTTTCAATCTAAGCAGCCTTGCCTTGCATCCGTCGGATGATTCTGCCGTTATCTTCATCGTCCAAGGGATGTTGGGGCACCAATATCGGTAAGATAACGACGTCATCAACTGGTCCAATGGCTGTAGTTGCCAGCAGAAAGTTGCACAAAGCGCGTCCACCTGCTCTCCATATATGGGAAGGTTCCTCCTGCCATTCTCGCGGAGATATCAAATCTCCGGCTCACGGACACCTAAACGTGGCAAAAATCCCCTCCGGCCTTACCTGGGGGCCCAAGACCCATCCGCTTGTCAGGAAACCTAACTGCCTCAAAGACGCTGTCCTTCTGTCTCGGCGTCTGTAATAGAATCAACCTAGCTAAAAGAGTCCCGTTTTGGAGAACCTCATGTTGTCAATACCTCATCTCCCTTTGAACCAAGAGACCCGAGGCCTGGCACATTAGGGACAAAACACGGAGTATGGTGGCCAAGGAAACAACTCCGGGCATGCTTTGAGCAAAGTTCAGAAATATTCTGGAGTGTTTGGTGCGATGCTCCAAGCGGCATGTCCCAATTGAAGCCCGGCTAAATGTGCGTGAGCCAGTCACTCTGCAGGCGCGTGTGTGTTTCTTAGATCTCCCGACCTGTCTTCTCAAGAAGTTCTCCATGCGCGAAAAGCATGTCAAACAGAGGGCTCCCGGTTCGGCAGTGGGCAAGCCGAACTGCGTTTAGCGTGTGTGTCGCGCATTGGGACTCGTCACGCACTGGGCAGTTGTCGCTATTCAGTCTGTCACTTCACTAAGAGGATGTGGGCCTGGCAGTAAGACGAGGGAAACAATGAGACAGCTTGTAGTATCGAGCTCTAGGGGGGGTTCCTGGATGTCATTGACTGTGAATGCACATGCCTTGAGCATCTACGAAGGTTGAGAAGCAAGTCAAGCCACGTAAAAGAGGCCCACACTGGCTAACTGCAGGTTGAACACCGAGGCAAGGGACAGATAACAGGCGGGAGCACTCTGTCGGTTGAGACCGGCTCAAACAAAAAGACCGGGCCCGCGTTCAATGCAGGGGCGGCTGACCACGCATTGCTTTCCAAGATTGGAGGTGACACACCCAACTCTCATGAGACGGACTATCTCTGTCGTTAGCTATCAAGAGCAAAGGCTTTAACCTTGAGATGCTACGTTGCTTAGTATGATACAGAGTGGTCGTTGGAGGTTACGGTTTGTTTCTGCAACCATTGTGACTGGGATCCGTAACTCGTTGCCCTTCTCTTGACCAGCAGGCCGAAGAAGGAGGACCCGACCGAGGGGTGCAGTAAAAGGGAAGAAGGGAAGCAACGAGGGTCTGACACGCTCATCTCAAGGCTGCCGCAAAGCTGCATTCAACCGAGAATTCTTGCGCTGAGGCAGTTGTCAGGCCATCGACGGTGTCCCGTTCAACGTTCTTCAACGGTAGATCGGCATTCCGCATCCCCTCCACAACAATAGCTGGACAGAGCCGAGCATGGGATTTGCAGCGACAACTGCACCACGGAGTAGGCGATAGGGAAAACAGTGAGCAGGGGTGCCCCACACAACTGCCACGCTCAGAAAAATTCAATCGAATCTAGTTCTGCCAGGCGAGCCCGCTCCCTTCGTTCATCTATTCTCGCCTTTCCCCTGCCTTACCTCCATCAATGAGAAATCCTTAAGAGGTACTTAGTTCCAGGTATTCCTTCTACTCCCCCAAGTTTTCTCTCCCCTCTCCAACACCAACAATTCCGTTCAAACCATCGTGGGCAATTGTGTTGCACATTCGTCACACACACCGAAGAATTTCCCCCTTTGGTCAGTGAAAATACCCCACACACAAGCGCCACCCCACCTTCTGGTTTTGCTGTGTGCGCAGTCCTCAAAATCCCTCCAATACCGAAACACTTTTCTATTCCCACCCAGGCAATCGGAAACTTCATCGTCACTTATAACGAGACTGACCGGTGATCGCGTCGCGCAGAACCAAAGAACACAAGACCATCACCACCATCTACCACATTCACGATGCAGGACTACAGCTCTCAGGGTCGGCCCTGCTTCACCTGTGAGTTTTGCCGTCGCAGTTCCTTCGCTCTAGTTCCTGTTTGCCCTGCGCCTCTGCGCCTCTGAGCGCAATCACCGCCACCCGCAACCCGCATCTTGTGACGATTGCGCATGTATACATCGCATCGCAGAACCTGGCAGGCCTCTGGCCATATTGTCAGTTGGGGACGTCCGCAAGACCTAAGCGCGAGAGTGGATGCACGAGTACAGACACGAGCATGAGAATTGTGGTCGGTTTTAGCTCCGCCATGTCGGTGCATCCCCGCGATATTGGGATTTTGTCCGTCATACCAAACGTTACCTGCGGGGCCTTGGAAACAAAACAATTGGGGATTGGTCATCTCGACCAACACCCAGCAAAATGGCTTGGATGACCGAGAGGCTCGTCCGAAGGTTGTCTGTTTGCGCTCGGAGGCCGCTATCCTCATACTACTTTTGAAAGCGCCCTTCCTGCCTGTGTTGGGGAGAGAGATCGTCTGACATGAGAGAAAATCTAGGCGGCCAAACTACTCACCAGGTATGCAAGCTGTCGGCGAGTGCGGAGAGATCGGTTACGAGATAGGATAATAACGATGTGACTTTTTCGGCCACTAACCCTATACTTCCAGGCTCGTGACTGCCCAAACAAGGGTGCGGCTAAGTGGTAAGCTACGCTTTTCTCTCGCTGGCATTATTTTGGTGATTCGGTATTTTGGTTGCTGACTATCCTCTAGCTACAACTGCGGTGGTAAGTAAGCTCCAGGTCTCACCGCAACGAGCCGGACTAACCAGCATCTGCGATATTCAGGTGAGGGTCACATAAGTGAGTAGACTGTCCTTCGACATGACCTTCAATCCAGGTTTCTGACTTGGTTGCAGGCCGTGAATGTCCCGAGGGCCCCAAGGATACCAAGACTTGCTACCGCTGCGGCCAGCCCGGCCACATCTCCCGCGAGTGCCAGAGCGGCGGTGGCGGAGGCCAGGCCGGCGCTGAATGCTACAAGGTGAATAACCGTCAACTCTTCTTTCAGGGATGGTCTGCTGATTGACGGGTGTAGTGCGGTGAGATCGGCCACATTGCTCGCAACTGCAGCAAGGGCGGTCCCTCGTACGGCGGCGGTTACGGCGGCGGCTATGGCGGCGGCTATGGCCAGAAGACCTGCTACTCGTGCGGCGGCATCGGCCATCTCTCGCGTAAGCTGCATTCAAACGTACTCTCCGAGAAGTTCTGGCTGACGCGAAATAGGCGACTGCGTGAACGGCAACAAGTGCTACAACTGCGGCGTTTCTGGCCACCTGTCGCGCGACTGCCCCAAGGAGTCGACAGGCGGTGAGAAGATCTGCTACAAGTGCCAGCAGCCCGGTCACGTTCAGTCTCAGTGCCCCAACAACTAAGTTGTGGTGTACGGGAGATGGCCGCAGTTGCCTTCGACGACCCCGGTTCTTTAGCCGGTCGGTCAACCTTTCGGGATTGATCTAGCTCTTCGCAACGGAGGTAGAGAAAGGGTTCAAGGGGACTAGCTGGTACGGCGGTCTCAATGGAGGTTGAACGACAAGGCGGGTGCGCCATACACCACCTTTCTGGCGCCTGTCTGGTGCCTGTCTGGTGCTCGCGCGCCGGAATCCCACGGGTTGTGTTGCTGGTATCTCAGTGGCCTGGATACCCTCCCAGCTGACAGTGCCCTGGCTTGCTTCTTCTCGCATTTTCGGTTTTGGGGCCGCGGTTTCTCCCCTAGTTTCTGTTTTGGTGTTTCTTTTTCTGCACTTTTGCACAACCTTCACAACACACACTTCATCAGAAGGCATCATGACCACGGATCACCGGGCGATGGAAAAGTTCAACCATCTTGGCGTCGGGACGGCGAGGGCTACCTAAAACAGGTTTGCATTCAAGTCTCTCTCATCGGGTGGAGGAGCGCTGCATTTGCTTGGCTGCAACGTCTGGTTTTCTGGGAATCTCTTGTCACGGATTAACGACTAGATCATGGGACTGGAATGGTGGCTACATCTCAGGCTCCAAAGGAATTGACGACGGTCTGGGGTCACCGACGCGGACCGCAATAGTGTCTGGTGCGTGCGCAAAAAGAGTAATCGCGAAGAGTTGCCGGCGCTACGTGATTGACGACCATGAAGCAGGGTACACAATTGGTCATCAACCGCTAACACATGAATGGTGATGCCCAACACACGGATCAGATTGCCCTATAAGCTGCCCATGCCAAGATGATATATCTATATATTACATACACAAAAACGCCTAGCTGACCACCGGATACATATACTACCCCACCTCTCCTTACAATACCGCCTTGGGCATGAACTTCATAGCCTGCCTCACGCCGAGGTCGGCGAGCACCTCTTCGGCACCACCCAGGATGGCGTCGAACTTGTAGGTCCGGTTGAAGTTCTCGATGACGCGGCCCATGCCGGTCTGGGTGAGGCCGCGGCCACCCCAGATCTGGACGGCCTCGTCGGCGATCTCGTGGGCGGCGCGGGTGGCGCTCATCTTGAGCAGGGCGATGGGCCCGCCGAGGTGCTTGGCCTGCTCGGCGTAGGACATGTTGCACATCTGGTAGGTGATGGTCTCGAGCCAGGACTGGTGGGACTCGCAGAGGGCGATCATCTTCGCGAGCTTCTGGCGGATGACGGGCTGGTCGATCAGGCGCTTCTTGAAGACGATGCGCTGGTGGGCCCACTTGAGGGACTCCTCGACCACGAGGCGCATGTAGCGGATGGTGGCGCAGGCCATGGTCCAGCGCTCGTGGTTGAAGTTGGAGAGGATCACGTAGATGCCCTTGTTCTCCTCGCCGAGCAGGTTCTCGGCGGGGACCTTGACGTTGTCGAAGGTGATGTAGGTGGTGCCGGCGACGGGCGAGTACGACGTCTTGATCGGCTTCGTCTCGACGCCCTCGCCGCGCTCGATGAGGAGGACGGAGAGGCCCTTGCCCGTGTTGACGCCCGTCACGAAGTAGTCGGAGAAGACGCCGTTGGTGATCCACTTCTTGGTGCCGTTGACGATGTAGTGCTTGCCGTCGGGCGTCTTGGTGGCGGTCGTGCGGAGGCCGGCGACGTCGGAGCCGGCGAACGCCTCGGTGATGGCGAGGCAGATCTTCTTCCTGCCCGAGAGGACCTCGTCGGTGACCTTCTTCTTGAGCTCGGGGTTCTTGCAGAAGTTGAGGATGCAGGTGAGGCCGATGACCATGCCGGCCATGTTGCCGTCCTGGAAGCCGCGGCAGGCGGCGCGGACCTGCTCCTGGGCGCAGATCATGTCGTGGAAGTAGTCGAACTCCTTGCCGTCGACGGCGCCATCCAGCAGGTTGACGCCGTGCAGGTGCTTGCCGGGGCCCATGCGCATGTGCAGCACGCCCGCCTTGGACATGCGGTCGATCAGCTCCTGGCTTATGTACTCGCCCGAGCGCTCCTTCTCGAGGGCCTCGGGGGTGATGTACTCGTCGGTAAACTTGCGCATGGCGCGCTGCAGGCGCCGGTGGCTCTCCTTGAAGTAGGGCGACTTGAAGGCCGGGGTGAGCCAGAGCGGCTCGGCGTAGGGCACGGGAGAGAGGTCGCCGGGCGCTGGGGTGATGATGGACTGCTTCTCGCCCTCGATGGTGCCGATGGCCAGGTTGGAGTACTTCTGCAGCACCTCGTGCCGGTGAAGGTTGTAGAAGGCGACGGTCGCGTCGGTGCCGGCGACCTGCCTCAGCACTGCCTCGCCACCGGGGTGGGCATCCAGAAAATCCGACACATCGTAGACGACCGTGTCGATGATAAACCAGGTGCTGTCCTCGGTGTTGTGCTTCGCGACCTCGGCGCGGGTGAAGGTTTTGGAGGGAACCTCGAGAGGCATTGCTGCGGTGGCTGTCACTTTGTTGGGCGCTCAGGCTGTCTTTCCAAGGCCGATTGGTGATGGTGAGGGGTAGAGAGGAAGGATCACAGCAGGTCAAGGCAGGTTAATAAAGGAACAATGGGACGAGACAGGGCAATGGAGAGGAAAAATGGGACGGTGTGTCACTGAGCACACTACTAATAAGCTGACACCTCGACCGTTTTAACTCTGGTGTGTGGTCGCCAGGACAAGGATCCTGAGAGCTCACTCCGGTTGATCGGTCTTGTCGGACATTTGAGGCTTGCTTCGGCTCGTTCTCTATGAGTGCCTCGGCTGTCAAAGCAGTCTGGAACCGTTTGGGAACCTGGGGCTCCGCTGTGGGGAGGAATGCCAAGAGGAGTAATAGATGCCATGCGATTGGCCGCTAGCTTGGCCTCCCCCTTGCACCCCGGTCTCAGGTATCGCAGAGCTCCTTGTTCCCCGCGACTGTGCATGTGATGATGTGCGGGGATCGGTGCATGGCACTGCCTTAAGTTATTGCGTGTAGTGTACTTGTAGTACGTGAGTCGACAAGAGAGTTCAGCAGTTTGGAAAAATGGAAGACCCGGACCCCTTCGTGATTCGACTTGAAGGTCTTTGAAGGTCTCAATTCGATAGAAAAGGGCTTCTTCGATTATCAACGTCTTCGATTTCCTGTAATTCACGGTAACTCTAGGGAAGGCCACCCTGGCTCCGCAAGGCGGAGTCTCTTGTGAGCCGCTCGCATCATTGCTTACAAAGAGATACTCCCCTGACATCGTGACCATGGACGACGAGAGCAAGTCCGCCGCCCGTATATTTCCAACCCGGTCTTTTCGAAACGCTTCATAATTGTCATTGCCTGGCCTGTCTGGCACCGACTCTGAAAAAAACGGTTGGTCTGCGTTCAACTGGTTGGAACAACATTGGATATCCCATGACCTGCATAATATACAACAAGTCGAACCGATCCTGTGATGTCTCGATGCAACAGATCGCACTGCGCAGTACATGTAAGACGACGCGCGGTGCGGAAAAGTAGTTCTCGAGAAGTCTCAAAAAAAGTAGTTCTCGAGAAGTCTCAAAAAAAGTAGTTCTCGAGAAGTCTCAAAAAAAGTAGTTCTCGAGAAGTCTCAAAGTCCCGGCTCTTGCCATCAGCTAGGGTTCGAAGTTCTCTGCGTCTTTCAACGGGACTGGGCGCCCCGCCTTCCCCCACCCGCCCCGCGTCTTTGAATTGCTGAAGCATAGAGTGGTACTTGGTACCTCCTTCTCGGATTATAGCAACAGCAGAGAAAGTAGCACTTATAACCGAGCCGCCAGCGCCCCGCGTATTAGGCGAGCCCATTCTGAGAATCTCGGTTGAGTCCATGAACTTTGCACTGCTCCTACCCTAGGTACCCAACGGTTGTGTGTGCCAAACCAGCCAACACTCAAATCCGCTCAGCCAATTCTGGCATTAAACAGTAGAGGACAAGTTCGGGCGGGACTGGCGCTTGCGGGTACTCTTGAACGAATGCCCAAATGAACGAAGGAGCACGTTCCTATCGTCGAGCCTTCCTATAAACCCTTCAGTCCCGTTTGCAATTAGCGGTGTCGAGTTGTGGAGCTCAGGCTTCCATTGGTTAGCAGTTTCCGATCTGTTGCTGTCTCTTCGGGTACAATTATTTTGCACATATTGTACAGATTACACTATGAAGTACGAAGACCCGGCAGTGCTCCCGACACTGCGCACATTTACGGATCTGCAACATAACTACTAACAACCACTGACTACGGAATACGACACTAAGGTACAGTACGTACGGATCCGTACTTTACATACCTTAACTTCAATACAATACAGGACCTACACTACCAGATAGGTGAGGTACCCACTTGCCTGCCTGCACCACAAAACTTACCGAAGGCACAACAAGTGCAGGGTATGCGTCCATTTCCATCGCTCCGGCCAGTTCTCCACTGCCAATCTCGAAGTGCACCGAGGATCCGTTACCGGTGAGTCCATCTTCGGCTTATCAATTCACTTTCAGCTAGCTATGCGTCGGGAACGGGAGTGAGACAGGGAGGCCGGATCACAATGACTCCCAAGGTCAGATGGCATGCTCAGCAGCGCGCTCTCTATTGGCCCGCAGTTGGAGGGGTGTAGCTATGGCACCAAGCGGTTTGCCTGCCTGCCCCTCATCAGCGGCTACGCTCTCTCGAGTTGTTTTTGCATGTCACTTTGGGTGTCACCAGAACCGCCAATTGTAGCTCCGTTATTTCATACTTGGTTCCTGTGCCTCCAGCTTTATCTGTTGCTTTGTTTCGTCGGTCGCTGCGGGCTTTTTTATCGGGCCCGCAAGCCACGGGCACTTCATTTCCGTTATCCGTCCTAGCCCGCACCTCCTCCATAGCGCCTGGTCGAGTTGCTGAGACTAGGTGTGGCGAGGCAGTCTGTGTGTCCCTCCCATCCTTTCCCGGCCAAGTTGGTCTGGTCAGCTCATTTCCTGCCTCTACGGCTTTGGATCCGCATATTCCGTTTCCTTTTGGCTGTATATATATTTGCGGTTGTAACATCTCGCTTTTGAGCTGTCGGCACAGACCCGGATCTCTCTACTCACCCTCCATTGCCGCGCCTGCCCTTCGCGCCTGCCCTTCGCGCCTCCGGTGCTTCGCAACTATCCCGCGCATAAAACTGTCCAGTTCCTGCCCTCGACACCCCTTTCTTGCCCCAGTCCTCGTGTTAAACCATTCCCTCGGACGACCTCTCCTCCCAGGCCACCAGAATGGATGCTTATTCAATGTCCATTGCCAGCGCGGCTCACAAGAAGACATCCAAGATATACCAGGATCTCAAGACATCCCGGCTTTTCAGCGTCTCGTCGAGAAAGCTGAGCATCATGGATCAAGTCTTCAAGGTATTCGAAAACCCATGATACCCAGCCCAATAGACCGCTCCCAAGCTCCGCCTCACCGGCGGTCTCTCTACCTCGGAGACACGCGAACTGTTGTGATATTCTACGTATCTGGGATGCTGCGCAGTGCGGGAACGTAGTGCTCACTACCAAGACGCTGCAGCTCGAAGTCCTCGACCCTAATAGGAGACCGCACATTGGGATAGTTGGTGCTGGTTTTGCGGGACTCAGATGCGCCGATGTGCTGCTCCGAAATGGCTTTCGCGTCACGATTCTGGAAGCCAGAGATCGCCTCGGCGGCAGGATAGCCCAGGAGAGGTTACCCAACGGCCATCTCATAGACGTGGGTGCGAACTGGATTCACGGCACGACTGAGAACCCGATCATGGATCTGGCCAGAGAGACCAAGACGGCCACCGGTGTCTGGGACAGCGGTTCCTACCTCTTTGACGAGGATGGACAGTTGCTTCCTTCCGAAGAGGGAGAGAAGTACTCGACCATGATGTGGAACATCATCGAGGACGCCTTCGCATATTCCAACAAGCACGGGGCGAGCATCGACCCCAGTAAATCACTTTTGGACTTCTTCCAGGAGGAAGTCGTGAAAAGGATACCGGACGGCGAGGAGGGCTACCAAAGGCGGAGGCGCCTCCTCCTCCAGATGGCCGAACTATGGGGTAGTTTTGTGGGCAGCCCTCTCAGTATGCAGAGCCTCAAGTTCTTCTGGCTCGAGGAGTGTATCGAGGGTGGTAAGTAGCACGCGACCCAGCTTCGATATCCAGACCTGCCGAGAGGCTTCCCCTAACTCTCAGCAGAAAATCTCTTTTGCGCGGGCACCTATCACAAGATTCTCGAGAAGGTCGCTCAGCCGGCCATCGACGGTGCAAACATCTACTACCGGACCCGCGTTTCCGAGATTTACGGCAAGTCCGCGACGCAGGCCGGCACGGCCAGTGTCAAGACCACAGACGGTCAAGTGTTCGAATTTGACGACGTCGTTGTCACTTGCCCGCTTGGCTGGCTGAAGCAGAATCTACAGTCCTTTTTCCCTCCTCTGCCAGATCGTGTGTGCAAGGGCATCCAGAACATTGGCTACGGCAGCCTGGAAAAGGTCGCCTACCCCCCCTAACACACTGTCCGATCTCAGCATCGCAAGAGAGTTATTGACACTCTTCCAGGTCTACATCTCATTCCCTACAGCTTTCTGGCTGACCCCGTCACCAGATGGGGGCCGCATAGTCCAGGGCTTCTGCCAGTGGCTTGCGCCAAAGTACGCACAAGACACGAACCCCCAACGCTGGATCAGTGAGGTGGTCGAGCTTGGCTCCCTAGGTGCCGCAGCCCACCCAACGTTGCTCTTCTACATCTTTGGCGACCAGTCTCAGCACATCACCTCGAGACTGCGCGCCCTCCCTTCCCAGAAGAAAAAGGAAGCGTTTGTGTATGAATACTTCAGACCTTACTACTCCCGCCTCCCGTCTTACGACGGGTCCAGCGCGGATTGCCAACCCACGGCCTATTTCGCGACGGACTGGCTAGGCGACGACCTGGCCGGGAACGGGAGCTACTGCAACTTCCGGACGGGCCTGGTCGAAGGCGACAGGGACATCGTCGCGATGCGCCACGGCGTACCCGAGGAAGGGATATGGCTCGCGGGAGAACACACGGCGCCGTTTGTGGCACTGGGGACGGTGACGGGCGCGTATTGGAGCGGCGAGCATGTGGCAAGGAGGATCGTGCAGGGGTACTTTAAAGGGAGGGAGAAGCAGAAGGCGGAGGGAGAAGGAGAAGGGAAAGGAGAGGACGCTTGAGGGTGAGTAAGGATGCCTCGGGGGTTATAGAGGGGGGATGTTTAAGTCAGGGTTAGGGGTTCATATTCGGCCTTAGTGGGGGCTGGCAAAAACCGTAAGTTATGCGGTCTTGTCATCATCGTGACTCGCTTGGGCAGCTCTTCGCTCTTGACTTGGGAAGAGCTCACCCACATAGAACCTCTGTTAGCACCCCGGTTGCTAGGTCGTCAAGAGATGAAACATTCTGTCCTCGCCTCGTGGTGCCTTTACCTTGAAACTTGGCGATCCGGTCAAGACAAGGGGTCATCTGATCGCGCCGTCTGCACGGAATAGCATGTACGGATTGTGCTTTGTATGTACGGATTAATTAGTCCGGGCTCCGTACGGCATTTCCTATTCCGGGCAAGCAGCGCAAAGCCGCTAATCTTACCTTGTTCACGGCCCGAGGACTCGACTCGATAAAAACAGCACAGCAGCAGCAGCAGCAGCAGCCGCGGCGTATTGGAGTCCTCCTTCAAGGTCCACTTGATGGACTCCCGTGTACGTCCAGGTCAGAGTCCCTGGAAGTTACTCCGTACAATTGGTCGCACCGTCGAGTCGATTGGCGGATGATTACGTCCGGCACGGTCTTTGCATTTTTCGGAGTTTCACAAGCGCACACACACACAAGGGAGGTTTGGGCTGGAGGCAAGAGCCGTCCTGCCACAGTCCTCCTTACAAGTATGTAACTAACTAGTGATGTATGTACATACATAGTATGTACCGAGGACAGCGTTGTGCTGCGTTCGGAGCGGGGCTCAATTACCCCTGTCAAGCTTGCCCCAGATGGGAGCATGGGAACTTCCCCTCGCCCCTCCGTGCCACCTGTGCACCACATGCCTTAGTTACTTGATACGCCCACTTAACGATAAGGCCCCATCCACTTCTGCTTGGATCCCTGCCCAACACCAAGCTCAAGTGAGCGGCGGTCGACGCAATCGTCACGGGTTGCCCTGGGCTGCGCCCTGCACCCTGCTAACCTAAGGTAACTACCGGTTTCTACCTCTACCTCGCGTCGCCCGGTTGTTGCTGCTGGTCGACTCCTGCTTTTCATTGCACGACGCGACCACAACCTTTTCCGTTGGGTCCGTTCTCCTCACCGCCCTGTGTTCTGGTAACATAGGCTTTGTCTTCCTTCCCTCGTATGTACCTAGGCGTGCCATCATTACTTCCTCGCCTGCACCATTCGCCATTGTCGCCATCCGAGAACCACTTGGGGAACTGGGTACCGACTTCTGCGAGATGACGACGCCCACCTCAACATGACCTTTGCAGCCGCTTTTCTCCGTCCTCCTTGCTCAACCTTCGGTGGACGAATCAACCAAACAACGCCGTGAACTCGTCGCTGGACATCTTGATTCGCACGGTCGCCCCCTCTCTCTAGCTTTGCTCGGTTGCCGACGTCTGCGAATCCCACACCACCCCCACCGCTTGAACGTCTGCCCCACGTCGATAGATAGCTCCCGTCTCGCGATATCCCGATATAATTCCAACAGCGACAGTTCCTCTATCGCCGACGGCCCATCATGGCGTCCTTCTTCCAGTCCTTCCGCAGCTCCTCGATGGCGAAGCAACTGCTCCGCTTCGCCCTCTCTCGCCTGGACCTCCTCGATACGCAAGCCCTCGATCTCGAGAACCTCGACTTTGCTCTGGGTCGGAATACGGTCCTGGAGTTCCGAGATGTCGGGCTGGTGGTTCAGGTATGTTGTTGTCCCCGGACGGGGAGGTGGTCTTGGAAACCATCGTACGGCTGACACGATCTCTCGCAGAAGCTCGAAGGGCTGTTGGGGCTGCCCCACGCCTTCTCGCTCCAGAAGGCCAAAGTGCTCGTCCTTCGAGTCACGATCCCCATGGATTTCTACACCAGCCCCATCACGGCCGAAGTGGACGGCGTGGACATCCGCCTCAAGGTGGCATCCCGACAAGAGGATCCGGGCGACCAGCACAATGCGAAGCGCAGGAAAGGCAGGGACGCCGAAATCGCCGCCGCCGAAGTCGTGCCGACGGCTGCGGATCTCGCGCAGTCGTTCTTGGAGACCCAGCCAGTGGCGGAAAAGAAGGAGCTGGAAGAAGCGCTCGCCGCTGAAAGCCAGGATCTCGGTGCTTCGATGGCCGCGAGCGAGTCGGGGAGTGACGACGACTCGGCGGTCGGCACAGGTCAGCCCCTCTCGCTACCCGCCTTCTTGACCGACTTCCTCCAGGGCATTGTGGATAGGATCCAGGTCCATGTACAGAGCGTTACGTTCCAGGTCGACGTCGAAGTGCCCGTAGATCACAGCTCCCCAACGCCGGAGCTCGTCACTTTTCAGCTCTTTGTGGATAAGCTTGACGTCGAAGGCGTGACTTCGACTAGGCAATTGCCCAACGAGTCTCCTGCAATCCTCCACAAGGAGGGCAAGCGCCATATCCTGCTAGACAATATCCGAGCCGCTTTGATTACCGAAGCCAACGTCTTCTCCTCGCTAGTTCCGTCCCCGTCGATGCCCTCCCCCGTTGCCTCACGCTCGCCCGTTGTCGCTCACCCGCCCGAGTTCCCTCCTCGCGGAGCCGCTCAGACTGTTGGGGCCGATTCAGTGGCCGGTTCCATGGCAGGCTCCGATGACTTCTCGCAGAGCCGTTCCCCGTTGCACGATAGCGAGGCCGCCTTCAACATCCCGTACGATATGGGGGAAGCTAGCGGCGCTGGTCAGACCGCCGAACCAACGTCACCCCTATCCACGCCGAGAGCATCCATCTACCGGGGCTCACCTCCGCCCACTATCACCGAGCATGCTGCGCAATCAACAATTTTCGAATCATCGCGCCCACTGTGGTCGGATTTTGAGCGGGATGTGCGGTCAGAACCGGATCTTCGCCCGCCTCGGCGGTTCCCGCCCTCCGACCATCCTTCTCCTGCCGCTTCGGTTCATTCCGGTACCGCAAGTATGAAGTCAAGCGGTTCGGCCGCGTCCGACGACCTGGCAGAGTCGCACATTTACAGCCACGAGGAAGCCGAGAGCATGTATATGAGCGCCTTCTCCCAAGCCGAGTCCCAGAGACTGCGCACCGGTATGCCAGGGGGCTGGGACGCTTCAGAAGACTCGGACGAACCCGACGCCGCGCCTGTGCCTGTGCCTGTGTCCTCCGCAGAAACACCCGAACAGACGAATGAAGACGAGCAAAAGCCCGAACGATCCCCTGCGCCACAAGAACCGTCTCCTCAACACGAGGAGAGGGAAGACCCCAATCTGCACAGCCGGGACCCTGAGCCACAGGAGCCCGAACCACCCCAGGACGATATCCCGACTCCCCGAGGGCCGACTCGCCTGGTTAAGGAGATTCTATCCCTCAGCTCGATCTCAGTCTACCTTCCCTCCCGCCAGAAGGACACCGACGTCAGTGCTCCCGACCTCGCCAAGTCGATATCTCCAAATATCCCGGGGGCGTTCTCAATTCATTCCTCGACCGCTGCGAGTCCGAAACTCACGCCGGTCAACGAGCCTCCCCCTCGGGAAGCTCCCCTCGATTCGTCCATCGAGATCATCCTGAGGCCCGTAGAGATACGGTTCGATGCTTCGATCGGGTTTCTCCTGGCCATGGTTGTCTCCCGACTTCTCGAGGCGTTACAGAGCGAGTCACAGGATGCTGGCGCCTCTGCCGGCGCGGAACCGACCCCGAGAGATACCCCCGACGTCAGGTTGACGGTCGAACGGCTGTCCGTTCTGTTCCTGGAAAAGCTCGCAGGCGTTGCCGACGTACCTCGGAGGCTTTTCGAAGGGCGGACAGCAGACTTGAGCTCCGATGTGTTGCTCCAAGCTCAGCTTGTGAATCTTGCCGGTTCGCTGTCCAAGGCCGGTCTGGATACGGAGTTGAACTTGAGCCTCGAGAAGCTCGTATTCGGTTATGCGGACGCCGACGTCATCTCGTTTGATCGGTCCGTCCTGATGTTTGAGTCCATGGCGAACACGTTCCCTTCCGCCGGGCATGATATCTCAGTCAAGGCCACTCTGGGGTCTCAGGTCTCGCGTATCGAGATCAACACACTGCCCCTCCACGTCAAGCTGGACCTTCAGAGACTCGACGAGACCTTCAGCTGGTTTGGCGGGCTCAGCAGTTTCTTGAATATGGGAACCTCCGTCACATCGAGCACGTCAAGAACCGGCAAAGGTTCGGCCCAGAAACCCAGGGGTGTCCGGTTCGACGAGCCGGGCAACCCCAGTGGCCGGGCCGCTACCAAGGAGAATAAGGTTGACTTGCGTATCAATGGCCTCCGCGTTGACGTTGTTGGGAAAGAGTGCAGTGCGCTGCTGAATTCCAGCGCCCTGAAGATGGTCAGTAGAGAAGGGGCCGTCGGCGTTCACCTCAGCCGGATACGACTGTCGGGACCATACCTCAAGAACGCCAGAGCCGAAGCGCCTGTCGTGACCGAGATCTTGGACACCAGGGCCGAGTTTGTGACGCTGCCTCGAAGCAGAGATCTCGAGAGGTTACTCGAGCTCATCACCCCTTCCAAGATCAAGTTTGATGAAGATGAGGACGAGATCATGGTCGACACGCTCCTGAGGCAACGAAGGAAAGGTCCGGTGCTTTCCTTGACCGTGGGTAGCGTCAGGCTCGATGCGGAGAGGCTGCAGCAGCTCGCCTGCCTCCCGGGTCTCGTTGACGACCTCGCTAAGCTCGGAACCGTTGCGAAGTACCTTCCCGAAGATGACCGGCCGGGACTTTTAACACTGTGCCACGTCAAGAAGACCGAGTGTCGTGTTGATGTCGGCGGCCGGTTCGGTGTCGTTCAGGCATCGCTCTCGGATCTCGAGATCGCGCATATCTCGACCCCTCAGCTTGTTGCCGTTGCCTTGGGCCAAATTACGGTCACGAGAAACAAGATCGAAGAGCTCGTGACGACTTCTCCAGCGCCGGCGACCGGCAGCTCTCCAACGCCACCGGTCTTCATGATGAGGCTGGTCGACGATATGGAGCCGGTCCTCAAGATCAAGTTGCTGGGCTTGGTCCTAGAGTATCGGGTGCCCACAATCATGGACATTTTGGATCTCTCCGAGGATGCTACGCCAGAGGATTTCGAGGTCGGCCTGGCCGCGTCCGTGGCGAACCTGGGGGAGCAAGCCCACACCGCCATCAAGAGAGCACCCTCTGGTTCGGTTCCGTCATTGGGCCAGGCCGAGCCCTCGAGGCCGCTGAAAGTGGATATCGCTTTCCGCGACTGTCTTGTCGGCCTCAACCCGCTCGCGCTGCCTTCTAAGCTGACAGTCGTGCTCACTGATGCTCACCTGGAGCTGACGCCGGGCAAGCATGACACGGTCACTGCGGTAACAAGCATGAAGCGGGCCGCTGTCCTGCTGATCGACGATACCTCCATTCTCGACGCGCCTGGGGTCCCTTTCGCCTCCACACGACGTCCGCAAGCGGCTCCTTCTCCGCAGGTGACCGAGCTGTGCGCACGAGGATACGTCAATATCTGCCAAATCTCCTCGGCGAAAGCGACCGTGACGGCTTCCAAGGAGGAGGAGGGCGGCACGCAGCTGGAGGTCGAGGTCCGTGATGATCTGCTGGTCCTCGAAACCTGCGCAGATTCGACCCAGACGCTCATTGCATTGGCCAACGCGCTAACGCCGCCCACGCCCCCGAGTAAAGAGATCAAATACCGCACATCTGTGGTCCCCGTCCAGGACCTGTTGGCCTCGATCAGGGCCGAGGCATTTGGGCGAGCCGAAGGCGAATACGACTTCGACAAAGACTTTGACCTAGCCCAGGAGCTTGGCGGCGGAGCCGATGGCGACTCTGACTTCGACGGCGGACCAAGCGAAAGCCCGCTTAACCTCGACTCGCAGTACTACGACGAGGGGGCGGCCGTCCAAGAAGAGCTGTTCGATGCCACATCTCGGTCGATGATGCTTGAAGAAGGCGGTACAAAGACCGAGGACACCACAGATGGAGTCTTACTAAGTACAACCAGCCTCGACAAGGCGAACAACAGCAGTACTCTCGAATACAGCACCGGGGATCTCTCCATCCAGGACGACTACTTTGCGGGAGGCCCGGTCGTCCGCGGCACCGCGCATCGCTGGGATTCCAAGGCGAACCGGTACGACCAGCATACCGATCTTAAGCTCCAGCGTAGTCCGCTGAAGGTCTGCGTTCGCGATGTGCACATCATCTGGCACCTGTTCGATGGCTACGATTGGACGCGCACACGCGAGGTGATTGCCAAGGCCGTTCAGGAGGTGGAGGCCAGGGCACACGAGCGACGGGCCCGGGCGGACCGGAGGGGCGCCTACGACCAGGAGCTGCTCGACGAGGACGAGACGGTCATCGGCGACTGCCTCTTCAACTCCATCTACATTGGCATCCCGGCGAACCGTGACCCCAGAGAGCTGACCCAGGCCATCAACCACGGCTTGCAAGATTTCGGCGATACCGACTCGGTTGCGACCTCGGCCGTGACGACCACGACGCTCCGCGCCGCCGGGCAGCACCGCAGGTCAAAGAGCCTGAAACTGAACCGAAGCAAGCGCCACAAGATCACGTTTGAGCTCAAAGGCGTGAACGTGGACTTTGTCATGTTCCCCCCGGGCTCCGGGGAGACGCTCAGCTCGCTCGACGTTCGACTCCGGGACGTTGATGTTTTTGACCACGTCCCCGAATCGACGTGGAAGAAGTTTGCCATGTATGACATCGATGCCGGCGAGCGAGAGATGGGGGCGAGCATGGTTCACGCCGAGGTCATCACCACAAGGCCGGTCGACACGCCGGCGACGGAGCTGGTCATTAGCGTCAACATCCTGCCTCTGAGGTTGCACGTCGACCAGGACGCCCTCGATTTCATCACCAGGTTCTTTACCTTCCGGGACGAGTCGGCGCCGGTGCACGCGTCCCCGGGCGACGTTCCGTTCATCCAGCGGATCGTGGTCAACAACATCCCGGTCAAGCTCGACTTCAAGCCAAAGCGGGTCGACTACGCCGGCCTGCGCTCGGGCAAGACGACCGAGTTTATGAACTTCATGATCCTGGAAGACGCCCGCCTGGTTCTGCGCCGCGTAATCCTCTACGGCGTCTCCGGTTTCGATCGGCTCGGCGAGCAGCTCAACGACATCTGGACAGCTGACGTCAAGCGTCACCAGCTACCCGGCGTTCTTGCCGGCCTCGCGCCCGTGCGCTCCCTCGTCAATGCGGGCTCCGGCTTCCGGGACCTCATCGAGATCCCCATCCGCGAGTACCGCAAGGACGGCCGGATCGTGCGCAGCCTCAAGAAAGGCGCCACCGCCTTCGCCAAGACGACCGGCACCGAGGTTGTCAAACTCGGCGCCAAGCTCGCCATCGGCACTCAGTACGCCCTGCAGGGCGCCGAGGGGCTGCTCGCGCCGAGCCAGGCCGGCGAGGGCGGCGGCTCTGCTGCCGCGGTCGCCGCCGCCCTCGGGGACGACTGGGACGAGGACGAGTACGAGGAGGAGGTCAACCGGAAGATCAGCCTGTACGCGGACCAGCCGCTCGGCATCGTCCAGGGCGTGCGCGGCGCGTATGCCAGCCTGGCGCGGGACCTGTCGGTCGCGCGGGACGCCATCATCGCCGTGCCCACCGAGGTCATGGACAGCCAGAGCGCTCAGGGAGCTGCGAAAGCGGTGCTCAAGAAGGCGCCGACCATCATCCTACGGCCAGCCATCGGTGCCACCAAGGCGATTGGACAGACCCTCCTGGGGGCGACCAATTCGTTGGATCCAATGAACCGGAGGAGAGTTGAAGCTGTAAGTTTTTTTTCTTTTCTTTCGTTCTTTTCTCGTTCTCCCCTATTGTCTGCGTCTTGGTGTGGCTGTGGTTATATAACTGACTTACATGGTACAGAAATATAAGAAACATTGATTTTTGTCTTGAATGCACGGCGCCTCCATGCTCATGAATGGAGGTGAACCGGCGGGGCGGGGGATATATATATATTATATGTATGGCATCAGTTCAGTGAGGCGTCGTCTTCCGGTTTTTGTCATTCAGACGACTCTCCGCTCTCGGGCAGGAATGGTTCCTGATTCCGTTGGCCCTGTCTTCCTTTTTCTTCCCCCCTAAACAATCATATACAGCCCGGATCGCATCTTGTGTTACTTTCTCTTTTTCTCCTCTCTCCCGCCGGGTAACGGATGATGTCTTCTTTTCTTCACTTTTTACGTCTTTGTTTTTCATTTTCTTTCCTTTGTCGCATTTGCATAGGCGCTGGAGGAACGGGAAATGTCTGGCATAGTACATTCATGAACTTGCATTGCAGATACTCCTAAATAGGAGGAGGCATGGGTTGGCGATATCGAGAATGGGGAGGGAAGGGTTGGGAGATTGACTGATTGAAAGAATAGAGTTCCTCCGTATACGTTAAGATATTTCTGCCCGGTGTGTGTGGTGTAGTTTGTCCCTTGTCATTCAACTTTACCGGCCCCGGGTTCTTGATAGACTATGGGTGTCAATGTTCTTGTTGTTTGGAGTACCGTCGGAACCCGAATCTATGCTCTGCCGAGTGTCATTGCTTTTGGGAAAGAAAAGGGGGATAGTGAATAAAGGGACGAGGGTTAAATCACATCCGAGTGTCCTACACTCGAGACCTGCCGTGAAAATCTGCACATGGCAAGTCAATATTTCCTAGCGACGACGGAGTAAACGACAGATGCAGGCATTCATGTCTTCTGGCGGGGGGTAGAAGAATACTGCCCTGGATGACAAGCTCGTTCAGATGTGATCATACATACATACACAGACACAATTGTGAGCTCCAGAGCACCATCATCATCATCATCGTCATCATCAAGAAGATAAGTTCCGCCCCAGAGTAACCAGCAAATCGTATGCGGTGAGAGACAACAATAGCCAGACGCAGACGCCCTCACCTCCTTCATCCGAACGCGGCCCGCAAGCAAACGCAGTTTCCCGAACCCAGAACGGGACCGAATCCAACCCGAGCCAAGCTAAAAAGAAAGCGAACAAGATAAACGAAAGCCAAGTTTCATCGCACAACCAAGCTTCAATACCCGCTCTGCTCCCTCCTCGTATCTTCCCCCCCAGCGCCACCACCACCACCATCATCACCGCTGCCACTGCCACCGCCACCGCCTTCCCTCCCGACCCTCTCCCCGGCCTCCCTGATGGCTTGGTCATCGCCCCTCAGCTTGGCAAAGTACTCCTTGACGTCCTCGGCGCTGATGACCTGCTTGCTCTCGGCGAACTGCTGGAAGAAGGGCATGAGCTTGTCCTTGAGGTGCTGGTAGGCCATGACGCCCTCGATGGCGCGCACGCGGTCGATGTTGCGCAGGGCCGACTCGCCGCGGTCGTAGAGGCTGCCGCCGCCGTTGCTGGTCGAGCCGCCGTCCGCCCCCTGCGACCCGCCGCCGGCGCCGTCGCCGTCGCCGTCGCCGTCCTCCGAGACGGGCGGCTCGTACGTCTCTTCCTCCTCGAGCAGCTGCGGGTGCGGCGCCAGGAGGGGGAAGCAGGAGGCGCAGTGGCAGAGGTGGTCGCGGAAGTCGGAGGTGAGGAAGAGGGAGAAGGGGGTGTCGGTCTGGGGTGGCGGGGGAAGGGAGGCGAGCTTGCAGGTCGGGGTCGCTTCCCTTTTGGCGTCCGATTTGGCGTCGGTATTGGCGTCGGTTGGGGTTGTGGTGGAGGATGTTGGGGTGGTGGATGCAGCTGCTCCTGCGGGCTCGGCCGTATCGACTTCACTCTTGGGGCGCTTTGATGTTTGAGACTCGGCGTCGCCGTCCTCGGCTTTGCGCTTCTTGGAGTCGCGGTTCAGATCGCCATTGGTGGCCGCCGGAGCGGCAGCCGGGGTGGGTTCCTCCTGACCCGCCTCCCCCCCTTGCTTGAAGTAGACGGGCGCTAGGAAACCGGGGTTGCCGGCGTATCGCTTGATCCAAGGGTGGGCCTCGACGCATTTGTAGCAGAGGAAGCTTTCGAACTCATCCTCGGCTGGAAAGCCCGGCGGAGGTGGGGGGTCGTCGTCTTCCTCCTCCGCCTCGTCGCCCGTTGCGGCACCGTTCCGGTCCGCAGTCTGGGCATCCTCCGTGGTCGTAGGAAGCGGACCATCTGTGTCCTTGGCCTCCGGCTTCACCTTCTCTGTCGCCATATTCTCATACCACTTTGGGCCCAGGCCAACCACGCAACCGGGGTGCCACCAGTCCTCGCCGCAGCCGCCCGTCTCGTGGGTTCCCAGCCCCAAGCACTGGAACATGGTACCCTTTTGCTGAAACGGATCGTAATCGCACTCGCAACCGCAGAATCGGTTTCGAAAGTTTTGGTTGTACTTGTTGTTGGGACTGGGCTCCTCTGAGTGGACCCCGCCCTTGGTGTTTGTTTCTGGGTTGATGCGCAGGTTGCACGGGCTGGTTTTGGGGAAGCGCGTGGTGCCGCAGTCGCAAGTGAAATTCCGCTTGGTGAAGATCTCGACCAGGGCGTGCTCGCCGTGGCATTGGACGGAGCAGGCATAGCAAACGCCCGCCGGGTTGTTGTAAGGATCCGAGGGGTTCGCAGGCGGGGGGTTGCAGGTTAAGCAGGCGAAGACGCTTTGTCGGAGAGGGCCCAGGGGCTTGGTGCAATGTTCGATGCTCTGGAGCGTGTTACACTGAGACCGAGGCGGAAAGAAGTTGGAGGAGGAAACGTACGTAAGGCAAGGCTTCGCGGGCCTCGGCCTCGAGCTGCATCTGATCCCGGAGGAAGCTGAAGACATGTCAGACACCTGTTGCTACTTTCATCGATTTAGAGGCGTACTCGGCAGCAGTCTGCGAGTCGTCCGACTTCTGCGACAGGCTTTCGGTGCGCGCCTTGGTGCGCGCGACAGGCGCGTCGGCAGAGGATTGAGAATTGGAAGGATCCATGGTCAGTTGCCGGGACGAAGAACTAATATCTCTTTCAGGATTGCAGAGGCACCATCGATTCTGAATCCGTCTGGGGATAACTCGAGCACATATGGCAATAAAGAAAGAAGAAGTGCGGTTCGCCTGTTCAAAGGCGTATAATGTGTACCACGGTAAATTGGACGAAGATGGGCTGCTCAATTGCTGGGCATGGAATGCTGCTGCTGGGAGGCGCGACGCAGCGGCTTACGCATTGATTTATTAATGCACACGCTGCGGATTGATACCTACAAGTTTATTATCTTATCGCAAGAACAGGCCCACCTTTCCACGCCCGACTCGCAAGCAAGCACTTTACGCGATCAGCTAGATTAGGCTTAGCGTTGTCGCGAAAGCGCGTTGACCGACGCGAAAAGCTGCCAGAGGCAGTAAGCGCTTGTTGCCCAACTCGCGCGCCCTTGCGTCCCTCCACCGAAAACTCCCGCTATACTCCGTAGTGTTCCTCGTTTTGCAACCACCACAACATCCAACCCCCCTCCCAAAAACTACGGCCGCCAGAGATTTGCATCAGCACCCCTCAAATCCTGGCAAGATGAGGTATGTTTGCCTTCTCGCTGTCCTGTAGACGAAGTTGCAGGAAGAAGAAATAGACAATTAGAAAATCACATGTGTTCTAACAAGTTCAGTTCCCCGCTCCGCGAACACCCTTCCTCGGCGAATCGAGGCATACCGCCCAGCAGGGCCGGCCGAAAGCGTGCTCGCACTAACGGTGATGATGCCGCTTCCTCGATCGGTGCTGCGTCGAGCCCCATCATGCCGTCGTCCCCACCCGCCTTCAACATTGCACATGGCGGTGACGACGACGACGACGACATTGAGGAGGACGTCGAGATCCAAGACGACATCGACGACCTCGACGAGATGGCCGAGGACGATGTCGATCTGTTCCGTGAGGGTTTCGAGCGTGATTACCGCGAACGGCCTGACGATGGCTACGAGGCCGTCGACATTGACGACGAGGGCGAGTATGATGCCATGGACCTCGGAGAGCGGCGCCGTCTCGAGGCTCAGCTCAACCGGAGAGATCGCGAAGTCGCCCGAAGACAGCGCATCCCCGCCGCCTTTCTTCCGGGCGAGGATGATGACCGCGACATCGACCTCACTGCTCAGCCCCGCCGGCGCAGGCACCGGTACGATGAGGACCCCGATGAGGACATGGATGCCGACATCATGGACGAGGAGCTCTCGCTCGAGGCTCTGCACGACGTCAAAGCGTCTAGCTTGACCGACTGGGTGGCCCAGCCAGCCGTGCAGCGGACCATCAAGAGAGAGTTCAAAGCCTTCCTCACAGAGTACACAGACGACAGCGGCTCCTCCGTCTATGGCAACCGCATCCGCACGCTCGGCGAGATCAATGCCGAGTCTCTCGAGGTGTCTTACGAACACCTCTCCTCGTCCAAGGCCATCCTGGCCTATTTCCTCGCCAACGCCCCGGCCGAGATTCTCAAGCTGTTTGACGAAGTCGCCATGGACGTCGTCCTGCTGCACTACCCCGACTACGAGCGTATCCACTCCGAGATCCACGTGCGCATCTTTGATCTCCCTGTACATTACACCCTTCGCCAGCTTCGCCAGTCACACCTGAACTGCCTCGTCCGGGTTAGCGGTGTCGTGACAAGGCGTACGGGTGTCTTCCCTCAGCTCAAGTACGTCAAGTTCGACTGCACCAAGTGCGGCGTCACCCTCGGCCCTTTCCAGCAGGAGTCGAACGTGGAAGTCAAGATCACGTACTGCCAAAGCTGCCAGTCCCGCGGCCCCTTCACCCTTAACTCGGAGAAGACGGTGTACCGCAACTACCAGAAGCTCACCCTCCAGGAGTCTCCGGGCACAGTCCCCGCCGGCCGTCTTCCCCGGCACCGCGAGGTCATCCTGCTCTGGGATCTCATCGACAAGGCCAAACCCGGCGAGGAGATCGAGGTGACGGGTATCTACCGCAACAACTACGACGCTCAACTCAACAACCGTAACGGCTTCCCCGTCTTTGCTACCATCCTCGAGGCCAACAACATCGTCAAGTCCCACGATCAACTTGCCGGTTTCCGCATGACCGAAGAGGACGAGCACAAAATCCGCCAGCTGTCCAAGGACCCCCATATCGTCGACAAGATCATCAATTCCATCGCCCCGAGCATCTACGGGCACACCGACATCAAGACGGCGGTGGCCCTGTCGTTGTTCGGCGGCGTGGCTAAGAACACCAAGGGCGCTCACCACATCAGGGGCGACATCAACGTGCTGCTTCTCGGCGATCCCGGCACTGCCAAGTCGCAAATCCTCAAATACGTCGAGAAGACGGCTCACCGGGCCGTCTTCGCCACCGGTCAGGGTGCCAGCGCCGTCGGTCTCACGGCTAGTGTCCGGCGAGACCCGCTGACTAGCGAGTGGACGCTCGAGGGCGGCGCCCTGGTGCTCGCCGACAAGGGCACCTGCTTGATCGACGAGTTCGACAAGATGAATGACCAGGACCGCACCTCGATTCACGAGGCCATGGAGCAGCAAACCATCTCCATCTCCAAGGCCGGCATCGTCACGACCCTCCAGGCTCGCTGCGGAATCATCGCCGCCGCCAACCCCATCGGCGGTCGCTACAATTCGACCATCCCGTTTTCGGCCAACGTCGAGCTCACAGAGCCCATTCTTTCACGTTTCGACATTCTCTGTGTCGTCCGCGACACAGTCGAGCCGGAGGAGGACGAGCGCTTAGCTCGTTTTATTGTCGACTCGCACAGCCGCAGCCACCCTCTGACTAACGGTCAGACCCAGGCGACAGCGGCCGGCGGCCAGTCCATGGAGGTCGAGCCCGACTCGCACGGGGAGACGCAAAACAGTGCCGACAAGAATAACAACAAGGAAGGGGAGATCCCGCAGGAGCTTCTGCGCAAGTACATCCTCTACGCCCGTGAGCGCTGCTTCCCCAAGCTGTACCACATGGACGAGGAGAAGGTTGCGCGCTTGTTTGCCGACATGCGCCGCGAGAGCCTGGCCACGGGCGCGTATCCCATTACCGTACGTTTTTATCCTCCCCTCCCTCCCTCCCTCCTCCTCCTCCCAACCCCCGGCCTCCCTTCTCATCGCGTCACCTACTTCATACTAACCGGAGTGCGTGACGCACAGGTGCGTCACCTCGAGGCCATCATCCGCATCGCCGAGGCGTTTTGCCGCATGCGGCTCTCCGAGTACTGCTCCTCGCAGGACATTGACCGCGCCATTGCCGTCACAGTCGAGAGCTTCATCGGCAGCCAAAAGGTCAGCTGCAAGAAGGCTCTCGCCAGGGCCTTTGCCAAGTACACGCTTGCGAGGCCGGGAGCGGGTGCCCAGCAGCAAAGGAGGGGGGTTGGCGCCGGTGCAAGGGGAAGGGGTGGCAGGTCGGCGGTCGTTTCCGCTTAGTTGAATTATCTTTGTTCTTTTTCCCTTTTCTTTCTCTCTCTCTCTGTTGTTGTGTCGCGAGCCGGCTTTCTGTGGCCGTTTGAGGCGTTACTGAGAAGGGTTTATCTTGTGCTTGGCTTACGAGGTCTTGATAATGTTCCTCCTAGGTAGGAGAGATGGGAAAGGAGGGCTATGAACATGATGATGATGCTGTGTGTCTTTTCACCTGTCTATGACCATGTCAAAACAAAACTTATATGCCTCACTGTTGCTTAGAGCCATCTGGGAGGTGCGTGGTAACCAATGTCCCATCTCATTCAAGATTGGCATAGACCCCATAAAGAGTAAATGAATCGTGGATTTGCCCAACTCTGTTCTCAGGTAGGTGTAGCTATGTTCCGGTGGAGCTTGTTCAAGGGTTCTAGTGGGCGAGAGGACCGGCAATGGCGAGCAATGCAACATGCAACTCATGAATCGGGGTTCAGGTGTATATTTCTTTGAGGGCTTGGGTACAGAGTAGATTTCAAATCTTCGCCTTGCTCCCTTTGTAGTTAGGCTTGATAGGCACCTTGGGGTGGTCACCCGCCAGAACCAATCCTGTCACCTTCTCTAGCTCTTCCACCGCCTCGTACGCCCGCCCGAGCGGTACTTTGATGGTTCTAAACCCGGCAGCCTTGGCCGCTTTGAGGTTCTCCCCAATGTCATCCAGAAACACAATCTCCTCCGCCTTCACCCCTTCCGACCAGCCCAAGGCCCGCCCCCTCTCCGTGTCGGCATTGGCCTTGGCAAACTCGTTCACCCTCTGCAGAGTGAGCTGGTAGATCCGCGGGTCCGGCTTCCTCATGCCCACATGCGCTGATGACACAAAGACGTCAAATTGGCTGCGGATGGGGTCGTCGAAGAAGTCGACCCGCGAGTACTCGTGCTCCGGCGGGAAAATGACGGTGTTGCTGAGCGCGGCCACGATGTACTTGCCACTGGCCTTGAGGGCCTTGAGGGCTGGGTACATCCAGGGGTCCGGGGAGCGCGCTGCCGCCATCATGTCGAAAAAGAGCCACTCGCCGTCGATCTTGGGGAGGGGTGGGATCTCCTTGGGCAGGGACGGGTTGCGGGCCTGCTGGGCGCGGTAGAAGGTCTCCCACCGGGCCTGGTCGTGCAGGTCGCGGTTGAACCCCTCAAAGAAGGCGGCGTCCATGGGGATGCTGCCCGTCTCGAGCCGGTGCCAGAAGCCCGACGGTGCAGTGCGCGAGATGGAGTAGTTGATCCAACCCGGAGGGATGCCCAGGCTGAGCTCGTAGTCGAGGATCGACTGGAAAGGCGAGACAACCTGCAAGCCGCGAGAATGGATGAGAAAGGAAACCATGTGGATCCGATAGCTGGGTACTCACACAGACACCGCCGATGTCAAAGAGGATGACCTTCGGCCGGATCTCCTTGGGCTGTACCATGTTGTCGATCGCCTCGAGAATGACTTCGACGGGAAACTCTGACTCAGAGAGCATCGCCCCGCTATGTGACTCCGCGAACGCAAGACTGGGAGATAACGACCAGGTAAGTCATTGCTGCGAGAAACTGTTAACTCCGACCGGAGTCCCGCCCGTGTTAAAGATACCGGCCCCGGAAGTTGTAGCGCGCCGGTGGGTGGGGAACGAGAACCTCGGCTCGGCTCCCGCCTTTGGTTTTAGGAGGGGTGGTCGACCCGGCAAGAGGAATGAATGAGAGGGGACCCACTCGTCGCCAACCCTGGCACTGACCGCCTTTCGTCCCCCACCCCAAATCCCAACTTAGGGCTGTGGGGTGAAATTTGGCGCACGAAATATTGCTGTCGCGAATTTCGTTCTCGATCTTGCAACCCGTGTGTCGACCTGCCAGAGAACGCATCGCCCACCAACAAGCAGTCAAAATGGTGAGTTAAGACGCAGGCCGCTTCCGGCGATTGTACCCCGATGATGTTGGAGAGTCAATGCAAGATGCTTCGGACGGGGGAGAATTTCTGAAGCGCAAATTGCTGACTCGGGGAATTGCGACAACCAGGCCTTCCACAAGCTGGTCAAGAACAGCGCGTACTACAGGTGAGTTGGCTCCTCCTCCATGCCGTGCCCAAGAGAAAATAAAGAAAACAGGGCCCGTTTACTGACTGTCCGCAGCCGCTTCCAGACCAAGTACAAGCGCAGGAGGCAGGGAAAGACCGACTACTATGCCCGCAAGCGCCTGATCACCCAGGCCAAGAACAAGTACGGCGCGCCCAAGTACCGCCTGGTTGTCCGCTTCACCAACCGCGACATCATCACCCAGATCGTCACGTCTGAGATCAACGGCGACAAGGTCTTCGCCGCCGCCTACTCGCACGAGCTCCGCGCCTATGGCATCCACCACGGTCTGACCAACTGGGCTGCTGGTTACGCCACCGGCCTGCTCCTCGCGCGCCGTGTCCTCACCAAGCTCGGCCTGGACAAGACCTTCACCGGCGTTGAGGAGCCCAATGGAGAGTACACCCTCACCGAGGCCGCTGAGACGGACGACGGTGAGCGCCGCCCCTTCAAGGCCATCCTCGATGTTGGTCTTGCCCGCACCTCGACCGGTGCCCGTGTCTTCGGCGTCATGAAGGGCGCTTCGGACGGCGGCATCTTTATCCCTCACTCGGAGAACCGCTTCCCCGGTTACGACATTGAGACCGAGGAGCTCGACCCCGAGATCCTCAAGAAGTACATCTTCGGCGGCCACGTCGCCGAGTACATGGAGACGCTCGCCGACGACGACGAGGAGCGCTACAAGAGCCAGTTCGTCAAGTACATCGAGGACGAGATCGAGCCAGACTCGCTGGAGGAGCTCTACAGCGAGGCCCACGCCGCCATCCGCGCGGACCCCTTCAAGAAGTACGAGAGCGACGCGCCCAAGAAGAGCAAGGAGGAGTGGAAGCAGGAGTCGCTCAAGTACAAGCAGAAGAAGCTCACCAACGCCGAGCGCAAGGCTCGCGTCCAGGCTCGCATTGCCGAGCTTCGGGAGGAGTAGATGGTTGTTTGCTAGGGATTGGTTGCATCGTCTGGGCTCATGACTGCTTGTTCTTTAGGAGTTCACGCATTGGGCGCGGGTACATGGGGGTAAATGACCACGGTTCACCAAAAGAAAATGCCAATCAACTCCAGAGCATGCCCAGTCAATCTGTTCCCCTCCAATTTGCATGGTGGTCTCGGGAGAGGCATGACGCGTAGAGCGCCGCTATGAGCCGGTGATCTGTTACGTGCTACCGTCTGCTCAGCACTTATTTCGACGTCGTTCTTTATGGACGTGGGTTCGGCCGGTCGCTTGTAATAATTGAAGCTGGCTGGCTTCATTCGCCTGCGGGTTGCGAGATAGAATGGTGCAAACTCGTCGGCTTTGTTGGTGGCCTACGGTGTATGCAACGTAGCGTATGGGTCGTCTGAAACTATCTTGTCAAATCTCGGTTGTTAGTTGGTTAGGGGCAACATCTTTTGTTATCGACCAGTGATGAATGAGGTCATGCGGACACAGAGAACCTGGAAGCGCTGCTATAGTAGATCAGCACGACGAGGACAACCTACTGTGTAAGTGACTGCATTCAGAGAACGGAAATTGCCTTCGGCAAACAGCGCTTTTGCCACGGCTCTATGTCTGGAAGGTGAAGCCCTTCCACTTGCCAGGCTCCGACCTCCCGAAATGTGGAATTGCTGCCAGGTGACCGAGCCGACTGAGCCCGAAACCCTCAATCCCCTGTGCTTCCACTCCCACCTCCGCGCCACCCTTTCTCTCGCACAAGCAGTTCCAGGTTACCATCACTTATTGGAAGGGTAGATGCCTGGTAGTTGCACAATTTAGTAGCTATGCAGATCCTCTTGTGCTATGTGTCTTTGGTGTCGGCCTAGTATGGTGCGTTCTACTCCGTACTCCGTAATGCTTCGAAATTTCTTCTCCACCTAGGTGGGGCGAGGGTCGCCGCTGAACGGCTCCGCAATGTCCTACTTAGTTAGCTGTACGGATTATGTGTGTTTGTATGTATTCGTACAGAGCCCGGGCACCCTTGATCTTGTGTAAGTCCATACACATACACAGACAGGTAAGAAACGCCGTGTGCCATTTGGATGCTCGGAGGACACAGTTAGGACGTCTTCCCCGCCATGAGTGTCTCTGTGCTCTGTAGTTTCGGGGGGTTAAGGGAGGCCGCAGTCCATATGGATTACTTACGGGTTACGTCCGTACATACATACATACAAGAGAGCTACCAAGCAGTGGGTAAAGAAGTGCCCACTTTCAGCCGCCGCCGGTTCGCGGGCGTCGCGCTTTGAGACCCTTGAATCTCCGGACTCTAATCGCCAAGTTGGAGCCATGAGATAATCGCTTTTTGGCCAAGTCCGCTGGAGCCGTTCCGAGATGATGTATTATTACTTTTTTAATACCTCTCGCTGCGACGCACTATTCATAACGCGGTTGGGGTCCAGACCTTGGCCCTCTTGAAGTTTGCCACAGACCTCCATTTCCCCGCGAAGCAGCAGCTACCCTGCCAAAACTACGCTACCGCTGCGTGACCACCTTCCTGCCTCAGGTCGCCAAAGGTCCAATATCTATCTTACGTTATCCGACCGCGGCGACTAGGCCTTCCCTTCAGCCGCTCCGTTAGACGAACCAGACCAGGAAGGCGCCCAAGTATACAAAAGCCAGTTCACGGCACACACCAGCACACTGTGCATCCAAACGACTGCAAGAGTCACGCGAGGAATCTGCCCGTCGTCCTCGATTGATATCCCCTACCTATCGCCCGCCGAAACCAGGACACCGAGCAAACGTCCATTGAGTTCAGCTTGACCGAGGCCATGGATGTCTACAGTTCCAGCGTCTGGCCCCAGTGACAGAGCTCCGTTTACGAAGAGCACACCGTTCGTACCTCGCTTTAGCCTTCGCGCCAGCGGACGGCAGAGAGCGCCCGGATCGAATACTCGTGGGCTTGGCTCTCCCTATTCTTGGCCGATCTCAAGCGTCCCGCCGCATCGCGCGATCAACCGCAGATTTGCGGGTGGCTCGAACAAACCGAACCACTGAGCTCGACGGCTTTATTTGTGGTGATATTTTCACCCATAAACCCTCTCCCGTCAGCGATCTGTAGAGCGGCAAGGGCAAGATGGAGGACGCTCAAAGCCTGGATGTTAGCTGGATGACCCACGGAAATCCAAAAGGTTTGCGAGCCAACTTCGAGCCACCCTCTGCAGAAGCTCTTGCGCTTGGCATGGGACAGGAGACGGCAGTGCAGGACCCCTGGCGCTTTGTAAGTGCTTGGCTGATTCAGGTTGTAAACTTCTAGACAAGGCTGCGAGGAACGCAACATCGCGTCGAAGATCGCTCTCGAACTCAGCCCACGACTCTCCAGCACCGAGCCCCGCCCCCGACTCTTCTCCCACGACGCGCGCAGTCGACAATGACAAACCTGTAGAACCAGCGAAGCCGCCCACGCTCACTCGATCGAACTCGTCGCGGGGCACCTCGGACGAAAAGCGAACCCCGCTTACACCCCCGCCCCAGCGGCGAAACTCGTGGTTCTCCAATATCTCGTCTAAGTTCACGTCAGGAGGCGGAACTGCCCATCAGAGTCCTCCGCAAGCAAACACGGCGTCGCCAAAACCCGCCGAGTTGTCGGTTCCCAGGGCCTCTCCGGCGAAAAACGCCGTCCTCCAGCATGCTTCAATACCAGAGGGCGAAGGCCCCTACACCCCGGCCCCCCCAAAGTCGTCACAGACTGGTCTGTTCCATGTGCTTCGGCGGTTGTCATCGTCCAGCGGCACTTTCAGCCCGAACTTCAAGGCTCACAATCACGGATTGGTGGAGAGGCGCGTGCTGAACGTCGATCGCTACCGGGAGCGCTGCAGCATCAGCGGGTTGAACCAGTCCAAGCTCCGGAGAGTCTCTTTCTGCGTCGATGTGGAAATCGCTCCTATGCCCAAGTACGCGGACGAAGCGGATGCTAGGAAAGGGAGCAAGGCGAACAAGGAGCAGAAAAAGAAGATGAAGGAAAGGGCTGAGGGCGAGGCGCTGAAGCACCCCAAAGCGGTCGAGACCCAGAAAGAGGCGGGAGGCGAGATCAAAGCCACGGGCGAAGAAGTTCCAAGGGAGCCGCTAAAAGAAGGTATCGAGCCCGGCAGTCCGCCAAAGCCGGCTGCAGACGGCGCGCCCGGAAAGCCCATGCCATCTGATAAGAAGAAGGAGAAGAAGAAGAAGAGCGAGGAGGAGCGGAAAGCCAGAAAGGAGCAGAGGCGGAGACAAGCCGAAGACAATGGCACGATCCCCAAGGAACTCCATTACGACAGCGACTCATCCTCGAGTGGCACAACGGCCCGGCCCGGCACACCCAAGACGCAGAGCTTGCCCACCACCAATCCGGTCAGGATATATCGCCGGTGTTGCCAGCTCAGGGAGACGCCCATCCTCAAGAAGATTACAGAACAGCTCATGGATCCAGCCAATTGCTCGACCGAGCCCGGCGTGGTGGAGAAACTTGACCTCACCGGCTACTGGATGCAGTTGACTGATCTCATTACGTTGGGCGATTATCTCGCCGTCGTACCTGTACGGGAGGTAATCCTCGAGAACTGCGGCCTGACTGACGAGGGGCTCCGCGTGATTCTCGCCGGTCTCCTCGCGGCGAAGAAACCTAGAGGAAGGCGGCGGAGACCGCTTGGAGGTCTGGATGGCCTGACTGAGCAGGGCGGGATGGTGGAACGGCTCGTCCTCAAGAACAACAAGATTGGCCTGGAGGGGTGGAAGCATATTTGCTTGTTCATCTACCTCTGCCGGACGCTGAAGAGCCTGGACCTATCGGGAATACAGTTCCCACACCAATCATCCCCGGCATCCGGGGCAGTGAATGGCAGTGCGACGCCAACACCGGGACAGCCGCAAGACCTGTGCCATCTGCTGTCGAAGTCGCTGGGGGAGCGGCTCGGGGGCTCGACGCTCAATCTGCTCGGTCTCGGCCAGACAGGCATCAGAGCCGAGCAGTTAGGGGTGATCATCGATGGCCTTATCCGTTGTGGCGTCAAACGGCTTGGTCTCGCCAATAATGATATCGATGCCTCTGGTCTCGAGCATGTTGCGAGATTCCTCAAGACTGGGCTCTGCGAGGGCCTCGACTTGGGCGGGAACGATCTGAGGGACGGACTCGAGACCCTGGCTGATGCCCTTGCGGCAGAGAACTGTCCTCTTTGGGCGCTGAGCCTGGCTGACTGCAACCTGGCGCCGCCCTCGCTGTGCAAGTTGCTACCGGCTCTGGTAAGGTTGAAGCACCTTCGGTTCATCGATCTGTCGCATAACCACGAACTGTTCGACTCAGATCCGAGCGCGGTGGGTGTGCTGCGAAGGTAGGTTCATGTCGCTCGATATTCCTTTGTACTGCTACTTGGGCTGACTCGGCTTCATAGGTATCTGCCCAAGATGCAATGTCTGAAACGCATCCACCTCGCAGACTGCGCCATGACACCCGAACAGGTCATTGCCATTACCGAGATCGTTCCCGAGGTCGCCGGCCTTGCCCACATCAGCTTCGTGGAGAATCCGCAGCTGGTTGAGCTCGCGAAGAATGCCACGTCGGAAGAGAAGCAGGAGGAGGCTTGCGCGCTCTTTGCGTCGCTTCTGGCGGCTGCTCGAGTCTCTACAAGCTTGGTGTCTATTGACATTGAGGTGCCCAGCGAGCAGTCGAGCGACCTTGTCAAGGCCATGGCGAAGCAGGTCGTGGCGTACTGCCTGCGCAACATGGAGGTAGCGACCGCGACGGCAGCCGAGGCGCAAGCGGAGATGCTCGCCAAGCCCGATCCCGAGTACCCAGACGTTCTGCAACGGCTGGTCGGGCACGACGTGATGGCGTCGACGGACATGGACGCCGATGTGGATGCCGCGCCGGACGAAGATTACGTGATTGGGGGCACAGGCGTCGTCAGAGCGCTGGCATGCTGCCTGAAGAACCGCGGGGATGAATCGCGGCGGCAATCGGGCGAGTTCATTCAGGACGCCGAGAACGGTGTGGTCCAACCTGGGCGGGCTGTGCCCAGCGGTGGGAAGGCCAAGGAGGCTTCCAAGCACCTGTTGCTGAGTGCTAGGAAGATCAGGCTCCGGCTGCAGCCCGCCATTGACAAGGCCCGGGCCAATGCCAATGACAGCCACACCTATCGTATGTTCTTTTTACATTGAGCCAAGCCTGGAGACGGTGTCACCGCTAACCTGGTCACAGATCGCCTCATGTTCCTGTCCAATACTCTAAACGGCATAATCAAGCGCTTTGAAGACGAATTCCCCGACACGCGCTTGTCCAACTCAATCGACAGCGCAATTGACATACCGGACAGGGAAGACGAGGATGCCGAAGACAAGCCGAGTCCGCTGTCTGACGCAGAAAGCCCCAGCAGGAGCGCTACCCCAGCTACAGCCACGGCCGGCGCCGCCTCGGACGAGGAGGAGCCACCCACCGCTATCAGAAGCCCCTGCCTTTCTCGCTCCAACTCGACCCTCTCTCTTAACTCAAAAGCCCTGGCGCACGAAGAAGGCCGTATCCTCCGGGCTGGGCACAAGTTCCGCACCGCCGTTGCCTCCCCGGACGATCCGGGCCTTTCGCGGTCCGAACACTACGCCCTGCTGGCGTCGGGCGTTGAGATGGTGGGCGCCGACCCCAACCATGCGCGGCTCCTGCACGAGCTGCTGGAGGAGGAGCTGGGAGGCGACGAGGCGCTCAAGGCCGAGGTCAGAGAGAAGGGCGTGGTGGCGGTGTTCAAGGAGAGGAGAGAGGAGATACTAACCCGCCTGCGGGAGGCCGACCCGGCCCATTGGGACCGGTTTGTGGAGAGCCAGGAGATGGCTCGGGCTAATGTCAAGGTTGAAGGGGAGAGCGAGGGAGGTGGTGACAGTGATGGGAGTGCTGTTGCTTCTGCTGCTGCTGCTGCTGCTGCCGCTGATGCTGCCGAGACGGCGGTGGAGGATTGACCAAGTATGTACCAGGGGCGGGATGTACCATTGATTGATTTAACACGATTGAGTGTAAAGAAAGAAGGGATGAAAAAGGGGGGGAGAAGAGGACTGTGCATAATTTAATCAATCTGTCCGGAAATGGACTGGTCGTAAAATGTATACCTGCCAGAAATCTCGTGTGTTGGAGATAGGCAACCTGACTTCTTACAGCATGTACTTCGGGTAGGATGTCGAAACGTTGAGAGTAAGCAAGATAGTCTTGTGGAGCACACAAGCGATGATCGAAATGAGTGTTTACTCCTGCTCGAGGAGCTGTACGAGACAAACGGCACACTTCTGGTACTGTACTGCTTCATGTTGTTCGAGTATCAGAAATAATACTCGCTACCCTTCATCTCAGACCTGGACGCTCTTGGGATTGGTGTATCACAACACCTATATATGTGAAGAGGAAAGAGACAAAAAAAAGCCATCCACTACATCAATCACAAGGAGTGCAGAAATGTCGTTGCCCATATCTCGGTTTCTGCAGACCGAAGCTGTCTCATTATACGTATCCGGATATCATGCGAAAGGTTCAGCAAACTGTGCACTCCAACGCCGTATCCTCCGCCCATAGCCACCCAATACTCCAATACTATGCACCATAGATATACCCTACATACCCACAAAGAGAAACTCCCCGTTCTGCAGGCGCAAACAAATCGAGAAGCGAGAAGAGGTCAAGAAGAAAGCAAAAAAAAAAAAAAAAAATTAAAAAATTCTCTTGACCGTCACTGCCCTGACGATCCTGTACTGCTTGCGACGCTGGACGGCCTCGGCGGCGGGATCGGAAGCATCACAGAACCCGATTCCTCCCTCTGCATGGGCACACCGCCCATGCTCGCGCCGGGTGCGGAGGGCACCTCGGGGGGCACCTCGGCGTCCTCGGGTCCGCCGCCGACGATATCGCCCAGCTCGGCGGCGGCGGCGGCGGCGAGCTGCTGCTCGGCGACCAGCCGGTTCATCTCCTCCTGGCGCCTCTTCTCGGCCACGTCGACCAGGTCGTCGTCGTCGCTCCAGTAGGGGTCGTCGTCGGGCAGGTGGGGCATGGCCATGCGCTTCCAGAAGCGCAGCTCCTGGCGGACGGCCTTGGCGTCGACGCGGCGGTCCCAGCGGGCGGCGTCGTCGTCGTAGCGGCCGCGGAACCGGCGCAGCGCCTCGTTGGCGCGGCCGGCGCGCGCCTGCATCTCCCAGATCTGCTCGCGCAGCCGGCAGTTCTCGGCCCGCGCCTCGGCCAGCTGCGCCCGGTAGCTGCGGTGCCAGGCGGCCACGTCGGCGACGTGCCTGGCCTTGTATTCGTGGAACTGCTTGAGCATGGTCGAGAGCGCCGAGGCGTACTGGTTGAGGAGGGCCGCGTTGGCGTCGCGCGAGAACTTGGCCTTCTCGAGGGCTTCCGAGAGGATCGAGATGAGCGTGTCGAGGTTGGCTTCCTGGGCTGTTGTTGTTGCTCCTCACAACACGGCGTCCACTCGTTAGTACGCTGCGTGTTCGTGTTGACTCAGGCAGCGATGGAGAAAGAGAGGGAAAGAGAGAGAGGGAGAGAGGGAGAGAGAGAGAGGGGGGGAAAATGAAAAAGTACAAATAAGGGAAAGAAAAAGGGATGCAGACGTGTTTGTGACTTGCCCTTGACTTCGTCACTTGCTGAGTTAACCAGCTCCTCGTTGCTCAGCGAGTGTGCCCTCGCGCGGTTGCGCACGCGGCCGACGCTGGCGACGACTTCCTCGAGAGTGCGCTGGTTCTCGGCCAGCTGGCGACTCAGTTCCTCAACCATACCGTAGATGTAGTTGAGTTCGGCCTGGTGGCCGGCCGGGGCGGGAAAGGGGACCATGCCCCCTGGCATGTTGCCGCCATTGATGCCGTTCATGGCGACGAGATGTTGTTGTTGCTGCCGCTGCTACTGCCGCTACTGCTGCTGCGAATCCTGTCGTGTTGTTCTCGGCGTGTACTGTAGAGGCCGGTGTTGTTGCAGACAGGAAGAGGCTGACAGGGTGGCTGTTTGGGCGGGATGCAGCGGGTTCGGCGCGGGTGATTGACTTGTTGCGAAGTTCATGGCGGCGGTTAGGTTGCTGCACAAGCAGAGCACACGCGCTAAAGGTAGGGGCCCCTGCAGACTAGCATGGACAGGGCTCTGCGTGTGGCTGAGAATTGACTTGGGGTATTGGACGGGGTACTGAATAGAGACTGTCTAACAACTTTTTTTTCCTTGGGAACTTGTTGGGAGAGCGAAAACGGCCTGATCAGTGGTCTGTTGTTCAAAGTGTGAGTTCTATGGCGATGCACCAGTCGATCCTAGTGCTTCCACTCAACATTGTCATCGGCTAGGTTCTGCATGCTGTAGAACATAGATCGATGCAGAGGGTTAGGGACCGGCGCACCAAGTATACTGTAGGTTGGCACCCAAGTTAGCCTAGTGCAGATTCCCGCCGCAATTGGCTTTGCAGCTTTCATTGGCGCGGCTTGGCATTGAGGCTTCTTCCAAGCTCTCTGCTGAATCTCGGCTCCATTTACACGCAGCATCGCACTCCATATTGGGGAAACCTACAAGCTGAGAGGCAGAGTATTCACATCCGAGGTTGCTTTAAGCAATCGCTCTCACGATTCTGGTTGCTAATGGAATAAGGCCAGCGCTTCTACTGACAAAGCGAGCTTTGATTTGGCCTCTTGGGGTTCAGACAGATACCACAGCAGCCGATGAGTGGTCGGTTGCCTCGAGTATTGAGCTTGTGGAGTTCTACTTAGGTACTGTACCTGACTACCTTACCTATTGACCACCTCTTTCCTCGACTGCTTCACTTCACCCTGGACTCGGTTCGGCAGTCGACATTTCCGTGCAGGAAACACCCGCCCCTTCTACGTACGATATTGCGGCATCGTTCCTTCTCCAAAGCGAACACATCATCGATATTCCCAGATAACCACCACTTGCCATGTCAACGCCGACTCCTGGAAAGCATCCACTGTCGCAGGGTAAGACCCCCTCGCAACCGCAACATGGCGCTGCAGCGACGCCCTCGGTTTCCACACCCTTCTCTGCCACGGCCGCCTTCTCTCCCCGCGGCCCGCGGTCTTCGCCCCAGCAGTTTAAGAAATCGCCAGCGACTGCAACATTAGGCCGCCCCACGGGTCCCGTTAACTACGACAGCCCGTCGGCTGCAGCCGCCCTTGGTGCCCTGGACATGAGCGCTCTGGATATGGGCCTTCAGGATCTTGCCAACCTCGGGCGAGCCGCCGAGGACGAGAAAGCGAGGCGGCTGGACAACGTCATCGCCATTCTTAGCGTATGGTTACCTTGAAGCGGTGCCCTGGATGGCGAACCAACTAACGTTTTTGGTATAAAGCGAAGCAAAGGCCTCGTCAGTGAAGCCGGCTTGGAGAGGCTGGCAAAGAAACTCGAGCTGGAGTTCATATGGGAGAACTCGATGGGCGATGACGACAAAAAGACGCTCATCATTGCAGGTTCCGCTCTTGAACTGCTCATTGAGTTCTCCAATAACATTGTCCAGTCGGTCGCCTTGAGCTTCCCAGACTCGACAGAAATCGTCAACAAGCATGCCGAGGCTGCCGGCGAGATCCTCTTCAAAGACCTGCAGCTTCGTGAAGGCCAAAGCCCCCTCACCAAGTCGCTGGAGAAGTTTGCCGCCAACTTTGAGCGCCTTGCTGTTCTAGATAAGCTGAGCAGTCCTGGGCTCAACATGTTTGAGGCCGTCGCCGGCGTTTACGAAAGCCTTTGCCGTCTTCATGCCTGGGAACTCAAGAAAGCGCGAGAAGACCCCGCGGCCGCGGCCAAGGGTGAAGACTACCTCGAGAGCCTCGTTCTCTGCACCAAGAGCGGGAAGCCGAGCATGAACGCCCGGGGGCGTGTGGGCATGACGCTCGATTACTGGAAGGAGAGGAGGCTTCAGCCACCGCCGACGAACCCGGACATGGCTGCGTGGGTTGCAGAGCACGAAAGGACGTGGAGCATCCTCATCGGGTGCGCGCCCCTGAGGGAGATCGGCGTCAACCCGGTCCGCATCTCAGACAAGTGGATTGGCCCCAACGTCGAAAAGATGCCTCTTCCGGATGAACTGCATACGCGTGGCCCGATCATCGACTGGTTGGAGCCGGAGAGCACGTTCGTTCCCATGCCGGATCAGTCAAAGGGGGGCGACCCGATGCAACCTGACGCTTCGCTTCTGGGACCGCGCCTGCCCGACGCCGTGTTTCACGCCACGTTCGATCCGCCCGTTCATATCCCGACGGCACTGTGGGAACAGATCCAGCAGCTAGGATGCGTGATGGACGAGACGCCGCTCAAGCAGCTAGCTACCTTTGACAGCCTTGTCATTCCTCATTCTCCAGGCTCAAACCCCGATTCTGCTGGCGCGAGGACCGTGACTTGCAAAAAGAAGACCCCGTACACAGCGCCGGGCGAGACGAAGCTGTCGTTCAAGAGTCATGTCAACACCCTCTTCGTAAATAAGCCGATCCCGAGCCGGACCCTGACCGAGATGACGTTCTCCCACCCGCAACAGCTCGTCACCATCCTGCCATACCTGCGGCAGTATGTCTTTCTCGCAACTCTGCTTGAACACAGCCTCGCCGAACCTCCGAACCTAAGTCGCCCGCTAGGTCCAGCGCAGCCGAAGGACTCTACCGCAAGCAGCACCACGCAAACAGTAACCACAAACCAAGACGAGTACCGGAACCTCGTCACGTCCTCCGTCAATGGTTCCTCACAGGAAGAGGATGAAGAAGAAGAACCCCTAAACATCGACCTCACCCTCACCCCGCTGCCTCTGCCACGCCTGAGGGTGGTTTTCCCCTTCCGGGACCGCACGGCGGACGTCACACTCGAGGTTCGAGAGAACGGGCACCTGCATGTCGAGTCGCAGGACGTACTGGACGAGACCAACATGGTGGCGCCCAATGAGGGCCGACAGAGAAGGGTTGAGGACGTTGGGGCATTACTGGAGATGACCGAGGATGTCGGAAAATGGGTCGAGTTTATTCGTTCGAGGTGGGCTTGAGCCTGTAATTCAGCCGGAGGAAGTGGGATGGGCGGGTGGATATTGTTGACGGGCCTGTGTTGTTATGGGTTGGCTGTGATGGTAATATACCCTGGTTCTACTTGCGGGCAAGCAGGATAGGGACGAAGGGGCCAAAACATAAAAGAACACTTTAGGATCCCCGTGTACGTATGTGAACATCAAACCCCTCGCAGTGCTCCCTGCCTCCTACCAGGTTCGGATAAGGAAGACCAGACGTCCACCCTTGGAAATCAGCGCGATCAAGCCTGTCATGCAACTATACAGCTCGACTTCTATAATTTGGTGATCTATTGAACTTTCTTTGACGGAAATATATACGTCAATGCACGCGACAGTGTGCATGCACTATAGTACTCGCGTGCTAAGTTGTGTATACACTATGTATGTATCTAGAATATTAAAAAAGGCTTTCGCCTAATCTGGGGTTTCTGTAGAAGAACCTTATAGGTTGTAGAAATTCGGGACACCTGTCGCCGAACGCCTTGATCGTTCCCGCCGGGACGGGACGGGACGCGACAGGACAGGACAAATGGACGCGGGCCCTCACGTGTAAATTATACTAGTGTACGGAGTACGGACCGTACATTCATACAAATACGGATATACACGCTACAGAATAGTGTAGCAACGGATTACTCCGTACTGCGTAGTGTATGGAGGAGGTAACTACTGCATACTCTGCTAGGGGTTTGGGATTCGCAACGAGCAGGGTCGCAACCACACGGACCACCAGTTCAGTTCAGGTCAGCACTTTGTTTGGAGCTTTGGCATTTGTGCAGGGGTACGCGCGAGGGATGATGCCCAGGCGCGTCTTCTCGTCTTACGGGTCCATTATTATTGCTGCTTCGCGTGGTGGATGTACTACGCTGTACATAGTACGTAATATGGTAGGTACAGAGCACGTAAAACGCAAACATCGTACATAGTAAATATGTGATTTCTAGAGATAGAGAGTAACTCGAACAGGATGAGTGGGTAGTGTTTTGACAACCTCGTCTTCATCCGTCTCTCTCGTTCCCGTGACCGTTGATGATTCAGGGTTCAGGGTCACTGTGAGGCGTCCAGTCGGAAGTTTAGGACCAGGCCCTGGCACTGTCAGGGGGGTTCGGGCTCGAGGGGGGAACACGGGGGGAAGGGAGGGGGGAAGAAAGTTGGAAGCGGCCGTTAAGCAAAGAGGGGAAACGCCGCAGTGTGGAGCACAACCCGCTAGATCGAGGGAAAAAGGAAAGGCGCAATGGGCCCGACTTCCTTTTCGGAACCGGCCTTCGCGTCGCTTTTTTGCTGTACATACTTCTTTTTATCGATTTTCTCACGCGATTTGCCAGATCTGGAAGAGCATGGTGGTGCGCATGCGATCAGTCACGGAAGGTTCCTATGCTCATTGTTGATGTTTGTTTTTCTTTGGACGCGTTTTTGGGTCAATGTACTCTATAAACAAAACAAAATGAGCTCGCCACCAGAAGCCTGATGTAGCTGGCCGGGCGTATATTGAGTTTTTTGGTGGCGGATCAGGCAGAGGCCGCTGGCATTGGACCATGATGGCAATCTCGTCCCTGGGTAAATGCGGCAGTGGCAATGCGACCATTGATTGTACAGGGCGCTAATCATGAGGGTTGGGCCTCGTAAGTGGCTATAATAGTAAATAAGGAGTCATATTTGGAGCTTTGGGGAGGCATAGCATAATCTGACACAGTTTTCCCCTTGTTTTAGGTCCATGATGGCAGTCATACATCTGCGTTTCATCTGTAGTTGGAAGTGCGTGTACGGACTGCCGCATGCGAACCTGCGCCAGTGCCTGCATTCTCTACATGCGGGTCGACTGGCAGGAGCTTTCTTCTTCGACGGGAGAATGACACCGTGCAGCTCGCCGCGTCCAACAGGAGTGCCCCTAGCGGTGTGACCTTAGAAGATCTTGCATTTCCCCACACGCACCTGTTACTAGTGTGTAGAAGGCCTGCTCCTGCATATCGAACATGATTGGAGCTGGATGCTTGAAGAACTGGCCCAAGGCCGCGGTACCTCTTACCCGCCCCGGCTGCGCGACTTTGTCTATCAAGATGGATATTTTCACCGCCTCGTGTTCCGAACTCGCGCATCCGCGGTCATCCTATTCTTTCTGCAGCGGTGAGGCGGACTATGTGTCACAGAATGGTATGCTTCGATTCCAGAAGGCGCGGGACGCACAGCTCTATGTCTTTGCCGCGACCTTTCGCGAGTGGCAACACAAAATGATATCACATTATCCTGTCAGGCGTCATATCCCCAGTGTTCTATAGCGGTGGACGACATTTGTGACGGCAATCTCAGCCATGTCTTGCCTCAGGAACAATGCGCGGCTAGTGGCCGTATGGAACTACTCCGTATAACACACATGTTACTGGAAAGTGCACGAGCCGCACAGCAGTGATGCGAGAGAGGGCGCAGCCTCTCACGCCACCCCGGCCGGCTAGGGTGGGCCGCGGCGGGGCGCTAACGTCAGGCACGACAGGGGACCCCCATGTCGACGCGTCAATTGAACGCGAAAACGCGTATAATCAGCCGAGTAAACAACAGTGGGCGTCCCATCTTTCTTGTGTGCTTCGCCGCGCGATCTGCCCTCGTTCAGGTTCCCTTCTTGTCTCCACGCTGGATGTGATTGCCAACAGTTCGTCTGGAATCAGGTCGCCTCACCAAATCCTCCGGCGACAACGTCAATATTTCTGCGCGCCTCTCTCCTTTGAGGCACTGTTGGTCCATCATTGCGTCGACCCCGCTGATCGCATCGCATCACCGAAATCCTGGCTTGGTCGCGTATTCCCCGCGTCCTTGGCGGAGAGCCTGTGTGCCGAAGCAGCTCGAGTTTCGATTAAACTACCGATATTCACCAATATCGTCCGCGCCTTCTCTGCGACATGAGTTTGGCGATCAATAGCAGGATCTAAAAGAGGCAGGAGTCAGCACTGTTGAGTGACTCTTTCCAACCGGGAAACAGGCAGTCGCAACCCATTCCGAAGATGCCTGACGGGCACCTGCGGATCTGACGTGTTCACACGCGCTCCGAGTCATCTTTCCCCAGCCTGTTGGGGAAGAAGCACCTACCTGCCAGCACCCGAAGGTTCCAGCTAACCCGAGCCTGCGCTGTCTTGTCTTTCCGTCTTCGAGCGTCGACCGGCTTCACCTCTTCGAGCACTCGCACAGCACTGTCTCCGCTCCTGTCGGCAATCGACCGCACTCCCGATATCAGAGTGCTGCGCTCCAGTTGGCCGGTCGCGTTTTGCGTGCCCTATCCCTCTTGCAGTTGCATTTGCGAGCTGCGCGCGACGCTGCTGCATCGCGCATTGCCCGCACTTCTTGCTCTCTCGACGGTTTTCGTTGACATTAGCGCCGTGAATTCTGCTCTTGCTCGTGACACCCAGAACAGAGCGATCAAACGACGATGTCATTCTCAGGCGGAAGCGGGGGCACACTCACACTGCCCTCACCGACCCATGTTCATCACGTCGACGTCGGCTCGACCGTCAGATCCCTCCGGAGGTCCCTCTCGCGATCGCCCTCCAAGTTCAGGCTATCAGGTATCGCGTCCCCCACACCGAGTTCATCGGTGCTGCGCCAGTCGCCGACCCCGTCGTCAAATGTGCAGTTCGAGCAAAGCACGTCCACTTCTACAGTAGTCCCCGCGACGCCTGCCTTATCAGCGGGGCCGCTCTCGCCGACCTCTTATTCGGCACCGCCCCAGCTTCAAACAACCGGCACTCCTTTCAAACCGAGCATCAAGCTCTCGGTGCGTTCTGCGAGGTCAAAGCCGATGACCCGGCCCCTCCCTCGATCTCGAGTGTCGCCCAAGAGTCCCCTCAAGCGAGTTTTTGGTCCTTCGCCTGATTCTGGCAATCAGGTCCCGCCGTCCTCTTCCCCCGCCGAAGTGCAGGACCAAGAAAACGAGGCTCTTACCGACTGCCCCCTCGCGTCGAGCCCCTCGTCGCGTCGAAGCCTCGACCATTCCTCGCGCCACGCAGTGCATCTCGACATGGCGGGAGCGACTAAAAACGGCATCTCCAAGTTCGTGGAGGCCAACAACGAGCCATTTCCCGCCATTTCTGTTAGCCCGCTCAAACGGAGTGATGCCGCCATGGGGTCGGGCCAGACAAGTTTCGGAAGCCCAGTCGCGAAGCGGCGCAGTCTTCACGGCATCTCATCAACCGGAGACGAGCCTTCGGTTTTCGACCAGAACCCAACGTCGCCTCAGAACTTTGACATCCATGAGGACGGCAGCCATGAGTACGAGCTGACCGGAGCCTGCGCATCGCCGTTCCGCGACCTGGTCGTGCCGCCTACCCCGTCTGCGCTGCCGAAGCGCACGTCTTCGCTTCGCCGGAGTACACTGCAGCAGCGCCACGGAAACACCCAACCTTCTCTGGGCCGGCGCGCAGGCGAGAAGCAACTGGCGCAGCTCGCCGCTGAGCCCGGCACACCCGCAGCTCGCAGCAGGCCGAGGCTGTCGTTGGATCAGTATGTCCCGCCGGAGGAACGCGTGAATCCCTTTTCTCCAGCGCCCTCGTCAACTGCGGCGGCTCACGCGACTCAACGCCCGGTCAACCAGCCTCATCCGTTGTCCCGGCTTGTATCACAATCCTCTTCCGACTCGGGCCACCCCGAAGACGAATTCCCAACACAGCGCCCGCTGCTTTCACAAGTTTTGTCCAAGTCGCTACCTCCCGGATCCCGTCCTCCGACAAATGATTCGGAAGAAACCGCGACTCCTCACTACAAGGGCGCCAAACCATTACAATCGGCATTCATGTCGACAGGCCTCGTTTCCAAGATGAATCGCAACCGCGACGGTGGCCCGCCCGAGCATCCGGGAGCAAAGATGTCGGCAATGCCGGACACTCCGTGCAAGAAGCAGCCGTACTACTCGGCTACATTCCCGCCTCAGGGTGGCAGCGGCGGGCGACGATCTCGGGTCTCCCTCGGGAGCCCTTGCTCGCCCTTTAGCGCAGTCGCGGCCCCCATCCGTGGAAATTTGTTTGCTACCCAAGAGAAATCCGGCAGCCTCCTCTTCCAGCAGGTTCGCTCCGGCCATACGAGAAAGGGAAGCATGTTGAGCGTGGACGGTGATGAAGTGCCCGAACCGCACGACGAGCTCCCTCCGACACCGACGAAGAATCTGTTCTTCAAGTCGCTCACGGCTCCGAACCCGGCCGAGGGTTGCCAAACACCAGGAGACAATCGGTCTTTCGCTGCTCGCGCCTCTTTGTTTTCTCTGGGGAGCGACCCGCGAGAGACCAATGCTGAGTCCAAGGCGGATGCGCTCACCCCTGATGCGGATGCCGTTTCCCGACCTTCCACGCCATTTTCCAACGACTCGCCGTGCCTCGGCTTTTCGTTCCCGCCGTTGACCGGAAGCCGCACGCATCCTGCCTCGTTTGCGACTCCAGCTCCCGCGAGAACTTCTCCCGCCTTGTTCGCGACACTGAACAATGCTGCTGGTCAGTACGCAAAGACTGACGCTACCAAGACGGCAGCGGGCTCGACGAACCCGGATACTGTGTCGCCTCATACTCCCCAAGATGCAGCAGGTTCTTCGATGACGCCTCCCGACCCCAGCAGTCTGTCCATCTCGAACTCGGAGGACAGACAGGCAAAGGTTTCTAGGACCCCGGCGACCCCCAGCAACTCCCATGCGCGGCAACTCTTCTCGAGTTTTGCGAACCGCCGATTGAGCATGACTCCTCAGAATGGACAGGGCCCGAGCGATGTTGACGAGTCCTTGGTCTCTCGTTTTGATAAGTCCGACATTATCGGGAGAGGCGAGTTCTCTCAAGTGTACCGTGTCGTCAAGTCGTCCGCTCCCGGATCCTTTATGATGGCGTTCTCGACAACCCCGCGGACGCCCTCGAGTCCGAATTGCGAGAGGGTGTATGCCGTCAAGAAGCTTCGGATGCCGTTCCACGGCGCTAGAGACCGCAAGGCAAAGCTACAGGAGGTTGCCGTTTTGCAGTCTCTGCGCCATTCCAGTAAAATTGTGCAATTGATTGACAGCTGGGAATACAACGGCCACCTCTACATTCAGACCGAGTTCTGCAGTGAAGGCAGCCTTGATGTGTTTCTCAAGGCTGTTGGACAGGCGGGTCGGTTGGACGACTTTAGGATATGGAAAATCCTCTTGGAGGCAGCTCAGGTGAGTTGCAGTGTGCAACCATCTCCGCGTTTGACGTTTTACGTTGCTAACCCGACGAAAGGGACTCTCTGCCATCCACCAGGCTGGCTTCATCCACCTCGATATCAAGCCTGCCAATATCTTTATCACGTTTGACGGTTATCTCAAGATCGGCGACTTCGGCCTGGCAACAACCTGGCCAGCTGCCAAGGGGATCGAAGGCGAGGGCGACCGCGAGTACATGGCCCCCGAGATCTTGCGCGGGGAGTACGACAAGCCCGCTGACATCTTTGCCCTCGGCCTCATCATCCTCGAGATTGCCTGCAACGTGTTCCTTCCGGACAATGGCCCAACCTGGCAGGCCCTCCGGGCTGGCGACCTGACAACGGTTCCCCCCCTGACGTGTGGCGAGGCTGGCGCCATTGCTCGTGATGCGAATAGCCTGCCCGTCTCTCATGACTCTGGAATCTCCCAGGTGTCCGATGGTCAGGAGATCGGGCTCGGTATCAGCCCTGGCCGGGAGTCCTTTCCCTTCGAAGCGATGACACATAACGCGAGCAACCTCTTTGGCGGGCAGAAGCGGACGGAGTTGCGACATCCGCCCAACTTCATGCTCGACCCGAGTGACCCTCATTCCCTCGATAGCCTTGTCAAGTGGATGATCGAGCCAAACGCGGCCGATCGCCCCACTGCAGAGCAGGTGCTCTCGTCGGAACCGGTGACTTGGATCTCATGCCATCGGACCGCCGGCGCTACCGTCTTCGAGGGCAACTGGGGTCCCCAGGTCGGTTCGTCAGTGGACGATCTTGGCGACACCGAAATGATGGATGTTTGAAAACAAAACTGTCACCTCTTGACGATATTGGAGCACAATCTCTGCTCTCGTGTCTGAGATGCTGGATATGCCGCCACTCGGAGGGCTTGGCATACCAGGAGATATGTCTGAGTATGGTGTCGACTTGGTCAGCTATCAGGGGTGGATATCCATGCGGATGGTATATTGAGGCCATCTGGGCTCGGTCGATGTGTGGATTGTGTACGGGAATTCACTTGGCAACTCGCGCGGTCCGACAGTTTCAGCATTCTTCGACATGGCTTTCACAACGACATGTTCTCACTAAGAGAGTCGATACGCGGGACGTGGCCACGGGCCATTATCGGCGCTGCGTTTATTCGCGTTTTGTTTTTTTTTAGGCCCTGCATTGCTACGCGCTCGACAACGGTTTCCATCTTGGGCTTGGTCATATACGGTTGGGAAACAGCATTTCTAACGGAGGCGATCTGATGACCTGGCGCTTTCAGGACGCATAGCCCTCCGCGGCCACGAATAGGGAAAACAAACCGGGAGGGGTTAATGTCGAGTACGCAGCAGTTTGCTGCCGGCCTCGGGCGTTGGTTTCGGAGTTACAAAGGTAACCAAATCATCCAGTGCGGAGGACACCCTCCTCACCGTCCCGTCTCTTTGGTCTTTCTATCAAAGAGACGTGTACTATCAGAGCAATCATGCATCCATGTATAGACTATGGCAGGGTGGCATTGCATTGTCAGCTGGCTATGGATTTAACTCCAACTTCCCGGTGAAGCACATCGGGATTCACATCTTACATCTTTTCCTTTGTTCTATGGAAGGAGGCGGAGGATCATCACGACAATACGACGGAATGACACGATTTAGTGGCAAAGACCTATCCTGTATGTACGTACTACAACCTACTAATCATTTCCTTTGTCGATCAAGGGGGGCGGCTGCTGTTGCTATAGTGATAGCTCAATAGTTGACGTCTCGACGTCTAAATATGTGTTTTTCAACCACGTCGACAAAGCGGTCGTCCCATGTGTTTCGTTTCCTGTGTCTTTCTGCCTGTAATGGCTGCCACTTGTCTGGCATTTCTCGATTAGGTTCTCCGAACATCGTCTCTAGGAGCGAATTTACCCAAGAGACGGATCTGGCCAAGGTAGAGAGTATCTCAGATGGAGGAGAACAAAGATCACTTAGTTAGAGAAGAAGTGTGCCGACCGGGATCTTGACGGAGGCGAGGGAATGCAGGAAGTCTGGCTCAATGTTAGACAACCAAGCCACCTGGCGTGGCATACCTTCGACCCCAACTCGTGATTACATAAAGACTTCCCATTGTGATTCTATTCCATGACTTTGATTCCCAAACCCTAGGACCCTACGGATTCACCCAACCCATACTTTGAAAATGATAAATACACCCTGAAACCTGCCACGCCATGCCTAACATTTCCCTAACCCTGCAACAACAATCTTGACGTCCCAATCAGCAAAGTCGTCGTCTCCCGGAAGCATGATATTATTTCCCTCCCACCTAATCAATGATGCTTTGACCTCCCAAGAAAGGCAGATTAGGTCCCAACGGAAGGAAAAGGCGTCTCAGCTACCGTGGTGACTTCAACCTGACTGACGGCTATATCAACCACCAAAGAGCAGACGACGGTCCGGCCCGCCGGACAAGACAACCCGCCACCAATCCGGATTCGGTTCGGGAACAAAGCACATTTTTGGTATGTACTGGTGTGTGTGTACAGGTACAGTACATCAATGATGATGCAACGCGGCAAGAAAAGAGAAGAGAGGAGGGGAGGAGGAGGGGAAAAAAATAGACACCTTCCCCCCCAATCACTCAAACTTGCCGGCGCCAAACAAACCGCCCACGGCCTTGACGCGGCTCTCGACGCCGCGGAACTTGCGCGCCTCGCGCCGCCTCTCGGCCTCGGCCAGCGCCGCGCGCCGTTCCGTCTCGCGCGCCAGGTAGCTCACGCCCGAGCGCTTGCCGGCGGGCTTCCTGATCTTCATGCTGCTCTCGGCGGCCGGCCGGCCAGTGGTTGTTGTTGTTGTTGTTGTTGTTGTTGTTGTGCTGCTGATGCCGGGCATCGCTGATGATGAGGATGTTGCTGTTGCTGCTGCTGCTGCTGCTCCTCCGGAGGCGGAGGATGAAGTGGAGAGGAGGGAGTTCGTGGTTGCGCGGCGGAGGAGGGCTGGGACCTTGAAGCCGCCCGACGAAGAAGAGGAGGAGGCGGAGGCGGAGCCGGCCGTGGCGAAGGCGAGCTTGTTGGAGGCGGAGGAGGAGGAGGAGGCGGCGGCGGCGGAAGCGTTGCGCTTGAGGCTGATGCGGTCGATGACCTGGGGGGCGGGTCTGCTGCTGCCGCGGCGGGGGTTGCGGTTCTCCTTGTTGCTGGAGCCGCTGCTGTTGCTGTGGGAAGACCCCGGGCGGAGGCGGTCGTCGTCATCGTCGTCGTCGTCGGATGAGCCCAGCTCGGTGGCCGGGATGAGAGAAGAGGAGTTATAGGGCTCCTCAAGCAGGTTGGAGAGCGACTCGCGAATCTCGCTGATGCTTGAGGGCTTCTTGGCGATCTTGCTCCGACGGGGGTTAGGCGCAACAACGGTCTGCGGCTGGCTGTTGGGGATGACGGCAGCAGCTGACTGCGCAGCGCCCGAACCTTGTGACCCCTGGCTCGCCGCTGATGGATGAGCGGGCGGCGGCGCAAAGATAAAGTCCATTTCTTCGTCGTCGCTGCCGCGGTCCTCAATGGTGCGCAGGAATGCCTGGTTGCGCGGGTTCTCGGCGACCTTGCTGATGCGCTCGTCGGCAAGGAGGGCGCGCTGCATCTTGGCGAACTGGCGACGCTTCATGCGACGGCGGGCCTCGCCGCCGTCGTCCGAGTCGGACAGGTCGTCCCAGTCGCCGTGCCGCTTGCGCCGGAGCTGGCCGGTCGTGACGTCGTGGAAGAGCTTCTCGACCCGCTTCTCGTCTTCAGCGCGCTCGCGGTCACTGTGGGAGGTCAGCCTTGTGGCCATGCCGGAGGGGAGAGAGGGCGTCTGGTAGGTAAAACTTACGCGTAGAATGCGGCGAGCTTCCTCTCATCTTCCTCGTCGTCCTTGGTCTCGTCGTCAATCATCTCCTTGACCGACTGGTCGTCGCTATCGTCACTGTCCTCATCGTCCACGCCACCGAGTCCGGCGTACTCGTCCTCCGACTCTTCGGCCTGCTCCTCGACCATCTCGCGGGCTTGGCTCTTCTTCTTGTCAAAGACCTTCTTGCGCTTCTTCTCCTTGAGCGCAGCCTCCTTCATGGCGGTGAATGCGTCGTTGTTGTTGTTGTTGGTGGTGGTGGTGGTGCCGAAGCCGAACTCGTCATACTCCACATCTTCCATCACTTGGTCCTCGCCATCACGGGGTTGGCGAGTGGGCGACGCCGGGACCGCGTCAGCCCTGCGCCTGAGCTTGCCGGTTCGCTGCACCAGAGGCGAGTCGTTCGGCTCCTCCGCTTGGGTCTGGCCGACGGGAACGGTTTCTATGGTTGACACGGGGGGCTCGATGAAGCGCTGGCGGAGAGGAGAGAAGTTGTGGAAACCCGCGTCCTGGGTCGGTTCGATAAGTTCCGACATCTGAGTCTGGCTCACGGAATTCTCCCGGAGGAAGGTATCGAACCCGTGCGTCTGGGACTGCGAGAAGCGGATCTGCACGCCCTGGGTCTCGGCCTGCTGCGTTTCCCGCGTCGGCTGGCTGTCGCGAATCATGTCCTCCGCGGCGTCCTGGGCCGCCTGGGAAAAGTTCGAGTCGGGGAAAGCGGTCACGTCAAAGGTGGGCCTCGGCTGGGAGGAGGGTGACGCCTGGGTCGTCGCCATCGGGGTGTCATCCATGGTGCCCGCGAAGATCTGGGTGAGACCGAGACCAGCAGGTCCGGCGACGGGAAGGCCTGGGATGAAGGTCTTCCTGGCGGACCGCAGCACGGACGTCGGCGCGCTGGGAGACTCGGCGTTGCGAACCGACGGCGACTTGGGCAGATGATCCTTTGGCCGGGGTGTGGCCTTGACGAAGGGCTCAGCCTCGTCCTCATCGTCGCTAACGATGGTGACGTGCTTTCTGGCCCTGCGCCGGACTTGGTTGGTACTGGGAAGATCGGCGTCATCATCTGACTCTGCGCCGTCAGCTTGGTCTCCGACTTCTTCGGCCTCGGATGCATCCGCCACTTCGGCCGCATCGTCAACCAGCTTCTCCCCTTTCTCGTCTCCTTCCTCTTCCTCAGAACCGGAGAATAGAGCAACTCCTTCTTCCTGTTCCTCTTCCACTTCCTCTTGCTCCTCTTCTCCCACTCCTTCTTCTTCTTCTTCTTCTTCTTCTTCCTCCTCCTCTTCAGAGCCAGACAATTCAATCCCCCTCTCCTCTCCCCCCCCCGCGGCTTCCTCATCCTCGTCGTCGTACTCCTCATCCTCACTCTCGTCGTCCCACCCGAGCGGGTCCTCCTCCTCGCCCGCGGCGCGCTTCTTCTTCCTCTCGGCCTTGGCGGCCTCTCTCTCGCGCCGCATGATCTCCTCGGCCTCCCGCCTCGCCTTGGCCACCATGTCTTCGACCTCCTGCAGCTCCCGCTCCCGCTCCTCGGCCGTCTGCACGTATACGCCCCTGGCGCGCAGCATCTCGAGGTGGCGGTCGCGCTCGAGCCTGGCCTGCTGGCGGGCGCGCTGCAGGAGGCTGGCCTGCAGCTCGGCCGTCGTCATGACGGTCTCCTGGTGCTCCTTCTTGAGCTTGTTGCCGGCGCGCGAGGGCGGCGCGGGCTGCCTGTCCGGGTCGTCGAGGTGGGCCAGCCGGCGGAGGATCTGGAGGGAGTGGGCCTGCTTGGCCTTGTTGGCGGGGACGCGGTCGAAGATGGCGTCCAGTTTGGATTTGCGGGTCGCGACGACTTGGAGGTCGTCGTCGTCGTCGTCGTCGTCGTCTTCATCACCATTCCCGAGGGAGACTGACGCGGCTGCCGTGCTGGTTTCGAGGGCAGCGAGCTTGACGCGGATGTTGCGTTTCTTCGGAGGCCCCTCGACTGCCGGCTGCCGTTGCTCTTCCGGGTCCGCAGCGGTTGCTTTACCTTTGCCTTTGTCGAGCCTTTGGCTGGTGGTGACTGCGTCAATGGCCTCCTCCTGACGACGGAGAAGGCCGTCAGCACCGCCGCCTCGGGGCGCTATTCCTGCTCCCGCGGGAGAGACACCCTTGGATTCGGCCTCCTTCCCGACCGCCGGTGGCGAACTAGGCGGTGTCTCGGCATCCCTCGCCTCGGCATCGCTGTGCTGAGGGGAGCCCGGCGTGGGAGCGCGGCTCGAGCTTGCGGCCGGCGCGGGCTCGTCAACCGGCGCAGCTGCTGCTCCACCCTCGGGCTTGAAGTTGAACCGTTCAAAGAGAGTCGCCTTGGTGATCTTTTTCTTCACCTTGGCTTCGTGGGCGAGCTGCAGACTTCGGGTCAACCGCTGCGTCTCCCGGTTCATCTCCTCCAGGGCCTTTTTGCTTGCTTTGCGCGGGCGTCTTGATGTGGCCGCTTCTTGCGTGAGCTTGCGGCCACCGTCGTCGTCGGTAATACTGTCGTCATCCCCATCACGATCGGCGGCGATGTCATCGTCGCCCTCCACCTCCTCCTCCTTGTCGAAACCGGCAGCCCTTCTCCGTTCAGCCTTCTTCCGCGCCTCTTCGGCCTCCCTGGCCAGGCGCTCCTGGCGCTTCCTGGCAACCAACGCCTGGAAGCGAGGATTCTTAATCAAGCGGGTCGGGCTTGGTAGGTCATCGTCGCTTTCGCCTGCTGCAGGGGACTGGGGCTTCGATGGCGAGACGAAGAGGCCCGGAGAGGTGGGCGCGCTCTTCTTTTGTGGGGAGATGAAGAGACCTGGCGAAGGTGCAGCTTCCTGTGGCGGTGGATCCGGTGTTGGTGTGCGTTCCCGCCGCGACTTGAGCTTCCTGGGACGCGTCATAACCACGTCCTCGTCTTCGTCTTCAACCCCGGCTTGTCCAGAAGCATCGGAGTTGTTCTGCGCGGGCGGAGTGCTTCGCGTCGGGTCCGTGTCGTCGTCTGATGGCTCTCGAGTTTCGCGGTCGCGGGTCTGCATCCGGGCGGCTATTTTGCCACGGGGACGGAGAATGGCATCGTCCTCTTCTGAGCTGCTGTCCGAGAGAGCATCGAACCGGTTCTGTAGGATAAGGCGCGTCGTGGCCGTGGTGGGTGACACGCTGCGAGAGCGCGGCAGAGAGGGAGACGGAGACCTAGAAGAGGCCATTGTGCCCGCAATTTGGGCGATTTGAGAAAAATAAAATTATGGCAGGCGGTGCTGGCCCAGGAACAAATTGTTTAAGGACTCCCCAAAGATCACTGCTTGGGCGAGGTGAAGGTACTAGTAGACGGGTGGATTGTGGTATGATAAGTGGCAGCGTTAGTTTGGTGGGGAAGACGCGCTGCCAGACGCGTTCCGGGATTTGGGGTAAGTGGGAGGGCCCACTCACACTCGGGAACTCGCTGCAATTAAATATCTTTGTGTGTGTTGTACGGGCCGCGCGAGGATCTGACGCGACACCCCTGTAAAGACGCAGTGCGTACATTATGTATCCGTACATACTCTGTCCATACGATATAATAAGCCGTCAACCAACGCCTGCAGCAAACACAACACTACGTCGTACGAATTAGTTTCGTAGGGCAGCGCGCTAGTCCTCGTCATTGCTCGTTTTACTCACGTCCACAACCATCTTTTTTTACTTGCTTGCTCCGCATGCTAAACGAGGTACACACTACCTAAGTATATACGACCGAGGCTGTCAACCGCGCATTGCCATCTCAACTCCCTTCGAGGGCTTTTTATGGGTATCGTTCGTAATGTTAAAAGTACAAAAACGACAAAAGGAAAAAAAAAGGGAGATATAAAAAGCCCTCCAATCTCAACGGCAGTCCCCACCCCCCAGGTATAGTATGTCCCCCAACTCGACGCCCAAAATGTGCCTGCCGCCCTTTTTGAATCTCACCCAAGAAAGTTGTACAATGGACGTAGCAACCAAAGAGACTCTCGTCAGTGCCAATCCAGTGTGCGTGCGTGTGCGTGTGTGTGTGTGCAAGCAACCGTTGTCACTCCCTTTCGTAACGCCAACTTCCAGACCGCCCCCGAAAACTCCGGGCAAAAAGCAAGAGAGAGAGAGAAAGAAAGAAACAAGACCCCTCGCTCGTAAAATAGCACAAGCTGAGCTTCTGCGCGGCCTTAGCCAACGGCCAGGCAGGAGTCCAGAACCGCATCAAGCATTTTCGCCTCCCGGCCAGCGCCCTCCCACCACAAGTCATCGTCAATGTCCATCTGGTCGTCATGGGCGGTCCCGTTGGTAAGCGGCTCCGGGTCCTTCCCGGTCCCGTCCCCTTTCATGCCGCTCATCTCGACGTCTCCGTCCCGGTCCGCGACCCTCTCGCGGCCGTCCACATATGTGTAGTCGTCCCAATTCTCCAGCTCGCCCTCTCGGTAGCCATATATGACCGACGTGCTGATGATGGGGAAGTTGGCCAGGCCGCAGTCGCCCATCTCGAGCGCGAGCCGGAGGTCGGCGATGCCCAGCGGGCCGCGCTCGCTCGCGGCCTTGGCTTCGACGGGCAGCAGCCCCGTCTTGTCGCGCGTGATCTCGCCCCGCTGGAACGCCTCCTCTTCCTTGGCCAGCTGCTTCCGGTACTTGTGCGTCAGAATCCAGTTGTTGCTGGGGCCGAACCCGGCGTTGCCCGAGTCGCCCGGCGGGTTGCTCCGCGTGCGGCTGAATATGGCCGACATGACCTCCTTGATGAACGTCTCGGTGGCGATCGACATGAATTGCGCCGCGTCTGGCGCGTGCCCGGACGCGAGGCCTGCCTCGTAGCAGAAGGGAAGCATCCGCGCCTCGATGTTGCTGACGTCCGGGAACTCGCCCGACTCGACGGCCAACGGCTGCGCATAGCGTTTCCTAATCTCTAGGTCAAAGTCTTTTTGAAGGAACGTCAGCAGCCGGGGCTCACTCGACGACAATGCGGGGAGGGGTGGTGCGCATACTCATCCGACTTAGTCCGCCGCCCGCACTGGCCGGCACATCGGCCGTCTTGGAGTGGCGCAGCCGGGCATGCTCGGTGAACACGTTGGCCAGCGACTCGTACGGGTCAAACTTGGAGGCTGATTGTCAGCAACCACTAACTCTGCGGGAGGAAAAAAAAAAAAAAAAAAGTGCAGCATGCGCTCTGGCTCGGCTCACATCGTTGTGTGCAAGATCCTTGATGCGCCTCCGGTCGCGGGGCGGAAGCTGCATGACCTCCCCTTTCAATCTCCGCTCCGCGGCATCGCCCGAGACGGGCTTGCTCCCCGCGGTCGTCGACGGCTTGTCGTTTGCGCTGACCCAGGGCGCGAGGCCCTGGTCCGGCATCTCGCGCGTTACATTGCCGTAGATGGCGGCAATGAGCTGGTTGTGGAGGTGTTCTCGGGTGCCGTCGGGCGAGGCGAGGATGGGCTCGATGCGCTCGCTAAACTCGGCCTGGTTCAGGCGCCCTAGAAACAGGTCATCAGCGATGCGATTGTCCCAATTGACAGGGAGGCGTCTCGAAATCTGCGGTTTATTTTAGTACCGATCAGGAAGTTGGTTATGGTTTCTTTGTAGGTGGGCCATTGTTCCGCGCCGATGCTGGCCTTGAGCGCCGTGTAGATGGGTTCGAGATCGATGCGGGCCGGGATCAGCTGGCTAGTTTTGGGCGCCTTGTGTATTGACGGTACCGATACGTTGATGGACTGTTTCGAGAGGACCGGTGTCGAAAGGTTGATGGACGGCCGGCTCAAGGCGGCGGGGTTGATGTCGACCATGGCGGCGGCGGCGGCGGGAGGAGCTCGCGGTGTACGGCCGCCGGCCCACGGATAAGCGAGTGGTGCGGGATGCGGTCGGCGAGAGCGCGGAGAGAGAGAGAGGGTGTCAGGACCGTCGCGCGCGGGTTGCTGCACAATCGTGGGGCGAAACCGCGTTCATTTGCGCATCAAAATGTAGGCCTGGCTCATGCGATCCAAGTTACGGAATTAAATTGATGCATCGGGCATTGTAACGTTGACGTATTGATGATTTTGTGCTCGGCCGGCCAAACTTGGGGTGGTCGGTCGCGGTGTTCGGTGGTCGTCGAATTTTATGGAGCCTCGCAGTACGACACCTAAGCAGGCCCCGTAGAGGGCGTTGCGCCCGGAATTAGGCTGCTGACAACTAGCGCGGGGTACCTATCTTCGCACCAAAAGAAGGCGTTGTTGTCAGGTACCACGCCCCACAGGGCAGCCAGGACACTAACCTAGCACTGATGCCGTACTCTACGCAGTGAGCACCACTGACGCATTTGGTCTTGGCGCTAGCTTTTGGTGCTCTCTTTCTGTCCCTCGTCTCTTACCGCGTCGCGTCGAGCTTTTGGGCCGCATTTGCCGTTTCCCAGAGAGACCCCTCCCCCAGCATCCCAGAGCATCATAAGGATTACACCAACTTAGCAAACGAACGCTGGACGACGGCCCCCGGATCAATTCACTGTTCCAACAGCCAACACCATGCAGCAGCCATGGCTAGCAACCCGCGTAACCCCCGCGTGTCGAATGCCATCGACAGTCTGATCACGCATTTGGTGCCCAGCAATCCGGACGACGACGAATACACAGCCCAGCAGCGACACCGTGCTTCCTTCGAGCTCGTGCAGAGCATCCTTGATCGGTGCGCACTCACTCCCTCTCTCCCTCTCTCTCATCTCACCTGTGCCCCCCCAAAGCGCGCCCCATTGCTGATGCTTTGCCAGCCCCGGTTCACCCGTCTCGTCCGACGTAAACCATGCTTCGGATCTCATCAAGCGCAAGCTCATCCAGAGCAACCCTAGCCAGGCCCTGAGGTTCTCCAACCTCTACACGAGGCTGCTGTCGCTGCCGGTGCTCAACCAAAAATGGGCGATCCTGTACCTTCTCTACCAGCTCTCCGACTCCCCTGATCCCAACGAGCCCCCGCCTTTAAGTCCGCCAAAACGGGCAGCGCAACGAGAACCCCCTCGGCCGGCAGAGAAGGAAGGGCGGTCGAGGGCGTCGACTGCTGCCCCCACGCCCGAGGAAGAAGTGGTCGGCGATGCGTTCGCGCCCGGTGGCCTGAAGAAACTACCCACCGAGAAGAATCCCAAGCGCAGTCAGGCCGAGGAGAGGCCACCTGCCCAGCCCCCTGTTGACGGGACGCCAAAGAAGGCAGTTAGGGATGTGTCTATAAAGTCGACGTTGCTGGCCGACAATTCCAACGACTTCGAACCATCCGAGATGGCCCTGCTGAGAGACTTGCCCTATACCCTCCAGGGGCTCTCGTCCACCACCCTTCCCTTCGCCAGAGAGAGCGCCCTAAAGCTGCCTCGTACTCTTCCGACGCCAATCATATCGCTCCTCCATACCCTTGCCGAACCTTCGCTGCTCTATAGGGGGCTTGCGGCTTTTGTCAAGTCGCCCGCGAAGGGCCTGCTTGGCCAAAGCTTGCGCGCGGCTATCAACAAGGAGTTGCGGTCGTACCTCACCCTTGTCGCCACGCTCGAGGCGCAAATACGGAGGGCGCTCGCGGCCATCGACGAATCTGCACCTCGCGGGGGAATCGGGAAGGCCGGCGTCACCCTGAAGCGCTGTGTGGTATGGACTCGAGAGGCCACCATGGGCCTGCGCCTCATGTCCCTGATCGCCGAGGAAAGTAATACGAGGCACGGCGGGCAGATCATCAGCATGATTCATGGCTTCTCTACATCCCACGGCGATCCCGTCGTGGCTGCCTTTGCCGAGCGCCTGCTGGCAGACGTGACGCGCCCATTCTACGACATCCTCCGCCGCTGGATCTATGACGGTGAGCTGTCGGACCCGCACCTCGAGTTCTTCGTCAGGGAACAAAACCCCGATGACGAGAAGCGCAAGGAGTCCAAGGCCAAGGGTCAGGCTAGTGTCTGGAACTCCAAGTACGAAGTCGTCGACAGCATGGTACCCAGCATCATCACGGCCGACTTTGCCCAAAAGGTGTTTCTGATCGGGAAGTCGCTCAACTTTATCCGCCACAGCTGCGGCGACAGTCAATGGGTCGACGCGTATTCCAAGACCTCGTCCAAGCCGCTCAGCTACGGCGACACCGCGACGCTCGAGACGTGGATCGACGAAGCCTACAAGACGACGATGCGGCGACTGATGTACCTCATGAGCAACCGCTTCCACCTCTTCGAGCACCTGCAGGCTCTCAAGAACTACATCCTGCTCGGCCAGGGCGACTTCATCGCGCTGCTCATGGAGTCGCTGGCCGCGAACCTGGACCGGCCGGCATTCGCACAGTACCGACACACCCTGACGGCCCAGCTGGAAAACGCGATTCGCGGCTCCAACGCCCAGTACGACAGCGAGGAAGTACTCAAGAGGCTCGACGCCCGCATGCTGCAGCTCAGCCACGGCGACATCGGCTGGGACTGCTTCACGCTCGAGTACAAGATCGACGCGCCCGTCGACGTCGTCGTGACGGAATGGGGCAACCGCCAGTACCTCAAGGTGTTCAACTTCCTCTGGCGTGTCAAGCGCGTCGAGTTCTCCCTCTCCTCCACCTGGCGCAAGTGCATGACCGGCTCGCGCGGCGTGCTCCAGACCTCGGACGAGGAAGTGCTCCAGACCTGGAAGAGCACCCGGGGGGTGCTCGCCGAGATGATACACTTCGTCGGTCAGCTCCAGTACTACATCCTCTTCGAGGTGATCGAGTCCAGCTGGACCGAACTGCAGAAAAATATCCGCAAAGAAGACTGCACCCTAGACGACCTCATCACCGCGCACACCAAGTACCTCACCGCCATCACCCACAAGGGCCTCCTCGGCGCCCGCCGGCGACAGTTCCAAGAATCGCTCAAGGAGGCCGCCGCTCAGCAGGGCACCGACCCCACCACCACCACCACTACTACTACTACCACTACTACAACCACCACCACCACCTCCTCCTCCTCCACCAACCACGAAGACCGCAACTCCTACATGGTGCAGCTGAGCGAGCTCCTCCGCACGATGCTCGCCTTCCGCGACTGCGTGGACGGGCTCTACAGCTGGTCCCTCTCCGACTTCACGCGCCGCCAGGAGGCCGACGCGGTCAGCATGCTGCAGCACCGCAACAAGAAGCCGAGGCTCGGCAACGGTGCCGCCCCCCCCGCGGTCCCCGCCGATCCGGACGACCCTTCCTCGGCGGTCTCGAGCGCGGCCGTGGCCAGCCACGACGCCGACGCCCTCAGGTCCGAGCTGCCGGCGCTGCAGGACCGCCTGCGCCAGCTCGGCGCCGGCTTCAGGGCCCGCCTGCAGATCCTCCTGGGCGACCTCGCCTACCAGCCGGACGTCGACATGCGCTTCCTCGGCGTGTCCATGAACTTCAACGACGTGTACCAGCCGGTCAAGAGGAAGAGGTCCGCCCCGGGTGGGAGCGGCGGCGGCGGCAGCAGCGCGAGCGCGAGCGCTGCTCAGGGGAGTCAGGGACAGCAGCAGCAGCAGAGTCAACAGCAGAGTCAACAGCAGAGTCAACAACAGCAGCAGAGTAGTAGTCAGAGCCAGGGTGTTGCCGGGGCGAATACCTTGAGAGTGTAGAGGCCCATAAGCACACGGCGACTCACCGCTATTGTGCTTAAAAAGGAGGGGAAGAGAGGGAGGGGTGGGGGGGAGTAAGGGAAAGTGTTCGGTTGGTTGTGGTTAGACGGCGCATGTTACGGGGCCAGGAACCAGTTCACATCAGTCCGCGGCGTTAGGGTGAGCTCGGTTACGGTAGAAGATTTACGCTGTTTGTTTGGCTTTGGTGCTCTCGGGGCTGCTGGATCTGTGAAATGGCATGGCATGGCATGGCATGGCTTATCATGAGAGGTTTCCAAGGTGTGCCAGAAATGGAAACGCTGCATTATATACATACCTATATACCCAGTTGCTTTCCCCATGTTCTGGTCCGGAACGCACGGTTTTCTTGGCCCTTGAGCGTCTTTTTTCTATTTTGTATTCACCACTGCCGATGATGCTTTTCATCCCCATCCGATTCCTCTTTTCTCGCCTTTTATATATGCCCGGAATCGTTCTAACAATGCATGGACATACACCAAATCCTCGCTTTGTCATTGACCTACTCTGCCCTCCCCGTATCGCACCGAAACCTGATCAGAAAGGAAAAAAGAAAAACGTTTTTAGTGTCTTCGCAGCCGCAGTTAACCGACGAAAAGGAGTGATGACGCGGCGTGTAAGCCCTACAACCACTCGACTCCCCAGGTCTGCTCGCCCGCGCGGAACGGGACGACCTCGACCCCGTCACCCCGGAGGGACTCCTCGACCCGGGCGCCGCCCCTCGTCAGCCGGATCTGCCGGGCCGCGGGCGCGACGCCGTAGAACCGGCGCCCGTACTCGGACAGGAACCCGGCCAGGGCCTCGTCGGTTACGGACGAGGCGGGGATGTCGCCGCGGCCGACGGCCTCCTCGAGCGCCGTGAGCACGTAGCCCAGCGCGTAGGGCTGGGTGAAGACGCCCGCGGCCGTGTTGCCTTTGCCCTTCTTGGAGCTTATGTCGTGGGCTAGTTGGTTTTTTTTTAAAAAGATCGTGCCCACGCCCACCCCCACACCCGCGGAAGGTGGCGAAGGGAGGATCATCAATTGTTAGCTTGGGTTTACATGCGTTTGTGCGCATGTATGCGTGAAAGGGAACCCGAGGGGGGGGGGGACTCTGTACGTACGGGCGCTGTCGGTGCCGAGGAAGAACTTGCCGTTGCTGGTGACGACGGCGTTGAGGAGGGCGCGGCGGTCCTCGGGGGACTTGGCGGACGGTTTGCAGTAGTGGTGCTGTCTTAGCAGTCAGCGGCTGTTCCTTAGTTGGGAGTGCGTAGGTCGGTCGGTCGGTCGGCCGGTCGGGATAGAGAGAAAATGACATACCACATTGGCGGACCAGTCGTCTACCAGGAGGGAGAGGTGATGGGCCGTCTTTTACCAAGTCAGCGCGGGATAATAATTTGGCAGCGCCTTTGGCGAGGCGGGAGAGGTTGAGGTTGACAGGGACGGACGGACTCACGATAGTTCCCACGACGTTGTCGCCCAACGCCTTGACTGCCTCGACCGCGTCCGCCGTGGTGCAGTGCTCCAGCACGATCTTGAGCTTGGGATATTTCTCGACCAGGCCCTTCAGCACCGGGATGAACCTCGACTCGGCGTTCATAACCGTCACGCCGTCGGCGGCGCTGCTGGGCACCTCGCCGTGCAGGTTCAGCACCATCCCTTCCTCCTCCATCGTCTTGAGCACGTCGTGGAACGGGTCAAACGACACCACTCCCCATTGAGAGTTGGTGGTCGCCCCGCGAGGGTACGCCTATACGGAAGTCCAACTCTTATCAATGACAACTTTTCCCTTTTTCCCAGCGCGAAATTCCTAACCAAAGCCCCAAGTCGAGCGGGGCAGGACAGAGATAAGGAAGGGCACTCACCTTGACCCCCTTGATGCCGGCCCGCTTGGCCTCCCTGATGACGTCGGGTGTGATGCTCTCGTGCAGGTACAGCGACATGAGATACTCGACGCCGCCGTCCAGCTGCTGCAGCGCCTGCTTGTACGCAAGGGCCTCGGCGACCGAGACGAGCGGCCTCGGGGCAAGGTTGGGCATGACAAAGACCGTGTCGATGCCGGCTCGGCGGATGGTGGGCGTCACCAGGGACGCGATCGGACCCGGCGCATTGCGCAGGTGCACGTGCATGTCGGCGGCCGCGGGGAGCGTGTAGGTGTCTTTGAGGGCCATTTTTCGTTTCTCCTTTTTGTTCTCTTTTCCTTTTTTTTTTTTTTTCCTCTTTCGACGGTTGTCAAGCTTGGTGGTTATTTATCTTTTGAATCCTTTTTCTATTGCTTTTATTTATCACTTTTTCGCTCTTATTTTTTTCTTATTTTTCGTATGTTGCCACGTAGGTTGATCAAGGTTGAGTGAGTTCCAAGCTCGTCGGCATCATCATCATCATCGAGGGGCAGTCGGGTACATTGGAGGGGCTCTCGTCGGTTGATGGTGGTGGGGTGCTGAAAATAGTGTAGAAATAGCGGGTTAGGGTTTGAACTAGACCATTCTTGTTTTCTGTCTTTGCTTTTGTATTACTGTGAAGTTTAACTAACTTAAAAGATGGGCTTGGTGGGCTGATGGCCGAAACAGCAATCACTGGTCGATTTGAGAATATGGCTGGCTCAAAATGGAAGATGATGCAATGGGCTTAAGAGCCCTACTGTGCCTCCTCGCCCGTCGCGGACGGCGCGGCACCAAGGGTCGCACCTTCAGCAGAACCCTCAGCCGGCCTCGGCTCTGCTCTCTGCTTTTACAAATCAAGCACCTAAAAGTCTCCGGAAATGACGTCCCCGAATCAGTGCTTAACTCCTCCACAACCGATCAAGGGAGCATGATGCGACATCACGAGAAGCTCTCACCTCATTTCTGTCGCTCTACCTCGCCTCCCCTTGGCTCAATTGGCTTTTATTTCTTTCGTCGGGCATCTGCAACCGTGTGATCGGACGTGGGAAGCGTTAAAGAGAGGAAGGATGACGACGCCTTTTTCGACCCGCCCCGGAGACGGCCGCGATGATAACTCGGCAACAACCTCCTCGCCCACCGTCGCCGAGGACACGCCCCTGCTCCGCTCCGAGACCAGTTCCGTGACCGCTCGGGATGTCTCCCCCGCGAGCCACGGGCAGCCGGGGCCCCCCGCCCCGGAGCAATCGCTCGGCTGGAAGCGGACGACGTGCATCGTGCTCAGCATGTGGGCGCTGATTTTCCTGCAGGGTGAGCTGCTGCTGTGCTATCGTGCCATCGTGCCACAAGTCGCCCCGTGTTTGGCATAAACTGACTTAACTGACTTCTCTCTTGCAGCCAGCAACATGAGCGGCATGTCGACTACTCAATCAACCATAGCCGCCGACCTGGATGCGTACGAGTCGGCCATGTGGTTCACTAGCTCCTACATGATCAGCATGTCCTCGGTGGCTCCGTTGGCCGGCAGGCTGGCCATGATATTTTCTTCTGCTACCATGGTCTTGCTGTCCTCGACCTGCTTCGCTGTCGGCGCCATGGTCACAGCCCTCGCTCCCACTTTTGCCGTCTTCATCTTAGGCAGGGTCATGCTCGGTATCGGCAGCGGCGGCATCATGACCCTGTGTATGATCCTAGTCATCCAGCTCACCTCCAAGAAGCGGAGGGGCTTGTGGATCGGGTTGACCAATGCTGTCTGTCTCTTCTTTTCACCGCTGCCGAGCTGCTTTTTTTTTTTTTTATGCTAACCAAAGACTCAGGGATTCACGATCGGCGTGTCAGCAGGCGCTGTTGTCTTTGGCGCCTTGTTGCCGGTACTGGGATGGGTATGTATGTAGCAATTGCTTCGTTGTTGAGAACCCCGGCTGACTGGCGGCGTACAGAGGCTTCTGTTCGGAGCGCAAGCCCCCTTGGCCGCCCTCGCCGGTTTGGGGGTCAGCCTTAGCATCCCTCATCTCACCACCGACGAGAACGCAAAGGATAAGACGACCTTGCAGAAGCTTGCGGGCCTTGATTACCCCGGCGCTGCATTCCTGGTAATATAACCTTCCCCACTGCCCGCTGCGACACGGCCGCTCTAACTCTAACCCCCCCCCCCTCTTCCAGACCATTACCATCGTCCTCTTTCTCTACGGCCTCTCCGGCACCATCCGGCTCCTTCCCATCGGCCTCTCCCTCATCACCCTCCCCGCTTTTCTCCTTGTCGAGTCCCGCGCCCGCGACCCGGCCATCCCCCTGTCCGTACTCAAATCGCGCGGCGTCTTGCTATCCTGCTTCTCCCAGCTCGGCTTCATGGCCGCCCGCTGGACCGTCCTCTTTTACGCCCCCATCTTTGTCCTTGCCGTGCGCGGCATGTCTCCCGCCATAGCGGGCTCGGTTCTGATCCCGACCAACGCCGGCTTCGGCCTCGGCGGGTTGATCGTCGGCGCCTTTCACATCCGCCACGCCGGCTCCTTCTGGTTCCCTTCCCTCCTCTCGCTCGCCCTGTTCTCCGCCGCCCTGCTGGCGCTCGCATTCCTGAGCAATGCCTCTGCCCCGGCTGCCGCCTACGTCATCGCCATCTTCGCCAACGGTTTGTGCACCGGCGCCGCGCTGAACTACACCCTCGCCCACCTCCTTCACTTGTCCAGTCCCGACGTGCATTTTATCGTCACCGGCCTGTTGTCTACTTTCCGTGGCTTTGCGGGCAGCTTTGGCACGACTATAGGGGGCGGCGTCTTCACGCGGGCACTGCGGCACGCGCTAACCGAGGGGTTCGAGAGACTGGATGGAGGGGAGGCGCTGGATAAAGCAAGGGAGAAGTTGATTAAGGTGCTCATTGGCAGCCCGGCAATCGTTTGGAAAGAGGGGGTTCTGACCGCGACCGAGAGGGCCGTTGCTGTGCTGGGATACGAGCGGGCGCTGGCCATCCTATATCAATCGACTGCCGCCTTGGGCATTTTGGTCTTAATTATGCAGGCAGGAACTGGTTGGACGGCGCCAGCGGGCCAGAAGGAGGATGATGAGGAGTTAGAAGAAGCGGCTAACGAGGGAGATCGAGCCATGGAGGCTTGATCGCTCATTTCCACCCTTGTCATGCCTTTTTTTTTTTTTGGTCATAGGGTGTGCGCCGGTTCAAAATCATCAATAACCCCGAGAGCTCCAACTTGGGGAAACTGTGCTCTACTGGGACTCGAAGACATGTTCCGTTGAGTTATTTGGGAAAAGAAATCGATTTTGAAAGCCTGCTATCCTCCCTTCGAACACAAATCTCCAACATACTGCCTGCCCAAGGGTATCCGTACAGAGATAGGAATAAAGAAATCACAAAAATGAAACCAACACTTCTCGCCCGCGTACTATATCGAGATAACCGCACGACCGCCCCAATAACGCCACACTTTAATCCTCAAGAACCCTTGTGTCCAAAACCTGATTTTCCCACGGCGCGGGCTGTTGCGGCCGTTGACCTTGGTCGTCCGAACCTGTCTTCGCAAACGCCCCTGGGGATGAAGTTGACAATGATAATGACGCTCTTGGGGCCCGTCCTAACCGATCGCCGAGTCGAGTTTCACCGTTTCCCGTATCCCTCACGCCTTCAACCGCGTTCACCTCTTCTCTCCCCTTCTCGCCGCTCTCGACACCGGCTTCAACATCCCCTCCTCTGCCCCCACTCCCTCCAGTCTCCCCGCTCTCGTCGCCCCCCCTGGGTGCCGGTGGCACGTCCGCGAGCATTCTCGCCCCCTTTACCAGCCCCAAGAAGGCAGGGTACGTCCCGGCCACCGCCATCAAGATGACAACGACGATCAGAGAGACCTGCACGCTGGCGCCCGCCCGCATGATGCCGTACGACACAAACGGCCAGACGGCCGGACCGCATGCACCCATGGTCAGCCACGTGGCGGCCTGCTTGGTCCTCGATCCCTGGCCGCGCAGGCCGAGGGAGAAAACGAGGGGCCAGATGGGGCCCTCGCAGAAGAAGAAGAGGATGACAGGAACGGCGGCGGCGTTGGGGTTTGTGCTCGCCGCGGGGATGGTCACGACGATGAGGCCAAGTAGGGCCGAGAGTGAGATCGAAAGAGTGAGTAGGGTACGTGCCGAAGGCAAGAAATGCTGGGCCGGGTGTCGGGCAGCTAGAATGCATACCCCGCCCGCGAGAAAGCGGGAGAGAGCAAAGGCCGAGTGAGCAACGAGTAAGTAATTGGGCAGGGAGAGGGTTAGGCCATGCGGGCGGGCCGTGGTGTTCGTCGAGGTGAGCGCGGCGGCCGGCTGGTTCGCAAAACTTGCGAGGAGCGGGTCGAAAAAGAGCGACATGTTCTCCTGTGCCGAGACGTAGCACCACTGGGCGAGGATGGCCAGGCTGAGGGTCCAGGTCCGAAGCGAGATGCCGCCGATCGACTTGCGTTTGGGGTCGACTGGTGACCGCGCCGCCAGCTCGGCAAGCTCGGCATCGCGCGCCTCCGGGATGCGGACGTAGTAGAAGAACAGCGCCAGCAGGACTGAGAGGAGCGTGATGGAGAGGTACGTCCACTGCACGTCGATCAGCGTGCTCGCATCCAGCTGCCCATCTGGCTGTTCAAACCTCGCGGCGAAGAACACCCGGTCGGCAAGCAAGCCGCTCAGGACGCTCCCAACGGCCTGTACCCCCTGGGCCAGCAGTAACCGGGCATCGCCGTATTGCGGAGGACCGCACAGCACCAGGAACGGATTGGCCGCCGTCTCCAACACAGCCAGGCCGAACCCAACCACGAAACTGCTCACAATGAACCCGCCATACGCACCCAAGACCGCGCCGGGCCAGAACATGATGGTCCCGAGGCCGTACACCAGCAGGCCAGCAATGAAAGTAGCCTTAAACCCGCCGATCGGCTCCTCCTCTTCTCCAGCCATCCTTCCTTTGCGCTTCTTGGCCACCACCCTCTGCACTCGGCTCGCTCGTCTCCTCATTTCGCAGGCGTTCCGAACAGTACCATCCTTAACACCATGACTGTCACGCTGACGGCCGTCCCTACCAACACCCCCAAGAGAAGCCCCTCCTCCGCGCCTCTTCAACTTCGTCCTCCGATGATGCTCATCATGCCGTAACAACCACCCGCCAAGTAGTGCAGGGCCCAGGAAGTACCCGCCCCCGAAATATGCGGCCGTCAAGCTCAGGGTTTGGGCGGTCGACATGCGGGTCACGGCGGCGACGGTATTGTTGAGCGTATTGAGCAAGCCGTAGGAGAACCCCCAGAGAAAGAAGAGGATGCTTGCGAGGGCGTTATAGCGCAGGTTCTTCCGGGTATCTGTCTGTGATAACAGGTTTCCGCGAGGGGAAAGGGTGACGAAGTTGTAGTAGATCGGATTCGGATCTTGGGTAGTAGTTCTTGTTGTCGTTGTTGTCCCTGTGGGGGTCGTGGTGGGGAGAGGGTTGCTTGTGGTTATGGAGAGGTATGGATTGGAGGGCGACGTGGAGAGGAAGTCGCGGATCGAGACGTCCTCACCTGAGCCATCGTCTTCACCATGGGCTTCGGCGGGCAAAGTGCGGGGACCCGCCGGAGGTTGCTGAGCGCGCAGGCTCTCGCCTCGCGTGATCGCAGCGGACACGGGACCCCCGTCGCTCGTGCCGGCGCTGGCGGCGCTGGTGGTGTGGGTGGTGTTGCTGATGGCCCCGGTCTGACTCCGGAGCGATGCGTCCCGGTTGACGAGCATGGAGGGCAGGATGCGGATGATGAGTGGCTTCAGAGTCGGGACGCAGGCGCACATGATGCCCACGTTAACCTCTACTGCGGACCACATGAGCGACAGAGAAGCATTCCACGAGAAGTCGAGGCTCTGGCCGAACATGGCCATAGGGTCGGTCGAGGAGGTCGTCGGGGCTTGGTCGATGGCTTGCTGGAGGTAGTAGATGCGCACGACGTCGACGACGGCCACGAAGACGCCCAGGCCAAAGGTCAGGACCAATATGGTCTTTTGCCGCTGGGGCAGCCGCATGCTGGTGAGTACGGGAATCGGCAAAGCCAGGATGGCGAGGTCGGTCGTGACGTTGACCGGGGCCGAGCAGATGAACTCGGTGAGCAACGGGATGCAGCTGACGGGCTTGATATCCACATCCCACGCCGCGGCAACCGGCCGGCACTGGAAGATGTTCAGAAAGGTGAGGACAACCCCGGCAACGTTGACCACGACCAGGGTGATCCACGAGCCTAGCCGGAGAATCGGCTGCGTGTTCTTGGACAGCCTCAGGTAGAAGACGAGAATTGACGTTTTGGTAGCCATGAGAGCTGGGTTCTGCATCCTGTTAGGCACTATTGTTCCGTAACTACTTAAACGCGCGCGCGCACACACACACACACACACACACACACATATCAGGGAAACAGGTCCAAGGGATATAATACGCACATAGAGAATCGAAAACACATATTCCCACTTCCTCAGTCCCTGCATCTTCGCAGGGTCGATATTCCTGTCGTGCCTCCCGAGTCCGTGCTTCACGGCAATGTCGATGCTCAGGCTCAGGAAGACGGCCAGCAGCCAGGCCAAGACGATGAAGAAGTCGGCGGTGCCCGCCCGCCGGACGATTCCGAGTCGGGACACCATCCGCCCGGCCACGAAGAGCGTGGCCAAGGCCAGGGTGGCCGTCGTCACGGCGAAGACGGCCGGACCGCGATCGGGGAACGCGTCTGTTGTCGGGTCCATATCCATGGGCGAGAGCGGTCCCGGCCTCACGTCCCAAGGAATTGGCTGTGGTTGGAGGCGCCGCCAGACCCTGTCATGTCGGGGAGAGGGAGGAGGAGCTGGGTCGGCCCGGCCGAGGGACAGCAACACAACTCTTTACTTTCTCTTGTGGTGGTGCTGGTGTTCCTAGTACTCTGGCCATCGCTGGCTTTTTTTTGTGAAAGTGGGACAGGTCGGCTGCGAAATGGCAAGGAAGAAGAAAGTTAACCGCGGCAACTAAGTCCAATTGTTTTCACCCCCGCGTTCCTGGTTCAACACCAGACTCTGACGGAACGAGACTAAAACAGGAGCCAATCCACGCTTCATGAGTCAAGTGGTAGGTGGGCCCAGACACCCAAGGTTCTGGACCTGAAGCTTGGCTTCTTGCTTGGTGGGATCGAGATTCGGGAAACAATCCTGGAAGAAGCGGAGGAAGCACGGAGGAGGACAGGAAGAAACGGTTGTATACGAGCTTAGGGAAAGAATGCTTTAAGTACTGCCTTAGTGCGAAAGACGTGGTTAAACGTCGCTATGAGCCTTGTTGTCATGGTAGGTGCGAGCTGACATGCTGGGGAGGAACGACCAGAAAATAAGCGAACCATCCTGAGAGGTTCCTTCTCTTTCTGCTCCTGGTGTGCATGCATGTACAATAGTACGTACCTACATGCACACATACCTCGGGTAGGTACCTAATATCTCAGGAACAGCCTCGTCCATCATCGTTCTTTGCCCCTTCTTACGGTACGACCCCATGGGGGATCAAAGTGCCGTCCGAGCGCAGAGCCTGCACGGTAAGCCAAATCGGTCAAGCCCTTGCGCAAACACTACGACCTGGCTATTCGCTCGCTGACTTTGCCGAGTTTGGAGTTCGTTCGTTCGTGGGGAAACGAAGGAGTGCGTTTTGAAGACCGCCACAATGACATCCTTCGAGGCTGGGCCAGCCAATGGCAGGGCTAGTTGCTGTGGAACCCTCGTGGGCACCGGCGTGGCACGCAGGGAACCCACAACTTGGCACTCTCACAGGCACCTGAATGAGTACCGTTGATTAGTGAACGTCGGCGAGAGAGTGGCAACTTTCCCTACATAGTTAAGTCGAGGGCTGCATGCGTGTACACTATGGGGTAATCCATACGTACGGATCCGTACATACTGTGTACATACAACTTCGGATTACACTAGTAATGCACGGAGTAATCCTTCGCCTTTGGAACCCTTGCCCGGGGGTTTAGGTGTACTATGCCACATCCGGCCCAACCTCACTCTACAGAGCCTTGAGGCATTTCCGACGCTGTCACAGCCATGGGAGCATTGGGCGGCATCCCAAGCCCAACGGGCCCGACTGTCCGTAGTGTGAAGTGCTGTCACGGCAACGTTGTTGATAGGCTATATAGTATCCGTACGCATATACGGATTACACTACACGAGCTGAGTTCCGCATTGGGCCAATGAAACCCTTGGCTAACGACCGCTTGTTGCTTGGCCGTTCAGCCCCCCGGCCCCAAATTATGCTAAAGTTTCCCAAGATGAACCCCCTTCAAGAACTCCACGCTACCCAAATCCTTTCGCTCGTTACCATTGGTGTGGTTGTTGTGTGGCTGTTGTTATAGTAGTAGCGGTAGTAGTAGTAGTAGTTGTTGTTGTTGTCGTCATTGTCGTTGTTGTGCTTCATAACAAAGGCATGGGGTATCTCGATATCCACCATCCTCTTGCGTCGCAGAAGTGATATCTAATCCGTATTATAACCTCCATCGCCCAGAGTCTCGGCCCATCCAATACACCGTCGCATCGCAAGTTGCTGTGTCCGGTGCACCCCCCCCCCCCTTCTTCAACCCCCGTTAGGCGTCCCGTTTAAGAAGAAGTCCAGCTCGTTCCCTGCGCCCCCCATAAACGACTCGTTCTCCGCCAGTTGCTCCAGCAAGCTCAGGAACGGATCCTTCTCCTCACCCGCTCCCGTAGTTGCTGCGCTCTCGTTAGGACTCGTGTCCTTGGGTGTCGCACCCACTTCGGCCGGCGCTCTGGTGCCGCCGCCGCCGCCGCCAGGGGCATTTCCACCTCCCTCATCGCCGTGCCATGGCGTCGGCGTCCCAAAGGCATTCGTCGGTAATTCGCCGAACATAGGGTCAAAACCCTGTGGTGGTGCTGTACCGCTCCCGGCACCATTGGCCGTCGATGAGCCAGCGGGGAGCTGGCCAAAGTTGAAGGACGGGTTGAACGTTCCGTTGCCCATGTTGGGAAAACCGTGGGGTATGTCGGCTGATTGACCGCTGCGGTTGTTATCGCCGAGCGGAAAGTTGGCTAGGCCACCTTCCCCTGCGGCGCTCCCGCTAGCCTGGTTCTGGGACATGCTTAGGCGCCGGTTCTGCTGAAGGGGCCCGTGGGGTGAAGTAAGAGACGTCGGTGTGTGCAGCATCCCCGGCGATGGTTGAGGTGGTACTGACGATGGCGAGAACAGTGGGCGGCCCACAGTCGACGGCGTGGATAAAGACAGCGTTGGTGGGGGGTTCATCTTGTTCATTGATATAGAATTCTTGAAATCTGGCCTTGGACGGCCGGACGGCGCCGTGTTCTTTCTTTTGAGGTTCGGACGGCTGGCTCCCGGATCGGACGGGCTGAGGCGAGGAGCGCAGAGACCCTGTCCCGGGTACGTATCCGTTGTGAAATCCACAACGACATCGGCGAGGCTCAGATTCGCCGCGTCAAAGCTGAAGCTTTGCCCTCCAGGGCCTCCAATGTTGGCGTACCGGTCGAAGAAATCCTCCAGAGTAAAGACGGGCGAATACCGCATGGGGCTCTGCGACAGACTCTTGACCAGCTCCGAGTGTGCGTTGTAGATCCCTTGAAGCGTTTCGCGCTGGTGTTGGACGCTCGCCCACGCATACCGTAGCTCGCTGAGTTGCTGCATCTCTCTCGATAGGAATTCGGCCGAGGAGCTGAACACGCTCATGTCCCCAGCCGTCCCGATGCGGCTATAGTGCGCTCCGTGGATGTGTACCGTGCCGGCTGTGCAGATGCAGTAACCGACAAACGCGGGCCATTCGACGGATGCTGTCTGCTTGCCGAGTTCCACCAGCTCTGCGATGGCGTTTGCGTGCAGGAAGCACATGTTTGTGGCCTCGATCTGCCATGACTGGTGTTGACCGGACCCTGCAAGCTCCGCCAAATCGATGGGGAGGAAGGGACGGTATATGAGGCAGTGAATGAGATGGTATATGAGCTTGCTTAGCACAAGCACGGTGGAATCCGGCTGTCCAAATAGCGAGTCCACGCTGGAAAACACGTCTTCTGTTCCCGAAGCCCACACGTCCAGGTCCTGGCGGATCTTGGACAGGTTGGACAGCGAGTGCCACGGGAAATGAGAATCCCCCTTGACTCCGCCGGCAGCCAAGTACTGGTTCGTCGTGCCGAGGATGCGGCAGATATCGATCAACATCCCGTTGCTCCCTTGGGACCTCTTGCCTCCGCCGTGCAGGTGTTGGAGGTTTGTATAACTCTGGAAGAAATCGCCCTCCATGGGCATCGTGTTCGGGCTCGGGTACCAGCACGGCAGTCGTAAGAGAATGGCACGATCGGATATGAGAGACGGGCGCTTCGAGCCACAGGACATGAAACGGTCGAGCAGGTAGCAAGTCCAAAACAGCCTTCGGCGTGTTTCCCGTTCGATCGGGGTGACGCGGGCGTTCACATCCAACTCCCTGTGCAACTCCAGAGCCATAGCCATCCCAACAGCGCTTGCTTCCCCCGATAGTTAGCTGCCGTGGTTGCAGACCGGGGTCTGTAAGGGGTTTTTGTTTTTTGGGGGGGGGGGGGGGGATTACTCAGCAGCATGTATGCCTTCTTTCCCTTTCCAGATGCCGTGAAAGCCGTCACGAGAAGTACCAGGGTCTGTAGTGCATCCACAGATGGATCGTCCGTGTCAACTTCCGCCCTTGCCCTGGCGGCATATTCTTCGCTCAGTTTCACGGCGGACTGGTAGCCGTTTGGGTGAGGCGCGTATCTTGCCAATCGAAGTCAGCAGAGGGGCTGCCACGGTTGCGCACCGTGAGCTTACCTGGCAGCTACCGCGTAGATGGCGTGAACCAGGTGGCTAGCTACCTGGTTGAGCTGAAGACGTTGCCGCAATGTGGATTCGTCAAAAATGTAGAAGGGTTTGTCGTGAAAGCGGGTAAAGTAGATGTCGAGCAAAGTGTCCGGGTGGATCTCAGGGGACTGCTCGCTACGCCAAAAGTCAGACAAATCATGGCTGTGCGAGATCCGGCATGCTCACCTCTGGACAGGAGAAAACATGGAAGTGTCTTGAGATTCCTGGCCAACGTCGGTCTTCACTCCTCCAGCAGAGGTACTCGCTGCCGGCTGAGTGAAATTGGATGGCTCAGGGGCATTTGTCACTGCACTCTCAGAGCTTTCTGCTTCAGTGCCCGCCTTTTTTTCTCTTAACCGTGCCTCGAGCCCATCGACCCTTTTCAGAAGGGCCTCCAATACATCGGTCTTTGGGCCCCTTTTTTTCGGAACGGCATCTATCACGTCGTGTGAGCAACGGTTGGGGAGACGGCCTTGGATGCGCCGCAAGGCCTGGACAAGGAGGCATACCATATATACAGGGACATTGAAACACCTGGCACGCCTCGCAGGCAGGACGAAGCCGGTTGCACTTGATCTACAGCTTTAGTTAGCCTACGCAGCCTTTTGCGCCAGCGGAGATAGAGTCAATGAAGCCTCAGCCAGGACCTCAACCCTGACCACTTACATACCTTGCGCTTTCGGCACGATTTGCAGTTCATAGACTCACGGGGCTCGTTGCTCAAGCGTCGCGTTGGAAGGCGTTCAATGCTGACTTGAGGCCGCGGCATGGGGGCCAGAGGCATGCGAGGCAGCGGTGTTGCCGCCCCATGGTCGTAGGGCTGAACCATCGTGTCTAGAGCGTCTTTGCGACTACGGTCTCGAATACTGGTGAAACTTGACCCCCAGGGCTATAGCTTGCGCGGTCACCGCCGGCTCCCCAGGGCATGGCTCTAGAGATGGATCCGCCTTGGACGCCCTGGTGACGGCGGAGATGTCGGGGAGCCTTGTAGCTGCAGAGCACAGCTCAGATCTTCTCGGTCCAATTTCGCCGCGAAGTCGATTCAGTTGAGAGCTGAAGTCATGAAACCAATTTTATCGGCCGGGGATTGGTCGGTTTCTTTTGGTTCATCAAATACTCGCTGGTAGATGCGCAAATCATCGACGTGGATGTGCCGAAGCCGTCTGGCAAGGTCCACGGCGACTTAAAAGGCGACGATTGAAAATCGTGTCACACTGCCTCTCTCTTGCCTAAGAGTTCCCAGAGACTTGTCAGCTGGGCATTTGGGAGATTCGGACATGAGCGTAACAATCTTCAATGAGCGAGCATAGAGCCTTCGCGCGACCGGCGGGTTTCCGGGCAAATCGGTGCCAGGCAATTGGCCGGTCCCAGTTGTGCTGGGAGGAATAAAGGCGAACAGATGGAGTTGAGGAAAGCGAGGCGTCGGTTAAGGAGCCGGGTATGTAAGGGGCAGCAAGCCTTTTTTGGGGGGGACAATTGGTTTGGCTGTGGCCCTGTTCTGGCCTTTAAACGGGGAAGCCCTCACATTCATCCGGGACCGGGGTCCGCAGGTCATGGGACGTCGTTGACCGCACCATCGACAGCTTCACGGTCCTGCACACATAACAATTGAGGACGGTGGCTCGGTTGGCGGTTCTGGCGGTGTTTGACGGCGAGGTATGCCTAGAGAGAAAAGGCTGCTCGCAAGAAAGCACGGGGAGTGAATTGCTGGGATTTGAGCGTGACGGGTCCCTGTCCGGGGCCACGCCGGAAACGGGGTATTTGCCGACTCGGTGAGTGTCAGAAGGGGAGGTTAGAGTTCATGATGCGGTTTGTGTGGCTTCGGGACTCAGAACAATACAAAACAGCAAGCTCTGAGCGCATCCCGCAAGGTGTGATTCTCGATCATTTTAGATGACTGGTGCAATCGCGTCCCCCAGAGTTGCTGCACAAGCGCTGGCACCGGCAATGCGGTGGATGGTGCGGGGAATGGGATGGAAAATGTGGGGTTTGTGGGGTGAGCAACTCAGCAAAGGACGAGCTGCGGAGCCTCGGCCGGCTCCACCTGCCCTTTCTTTGGGCGGGGCCGCTGCCTGGACCCGAGCAGGCTCGCGTGCTTCCAGGATGCGACTGCCGAGACTCTCGCTGTGAAGCCACATCTGCCATGCGTCTTTCGAGCTTGCCATATGATGTTTGTGGCCTTGAACTCATATACAACATGGATGGAGTTTGTACGAGCTTTACAGTTTTACTGTAAACTGGACACAGTGACCATCACGGAGAGCCGCCAGCGGCTCCATATACAGATGTGTATTCCGTTTGTATGTACTCCGTATCCATGTATGTACTGTACATATTCGGGTGCGGATTAGAGGCTTGCATGCATAGCTTATACATACATGAAGCTCATGCGGTGTCTTGGGGCTGGGCCAATCGATGCTGCAGTTCCCGTCAGTAGGGACGCCGTGAACCATACAAGTTCGCAGAAGCCAAGCAACGAGAGCTTCCCTGGCTGGAACGTTGAAGCAAGCGAAGATCCATAAGGCCGAGCCGCTTTTTTACCTTAAAACGCTCCTTCGCGTCCATTGCCCCCGAGGTTCAAAAGAATGCATGGTACACTAGTGCTTAACTACGTAGCGAGTAATGCGTCGCCCCACTTGGCAAAAGCGAACCTGGAATCTGGGGCTGGTAGACGATCTGTTCCTGCTGCGGCAAAGCACCTTTCTGCGCGCGGAGTCTCAACTTGGGAGCTTCTCCGCAGGACCACAGTCCCGCTGTCCCGCTATCCCGCTTGGGCGTGCAGTCCTAATAAGGTAGCTGCAGAACTACTCTAGGGCGTGAAGTGCCGCTGAGGAACCTGAGAAATATCCTCCTATTGCCGCTCCAATGGCGGCACATCTGTCCACATCCAACGCCCAATCGGCGCAGGCCGGGTTTAACATCAGGTTCGTATCCCCGGCGCTTCCGGCCAACTAACCCACGCTACTTAAAAGGCTATCATTCGGGATATAATATGTATGAAAATATATTGTGTTCTGGCCAGTTTTTGGAGACAGGTTCATAGCGCGACTGATGAGGCATTCCTACTGCGCAAAGGTGCCCGCGGTCGCCCCAACTGGGCAAGACTTTGTTAATAAATCGAGCGTGCGTAAAGCACAAACTACCTGGGTAAACGCGAAGGTCCCGAGGTTGTTTCCAGAGAAGGGCTCGGCCGTCATCTATTCTCAACGCACCTTCCGCCCGAATCTCGGCCGATTCTGTTCCATTTTCCGAAGCAGCAGCCACCAGCCTGACGAAAACGGCATTGATGGGTCGACGGGAGCGTCCGTGCTGCTCTCGCTTCAGCAGTGCGCGTGGCTCCCCTGCACCCCGCAAATCTCGGGATCACTTGGCTTCCCCACACGCAACAAAATGACGAGCTATCCCTTGGCGTTTGGCGGACCATGGACGAGTCCATACTTGCGAGAGACTACGCTATACTTGGACGGGGTTCCTCGGTAAGGTACCTTACATTTTCCGGTACCGTATTCGTACTCCGGCGGACGACACCACAATGCAAAAGCGCAACCGCAAGCCCGCCCAACCCCCCCTGTCGGTGTGGTTCAACACGGCAGACGGAGTCGCAGCTGCCGGGCGCCAAGCCGATGCCCGATGCTTTTGGTCAAGTCGCCCGAGTCTTCGACTGGGCCATTTGTGGGTATATCGGACCGAAACGGCTCCGTTCGCGCTTCTTCTCGCAGAGCAGGCACACGGGGTCCGGCTCGTCGGGGACGTCTCCGGACATATGATGGGAGTTGCCCCATGTCATGTAGTGCGTACTGCGAAGTGCTGCGAAAGCGAGCGTCAGGTGCAATTGGTTGCAGTGTTTACACTGCGGTCCCGTAGGAAGTAGTGCAGAACTGAAATGCCTCGGTCCCCGGAGTTGGGGCCGCGTGTAGTGCAGGTACACACATGCATCATACCTTCATTCGGTGTGATACTAGGATCGGGGCTCAAGCTTCAGCCTATCGCGACACGAACAGTACGCCTTCCAGTTTTGGCATCCATTGCAAATGGAGAGATCTAGGTCGTCGCCCGCCGCTCTATGCTATAGACGGGAACAGGGAATACGAAGATCCTTTAGCGTAGTCGGATCCCCCTTCTAGTTGTGGACGAGGAAGAGGAGGAGTTGTAGATAGAAGTCCCTTGCTAGGTAGTTTTAACTCTCTGATTTCCGGAATGATATTGTTTGACGAAAGGACTATATTGCATTTTAATACTAAATCGGTTCAAAAAGGCTAAGACCATTGTTATTAGGGATGAACAGCGTAGCGGCTGGCGAAACTGGTGATATTCGCGATATTGTCGACGTGGCACAGACCAAATCCAACTTCTCCCAACGCACGAGTCTCGCACAACAACCCCGGATAGGACACGTCCATCGCAGTGCTTCAATCTGTGGTCCTGCAAACTCGGATGCGCAACTCCGAAACGACCTGAAAACTTGCCGACTTCTCGAATCCCACTACTACCCAAGCGGTGCCGGCAAAGCCATCTTCACAAGACAATTCCCAAGTACAGCTTAGGACTTCTCTAGCCTAGCGTCCGATATCCGAATCCTTCGGTATAACAATCTTTACACCGAGCACTTATATCGGAATTAGCTGCGGACGACGATATCTAATATCCCTCAGGGTTTAGACTAGGTAACGTCGTCGGCTAGGGAACTACCGGCATGGTCGTTCTCTATCATAGGATGTAGTTACACACATACACCAGCATATGCCCGAAGGAGTCAGGACGGGCAAATGCCGACATGTGAGGCGCAAACGTACTACCATTTGTAGTACCACCCATCTATTCCCATCGCCGCCCGAATTTTGTAATTTTGTTTGTCTTTTGATTCGTGCCCCATCGGGATAGTCACAAGGCATTCCGTCTCGCGGCTCGCTCATCAATCGCCCGAACTGTTCGGTGTTCGGTACAATCCAACTCGAAGGGAGCAGCGCAAAGAAGAGGAAAGAGGAAAGAAAAGGGGGGCAGGACGTGTCCGAAAAACAAAAAATAGTTCGATAGGCTCCCGAACATAAATAGGTATCCAAGCTGTATATCCCTCCGACTACCAGTACATGCAAAGCATAATAAGAAGCCGGGGTGCATGCATCAACAAGAGAAAGAAGAATTTCTTCCAGCCAACCTCTCAATAATGGGTCGGTCAGATCAATCGGTTAGCCCAGTCGCCGCAAAGTGTTGCACTGCGATCCGCAACACAGCACTTCACGCCATCGCTTTCCGGTTTAACTAGCTGGTCCTGTTTTGCAGACTCTCTCCATCGTCATTCCACCCTGCCATCGATTTCTGGCTCGGTTGCCAAGTTGCCTTCGTCATATCGTGTAGTGCCGAGGTCCGGGTGCCACCAAGGTCTTAGTATGTGGTGTTATGTGTGTCAATCTGGCACGTCGGTCCTGGGCCCCGTTATGTTCCCGCCTCTGGGTGGGGTGGTGAGAGTCCTGTTCCGTGGTTCGCGGGATTGCGGGATGCTGTTGAACAAGATTTCCCCATCGGAAACCTGTCCATGTCAATGATTAGAACACCTCCCCTTCTTTGCAACCAGGCTCCTCTCTATTTTCGGCCAAGCGAGCAGACCCCATTGCTCACCTTCTAACACACTGCCGGCGACGGCACAGATTGACACCGACCCCTCCCATCCTCTTCGCTTTCCTACCCTGCCCCGGCCACCCTGAAACTCCGATGATGCGGGCTCCGGGTGCTCTCAAAACAGCGTTCGACCACTGGCTAATCTCACAAAGCTGTACGGAACATTCTGCCCGACCAGCAGCCGTAGCGTTTCCACCGTGGTGAAGGCCGTAACGTCGGCAGCGCCATAAGCCGCAAACCCGCTCCGCTCGGCAATCAGGGCCGGGTCGCCCTTCGCTGAGGCCGGCCGGTCCGCGAGATCCAAAAACACCTTTCGGGAATCGGTCCCTGAGCCCCTTGTGCCGAACAGCCGCACCAGCATCCCCACGAGCGTGCTCTTTTCCGGCCCTAGGGCGCTGACGACCAAGAATGGCGAACCCGTGCCTGTCCCGACATTGGAACCGTTCGCGCCAACGGTGCGCGCTCTCTGAATGCTCTCGAGGCTTGTGAAGGGCTCGATGAGGAGGTCTTTGCCGAATGCCGGGGGCGTCTTGAACCCGACCGTGTAGACCTTGCCGACCTTGAGGGCCTTGAGGGCGAAGAGGGCGCTAGCGGCGTCTTCGGCAGACGAGGCGAGGACGACGGCGGCGCATCCGAAGTAGGCTGACGGGGCAAAATCGCGGGTTAGTGTGCTCAAGATGCCCTTCCAGGAAGCGTTGTCGAGGACGAGCGTGGTGTTAGGAGGGAGGCCTGATTGGGACGGACCCAGGGCGCTGTACGAATCCCCGTTCTTGTGGCGCGGAGGGCTCGACGGTATCGACGACGGCGCGGACGTCGGGGCGCTCGAAGGGGCGGGCCGCACGACGATGGTGTCGACCATGCCGATAAGTCGAGCAGCTTCGCTGACGGTAGGCCCGGCCCCGTTATTGAGGGACGCGAGGAAGTCGCTATGGGTCGCCAGGCTCTTGAGAGAAACCGCTGGGTTGAAGTAAGCCCCGCCAAAGTTCTTCTGGTTGCACCACGTCCCGATACAACCGGGCCCTTTTGGCTGCCACTCCACGACGGCGAACTGATGGGGCAAACCTAGCTCGTTAAAGCACTTTTCGTAGAAAGGGGCCTGAGGTGTCACGCTGCGCATCGCCGGGCTCGTGATGCCGTACATGTTCTTTTTGGGCAATTGCCCGAGCAGCGCCAGCGCCTGGTTGATCTCGGCGGCGCTCATCTGTCCCGGAGCCGCGATGATGGGCAGAAGAGGATGAGTGATTGGCGTGAAGACCTTGTTGAGCGTCCGCGAGAATTGGCCCGTCTCGCCCATGTTGACGGCAGACAATGGAACCGAGTCGGGATATTTTGCCTTGATCTTGGACCGGAAATACTCGAGCTCAAAGTTTTCGTTGTGGTCATTGATGATGGCAATCATCTTGACGCAGTCGGCGTAGCGTTGTGATTCGAGGAAAATCGACTCGGCCCGTTCCGAGGTCCATTTGAAGGTCCCGGAGAAGTCGTGAAAAGCGGACATGATGCGACTGTTCCCACGCTGCTCGTACAATTTCTTCCGGATGCTCTCGGGAAGCCAAAGCTCAACATCAAGATACTCGACGCCCCATTGCAGAGCCCGATACAGGTACTCGTAGTACAGCCCCGGATTGTCCATCGGAAACCGGCCGTTCTCATTGGTGCACCTCGTCGTGAAGATGATGGGCAGCTCGGTCCTCTGCCTGAGCAACATGAGCTGCTCTCCGACATAGCTGAGACTGGAAATCTCGGAGTAAGTCCCGTCCCCCAGGGGCTCCTTGAGAAGGTCGACGCGGATCTCGATGGCATCAGCGCCGACAGTCAGGATGTCGATGTTGGGCAAGGCGGCATGTACGTCCGGGAACGTGGTCGAGATGATGAAGGTCCTGGGCTTTGCCATGAGCGCTCTGTGGTGACATATCTGGCCGAGGATATGTGAGGTGAAGCGGGCAAGATCCCTGCGAAAGAAGGGGGACTCGGTGTAGAGAAACTCGTAATCGCACTGAGCTGAAAGATAGACGTCGGGAGGCATTCCCAGACCGGTGCAATGGGCATTGATAGCAACGACGAGTCCTCTGTCCCGCGTCGCAATGTCGTCCTTGGCGCTATCTGCCGGAATGCCAATTACCCAACCCTGGTCGTCTTTGGTGATACTCTCGAAGCGAGGCTTCATTTTTGACGGTTTCCCCAGAACCTCGGCGAAAACAGAAACGATCTTCTCCTGGCCCTTGCCAAACATGATGACGACGATCCTGGTGTCTCCTCTCTGGGGCTCGCTGCACAATGAAATGCCGGGCTGGGCGGGTGGTGACGCGCGCTCCGTGTCACCGTTGTTGGTGAAAGGGCTGTCAGCTATACTCTGCGGCCGTGCAGCCGGTGTCGGGACCGGCTCCAATTGCTGCACCGCCGCCATGATGACTCCCGTTCAGCCCTCGTTTGATACTGTCACGCGAGCCCGAGGGTGAAATTCTGGGTTTCTGAGACTAAATCAGTCGCCGTCGTATCTCGGTCGGCTTTGGTAGCTCTTGTATCGCCTCTCCGAATTTCGGTTCCAGAGTTCAACCACCAAGGAGCAAACGCGTGCTCAGGGCGGCCGAACATGCATGACCGTGGCCTTGTACGCGCAGATGTTATGCGGAAGAAGGCCCTGACGTCGTTGCGAGACGAAGAGAGACAGTCGACTGGGGCAAGAACCCAGCGTTTCCACGGAGTGGACTAGCGCCGGAAGCCTATGGGCGTGGTGGCAGCTGTCAGGTTGCCGCGAGTGAGTGATGGAACGTGTTCTGCCCTCTATATCTTGGGATGCCGCCGTTTGGGTGCTCCTGATTCGAGGTGCCGCTCTCTTGAGTCTTGGCAGTAAGATGTTTTGGAGAAATGGCGAGTTCAGGAAGCGCGGAGAAGGTGTGTGTGTACTGTACGTGATTGACCATGCGACAATGCGGCTGTCGAGGCTTGTCTCAAATGGCCAAAAAACGCAGCGCTGGGAACAGGATGCCTTTCAGCAAGGCTTATCGGCGAGTGATCTCGGCATCAGAGCCTCACAAAACAGCCGCGGGGGGGGGGGGCACGCAACCGGAAAAAGGAAGGACCAAACGGAGCGGGCCAGACAGCGAGCGACGATCCGGCGATAACAGCGGGTATATCACCATACCGGGGCCCGCCGTGACATGGCCTTGGAATAACAGATTCCCGGGAATCAGGAGGTCGCAAGCGCTGCAAGGCACGGGGCTGCGTTGGATGGTCGCAGCAGGCAGCAGATGGAGGTTGGTTCTGCCAAGGGGTGCTTGAATTTTGGCCGAATCTGCGTCTCCCGTGCCCGGGTGCTGGGGCCGGTTACGGGAGAGACCTGGGTGCTGCTCGAGTGCGGAAAGACCTAGTTAGAAGGACCGCCGGCGTCGTCACCGTGACCGAGCAAAAAGGAAGGCGGAACGGCGGGAAGGCTGTGTCTCTCGGGATGGGAGTGGAGTCGCTCGCTTTCATCCGAGGGAGCGACGACAATTACTGCATTCGATGCTTGGCTCCAGGCTTTTTGCTTCTTCAGCTTCAATGAAAAGCTCCCGGTTCGTCGAGTTGTCCGTCCGGAATCAGATCAGATGCTGTTACACGACGCGAGCCATTGCTCCACGCGGATCCTACAGCCCGCAATCCTTAGACAGAGCAAGGGAAGAAACACCGTGTTTCCGAGAGATGGGCAACCAATCGCATCAGTAAGAAGTGACGGATAGGATTTGAGGTCTCGGTTCGCAATCCGTTCCCCTTCGATTGTTCGCTGCGGGCCAGGCCGACCGTTGCATGGTCCAGTGTGTGGGTTCGTTGGAGACAGTGAGCTGCAGTGCAGGGTGGAATCTGCGGGTTGGCAAGTGGTTGGGGCAGGGTACCCCGCATAAACCCCACAATTTCTCCAGCACTGGAGAATTTATTTTGTCAAAGTCCGCCAATAAACGGTCGCCCGGAATTGGCTTTGGCAGGCCCCTGGCTCGGTCCGTCTCCATGGCTGCACACTTTCTACTAGTACTGCGAAGACGCCAAATCAAGGCACTCGAGATGCTGGGTTCAGCGCCATGTCTGCCCTGGAAGGGGGACGAGAGGCCCCTGAAAAACAACTGAAACTCGGGGCCACTTCACTCGATCATCGGCTGGCGATAGTGGTTTGTCCAGCGCTCACGCCGTCGTCGCGCTATTCCCCCGTTCAAGCCGACCCGCATTGGCTCCCGGATCTCCATTTCGATCACTGTTCCACCCACTACCGGCAGGACCCTGACCGAATTCCTCCGCCTTATCTGTCAGACCCAGCAGCGAGACGGAATTCCCAGATTCCATCCACAGAACGAGGCTGCCGAACACCTACAGAGTATGTTTGGCGAGTGATCTCACCCTGCCGCAGCAAAACCGCCACCTTGCGTCCGGGAAACGGTGCCTCCACCCCACGCCGTTTCACCTTCAGAACCCGTCCCCAGCTGCCATGTTGCTTTCAGGCTGAATTGAATCTTAATTCCCGTCAGAGGTTGACGGCAATGGCTAAACGAGCCGAGATAACAGATGGACCGTGTCACCGTCTATGTACACCGTGCTTTTCCAGGCATTGATGGCAATGGAAATGGATAAATTCGAGAAAATTGGGGAAGGTATCCCATATACTAATGGGAATAAACAAAAGGAGACATATACCGATGGATCCGCTGCTAGGTTAGAGAGAAACCGCCTTCTTTCGGACGCTGACGCAGCCGCTCGAAGTAAGTACATACATTGTCGATTTACAGCCTCGCAAGCGCGCGAATCCGCCGCGTCAACAGGACGACATCCTACAAATGGAAGCATGTGGCATATGCCTCCGTTCAAAGTTTGAACGCTATACTGGGCCCAGCTAAGCAGATGCGGGTAGGGAGTAGGTATAAGTGCCCTGGTCTCTGGGTTTGGAACAATCCAACTGCTGGAAAATCTTCAAACCTTCTTATCCTCGCTGCCAAGCAGAGCGTCGCCGAGTTGTCTTATCTCGGCCTAGAATATCGCGGCGAATGGAGAGAGAAGCACATCTGTCAGCACGCGCCGATGGTTTCGGAGTCAGCGGAGACGACACGGACCAGCGCTTTGCTCACGACAGGTCAGGTGGGTGTCAAAAACGGACTCGGGGGACAATTCTCAAAACAACTACGGGTATGATATGCACTAAGGGGACTAGCAAAGTCGATCCGGACGGCCCCGCCCACACGAGCTCAGGAACAATGGCTCCCCCAGCGCCTCCTTCCCCCCCCCCCGGCCCCCCCCCCCCGGGGGCCAGCTCGTCTGCCATGAAGGTTCTCCAAAAGGAGCAAACAGTAGCCAATCTGGAGGAAGAAGGATATGCGTACGCCGCCCTGACGGGCCTCGCTAAAGAAGCACAGAACGGGCAGGTTCAAGCAGCGGACGGGGTCAAACAGGCCGCCGCCATCACCACCTCACCATCTCCCCTCTTCCAGGCCCCTCTCAATCTCCCCAAAGACACCCACCCCACGCAGCCCCAGGCCCGTCGCCAGACCCACGACATCGGCCCCGGCCGCCCTCATCCTCTTATACCCCGCCGCGTCGCACACCCCTCCCACGCCCAAGACCCGCACATGCCGCCCCAGCTTCCCCTCCTTCTCGTCCAGCATCCGCCGGATGGTGTGCACGTTGCCCAGGGCGAGGGGGTGCAGCGGGGCGCCGGCCATGCCACCTAACCCTGTGCCGGGCAGCACGGGCGAAGGGTGCTGCGAGTCTGGCGCTGACGGTGACAAGAGGAGGCAGGAGCCGAGCGTGTTAGTGGCCGTGATGAAAGAGATTGGGCAGGAACCGCCTTCGTCGGGGGTGGCCGCTTCGAGGGCGGAGATGAGGGACTGATATTGGGTTGCGTAAGTGTAGGGTGGAGTTTTTAACCCGACGGGGATGCGCGGAATGTTGTCATTGGCGGTTTCCGTGATGGCTTGGCGGAGGTGGCTTAGGTAAGTCGAGAGGGCTTCTTCGGAATAGGCCGGCGGTGGGCGGTTTGGGATGTTGGGGCAACTCAGGTTGATCTCCATGGCCAGCGGGAACTGCACGTCTTGAGCCGCGGAGGCTACGAGCTTGTAGCTGATCGCTATGTCCTCGGGCGTACCGGTAACCGAGACAATGAAACCTTTGCTGGACTTGGTGGGCAGTTCGGCTGATATGGTCTTGATAAAGCCGAGGTAGGTTTCCAGGGTGAGTGGGCTGTAGCCGAAAGAGTTGAGGCTTGCGCTGTGGGCTGTGCCGGCCAGGGATGCGTCAAAGAAGGCATACTGATGCCTGTCCGGGTTGTGGTCAAAACCTTTGACGAGGGACGTGCGGGTGGTCACGGCGCCTGTTGACGGACAGGCGTAGAGATCTCGGAGGTCGTCGACGGTTGTGGCCCAAGGGCACGCCGTGTTGATCAGCGGCGGATAGATCTCGAAAAGGGGAGACGCTGAGCCCATGGTAGTGGGAGTCGAGGTCGTCAAGTCTTCTGCGAGCCTGGCTATACGAGCTGTGGCTCCGTGGTGTCCTTCTGGGCAGTCAGTCAGTTCGTTTTTTCGAGTCTGGTTCGCAGCTCATATCATGCTACTGCCGCGGGGTTCCTTCGAGATAAGATAAGGGATGAAGGATGACCCCGCTCAGAGATATGGATCTGGTCAATCTTCAGGCAGGGCATGGCGGTTGAGTCGGGAGTCACGAGCAAAAAAGTCTCACACACCGCGAAGATTTGGGTCCCAGTACGGTGCCATCAAAACATGTCATCAATTGTCTTGTCAGAGTCCTGCCTGATCAAATCAACCATGCCCTGTTGTTTTTTTCCTTTGTGAGCACGAAGTCAATGTGACGGAGAGATGAATCAGTATTACCTCGGGCATGATGGGCCTCCCATCGTCCCCCTTCACATAGCGGAACGGCATCTCTGTGCTTTCGTGCTCGTCGAATCTGAGTTCCGGGTGATCCATGTAGGGAATCTCTTTCAGGGGCGCTAGAGCAAAAAGTCAGCTGCAACTCCAATGGACCAGAAGTGACGCAGACCGACTTTTGCCTTCCACGACCAGGCGAGTGACTCTGACAGCCGTATCGGTGGTCATCTGGACCGGCCCCAGGCGGCGGCCTTCGAAACCCTTCTTCCGGAGCTCAGAAGTCCGGTCTCTGGGGGGATCGTCGCCTGAGCCACGTTAGCGATTGCTTGAGCGGTAATGAGGTAGAGTGAGGTGGAGGAAAGATGTGTACCCAGGATTCCACCAAAGAGAAAGACGTCAAACTTATCCCCGTCCTCGGGCGAGAGATCACTCGCGGCAGCCGGATCAAGCAGGCACACTCGTGACTTATCAGCAGCATACAGCTCCTCCACGCCCCTAGTCTCGGCCGTGAAGGCAGGGATCTCTCTCAGCGCATCGGGAACCTTGAATTCCGGGGGAAGCGAAGACAGGCAGAACTTGGCCCCCGCGTCCTGCGACTCGCGGGCGATGGCGAGGTACTCCAGCTCCGACCAGGCCCCGAGCTCCGGATCCAAGTGCTCGACGATGTACGTTTTGCTGCTGGACGCCATTGTCACTCACTGATTGGGGTATTTTACTGAGTTACTAACTCGCAGAAGCCGATAACGAAGCGCCGTGGCAGCCGTCCGGGGTATTGCTCTGCGCAAGAACCTCCGGGACAACCACAATAGGAACGGGCGTGGCGAACGCTGCGAGGAAATTTTAGTTTTCCTGCTAACAATAGAAGTGGTGGCTAGCAGTGATGCCAAGAAGGTTGGAGCCGGCAGATCGGGTCCCACTTGACTGGTTCCGAGGGGTCTCAGGGACCAGCTGCTTGACATTTTAACTACAGCGTAGTGTACTGTTCGGATCGTACTTTACTTCTCTTTGTCATAATCAATGAAGGACCTGATTAGTCCAAGCCACATCTCGAAGCATATCAGAGATCCTGCTTCGATTGTCAGGCAGAAACGATTGATTCGGGGAATGCGGCTGTGTTATTCAGGCTCTGTTCTGGAAGGAGCATGGCGTCAGCTTTGTTCAGGGCGTTCCTGGCCCATTTCCTTTTTTTTATTGGGCTCAGCTCGGTGAAACATTCTAAACAGTTTGTGCTTGCGCCAGACATAGAAGAACGAGGCCTGCACATAGAAGGTATGTTCATACTTACCTAACTACCGTACTTACATACAATACCTTGCATGCCTCGTTGGGTGATTTAGGTACCAGAACTACACAGTTCGTTCTGCATTCCTGGTGTTACTCGTTGTAGTGTACGGAGTGCTACCCGAACTGTGGAACTGTGGAGATCATCTGGGCCCTGCCACATTGCGCCCACCTTTCCGTCCCGCTTAGGTTAGCACACACGCCAAGACGCAGTGTGGTATTCGCAATCAACAGCCGTATACAACCCCATCCTTGTCTCAGGACACATCTTCCGCCGCTGCAACACTTGTCCTGGTCCAGTTGCCTCTTTGCATCCTTCCACCTTCACGTCGCCTCGATGACTGGCACTGGCACCGCTAGCTAGCCAGCAAGTTCCCCCGCTCCTTTCATTTACCTTTCGTTTATCTTTTCCTTTTTTGCCTTATTGCAACCGGGCCGGGACACGTTTTTACCCCCGCGCATCGGCGCAATCGATCATGGCTCCCAGTCAGTCATGGACAGGCTGGAGGCGCCTGTCTGCCATCATCGCCGCGCTGACCCTGCCATGGACGGCGACGCTAGCGGTCGCCGACAAGTCCGCAGGCGACTATTTCGTCCATTCCCTTCCAGGCGCTCCCGAGGAGCCTGTGATGAAGATGCATGCTGGGTAAGCTCCGAAATGCTAGGGCAAAGATACAGCGCAGGTTTAGGCTAACCACTGGTTCAAGGCACGTTGAAATCACCCCCGAACACAACGGCAACATCTTCTTTTGGCATTTCCAGAACTTGCACATTGCGAACAAGCAGCGGACGGTCATCTGGCTGAACGGCGGGCCGGGATGCAGCTCTGAGGACGGCGCGTTGATGGAGATTGGGCCTTACCGATTGAAGGACGACAAGACGCTTGTCTACAACGACGGAGCATGGAACGAGTTTGCCAACGTCTTGTTTGTTGACAATCCCGTCGGTACCGGATTCAGCTACGTCGACACAGACTCGTTCGTCCACGAGCTGGACGAGATGGCCAAGCAATTCATTATCTTCCTGGAGAAGTGGTATGCTCTGTTTCCAGAGTATGAACACGACGACGTGCGTTTTCCCTGTCTCATGGTGTTCCCCTTCCATCACTTGCTAACTTGCCCACCCCAGATCTATTTTGCTGGAGAGTCGTACGCGGGCCAGTATATCCCTTACATTGCGAAGCACATCCTCGCGCGGAACAAGCTCCCGGAAACGAAGCACAAGTGGAACCTGAAGGGCCTGCTCATCGGTAATGGATGGATCTCGCCACCAGAGCAGTACGAAGCATATCTCCAATTCGCATTCGAAAAGGGCCTAGTGCAAAAGGGGAGCGACATTGCCAACAAACTCGAGGTCCAGCTACGCATCTGCCAGAAACAGCTCGCGATCGGCGAGAGCGCTGTCGACAACGAGGACTGCGAGAAAGTTCTTCAGGATATCCTGCAGCTGACGGCTACCCGCAACAAGGACAACAAGCTAGAGTGCTACAACATGTATGACGTGCGCCTGAAGGACACGTACCCGTCCTGCGGCATGAACTGGCCGCCCGACCTGAAACACGCGGCGCCGTATCTCCGTCGCAAGGAGGTTATCGAAGCGCTCCATATCAACCCCAACAAGGTGACAGGCTGGGTCGAATGTGACGGCCAAGTCAGCCGCAACTTCCGCCCCGTCAAATCTAAGCCCTCGATCGACCTTCTGCCGGACATCCTGAGTGAGGTGCCCGTCTTACTCTTCTCGGGGGCTGAAGACCTCATCTGCAATCACTTGGGCACCGAAGCTCTGATCAGCCGCATGTCCTGGAACGGCGGCCGCGGCTTCGAACTCTCCCCGGGCACGTGGGCGCCCCGCCGCGACTGGACGTTCGAGGGCGAGGACGCCGGCTTCTGGCAGGAGGCGCGCAACCTGACATACGTGGTCTTCTACAACGCCAGCCACATGGTTCCCTTTGACTATCCGCGCCGCACGCGCGACATGCTCGACCGCTTCATGGGCGTCGACATTAGCTCCATCGGCGGCAAGCCCACCGACTCGCGGCTCGACGGCGAGAAGGGCCCCGAGACGACGGTCGGCGGGACCGCGGGCAACAGCACCGCCAACCAGGAGGCCGAGAAGGCCAAGCTCAACGCTGCCAAGTGGGAGGCCTACCGCCGGTCGGGCGAGATTGTGCTAGTCATTGTCGCCGTCTCCGCGACGGCGTGGGGATATTTCATCTGGCGGGAGCGGCGCAAGAGGCGCGGATACCAGGGCCTCGCGGGCGAGGAGGCTGGGTCCTCCAGGATGGCGGTGTTTCGGAACTCGCCTGGTGGAAGGGGCGGCAGGCGGGATGTTGAGGCCGGAGATTTCGACGAGACGCAGCTGGATTCGCTTCGTGTGCGCCCGCCTGCTGAGGGACAGGCAGATCCGAGGTACAGCCTCGGGGCGGATAGCGATGACGACAGAGGGGAGGAGGAGGAGGAGGGCAGTGCTGGAAAGGCAAAGGAAAACGGGGCGGGCAAGACCAATGGGGGTTCATGATATGTTTTGGTTAAGGGTGAAATACTAGTTTCCCTGCTCACACATATGTACATAGGGCATTCATGGATGGTTTGTTGTCGAATGACGAGCGGCTCATGGTGCAGATGGGAAATGCACAGAGGTTTCAATCCCCGTCGAGTCCGCCTCTCCTGGGAGGTTAAGCCCCCGGAGGGCTGTAGGAATCCGTCCATAGGAGACAAACCAATTTCTGTTGAATGGCAAGATACACTGCCACGGCTTTCTCCGGCTATGCTCCCCAGAACTGCCGCCCTCCCCCTTCCAAGCTCCCTATTGACGCCCCGAGTTCCGCTTTCCCATCGGCGACTGTCCGGTATCCGGAGAGATAGACTATGATGCTCGACAGAGAGCTCTCTCCGTCAGGGCCGGGACCCGACCCGGCTGCTGTGCCTTGGGCATCTGGAGGACAGGGCCGGTGCAGAAGGAGAAACGGGGAAGCTGTCCCGCGTCGTGTTAAACATCAGAGGATTGCGCTTTACCTGTTGAGCATCAAATTAGACTTGGAGCAGAAACCTCCCCTGCTCGCGATGGCAAGAGTGAGTTGCAGTTGCAAAGAGAACATTCTTTCCAGGGAACGAGGCAGCAAGCAGACCTACTGGACGGAGAGACAATACACGAACACGAACTGAATATCATCACAAAAGAGCACTTGAAAGACGGGGTGGTATTTGAAAAAAAAAAAAAAAAAAAACCAAAGTGACTCTAACGGTCTGTTCATCATTTACATCACATCGTTCACTGAGACAGAGCTTCTTCCTGGCAGTTGATTCGGCCTGAAGATGCTACCCTACAGGGTACGTGGGAAGCATAGGATCTAGCGGTGCATACCGCCGGCCGTCCTGCACTCTCGGCATGGATGGAAGCACGTCAAATTACGTTGCTTCACACCCGACCAATCCTTCGTCACTTTACGCCACTTTTGTTTCGTATTGGCGAGTGACGCCTCGAATGACCTCAAGATATCGCCATTCCCTTCAACTGTGTCTGCTGCTGAGCATGAACGGCTGCCCATTCTCTTACAGCTGGACAGTGTTGTTCAAGATCTTGACCTCCTCTCCCGGTTTCTGCCCAATTGTCAGCCACTAACGTTTGCGATCAAAGAAAGAGAAGCAGAGGCACTCAAGGTATGCTTACGAATGCGGGTAGGCCGATGTAGGGGCAGTCGGAGCACCGGAAGGCGTCCCCAAGGTAGCAGCTACCGCAGGATCCCGTCTTGCCCTGGACCGTGAAGTCGAGCTCGTTCAGGTCCTCTGACTTGAGCTTCAGCGTGTTCAACTTGCTGTCGGCCTTGGCGCGCCGCGCCTTGTCCTCGGATTCCAGCCTTGCCGCGAGACCACATGTGCTAAGGTGCGTACCCGTTAGCTTCTTCATTTGCACGAGTTGGGGCCGGGAAAGGGGAGTAGGCTTGGGAGGAGGCCATACCAGTCCTTGCATGCCCGTCTCTTCTTGCCCGGCTGGGGCCGGCACTCGGGTGGCTGCTCAATCGGCCGCCGCAGGTCTTCCTCTGTGAGCAGTGTATCCTCGTCGATGACGTCGTCGTCGTCCTCGGCATCCAGCTCGAGATCGTCGCTGAGATCCACAAACCCGACTCCGGCCGGCGCGCCGTTACTGCCATTAGCAGCAGCAGGAGCAGGAGCAGGAGCAGTGGCCGGCTTGATGCCCGCCCCGTTGGTTGTTGTCTTGTTGTTCTTGTTGTTCTTGCCCGCCCCAAGCCGCAGCGGCACAACCTCTTCCTCGGCATACTCCGGCTTCACGAACCCGTCCCCCCCGGCATCGGCGACCAGCCCCGCCAGGACCGCCTCCCGACCCTCGGGCTCACCGCTAGTGCCCACCCCCAGGCTCCCGTCCTCGCTCCTGACCCGGCCGCCGGCCCGCACGGCGGGCGCGAGCCTCGTCCAGACGGCGCGGTCGCGCAGCAGCGCGGCCGCCTCGGAGCGCCGCGCGCCGTCCGGGTCGGTCAGCACCAGCACCAGGTCGTAGGTGGCGGCGGGCAACGAGACGAACCCCGCGGCGAGGCGGTCGAGCATCTGCAGGTCGGTGGTCACCCGCGGGTAGGCGGCGAACAGCTCCGAGAGGCGGTCCTCGCGCGCGGCCAGAGACGGGGGCGCCAGGAGGAGGGTGCGCTTTCCCGTGCTTGGTGTTGATGTTGTCGTCGTCGTGGTTGTTGTGGATTGCCCCGCGGTGGGGGGGTTGAAGTCGGGGGTTAAATCAAGGCCGGGAGCCATCTTCAGGCCGAAACTTTTGGTGGCGTTGCGTTGCGGATCGGGGAGTATGGGGCAATGGCGGGGTTGGTGAGATGTCGAGCAGGCGGAGGTAAACGAAAGGCGAAGTTTGTGAGCGAGACAGGAGAGAGAGAGTGTGTGTGTGCGCGATTCCGAGGAATTCGCGATCGCGTTCTGGTGGTTATCAATCTGGAATACCCGTCTCAAAAAAGGAGGGGTGACCGCGATAAGATTGGTAATGGCAGGAATTTTCCGTGGAGTTGCTCGCTGTGACAGCGGAGATGCTCACACTAGACCCTGCCACCCAATCGTGCGCATTACCAATCATCGGAATCGCCACTAATACAGCACAGTGCCGCGGGGGGATCCGGTGGGCTGGCATCCCGCTGTTAAGTCAAGGCTTCTACGGGCGAGAAAGCTACCCAGAATGACTTTCCATACCTTGTGGCGTATCGAACTGCTTAGCTCGCGGCCCTCCAGACTCGAGAAACGGCCTGTTGCAAGCTTCCTTGGGTGTTATAGACACTTGCCCTGACCTAGGACAGATCAAAGATTAGCCACAGTCTCGTCTGCTTATGGATACGCGGTCACTTGCCTGCACTGTACTACTATGTACATAAGTAAACAACTGGTCGCAGTCAAAGGCGGCCGATATCGGCATGCGCCTCATTTGGCAGACCGAAAGCCCATTGAATAAGCTGAGCATTATAATGAACTCATTGTAATCCGTACTACATAGATTCCCTTCCAGGTAGTACCTTAAGTAATCAGATACTAAATGCTCTAGGCTACTGGCTCGTAGTTATGCAAAAGAACACAACGTTCCAAGCCCCATTGCTGAGGGGCCGTCTCAGAGCCGCTGCGGGGAGTGCCAAGACATATCATGTTCCATCAGTGAGGGGACTACCATCCATTCCCAGCAATGAATTGCCCATTTGGCTGTACAGTTGGCAAACGGCAGAGGCAATCTAGGAAGCAGAAGAATCGTGATGCAAATGTGCACAAACAAAGAATGAGGAGGGCACGTAAGTGCGCTGTAAGGGACACCGTGTTCTCCAACTTTCGTCGAAGAATAGCAGTGATGGCAGCTCTGTTTACGCATTAATGTTTTCCGTAGGACGCGCAAACGCAATAGCTTCTTTGAGTCAAATCCTTGATCTAGCAGATAACAATTTGGAAGGCTGGGCTGGGGACCCGGGAGCGTGTCTCGTCATCACGTTGCCTAATGGGCCCAGATCACGCCAGTTGCGGCATGCCAGGGTGGGTCTGGCCTGATCGAAAACGTCCGCAGCAATTGTATGTACACGTATATGCAAACAAGTATGGCAATGTTTACTTCCTCCCTGATACGGTGGCAAACAGAGAGAAACCTCAACTACACTAGAACTCTCTACAAAGCAGTGCCTGCCCTGATCTCAGCACATAAACTTCCTTAAATCAATTCATCCTGAAAGATCGAAGCTTCCAGTGTATACAGGAGCCGTGCCTGCCGGAGACAGCCGGCAAGTGGCGCTAGCCATTAGCAGCATGGTGTCACGCTACCCCGCAAAATGCTTCGTCCTAGCGAACCAGGGGTCCCTGAAACCGAGTGGAGAGGCTGATGTCACACGCTTCTCCAACACGCCCTCAACACGAGAGGATACGGTCGAGAACCAGGGCCCTCAAGGGACAGCACAGCATGTCAAAGGCCCTCAATGTTATCAATCGGAAATGCGACGCCGTACAACTCCTACTTGTAGTATTGGTGAATGAGACGATCTAGGACCCTAGCATGTTCAAAATGCAGATCGCGAAGTTAAGTGACGGTCAGCCCAGACTCATACCCCCAATGTACCCGCTTACACCATATCACGCGACACCCAACGCCTCCTTGACTCCCCGCTACTGCGGTGTTCCCGCCCCGGCCCCCCCTTGTTCTTGCCTTTTGGAGCTGCTCGCCTGATCGAATCGAGCTGTGACTGGTCCGTACCAAGTCGCCCATTGAGAGTTTGACTGTTGCCTTAAAGAGATGGCAGCTCCCATCTTCTACCTCTCTATTTCTTCTCGGTGTCTCGATCCATCAACCATCCATCAAACGTTTGCCATCCATTGACTTGTTCCATCCAATTCATCACCGAAACCTTGTTTAGCGCTTGTGCATCCCGCCTTCGTCACTAGAAGACGGTTTCTTTCTTGACTTCTGTCACTTTCTGACATCCACGACATCTCTCAGGGTACATAAAGCCCCTCCTCCCCCTCCTCCCGTTGTCTAAACGCATACCTGTCCGAGAAGCGACCCCGCATCGTCTGCATGATACTGACTTTGGCCGCAGTGGGACATACAACAACCTGCGTTCAGCCCTCTTCCATCTCGCTATCGAGTACAGCTCATCAAGAGTAAGGCTCAACTCCTGCTCTCGGATAACATCATGAGCGGAGCAGCTAACAACCGCTCTTTCGTGTAGTGACTCGCTCTCACAAGTTCAACGACAAGGACCATGCCGGCCTGGCCGACGGCACCGCTGTTCCGCATGAACCGCTGCCGAAATACTTTGCCAAGCATGGATTTCCCGATGCCGACCCCAAAAAGACGAAGAAGAACGGCGCTGGTCGAGCCAACTGGTAAGCCGAGTTTTTCTTCCATCGCAATATCTCCGTCACGATACAGTCTACTTACACATAGTACAGGGGCAATGCCGGCGACGAAGTTCTAGATGAAGATTTCAACTTTCACAACGCACGCCGTCGGTCCAATAGCAGCAGTCTGTCGAGCAACCTTGACAACTTCAAGACCAAGTTTGAGGTCAATGAGCCTGAGCCCGTGTTCGAAGAGCACATGGGTGCCGAGGAAGAGGAGAACAAGACCGTGAGCCCGTCAAGCGCCTCGAGCGTTGATGACAACAAGTCGCACTAAGAAGTGTAAGATGTAAGAGATGACGGGGGATTTCTCGGTGTGTGAGGAAGTCACCTGCGAACATGACATGCGGGAATCCATCTTTATGGCGGAGGGCGTCTCTGGCTGAATGATCTAGCAAGGGAAATGCCTTCTATTTGACTTTCCCACACGATAGGTACGCTCATGCTTCGACATAAATTTGCGATGCTACTGGTAGCGTACCTTAATGTACACTAGTCTCGATTCATATCAACGGACGTGGTCTGGTATGGCAACTTGACTGCCACACTAATGTTACTGGACCCCTACCGGTCCGACGTTCCAAGCATCGGAAGCTCTTCCAAAATGCTTTCTTAATAAGGTTTATTTGCGTCGAATTGCATACAACTGCCCCTCTACATCGTGCTAGCAACCTTCGCCTTCATTATCTAGCACCGAGAACCAACCTCGCAGGCTTGGATGTTGATCCCTCGACTTTGATCCTTCCGATTCTCAGCCACGAGCCATTCGACATCCGCACAACGACGCCCTCCCCGTCAGCATCCACCCAGTACGGCAACGTGACACACTTGCTTTCCGTTCCCACTGTCCCGCCGTTCTTCCTCTGTTCCTCCTTGGTCCGAGATAGAGGCGTCTTCTCCACCCAGACAACTGTCCCATCGCCGTCAGAGTTCTCCCGGGCAGGGGCAGAGGCAGGGGCAGCATCAACATCAACAGCGGCGCCAGCGCGCGCTGCCGCTCGCCCCGGCGGTCCGGGAACGACTGACAGGTCCTCCAAGATCGCCCTCTTCTCGCTTGCGCTCCCCTTTCCTCCTCCTCCTCCTCCTCCTCCTTCTTCTTCCCCCGCTCCATCATCTCTCCCTTTACCTTTCCTCCTCCCAGCCCCCTTGCCACGACTTCCGATCCGTACATGCGTCCAAAGCGAGCCGAGAACCCGGTGCCGCACCGCCACCTCGCGCGCGGCCTGCGACGTCCACAGCACCTGTCTGTCCTGCGGCGTTATCTTGGGCGCGTGCATGGGCGGTGGTGGCGGGGGTGGGAACGCGTGGGGTGTCGTTGTGGTGCGTTCTTGGCCGTTGTCTCCCTGCCGCTCCTTTTCCTCCTCCTTCTTCTTCTCCTGCTGTTGCTGCAGATGCTTCTGCTGCTGCTGCTGCTGTTCCGAAGGTAACGGATCATATGGCCTGTACGGCGGCACGTGCAGTCCCGCGCGGAGGGCCTGCACAAGCAGTTGGGCGCCCATCGGGGCGAGGATCTCGTGCAGCTGTTCCGGGGTGCATCCCTCGGGGATGCGGACCCCGGGCGCCGGCGTCTGGAGCAGGGGGATACCTGCGTCAAAGGCCTCCGGGGAGAGGGTCTGGATGGTTATGCCAGTGTAGTTGCGCTCAGCAAGGAGGGCGTGGTGAATCGGGGCAGGGCCGCGGAGGCTATTTCAAAGGTGCGGATTTTGAAGATTAGAGCAAGGAACGAAACTTGAGGGGAAAGGAGGAAAAAAAAAAAAAAAAAAAAAAAAGAGAGAGAGAGAGAGAGAGAGAGAGAGAAGGGGGGGGGGAGGGGGCGGAGGTGGAACTTGGGGCTTTAACAGCTTACTCTGGGAGGAGAGAAGGGTGGACGTTAAGACCGCCGTATTTGGAGGCGTTGATGAGGCGGGAAGGGACAAAGAGCCCAAAGGACACGGCTATGATGAGATTTATGGGCTCGCCGTTAGGTTGGGGCATCTGGCGGCGTCAACAAAAAAAAGGATGGTCATCACACGCAAGGGAGCAGATTCGTGGAGCTTACGTTCCAACCGGTGAAGGTGTCTCTCTCGTGTATTGGTAAGTCGAGCTGCTTGGCCAGGCCGCGGAGGGGAACTACTGCCGCATCAGAGCCCGTACGATGCTGTATCTTGTGTTGTCGCCTCTTTACCTTCTCTCATCACCTTATATCCTCTACCCGTTGGCTTGCCTGGTCTGACGACGACATCGATGGATCGGATGAGCGTGGAATTGATCTTGTGCTCATCGTGCAGGGCCTGCAACGATGCACAGCTGAACTCGTCCGAGCCACAAAACAGGACTCGTAGAGGGTCGGAATTTTTGAAACCCGTACCATATGGTCGCCGCCATGGTATTCGTCTCGCGACTGTTCTCAGTGAGGACCGAGCGCGTCGCGATAGGAGCATTTTCTCTTTCTGATTGCTGCCAAGCTGTGGCCGCCCCTCAAACCATCTAGTGCCCTAGACCAGTGATGTTCTCATCTGTCGGTCAGTCACACCCAAACCTGACTCATCCGGGAGATGTTCGTCCGGCATATTTGGAGTGTTGTGGTGCTTGGAATGCAAGTACTCTCTGTGTGTATGTGACGAGTCTGAGAATGAAAGTCGCTGCCAAGACCCGCCGCTGGTCCCACTTTTCTCAGCACTCCCATGCTTCATCGCAGGGTCAACACAAGGACCCTACAAGTCGACTCTCGCTCAACCCTGGTGGTGGCGTGCCAACTGCGAGGGCCATACCATACACTGAGTCCAACCAAGTGGCACCCTTCATCAAATATCTTGTCTTTTGATGCTGGACTCCCCCCTTCCTCCGTTTCTCGCAATTATCATCCCACATCTCCCCCCTCTCCATCTACCACCTCCCAGCGGCACGCAACCGCCCACTGCCCGCCGAGTTCAACATCCCACGCAGGGGGGCCAACAGCCACCACCGCTCCAGGCGCAACCTTCCTCGGGTTCCCTCCGCCTTTGCCCCCTCCCAAACCCTCGATGTTGCCTCCACCAGCCAGGATCACTCTCACTCTGCCGTCCGGGCCTCTCGCACACTCTCCATCCAGGACCTTCCCGGATACCAAAGTCATTCCCGGCCCCCCACGGGAAACATCCTCGACCACAAGCCTCACCACGCCATCACAGCCACCGCCGGCAGCTGCCGTGGACCGTAAAGTAGAAGACGTGGCCTTCACCTCTCCCCTTCTGTCAAGCTCGCCTTTGACGTCCACCAGCCAATCCCGTAGCTCCGCAGCCAGCCCGCCGGGGAGATACTTCGTGCCGCGCCGCTGTGGGGAAAAGAGATCCGCTGCCAGGTAGACCTCTGGCTGAGAGGGTAGTCTATCTGGGGGTTCGGTGAGCTTAAAACGCGGCGCTGTGCGCGGAAGTGCGTCCTTGGTGCCGGTGGTGGGTTTGGGCGTGGCTTTCTGGTCGGTTGCTCCCCTGTCGGGTTCACTCCCTGAGCCGTCTAGCTCGGATGCTTCGTCTGTTTCAACTGCCGGGAATTGGCTGTGGGTTGGTGAGGAGGTAATGGATTGGGTGGATGAGATGACCGGGTCCTTGTCACCCTCATCATCCTCGACATCCGAGTAGTACGACACAATATGGTCACCCGGTGCATCGTAGAGGATCTCGAGGTCGCTGTCTTGCGATCTTTGAGAGTTTACTACCAGGTCTGCTTCAGTCCCGGATGATGCTATTGATATTCGCCTGCGTTTGGGGGAGCGTCCCTCTGTGAGCTCTCCAGGGGAGGGCGATTGGGGGACAAGTGACGAGTCAAACTCGATGGGCTCGGGGAGCGTGGCATGGCCATTGGGTGACGAAGACGGTGATCCATATTTGGGGGAAACAGGCGAGCTGTCATCGATTATGTCCTGCGTCGAGCGGTTCCTAGGCGCTCTGGACTTGATGGCCAGCGCGGGGGTTGCGAAAGCCGCCGTAGCCTGCGTTGCGGATGGCCTCGGTGTAGCAGTCGCAAAACGCGGGGTGACAAAGAATTGGCTTGACCCGCGTGGATAATTTTGATTTGGTGTCTGATTTTCACATTGCTGTGTGCTTGGCTTCTTAGAAGACAAGAAACGGGAAGGAGCGGGAGTCTGAGGTGAAGGGATCAGTCGTTAGGCTTCAGCTTGAGGGACACAATCTACTCACTGCTGGTGGCAGCACCATCACTAGATCAGACTACAATGACTCTTCGGTACAAGTCGTCGTGAAAATAAACGGTTTAATTCGGAAGAACAACTGAAGAGTGTATACGCGTTGCAAAGAGAGACGGCAACATCGAGTCCATGGTGCTCGAAGTGGGAAAGCACCCTAACCCTAACCCGATATGTCATCCATCTGGCGCGTTGCATGTCAGAGTTACGAAAGCCGTGCTCAATGTTGCCATTAAACACCAGTGGCAGCGCGCGACCGCGCTCCAACAAAAACAGGCGCGCCGCGTGCAAGGGTCCGCGTCTGGCATTTACATCCAACACTATCCTACCGGGGAGCCCATCTGCTCGCCCCTCTCTAGCCGTGACATAACCAACTCCGGTCAAAATCTGTCGTCCTACTTCTCTGCTCAGACTCATCGAAGGACAGATCTTCTACTACACCTCACCAAACATTGACCTCAGCAATGTTCGCGGCGATGCCCCAAACCCCGCCAACTTTCCCCTTCGGCCGACCTGGCCCAGGGCAACAGAGGCAACAGAGCGACTACCGGCCTGCCTTTTCGTCGCCCCTCTCCTCCTCCCCAATTCGAGCGTCCTCGCTATCGCCACCACCACTGCCCCAATCTCGACAACAACCGCTCTCACCATGCCGATCCACCTTCCTCAACACTCTCCCGCGACAGACTCAGTCCTCCCCAATTATGGGGGGCGGGCGACAATTGTCGCCGTCATCGTCCTTCTTCTCGGGCAGCGAGAACAACCAGTCAAGCAATAGCAAGTTACGCTTCGCCTCGCGGAACACGCGTCCCAACCCCGTGCTCAAGCGGCGAGAGGACGCCCAAGAGAGCCGTCGCCGGCTCTTCTTCCAGAACGTGCGGCAGCGGCAGGAGGACAAGAGGTGGGAGATGCGCGGAGGCGAGGACGAGGTTGGCATTTTCTTTTTCTTTTCTTTTTTTTCCCTTGCACACCCCTCCCTCCCTCCCTACCTCCTTCCTTCACTCTTCCGTGCTTGGATCTCCTTTCTTTGCGTAGAATCTACCAAACATCGAAAGCTGACCCGAACCCCTAGCTCCTCAAGCTCGAATGGTTGCGTCTCCAGCGCGAGCGGGCCCAGGCCAGAGAGGCCGAAGTCGCGCAGTACCTTGGGACACTGGACGCTGACTTGGCGGCCCTGGAGGAAGAGGAGATCCGGATGCAAGAGAAGCATGCCAGGCAGGACTTGGACGCGTTGATGGCGGATGCCGTTGCGCAGCAAGAAGAGGCCGAGATAGAGGCGCTTCTTTCGGCGCTTGAGGGGCAGCAAGAGTCGTCGCAGTCGCCCGCGCAATTCTCGGACGATGAAGACTATGACGGGCTGTTTATGGATCTCATTCAACAGGAGCAGGGCGAGCAGGAAATGGGGCATTCACAGGATGTGGAGATGACCTGAGTGCCGGAAACGGACTGTTCAGGTCTGGTGTACTATGCATAATGCATTGGTCGGAGTTTGGGCGTGTCATCGGCTAGACGGGAGGGCGTTTTGGGACTATGTATAACGGATCGGATCAACGTGTTGAGACCTGACGGTATATTATGGGAAGGGTATATCCCGTATCCTAAATGAACCTGGCAACCTGACCTTCCTTTCAAGCGGCCGCAAAAGCACCTATTGGGGATTGCACGACTCGTCCGGCATGTTAAGTACGTCCTGGGCTGAGGGCATTTCCCCGACAAGATCTGACGGCGGCGACCCGGAGGCTTGCATCTGTGGCGACAGTTAGGAGGGCATGGCCATGGTATTTAGGTCCTGGGTTATCTCCCACCTTCTGCATCCGGTCGACAATGTATTCTCGATCAGCCGCGTTCGAGTCCGAGAATGTCGGCTCCTCAAACTTTCGAACAATCTCCCTGACCAGCACCTGCTGCTCCTCGTACCGCTTGAACTCTTCCGCTGGTGTCTTGTCCCGGTTCTTCTCCAGCCACTCGGGAAACTTGTCATCAAGCTCCTTCATGGGCTCATAGAGGATCTCCTTGTTGGTGAGTTGCTCCATCATGCCCATCAGCATCTTGGAGAACTCCTCCTCGCTCCCCTCGCCGTCGAAGCCTCCGTTCTGCATCTGCTTCAAGAGCTCCGCAAGAAAATCGTCCGACCCTTCAGCCGCCGCCGCGGCCGTCGCCTGCTCGCCCGAAGCTTGCATGCGCTCCATCGTGCGGCGGATGGTTTCTTGGAACGAAGCTTCGGCGCCGGTAGGACCTGATTTTGAGGAGCTGCTGCCAGCCGCTGGTGGGGTTGGGGCTGACGAGGCTGGGTCCGCGTTTGCTGATGCCGCAGCGCCCAGCTCTTTGAATATGCTCTCGAACTGCGCCTGCATCTCCGGCTGGAGGGGCACCGTCAGCGGGCGCCAACATACCACATCCTCGAGGGGTTTGCACGTACCGATTTCTCCAACTCCCCTAGCAAATCGGCCATGCCAGCTTGAAGCTGCCTTGCGAATTCCTCCTCAGACAGAGCCTCCTCCGCGGTGGCGCCAGCAGCAGGAGCCGCGGCTAGCCCTGGCGGGGCTTCTGGCTTTTGTGCGTCGATCTTCACCGTCGAGAACTCATTGAGCATCTCTAGACATGAGCGTTAACCCCGCGATCCCCTCATATCCTATGCGCTAGCAGCAACTTGCCATCAAGGTCGTCGAGGTCATCCTCGTCCGGGTCAGGGACGTCGTCCACATCCTCGAGTGTTGCTGCGGTCTTCTGTTTCGTTTGCTCAGTTGGTACAACCTTCTCTGCCTCTTTCTGAGGAGCGCCGGTATCGCTGGCGCCCGACGCCATTGCATCAAGGTACCAGAAAGCTTGCGTTGGGGTAGGTTATGAGCGCAAAGGCCGGGGCACGCGTGTACCGAGGTTAGATGGGGGGGGAATCCCCACGTTGAGGATGCAAGAGCAGGGTCGCAACGGATTGGTTTATCGCATCGAGCTCTTCCCAAAAGAGCTGGTCGGGCGGCGTGGGGTGACGAAAGTAATCCGTAAGGTAATATTGGACTGTCAACTAGAAACACACGTTGGAGAAAATGCTAAGAGTTGGGTAAATGGGGGCAAGAGATGATGCATGCCGTGGGGATGTGCATGTGCAGCATGTGCTCGACCCGGGCGTCCCTTATGCTCCACCACCGAGGCCCCTTTGGGATCGTCCCGCTCCCGGATTCTAGGAACCGAGAAGAGGGTCTGGAAGAACCACCCTGTCCCGCGTCAAAGGATCCTGGCCTGCTTGCCTCTTTGTACTCCGTAGCTATGGCTTCAGCACACCGGTCCCCAGATCCCGACGCTGGTCGATCCAATCATCCACCTTTTCGCTCTACGCAGCACTGATCCTCAACGTTGGTTCTTTTTCGTATGACCAGATGTAGATGGTGGGGTGTGCCACCAGCCCGGACTACTATGTAAGGTACCGAGTAGTACCTCTTCTCGTCACATTCTGGGCGCGCTTGTTTAAATGATTCTACAGACTCCTTATCCGGGCGTGGCATTCATTCAGGAGAGGGTGAGCTCCTAAAGCAAACCGAAGAGAGTACCTAACTCCCTACCTCACCTATTGATTACACGACCTCAAGCAAGTACCTAAGGTAAGGCATTTACCTCCTTTAGATAACCGGCACCCCGCGAAAGAGACCCCGGAGAGTTGCCCCGCAGTGAAAAGGCTCGGAGGAAGGTAGCGTACGGGGTAAAGAACTTCTAGTGAATTGCAGTGCATGCATGCATTGCATGCATGGAGAACCAGCTGTTCTCCGCCTTCCATTTCGGGGCTGTGACAGAACAAACAAATTGGTCCGTGCGGGCGCCCGAATTTCTGCCTTCCAAGGGCGTTCCCGTCACGCCGTCTCGCAGCTCCCCTCACTGCGTTCCAGAATTCCGGGCGATATATCCCGTGCTTCCCATCCAAAGGCTCGACTTGCGTGGCGCTCATTGCATCGCACCCTGGCTCAGGAGTGCAACCGAACCGTTGCCAGCTGGCACCATTTTCCTTTGTCTCGTTATCTAGTCTGCCCACGGCTTCTGGCGGCAGCCGACGACCTGGCCCTTCTGACATCCGAACCATTGGAGAAAACCCCATATTGATCGAAGTTCCATAACAACTGCCAACATGTCGCTATGCCAAAATCGTCTGCAGGAGGAGCGGTACGTCAACCGTCGCTGTGCTTCCGGTACCCCCGCGCGCGACAGCCTCACTAACTTGGCGTCCACGGTTTAGCAAGCAGTGGCGCAAGGACCATCCGTTTGGCTTCTATGCGCGACCGCAGAAGAATGCCCAGGGCGTGCTTGACCTCAAGGTCTGGGAGTGTGGTATCCCGGGCAAAGAGAAGACCATGTGGGAAGGCGGCCTGTTCAAGCTGGTGGTGACATTTCCCGACGGTACGCGGCATCCTTTCCTGCGGTTCTTTTACGGAAACGTTTTACACTAACTAATCACTCGTCTCATACAGAGTATCCCACGAAACCCCCCAAGTGTAAGTAGCCCGGCTGTTGTGCGCCGATGTTGAAGCGCGGGAGAACCACACGACTAACATTCGCCCTTTCTGTAGGCAAGTTTACGCCGCCTCTCTTCCACCCCAACGTCTACCCATCCGGCACCGTCTGTTTGTCGATTCTGAACGAAGAAGAGGCGTGGAAGCCCGCGATTACCATCAAGCAGATCCTGCTTGGCGTCCAGGACCTCCTCAACGACCCCAACCCAGAATCTCCCGCTCAGGCCGAGGCATACAACATGTACAAGAAAGACAGAGTGCAGTACGAGAGGCGCATCAGGCAGATTGTGCGGGAGAATGCCGCGCCATGAAAGGGTCTTGCAGGACTACGTCTTGCGCACGGCCGAAGGGATAGAACCGGGTATGGAATTCTGATTACGGAGTTATGGGATACCAATGGCGGTGGGCGATTACAGCATTTGGAGTTCAGACGGCACGACATCATCGGGATCTTCTTCTACTGCGGGTTACGAAACGCTTGATCTTGGATCCGGGGGAGGCTGAGGGGTGGGATGAGATACGCCGTAGGCAGAATTATGCTGCGCGACAACAGATCAGGTGTATGCGATGATTTCTCCCATCGTGGCGTATGCACAGAGACAACTCTTCCGCAGGGAACAAGAGGATCGAGACTATCACCCCCGTGATATGTCGCCCCAAACATTGAAGTGGTGTTGCCGAAGTGTCACATCCCTTCCCGCGGGGTCTTGGCAATGCGCTCAAGCAGCCATTGGCTCGCCCCCCACCATGGACTTGGGGGCAGCTTACTGCAGTAAGCCTCTTGAGAGACAAATCGAGACTCGCAACCTCAGCTTCTCAGAGATGCATTGCGTTCCTCACCTCCAGAGGGCCAGCTCCTCACGTGGTCGCTTGTGGTCCCTGCAGACCCCGAACGCTGTCAAAGCCTTCGTTCTTATCAGTCATGTTAAGGTAATGACCCATGTGGAACTGTTGGCCAGCCGGAGGGCCAATCAACACCACACCCGACATCGGCCCAGAATGGAATCTATGACTCCGGTTGTCCATTGCTGGAGCTCCGTCCCCAGCTCGGCGGGCCAACTGGCTCATGGGGATTGACAACGGAACCTGGCCACTGCTCGGACTGCCAGCCCCTGGGTTGGGGACCATTAGCCAAGTAGCTAAAAATTCGGTTGTCCGGGGGGGGGATCCCCTTGGGGCCGAGACGGGCGGGTGTGTTTGAGTGTAGCCGAATTTGGATACCACACAATTTTCAGAAGGGCCTATGACTCTTTCTTTCGTCCTACACAACTTTTCGCTTTTCAAGTCATCCCACTCACCTTATCTGGCTCTCTACTTGTTTGCGACAAACTGCAGCCCTCGGCGCCCTCCGAGAGCAAGCAGAAAGGCCCCTCGAGTTCTCGCTGACTGTTTGGATAGAGTCGCTTCCTCAACGCCTGCAGGCTCCTACCAAAGGCCCCTCTGCCCGGCGACCTCGACGACCGAAGACCTCACGAGCCAAGCTTCACCATGTGCGGCATCTTCGCCTGCCACAAGTGAGTCGTCCCTCTCGGTATCCGGTTTCGCCTTTGTGAGGAGCGTCGCGTTGGTATTGCGCCGTGCCGCCGATGGAGGGGCAAGTTTTGCCCCGCTATCGCGCCCTCTCGCAAAACTCGTCATCACCACACTCTCACAATGCGGGGCTTCCGCTGACACGGACAACAGCCACCCGGATGTGGTCAAGTTCAAGCCGACTGCTCTGAAACTCTCCAAGGCGTAAGTGGCCCCCAATTGAACTGAAATCGGGAACCATGAGCGGCTCAATTGACTCGGATTATCTCGCAGAATTCGGCATCGGGGACCCGATTGGAGTGCGTTGCCCCTCTGACTCCCTTCCCCCGAGTCGCACGAGATGTGCGTAGACGACGCTGACTCTTGCTTTGTCGCATTTTACAGGCGGCAGTGTCACCTGCCACAACACAAGTATGCTTTGTACCCGGGCTCCAAACCGCAAGGGGGCTTCGCTAACTCTTTTCGCAGTTCTGTGCCATGAGCGTCTCAGCATCGTCGGCGTTGGTACGTCTAGAGTGGTTATATCGACATTTTCGAAAGGAGTTTCTGACGAAAGAACGTTAGAAAGTGGAGCGCAGCCACTCACCAACGCCGATGAGAGCATTATCCTGGCCGTCAATGGCGAGATTTACAACCATCGTCTGATCCGGAAGAGCCTGAAGAAGCCATACCACTTCAAGACTGCCTCGGACTGCGAGGTCATTATTCCTCTGGTGAGTTGTCCCCCCACCTTCTTTGGGGACAGGAGAGATGATATGGCGGGGGACCGGGCGGCTGACTCTGGACGACCAGTATATGGAACACGGTCTCGATGCGCCCAAGCACCTCGATGGCATGTTCTCCTTCGTCTTGTACGACAAGAACCTGGACCGCATCATCGCCGCCCGCGATCCGATCGGCATCACCACCCTTTACCAGGGCTGGTCGTCCGAGCAACCCGGCACCGTCTACTTTGCCTCCGAGCTCAAGGCTCTGCACCCCGTGTGCGACAAGATCGAATCGTTCCCGCCTGGGCACATCTACGACAGCGCGACCGGTGAGCGGATCCGGTATTTCCAGCCGTCATGGTGGGACGGCCAGAGGATCCCGGAGAAGCCGGCGGATCTGAAGCTGCTGCGCGAGACGCTCGAGAAGTCGGTCAGGAAACGTCTCATGGCCGAGGTCCCGTACGGTGTCCTGCTTTCCGGCGGCCTGGATTCCAGCCTGGTTGCGTCCATTGCCCAGCGGGAGACGAAACGGCTACGGAAGCTGGCAGAGGAGGCCAACGGCAGCGCCTTTGAGCAGACGGGCGATGCGGACCGGGGCGAAGGATTGGTTGGCATTGACGACGAGAACAAGCTGTCGACCATGACCTTCCTGCCCCAGCTCAACTCCTTCTCGATCGGTCTCCCCGGGTCGCCCGACAACGAGGCGGCGCTCGAGGTCGCCAAGTTCCTCGGTACCAAGCATCACGTCATGACCTTCACGATTGAGGATGGCCTCAACGCGCTTTCGGACGTCATCTACCACCTGGAGACGTACGACGTGACCACCATCCGCGCCTCCACGCCCATGTACCTGCTCTCGCGCAAGATCAAGGCCATGGGTATCAAGATGGTACTCAGCGGCGAGGGCAGTGACGAAATCTTCGGCGGCTACCTGTATTTCCACGGCGCGCCCAACAAGGCCGCCTTCCACGAGGAGTGCGTGCGCAGGGTGAAGAACCTGCATCTCGCTGATTGCCTGCGCGCCAACAAGTCGACTTCGGCCTGGGGTCTTGAGGCCCGCGTGCCCTTCCTGGATAAGGAGGTGAGTCAACCTTCCCAACCAAACTTATTTCTTCCAAAAACACCTGCTGATATATCCGCTACTAGTTCCTTGAGGTCTCCATGAACATTGACCCCCAGGAGAAGATGATCACGTCCGAGAGGCTTGAGAAGTACATTCTTCGCAAGGCCTTCGACACCAGCGATGAGCCCGACACGGAGCCGTACCTCCCTGAGAGCATCCTTTGGCGCCAGAAGGAGCAGTTCTCGGACGGCGTTGGCTACGGGTGGATCGATGCTCTCAAGGAGCATGCCGAGCGGCACGTCACCGACGAGATGATGAAGAACCCCAAGCCCGAGTGGGGCTCGGATATCCCGGATACCAAGGAGGCGTACTGGTACCGCCTCATGTTCGACGAACACTTCCCGCCGTCGTGCGCCTCGACCGTCATGCGGTGGACCCCTAAGTGGTCCAAGCAGACTGACCCCAGTGGCCGGTGAGTTCAAATCATTGCAGTTGGCCTTTTTTTTTTTTTCCTTTAAGATCATGTGCCGAAAGATACTGACTTTTGTGATCCAGGGCCATCCCCATCCACAAGGCCAAGTACAACGATGCTTAAATCAAGGGGTATTCTCGTGTCTGTTTGTACATAGAAAGGCTCGGATCGTTTCCGGTCTGTCATCCTCATGGTTCATCATTGGGTTGAAGTAGGGTCAAATATCTTGACACATGAAAAATACGAGATTGGTCAGATAGCCGATGATATGTTCCCTAACTTGTATATGTGCGTGTCGTGTGTGTGTGTGTGCGTGCGTGTGAGTGCAGCAAACACAGAGAGAAGAGAAAAAGGAGGGGAGCGAGTGAGAAAGAGAAAGAGGAGAGGCTGTTGAGTAGTGGATGATGAGACGCGGCAAATATGGTCACTAACCCATTTGCAATCTCAATGATCTCTGGACAAGCAAGTCATAAAATAAGGTACTCCGTACGAAGTATATCGATTTGGTTTTGATTTCATTCGGATCTTTGCTTGATGGCGTCGTTGGAGGGTTAGGGGTATAGTGCCTTCCTCGGAGCTAACCAGAGCCAGACCGGGGCCCACTTGGTCTCAGAAGGCCCGGACGTCACTGGTCGCGGCAGCTCGCTGCATTGACAACGAGTTGCCGAACCGCCAATCAAAGCGTTTAGACAAATTTCTCGTAACATCGTGGGCCAATTCCGACAGTCTGCTTCCCCCAACAATTCCCCAGAGACACGCAGCTTCACAGACTCTGCTGTCATCTTTCGCAACTTCCAACATCACAACCACCTCCCTTCCACACCCACAAAAGAATTGCCAACATGTCCGTTCCGGCTTTCCAGGATATCGCCAAGGCGGCGAATGACGTATGTCCAGTTCCGACCTCGGGAAAGCTCGCGCGCGGTGAAGCGGCATTTCTCGGGTGGTCACCCCATCAGAGGCGCGAACGGATGAATGGGCTGACTCTGCGCTCTCCAGCTCCTCAACAAGGACTTCTACCACCTCTCCGCCGGCACCATCGAGGTCAAGAGCAACACCCCCAACAATGTCGCCTTCAAGGTCACCGGCAAGAGCAGCCACGACAATGCGACCAGCGGCACGGTAAGTGTGGCGATCCGGCAAGGATGTGTATGACTCGGACGCGATGCTGACTGTCCGACCTTTTGGCAGATCGAGGGGAAATACACTGACAAGCCCAATGGTAATTCGAACGATTTCTTCTTCTACGACGCGCGCGTTGCACCCCTATGGATCCCACAATGGGTCGTGCTCGACTGGCATCTACAGCTGGGCCGGATCCGGGGACCCTCCCTCTACAGGCGCCCCGTCTAGTTGGCGGTGGCCATGGACGCGCATGGGTCAGCGCAGCTGCTAATGCGATGGAAACGCTCAGGCTTGACCCTCACCCAGACATGGAACACCGCGAACACGCTCGAGACCAAGGTCGAGATGGCCGACAACCTGGCCCAGGGTCTCAAGGCCGAGGGTATCTTTGCCTTCCTCCCGGCGACCCAGGCCCGTGGCGCCAAGTTCAACCTGCACTTCAAGCAGTCCAACTTCCACGGCCGTGCCTTCTTTGACCTGCTCAAGGGCCCCACCGCCAGCATCGACGCCGTTGTTGGCCACGAAGGCTTCCTCGCTGGCGCCTCGGCCGGCTACGACGTCCAGAAGGCCAAGATCACCGGCTACAGCGCCGCCATCGGTTACCAGGCCCCTACCTACAGCGCCGCCATCACCGCCACCGACAACCTGAGCGTCTTCGCCGCCAGCTACTACCACAAGGTCAACAGCCAGGTCGAGGCCGGCTCCAAGGCCACCTGGAACTCGAAGAGCGGCAACACGGTCGGCCTCGAGGTCGCCGCCAAGTACCGCCTCGACCCCGTCTCCTTCGTGAAGGTACGCCACACCTCGGCCGCCTCCTCTGTCTTTTTGCGTACCGAGTTCTGGAAGGAAGGATGCTAATCAATCGAACAGGCCAAGATCAACGACCGCGGTGTCGCCGCTGTCGCCTACAACGTTCTCCTCCGCGAGGGCGTCACCCTTGGCGTTGGTGCTTCCTTCGACACTCAGAAGCTCGACCAGGCCACCCACAAGGTGAGACCGACATCCACTGCTGACTTTTTTGTCTTGCCGAACGCTAACTCCGAAAAATAGGTCGGCACTAGCTTCACCTTCGAGTCCTAAGCTGCTCGCACCAGCCAAGGAGACGTGGGGTTTCGCGTTGGAAGGGGGCCTTGCGACCCACGCTCCGGATTGATTGCGGCTGATTGACCGTTGGTTCAGCAGCCGGTCGTAGCAAATCCACGGAGCGCGTTGTTCAGGACATGTTGCAGTGTACAGTAGACTCGTCAGCAGTGTAGTATGCATGAGTACTCCACGGTGCCGTGTCTTGCCAATGTGATCTTCATGAGAGATGGTATATCGTTGCAGCCTTAGTTTGTGTCATGATGCGTACATCACTTCCTTTTTCCTTCCTTGTCTACCCCGCCAGCGGTGGTCTCCTTTCCCCCCTTTTCGCCCTGCTTTGATGATGATGACGATGACGATGACGATGAGCCGTTCCCCCGGTTGAACATGCCAGATATCAGGAATGGCCCCATCACCACGATCGCCAGGATGGCTGCCACCCCAAAGAAGCTCATCGTCGTCGGCTTCTCCAGGTGGTCGATATCAACCCCGCGTTCCTTGGCGATCCGGTGCGCCCTCCTGTCATCCACCCTCCGCTGCGCACGCTCGTGCGCCTCCCGGTCAAAATGCGGCACGTCGTCCCGGTGTCCGAACGGGTCCTGACCCGGACCCATCCCGCCCGTTCCGAACCCACCACCACCCCCGCCAAACGCACCTCCGGGCGGGGGCGGAGGAGGAGGATGCGGTGGTGGTGGCGGCGGCGGCGGAGCACCTCTCGTATCCGTCCCGAACCCGGCACCGGTGCTCTCCTCGTGCGCGGCGCTGCGCTTGGCGCCGTAGGCGCCCCAGCCGCCGCTGCGGTAGAAGCTGGGCGGCGGACCCTGGAAGGCGCCGCGCCTGCGGCTGAGCCCGGAAGCCGGGCGGCCGCCGGCCGGGCCCGTGCTGTGGTAGGACCCCTTTCTCGGCGGTTGCTGCTGGTGGTGGTGGTGGTAGTGCGGATTCAGGAGGCGGGCGTGCTCGCGGTCGTAGCGGGCGCGCTTCTCGGCGTGGCCGAGGACCGCGTACGCCTCGCTGATGCGCATGAAGCGGGCGGGCGCGTGCGGGTCGGTGGGGTTGTGGTCCGGGTGGTGGCGCTTGGAGAGGAGGTAGAAGGATCTAAAGAAGGGGGGGAGAAGCCGGGCGGCGGGACGGACGCATCATCGAGGTTAGTGGATGGAGAGGTCGAGGGAGGAAGTGAAAGGGGACGGGAAGCGAAGCGAAGGGGGGGAAAGGGACGGGGAAGGAGGGAGCGGTAATGGGCTGATATGATTGGTATAAAGAGGGTACGGGACTAACTTCTTGATCTCCGCCGCGGTCGCGGTCGGATGCACGTTGAGCGTCTCATAATGATTCGTGGGACCGCTGGTGTTGCCATCAAGGCCGAGGGCGCGCGGCGAGGCGTGGAAGAAGCGATGGCAACTCCATGCTGCAGTTCGCGCTGGCAGTTGAGCGGGCCAGGCCGCGCTGGTGGAGGTATAGCGGAATGGCATGCCGCATCCTAATTGCTCCTACATTGTCTAGAAACGACGATAATGTTGAAAAAGCAATGGGGAGAGTCGACGCCGGAATTCTCCTCGATGGCGCTGTTCGCTGCGTGGCCCACTCTCACATCGGTGACGAAATCGTTTTTTTTGGGGAACCGATTGCGTAGCGTACGCAGTAAGGTTGAATCAAGGGCCCCTCCGTTTGGCGCATATCTTATCGCCGACAGCGTCCGTGCCACAGTACCCCGCGGCGTTGGAAATAACTAAAACGAATGTAGTTGCTTTGGCGGGGCGCAGCCAAAGACTGTTTGTTGGTTTTGGGTTTGGATCTTGGGATTTGGATTAAAGGCCGTCCGCCCCAAAGCTGGATTCTTACGGTTCCAGCAGCAACATTCCACTACCTCTTATCTTTTTGCGATGGCGGCACAAGCTCCCCCCTCTGAAGAGCTCGGACGGCTGAGCGGTAAGTGGCGTCGATGTGATACAAAGCTCAACCTTGCTGCTAACACTACATAGTCGAGGACTCCGGCGGTAAGCCCAAGCCGGATACGACTGCGGCCAGCAACGGTAACCAGAATCACGAGAGCGACGACTCTGAGGACGACGCCGAGGAGGCCGCTGCGCCCGGGGCGGCCGCCGAGGGCGCCAAGAAGAAGAAGAAGAAGAAGCCCAAGAAGAAGAAGAAGAAGCCGACGCAGCAGTCAGACCCCCCGCGCGTGCTGATCTCGCAGCTCTTCCCGGATCAGAAGTATCCCAAGGGCGAAGAGGTCGAGTACGTGAACGAGAACAGGTATCGCACGACCAACGAGGAGAAGCGCCACCTCGACAACCTCAACAGCGACTTCCTCAACGACTACCGCCATGCCGCCGAAGCGCATCGCCAGGCCCGTCAGTGGGCGCAGAAGAACATCAAGCCCGGTCAGACCCTGACTGAGATAGCCAACGGCATCGAGGACGCCGTGCGCGCTCTCGTGGGGCATCAGGGCCTGGAGGAGGGTGATGCTCTGATTGCCGGCATGGGCTTCCCTACCGGCCTGAGCATCAACCACTGTGCGGCTCACTACACGCCCAACGCGGGCAACAAGATGGTCCTTCAGGAGGACGACGTGATGAAGGTGGATATCGGAGTGCACGTGAACGGCAAGATTGTCGACAGCGCCTTCACCCTGGCCTTCAACCCCCGGTACGACCCGCTGCTGGAGGCCGTCAAGGCCGCCACCAACGAAGGCATCAAGGAGGCCGGCATCGACGCGAGGCTCGGCGAGATCGGCGGCGCCATCCAGGAAGTCATGGAGAGCTACGAGGTGGAGATCAACGGCACGACCTACCCGGTCAAGTCGATCCGCAACCTGAACGGACACACCATTCTTCCGTACAGCATCCACGGCACCAAGAGCGTGCCGATCGTCAAGTCCAACGACACGACCAAGATGGAGGAGGGCGACGTGTTCGCCATTGAGACATTCGGGAGCACGGGCAACGGCTACGTGCACGAGGAGGGCGAGGTGTCGCACTACGCCAAGCGCACCGATGCGCCCAAGGTCGACCTCCGCCTGAGCTCGGCCAAGTCGCTGCTGAACGTCATCACTAAGAACTTTGGCACGTTGCCGTGGTGCAGGCGTTACCTGGACCGCCTCGGCCAGGAGAAGTACCTACTGGGCGTGAGTGATTGCGGTCCTACGCACAAAACGAAGAGGGAGGGGCCAGCATGCTGATGATTGTTAACAAGTTGAATAACCTCGTTGCGAACGGCATCGTGGAGTCGTATCCGCCGCTGGTTGACAAGAAGGGCTCGTACACTGCCCAGTTCGAGCATGTAAGTGACCGACGTCGGCCAACGAGAGGGAATATCGTCGCTAATGCTCGCAGACCATCCTCATCCGACCTACCGTAAAGGAGGTCATCAGTCGCGGAGACGACTACTAAACTAGTTGAACCGTCAGAATAAGATCGGGTCTGCAATGGACTCCCTCGGGCGGTAAGGTTGGGGCATGTGTCGCAGGCTTCCTTGTATGTACTGTACATACATATGGACAGTAGTTACTCGTACTCAGGTACAGCGTACAAACATCGGCACTGCATATGCACCATCACTGCAGACAAAACGGTCAAAAGACTAAAGCCGCTCGGTGTGGAGACGAGATATTGAGACGCCGATCCGAGACCGCTGGGGTGTTTGCGGGGGGCCCCGTTCTTCACAAAACGGTCCGAACCGTCACCGATCTCGAGTTCGCGGATTGCTCGCGTGTTTTGTTCGGGATCGCCGTGGCCTGCAACTTTGTCAGAATTGGCCACTGGTAGAGAAGGTGGCCAACGCGGGGTCCCCGATGACGCACGGGGTAGCGGGCGGTGACGGCTTGGGTACGGAAGTAATTACTTGTAATGTTGGAACGGAAACCGTTTGACCAGCCCTCTTATTAGGACGGACCCGCCCAATGATTGGATTGAGTTTTGCTCCAGACCAACCCGCACTCTTCCGAAGATTTTTCATCGACGCCCCACGCTGTTCTTTTTGCGGGTAGTTAAGCGAGCTCGGCATTGCCAGGGGGGGTTGCCACTTTCTCCGATAAGTCGAGATTTCGCGCCTATCCAACCGCTAGTAAGAGGTTCATACAAAAAAAAGACTCGCAGCCGAACAAACACCCCCCCTTCTGCGGGTTTGTTAGAATTCGCTCTTGCCCGTGCCACAGTGATTACATTCTTTTCTTTTCCCTCCGAAGCACAGGAGCAAGATTCATATTCCAATCCAAGTCGACAACGCGAAGGTCGATTGTCGGATTTCAGAACCCCCTTACTCCAGTCTTTTCAGACTCGCAAAACCGAGGGAGAAAAAAAAAAATTAGTTGCCGATCTTTCCGCGACATTCCCTCGGCACGCGACCGCAACCGGACATCCGGGCGGCAAGCCTTGAATTGTATCGTTGAAGTTCTCGACGACACTTGAACAAACACAAATCAAAATGAAGGTCTTCTCCAACACTGAAGTCTTCAACTACACCTGGGAGGAAGTATCGACCGCCAACTGGCGGAAATACTGCCCATGGAACCAAAAATCGACGCACGTGGTGGCGGTCGACACGATCAGCCGGACGGTTGACCCCGAGACGGGCATCCTGCGGACGGAGCGGCTCATCACCTGCCGGCAGAGCGCGCCCGACTGGCTCAAGAGCCTGATGGGCGGCAACATCGAGGACTCGCACGTGTTCGAGACGTCGTACGTCGACCCGCGCAACAAGACGGTCACGATGGTGTCGGCAAACCTCACGTGGAGCAACCTGATCAACGTGCAGGAGACGGTCGTCTACCGCCCGCTCAACGACCAGCAGACGCGCTTCGAGCAGGCCGCGCAGATCACGGCCCTCTGCGGCGGCTGGCAGCGCATCAAGAACCGCATCGAGGACACCCTCGTCAAGCGCTTCCACGAGAACGCCGTCAAGGGCAAGGAAGGCTTCGAGGCCGTCCTGGCCATGAGCCGTCGCGTGTTCGCCGAGGAGCGCGAGCGCGAGCGCCTGTCGCTGCTCCAGGCCCAGGCTGGCAACATCCGGGCGGCCGCTACCGCGTAAAAAGGGGGCGAGGGAGACTTGCGGATAACATCAGATAACATCAATTCACCGTCTCGCCTGGCGGGCGAAAACAGCGACGTGCAGCAATAAATCATTAGACAGCCCCCGACTGCCCCGGGGGGGGGGGGGGGGGGGAAGGGGGGTCAGAAACAACATCGAACCGTGCTCGTCCGAGGCAATAAAGAGGGGCGATGCACCTACAACGACGGACAACGAAACGGACGCATCATCATCATAAGAAAAAGAAGGACTTTCTTGCATTTCTCAGGTGGGGCCGCGCTTTGTTTCTTTCAAACGGCCTCGCCTAGGGACGGATGGGAAAACCACGCGGGGTTCATTAAAACGGCGGCATTAGAAGCGATTTATGCGAGCGGGTTGGGTAGCATGGCGTCACGGTTGAATCATTTTTGATATTTTTTTTTTTGCTCTTCCTCTTCTCTATTCCCTCTCCGTTTGTACAGTACCATGGCGGGAATACAGGGCTGGGCCGTCTGAATTACGGAGTCCCCAGGGATCGAGATGCTCCGACGGGTCAGGCGACTGGAGTGGAGAGTTTGGCGTGTGGAGGTTTCGTCTTTCGTGTACAGATTAGAGACTCCGCTCCTCTTCTGGCTTGGTTTGCATGGCGAGGCGTGATGGATCCCTCATCGGTCTTGCTGCAGGTATCTAGAGCGGCTATAGAGGATAGATCTAATGTTAGAAGAGACGAGACAAGCTTTCAGCTTCAATACTGCGCTTTGCGCTCATGTTCTGTTGTGACCTGTCTGCTGTAGAGACACTCGAATGAATCAGTAATCATCTCTTCCTCCTGTATTATTCGCAGCCGACCGCACAAAGTACATTTCATTCAGTTGATATCAATATTCATGAACTAGTTACTGCACCCCCTAATCCCCTCAACAAACCATCCATCCCTTATACAATCATCTACAATATTCCCCCCCCCCCCCTTCCCCTTTTTCCTCCCCTCCTCCTACTTCGCTCCTCCTCCTCCTCAAGCGCCTCCCAGTTTCGCCTCGCACCGCCCAAGGTAATACCCCAGCAGCCGCCTCGTCTCGTCGTCGATCCTCCTGCGCCTCCTCCTCCCTCTCCTCCTCGTCCCGTCCTCCGTGCTGTCACCGCTGCCGTCGCTACTGGTACTACTGCCGGTGGTGCTCTCGAGGACTCGCCGCAGGAAGGAGGCGGCGTCGGCGTACCGCCGGAAGAAGTAGAGCTCCTCGGCGGCGTGGAGCAGTTCTTGGGCGGCGGGCTTGGGCAGCGGCTCGTCGTCTTCGTCGTCGTCGTCGTTGTCCTGGCTGTTATCGGTGGTGCTGGTGGTGGTGAATGCGGATGGGAGGAAGGAGATGAGGGAATGGATCTTTTGTTATTGGTTCGAACCCCCCCCCGGGATGTGTGTGTGAGTACTGTTCAAGGAGGGAACGCTTTTTTTTTGGAAACTCGAGAGGGAAAAGAAAATAGATGACGAAGGGAGCTGAAAGAGAGAAGGGGGAAAGGGGGGGAGCGCATAGGGGAACTCACATTGCCGTTCTCTACCTTGGGCCGGTAGGAGTGTTTCAGGGCCTGGAAGGCTTCCTCGGAGAGAGCGGTTCGTTCGGCGCGGGTGGGTTGGTACTCGGTTGTTGGGCCGGCGGCGTTGGTCGTTGACGTCGTTGTGTCGCCGGGAGGGGCGGCCTCTTCGGGGTCCGAGTCGGCGAGGTTGAGGGACAGGAGGAGCAGGTTGGAGTCTGCTCGGTCGTTGTCCATCTCTCTGTCCTCTTATTTTCCTCCTTCCTCGAGAAGAGGGAAACGGAAAGTAAATATTAAAATACAAATAGAAAATCGTTAAGGTGCCGAGTGTCTGTCCAGTCCGATGACTATCCCACAAGTTGGTGGCGGGAGAAAGAGGGGTTGTCGCCTTGTGCTATGTATTTTTTTTTTTTCACTACCCAGTTTGACTCAATTCGTATATCCCTTTAGTAGCGAATCTGGTCTAAAATTACAGCGTGATATCATGAGGTTGCCCAGTTGCGATGCATCTGTAAGGGCTACTGGCGAGTTACTGAAACTTGGAAAGGTGAGGGAGATTGAATTGGTTTGCGATTTGAGTCGGCGCGGGGCGCGGGGCGGGGCGCCGTGCGGAACCAAAACCAGGGCCGTGCCGTCTAATCACACACCTCCACCTCCGGCACTCCTCCGATCTCCGTTTCACCACCGAGCTTGAACCGAAGGAATTTCGCCAACTACTATGTAGTCTTTCTTAACACTAAGGGTCTACGAGTGAGTATAGCCTAAATCTGGACTTCATCATCTGTGGAAGGCGAGCTGCTTCATGCCAAAGCGCAAAGCCTCAGCATTGAATCAAGAGAACCCCCTTCCCGGGACGGAAGCCGCCACACCATGCTAATACCCAGATTTCGCTAGGTCTGCCGTGGTTTTGATACCAAGACTGATATCAGAGAAAGCTTATTGTTTTGGTTAATTTTCTCGTGGATCGACCAGCAACCATGGACGAAACACTCGGTCGTCTGCTCGACCGGTCCTGGGACTTGTTCCTGAAAACGCCCGAGGACACGCGATTCTGTAAGTGTGATCCTTCGCGTGAAACAACAAGATCGCCCTACCACGTCAGATCACCCTGGTCACTCACTCACTCGCTTCTCCCAGTGATTGCCGTTGGCGGCATTCCCGGTTCAGGTAAGTACGGCTCTCTCCCCTCGAACCAACCTCGCCTTGTTTTTTTTTTTTTTTTTTTTTTTTTTTTCATCGATCGTCCCCTGTTCCCCCGTACCATCTGACTGAACTGAAATCTCCACAGGCAAAACCACCCTCTCCAAGCGCCTCACGGCCGCGCTCAACGCCCGGCACGCGGCCCAGTTCCCCGGGCGGCCCCCCGTCGCCGTGTTCGTGCCCATGGACGGCTACCACTACACGCGCGCCCAGCTCGACGCCATTCCGGACCCGGCCACCGCCCACGCCCGCCGGGGGGCCGAGTTCACCTTCGACGGCGCCGCCTTCTTGCGGCTGGTCCGGCGCCTCAAGGAGCCGCTGACCGACGGCTCGCCCACCGTCCTGGCCCCCTCGTTCGACCACGCGCTCAAGGACCCGAAGGAGGACGACATCGCGGTCGAGAGGACGCACCGCATCGTCGTGCTCGAGGGCAACTGTAAGTTCCGTTACACATATGAAGACATATAACAATGGTCAAAGAAAAAGAAAAGAAAAAAAAAGTGAGTTCCTAGACAGACTAACAAACACCACAATGAAATATGAAAATGAAAAACAAAAAAAAGACACCCTCCTCAACAAGCCACCCTGGTCCGACGCGGCGTCGCTCTTCTCCTTCACCGTCTTCGTCTCGGTCCCGCGCGAGGTTGCCCGCGCTCGCCTGGCGGCGCGCCACCTGGCCGCCGGCCTCGTCGCCACCCCCGAGGCCGCTGACCGCCGCGCCGTCGAGAACGACCTGCCCAACGGCGACGAGATCCTCCGGCTGCGGATCCCCCGCGTGGATGAGGTGGTCGAGAGTCGGGAAGACGGCGGGTGGGCGAACTAGCCCGAGGAGAAAGGGGAGGGAGGGATTTGGCTCATCACCATTTTTTTCGGTTTTGTTGACCGCGAGCGACCTTTGCACAGGAGACTCGTCATGGTCAATGATGGGGCATGCTTCACCAAATTACCCACCACCCGCCATTGTGGAATAGCTTCTCGTGACGCGGGCCCGCGGATAGATCATGCTAGAAAAAGGAAGGATGAAGCCAAAGATAGTGCAGCGAATATCCGTCCTCTGCGTGGGTAGCATTTGGTTACTCAACAGTATTAACTAAACCAACAAAGACGCGAACTATCCGTCTTTCCTACTACCTACACACTCAGTTTCCTTTTAAATAGCTAATGCCTGCCACGACCCCCGTGTTCTCGCGCTCCCACACCAGTGGCCGAAGCCAATGCTTCAACTACCAGGGATGCTCTTTTTGATGCTTCGGTTGGTCATTAGTCTAAAGGCCATCACCATTCTCCATTTCACTGACAGAGATTTCTGTCTTCATATTTCCGCGCCCAATAAGCCCAAAGAAAACCCCAACAACTTGAAGAGGTTCTTGGCGGATAAACTGCAGAGAGGAAAAAAAGAAGCCAATGAGCAATCGAGAGATACCTGGCGAGAGAATCTGGCAACCGAAAAGAAAACTCGAATGTGGTGGCCATGGCCGAAATCGTTGTCGTACCGTCAACCATGAGGTACCCGAGATATTATAGTACAATACTCTGAACAAGTTTTTCGGAATCTTCAGTGACTGCAAGGTCGTTCTCATGAGTCGTAGCAGATCATGGCAACGATAAGAGACAGGACGAATGTCCACGTCTGCAAATCCAGAATTGTGGCAATGGCGGAATTCCCATCACTGTCGGGTGTGTTTAGGGGTGTAAAAGTTGAACTTCCCCTAGCTGGAGGGTCCAGCGCCAGTACTATGTCTAGATGCCTCAAGACCACGCACTTTGGGTTGAGCTGCTTGAGGCTCTCGCTGGGCAGCAGTCGAGGCGGGCTGCGAGCACACCTCCCTCAAAGTTCGCGCAGCAAATCCCAACTGCTCGGTCGGAGTAGTAGGCGGATCCGACTTCGACTGCGGGGCCGTCGGCGAACGGATAGAGAGGCGGGAGATGCCCACCGTAACGGTCTCGACTTTATCAGCCCGCTTCGGGGTAGACGCTCCATAACTAGAACTTGTGGCAGCTGGTGGCGGGCTGCCATCGACATCAGGTACCCGAGGTTTCACAGGCTCTCTCTGCGTGTTGGTGTCTTCGGGTAGAGGAAAGTACAGGTCCGTGAGGTCCTCCGTCCCTGCGGTTACCTTGTCCTGGGGCTGAAGCTGGCCGAGTTCCTCCAGGCAGCTGTGCTTTGACCACGCTTTTTCATACCGCGGGCCTGTGAAGAAGTTGGCAGCCTTAACGACTGACGTGCCGGATGCCCAACGCGAACCTTGGAGACCTTTTTCCTGGGATGCACTCATTTTCTCGACGATGGGAACGGTGGCTTGACCCTCTTCTGACGCTGGTTTGGGCTCCCGAAAGTCCGGTTTCGAGGGAGCGGTCTTCCCGAGAACCCAATCCATGGCGTCCCTAACCCTCGCAACCTGGGCCTTGTCAAAGTTCGTATTCCGCTCGTTATCCTCTTTATCCGCTCCCCGAGAGGCGACCACCCGCCGAGGAAATGTTGAAGCGCCTTGAGACAAGGAGCTGGAGCCGGTTCGCAGCAAGCCATTGCTGGGCTCTGGCATATACGGGATGTTGGCCAAGCCACCCGGAGGCATTACTGCTCGATCCCTCATGGACAGAAGCTCGTCCAGAGCGTAGGTTTGTCGGGATTTGAACACATTTCGCTGTGCACTCAGCTTGGCCGCCAGTTCAGACTCAAAAACCCTGGAGATTTCGTCCTTGATTGCCTGAACCTGTCCATCGTTGAATCCCTGCCCCCTGGCGCTCTTAACTGTGTGCTCTAGAAAGCCCATCTTTACCCCCCTGGCAGTCTGGTCCAGTTCTTCCACGGTTCTCGTTCTACCAGCTACTTCGCTGAAGCAGAAAAATTGAAAGAACAGCCTGGCTGTTGCTGAAACTATGTTTCTGAACATTCGCATTGAAGACTCATCGATGTCTGCACTGTTATTGTGGCGGTATGACTGGAGCGTGGACAGCAAATTAGTGGCCTCCGCTTCGTGTTCATCAGTGGCGGTGCCAGCAGCGGCATGTTGTTTCATCTTTGATGTTTCCAGCACGTTCGCCTGCCTGACTGGAGTGTTCTGCTGCCTCAAACTGTGAGGCGCCAACACGGTGTTGCAATGGCTGTCGGCCGTAGCATCGGCATCGCTCACGTCCTCGCCAACGCAGCGGTTCTCTGTGGGTAGAACTGTGGCCCGGCTGTGAGAGGCGGGTGCCACGCTGCTGGCCGGAGAAGCGGCCCGGGCGAGCGCTGTATTTGAATCGACCACGGGTTTAGGGGTCACTAATGGCTTCGCGTTGACATGAGGTTTCGAGTCCGCTGCAGAACAATGTGTAGCCGGGGTGGTTGAGCGTGCCACCCGAGTTTCAGTTGACGTGTCCTGTGGGCAGGTAGCCCCAACCGCCCGATCCGCCCGAGTGACTGCAGAGGCCAGTCCGCTGCTCGCTGCAGCTAAGGGGGGAGCAGAAGCGGAGATCGAGGCCGAGTCGACTAGGGCCACATCGTTCTCTGCTAGGATCGACCGAACGGTCTCGACAAAGTCCATTAGGTCGCTGGAAGTACCGAAGAAAATGTGGTAACTATGTAATGTGCTCCCATCTTGGAATGTGGCGCCCAGCAGGTTGTCAGCGCCGCTAGAATAGTCGTACCAGGCAGACATGGCCCATTGGCAGTACTTGCGGTTGAACAAAGCCACAGTAAAGAAACCGAGCTCTGGTCGCTTGGCAGCCGATAAGATAATGACGGAGCGCATCGCAGGGTGGACATCCCGACTCAAAAAGTTGGCTTCGGTCTTGAAAAGGACATCTGTCACGTCGAAAGGCAGGGGAGCGTCAGGAGTGGTGACCACCTCGGGTATGGGCACTGGTAAGGATGGCACAACCGGAGGGGGACGCAGTCGCGCCGGTCTCATCATAGGGTTGATCGCAGCAGGCTGGGGCCTAGCGCTGGTTGAAGGAACTGGCTCCCAGCCATTGTTTGCCCGGCTAGAAGAAGCAGTGATCACTTGGTTCATGTCGTGGCGAGTTTGCCATCTCTGAGCCGCGGATTCTGCACGTTGACGAGCGGAACTTGGAGAATATTAGCATGATAACCCTCCAAAAATAGCAGAAAACACAATGAACAGCTGACCTTGAACTTCGCTGATCGAGGATTCTCATCGTCACGTCGACGACCCGATGCTCTCGCGATTGGCAGGTGCTAGCATTATCATAGATTCTGCCGCCACCAAGATCGTCCAAGTTCTTGACACCTTCGGCGTCTTCGTCGTCGAAGGCGCCAGCCGCAATAGCATCTTCAAAAGCTTAGCCATGCAACCGACCCATCGATGGACACTAAGCTGACGTACCTCTCCATACATCACCAAGTGACGTTGTTGGGGCGGAAGGCTGGCGGTGCTGGGTGCTGGATCTAGCATTGTGGTAGTGACGGGCATGTTTAGAGGCCTTGGGACCATCGTCCAAGGGTAGTTGGTCAAGCCGTGCGCTGCCGAGGTCGTCCTGAAGAGAAATACAACAGTCAACGTTTGGACAATCATCGAACATGGGACGAGCCAACGGCCAAGAGCTAACCATCATGGCCTGAATAGCGGCCTGTTCCTTCATCTTGGCCTCGACCTCGGCGGGGGATAAGCCCTGAAGGGTTGGACCGGAGCGATCAGAATACTCCATATCGGCTGAGAGGTCGGTACGAGTGATGGACAATTCAGTTGGCTGATGTCAAGGCAGTTGAGTCGCGTCTTGTCTGATCCAAGAGCGACTCAGAGAAAACCTAGGAGAATGGGTCAGAATCTGAAACCAAAAGGCAATTCTGAAGGCTGAAACAATGGAAAGTTGACGGGAGATATGAAGGAGCACGCAAATGGAGTGGCAAAATCTGTTGAATTTTGCCTGAAAAGCAGAGACTGAAGCGATGGGAGGACAAGAAAGGGTAGGAAGATCGGAAGCTAGTAGTGCTGATTGTCAAAGCTGTGGAAGGCGCGTTGTTGGGAAGGTGGGGAGAGAAGAGAGGGATAAAGAGGTAACTGCTACGAGAGGAGATTGGGCAACTTACCACAGCAAAAGACGTAGTCGAATCCGTAGAGATGCTTCTCTACGTAGGGAAGGCGAGGAAAAGAGGGCGAGTCGATGATGCTTGAGCGACTTATCCGCCGATGAAAGGCGATTAAGCTCAAAGAAAGGGCCGAGCCTGCCTTTCTGATGCCTCAGACGTCAGGCGCAACAGACGAGCCCAGAAAGGCAGCGGCCCAGGAAGAAGTAGAGTTCAAGCTGAAACGAAGTTCCCAGAGACCTGCTAAGAAGTAATTAGGCAATGGATTTGTTGTGAGATGGTCGAGGAAGCTTGTGGTTGGTTATATTGAAATCAATGTGCTCTCTTTTCGTTGAGTGGGGGAGACCAATTTGATGCCTTGGGTTTTTGGTCGAAAAGCGAAACCGTTGGTTGGATCCGCGTTGGTCTTGCTCCGGTTAGATAGGGCGCAGAGGCCCTCAACTTCAAGGCTCGGCGACATGTGCGAAGAGAGAGGACGTAGGACCAACATCAGATCGCGGGTGGAAGCGGGCCTGGCATTGACGGGGAAACAAAGTGGTGATGGTGCGAGAAGGGAGAACATGAGCACTATGCGTAACCCTAAGCATATGGTATGACAGAAGTTACGGGACTGTCTCCCCACAAGTTCCAGCAGATAAGAGCAAGCATGGGAGCCCACAGGTTGTTCGAATGTTTAACATTAGATTCGTGGCCCTGTGTGAATCCCACAGCATGATGGTGCAGACACGATGAGGCTTGCGTCAACTGTTAAGAGCAGGCTTCGGAATGCTCTCATAAAATGCTCTCATCAAATGCACCCCCTAGCCATGTTGCCTGGTTCATTGTTTACTTTACCCCTTTTTTTACTCGGGGGCATT